>NC_089495.1:7834374-8439999 GCF_036850765.1 Saccopteryx bilineata
CGAGGTACTTGCGAGCTGAATGTTTTCCTCAGACTAACGCTTTGAAGAGAACACTGCAGGTTGAGTCACTTCAGTGATAACGAAGCATTCAATTAAAATAACGCTTTGGCAACGCCTGTAATTACAAAGGAATGGTTTACAAAGAAAAATGCTATGTTTGAAAGTCTATTTTGAGGTTTTTGTAAGTCTAAATGTAAGAGGAAGGAGAGAGGGAACAATCATTGTAAACATTCCTTTCTTTTCAGTGAATGGAGCTGGCCACTCTTAAAAGGACTTGTTTCAAGGGAGCCTGGATTTGGTAGCTTTCCTGGAAGCAGCCTCCGCGGTGTTTAGTAACAATGGGAGGTAGGAGCACTCAGTACTGGTAAAAGAGTTCAAACTGAACGGAAAGTTCTCGTTTCTTGGTGGAGGAGACCGCAGGGCTTCACCAACCTGACCCTGAGTGTCCACCCGGGCTCTTTCTCAACCTCCTCTGCAGGTTCAAGGTGCCACGGGTGGGACGTTATTTCAGAATCTGCTGACGCCTGTTTCTCCCACCAGCGCCTGGGCAGGTGGTGAGAGGGGGCCTGAGTGGGAGTCAAAGCTTCTCTCGTGACGGTCCGACCTGCTAACCAGCCTGCAGTTCTCACTGCGATCTGTGAAATGCTGGGTCGTCCTTACCCGGTGGTCCTGTCTCTTCGTGGTTAAAACGGTTTCATCTGGCTGAGCTTAGGACGTCTGATTTTCCACCTGGCATGAACTCTGTCCAGGACAGACCAGCAGTGACTCAGCCTAAGCCCACCCACATGATTTTATAAACTCAATCTTACCAAAACATCCAAGACTCTGCCACCAATTTTATCTTCCTGTAAACAATTTCAACAACTCGGGTCCCTAGAGTGGGTGAGCGGGAGGCAGGGGGAGCAGCTCGTCCTGGGGGGAACATCTCAGTCCTTTATTCAGAGACCTCTGCCCTCCCTGTTCCCCTTTATTAAAAAATTAAATGTGTTGGGGTAACTGTGGTTAACATCATCATGTGAATTTCACATGTACAACTTTATAAGATGGCGTCTGTCTACTCTACCGTGTGCTCAGCACCTGACCCTGGTCTCCTTCCATCACCTTGGACTTGACCCCCTTTGCCTCTTCATCCACCCCACAGCCCGTCCCCTCTGATAACCAGAATCCTCTTGTATCTACGAGTCTTGTTTTTTGTGTTTTGTTTGTGGACTTGTTGCTTTTCTGTCACACATGTGCTTGAAATTACACAGCCTGTGGTTTTCCTCCTGACCTGCTGCAGTCAGCACAGTGCTCTCACTCTTCCGTGTCCCTCACTTATGGCTGTCTCTGCCTGGCACCCCCATCTGGTGGCCTACTGTTCAGAAGTGCCCCCACCCGGTGATCTGAGACAGAAAAAGGGGGTGTGTGCACATTAAAGGTGGCCCTGCTCTAAGTGAAAGTACTATTTTCCTCTTAAATTTTACAGCCTTATTTATTGTGATGCTAATTTAGTAACCTATTAACATCAGTATTATTTTTACATAGAAGGAGTTACTGATAGCAACTTTTATCTGCTTTCTAGTATACGGCTTCGGCTTTGCCAACCTAAAAGTTGAGTGTGATAAAAGAAAATATGGATAAAGAGGCTAATGGTGGGTTGTACAGTCTTTTAAAGAGTTTTGATGGCAAAAGGTCCATTATAGTAAAACTATTAAGGCTATTTTCACCTGCCAATATGTTCTGAAATCGTCAGAGCTGGGCAAACTGCAGTAAGCTTTAGTCTCTTCTCCTCTACAAACTATCCAAGACTTGTTGGTTCAGTGAGAGAGCATTGGCTCAGTGGTGTGAATGTCCTGGGTTCCATTCCGGGTCAGGGCACACAGAAGAAGTGACCATCTGCTTCTCCACCCCTCCCCCTTATCCCTTTCTCTTCCCCTCCCATAGCCATGGCTCAAATATTTTGAGAAAGTTGGCCCCTGGTGCTGAGTATGGCTCCATGACCTTGCCTCAGGCACTGAAATAACTTAATTGCTGAGCAACAGAGCAGCTGCCCAAGATGGACTGAGTATCATCCCCTAGTGGGTTTGCCAGATGGATCCCAGTTGGGGTGCATGTGGGAGTCTGTCTCTGTCTTTACCTCCCTGGCTCTTACTTAATTAAAAAAAAAAGAAAGAAAAGGAAAGAAGGAAAACATTTTTATAGTGTGATCCAAAAGAAGAAAAAGATTTCTCAGGTTGCAGAAACTGAGGACTTTCCGAGAAAGTGAAAGTCATGAAAATTGTTCTGAAGAGGGAAGTGTTCACACTTCCTGAATCCTGAGAGCCTGTGGTGGGAGGGGTGTCTCACAGCCGGTAGCAGTCATATCCTGGGAGATACTTGCTGGGAGGGGTAGGTCCTGAAGGCCAGAGAGGCTAGGAGCCCCTGACAGGCACTCAGAGGAACCGGTCATGGCCCGAGCTGTGCATTCCCAGGAATCTGAGGAAGGGTGTAGGAGGGGAATGATGAAGTCTCAGTGAGAGTGGATTCTATGAGAATATACTTAATATGGATGTAGCGATGATTTGTGTATAATCAATGAATTACTGCAAGTCAGTGAGAAATAAAGAGATAAGAACCCTCAAAATGGTGGGAAAATGGTCTGAGCAGGAATCCACTAAGAAGAAGATGAAAAAGGCCAGTTGATGAGGGATGATCCTCACCTTGTGTATTTAGAAACTGAGATTGACAAATCAGTGAAATAGTTTAGTGGCAAAACGACAGGACTGACAAGAACAACAGTGGTAAGGATAAGGGGGAAATGTGCTGTCATCTTACGGGGAGAGGTGAGAATTATTGTGAATACTTTAGAGGAAGTAATTGGCATGAGCAAGTAAAATGAAACTATAACATGATTCAGCTGCTTCAATTGTGTATGTAAAACCTTTAACTTGTCAATAAAAAGATGTGTAAAAAAGTGTTGACTGTACCAGTGTTTGCAATAACATAAGTGAAGAAAAACAAAATTAGGAAAATACAATATGCCACCATAATCTTAAAATAGAATACCTCTCAGTTAAAGAAACTCATTGAATCTACATTTATCAACAGGAACAATCTAAACTACTAAATGAAAAAAGCAAGATGCAGTTGAATATGGCATTAATATTTATGTAAGTATAACAGCACAAGATAGGAACAAATTTATATGTATATGTACACACACTAATACTTACATTCCCTTAAATATTGTCAAACTCTCTGCTTCCCTTAGTAACAAAACTTGTCAAATAAATTGTGTGTACCTACTATTTTTATTTCTTCCCATTTTTTTTCTTAGTCCATTCTAAAAGTCCTTGTTACACCTCTATGGAAACCACTCTTCTGACCTCACTGACCTTAATCCTGTCTACTGTAAGGATGTTGTCTGTGACCTTCAGACTTTGAACCAGCATTTAATAAAGCTGACCCCTGCCCTCTTACTAAAATTATCAGATTACTTGTTTTCTAAGCTATCATACCTTTAAAAAAATTAAAAAACTTTATATTTTTAGTTTCACCTTTTCTTGGACCCAGAATTTGGGGTCACTCCTTAGAGGACCCCCAGGTGACTTTATTCTTTCCTGTCATTTCACATCTTACCTGCAGACTAAACTCAAGACCCTATATCTTAACTTGAGGACAAAATTCTCCCCCTGAAATTTGGGCATACATTAATTCGTTTTTATCACAACTGCTTCTACTTTATTATAAGGTATTATGGTTTCTCCCTTGGAAATTGCAGCAGTGATCTGAAGTCTGTGAAACTAGTTTCTTAAGTGAATAGAGGGAGACAGAAAATACTTGAATAACAAATGGCTAAAAGGGTCCCAAATATGAGGATCACTATCAATCCATGGACTCCCCAAATTAATCCATACCCGATCTAATAAACAGAGAACCTGGTCAAGGAATAGAGCAGGTAGTAAAGGTTCATTCATTAAAGCAGCTGCAGATGGGGGAGCACACATGAGGATAACAGCAGACTTCTTATCAGAAAATACACAAGGAAAGGACAATAGAATGGCATTTTTAACTTCCTGAAAAAAGAGAATTCTGTATCAAGGAAGAATATAACTAAACTGGAATGCTGGTTGTGGCCAGGAAAGACCATGGGAGCACAGCTGTGGCAGCCCACCCAGCTTGTTACCCAGCTTGTCACCCACCCAGCTTGTTACCCAGCTTGTCACCCAGCTGACCACCTGCACCTGCAGCCGGGTATATGAGTAAGCTTCAGTGGTTCAGGTCTGGACTGGTGGTCTTCCAGGTGCGATCCAGCTCGGTGGGGCAGAAGTAGATGCCCTCCAGTGTCCTTTCTGAATTCGTGACTGCTAGAAACCGAGAGGGAAATAACTGTGCACAGCCTCTATGTTCTGGGATAGTTTGTTACACAGCAATGGATAATGGATGTTTCTCTGTGATGCTGGTAGTGAACTTTTACGATTGTGCCCATATTTCTCCTGCCACCAGCATACTTGTCCCTCAGCCCAAGGCTTTGGAGCTTGGATGTCAGTGCCAGCTCATGTCTGGGAGGAGGGGACAGGGACAGAGGTCCCAGGAGTGATGAGTATTCCTGTCTCCATTGCTCGTCATGGGGATCGGGTGTTAAAGGGGAATGGTTGGTTCAGTAGCATTTTATGTCCCATTTATATGCAGTCTCACTACAAAATTGTTTTGTGTTTTTTTTGCTGAGGTTACCCACTGTTAATAAACATTATTAAATTCTAACTTAATATGAAATAGTCACTATTAGAATATGTTAATGCATGAACATTGAATTGTTACTGTTATCATAAGCTTATTTGAAGTTTTTGAAATACATTTTTGCCTTAGATGTTTGGACTATCAAAATGAATGGATGCAGCTTGTTTCTAAAGAATGACAATGAATGGTTCAATGAATGTGTGTTCATATTGTTTAACCATATCTACTGGCATTGGGACAGTGACTCTCAAATTTGTAGGTAATTTTGGTTATAAAGTCAATAACTTAACCCTCCCTTTCTCAAGCACCTGAATATATTGCAATATTTCTGCTGTCCTGTGCATTCTTTCATCAATTTCTAGGAAAAATGCCAAGTCCTCTATACTGTAGCTCACAAATTATTGAGAAATTACTGCATTAATAACTTCTGATTCACAGATAATGTCTCATGGGTGACAGTGACTTATGACCTAATCTTTCAGCCAGGTATACTTATAGAGATATAAGAAGTATTAAACTCTAGCATTACTTTCAAATAGGAGGTTGGAAGGAAATATTTAACCTGGAGACTTATTGTGATTATCAGTAGAGTGATACTATGGAAAGCACTCTGTACATTAAAAAAAAATCACTTACATGAATTCATTACCATGTTTAGCTATACTTTAAAGGTCTTCCAGCAGTATACCCCATAATACATACTGTTCTGATATGGTATGGTCAACAATGAAACAAAAATGAGGTAACTACCCCACTAAAATTTTGTCCAGTGTAACTTTTTAAATAGAGTGAGGGGCATAGACATATCCAGTGGTCTAGGAAAGTGAGTCCTCTGGGCTCGCCTGGCCTACCTTCCTGTGACCTTTCTTTCCCTCTTAGGGTGCCCCCTTCATGGTCAAAGATGAAAAATTTTGTTTTGAGTCTCATCCTACCAATGGTCATGAAGCGCAAATTCTCTATACACTCGGCCCCAGCAATGTCTACAACACTGTTTATAATGACAATTGCCTGCCTGAAACACTAGGTATTGAAAATCCCAGCCAATTTCACCTTCTGTGAAGGTCTGTTCCTTATCGTAACACCATCCCACAATCCATTTCGATTTCAAGCAAAGTGCTCCGAGTCCGTTTCCAGCGTCGTGTGCATACTGGAGCTGTTTGATTATTCCCACAGTTCTTATTTCCGGAGGTGTCCAAGGCTAGGTCTCTTGGTAATGACATTCCCCAGCACAGGACTTGGGTAGTACTTAGAAACTCAGACTTAACTCAGATGAATGAATGGAACCCTGAACGTTACTGGCCCTGGCTGGATGGCTCCATGGGTCGGAGCGTCCTCCAGATGTGCAGAGGCTGCCAGTCGAATCCCAGGTCAGGGTACATCCAGGTACAGGTCTGTGTTTCCGTCCGTCTCTCTCCCTTCCTCTCTTTCTCTAAAATTATAAAGGATTTTTTAAAAAAACATTTAAAAAAGATAGATATTGACAGTATTATGGTAAAAAGAACAAAGTGAAAAATAGCTCAAGGCATGATTTTAGAGTGATGTGACCAGCAAGGAGAGAGGTGACCTATGGAAGAGGCTGGAAAGAGAATGGAGCCTTCGAGTCCAGCTTCTGCATGCTGGCAGCCAGGAATGTCCCTAAGCATGGAGGACAGACATCCCTGTTCTCTAAATCCTCTGCATGTTTTTAAAAACTTTTCTATACAAAGTTTATATACTATCTGGTATTAGAGTCATGTGCAGATATAACTCATCTTCACTAAAAATTTAACTCCTCTAGGCACATGGTATTCCTCATGTTTCTGGTCCCAGAAATACTTAGTATTATAGTTTATGCATAGTTTGTATTCAGTAATTATCACTTAAATAAATGAAGGAATGATTACAGTGAATAGACAAATTGTTATTGTACCAATAAAACTGGCTTTTCAAAGATCAGAAATCAAGAAAAAAGCAGTGATGTATAGTATGTGCTAATCTAAATCTTGTGAACCTTTCATTTCTGGGAATATAGTTAGAATTGAAATGATAATTGACTGTATGCATAAAGCTATATAGTAGTGAGGAAACAATACACATTTTTTGTGTGAACTGTGAAGACTAAATAAACAGACTTCAACTGTTTACTTTTATGAAAATTCTTTCTCTTTGCTTCCTTTGTGTTAATAAATATCTTTCAAATTTTTAGACGTCCCAAATTTCCGGAAACAGAGTCACTGGTATTTTAAAATACAAATTGTTTTTAAGTCCATGACTTATTATAGTAATTATTATTTTCAGAAACTATAAAGCACAGATACGTTAGACCTGAGGGCAGAGCTTGGCGTGTTCCTTACACAGAGTGCAGTTGAACGGAACTAAACTAAGACCTGTAGAAAAGTGATCTGAGCAAAGTTAAGTGTCATGACCATGCATATGTTTTCACACACAGTGTGAAAGATGTTCCTATGATAGTAAAAATAAAATACTCGGTAACGTTTTTAGATGGGAAATAAATAGAAAAATCAAATTGGGATTCTACAATGTATCAGATATTGCAGAAGATATTAAGAAGTAGGGAATTATTTACAAGTTTTTACGTTAGTAGGAAAAACGAGTGATGTAGAGGAAAAGTTAAATAACCATCGAGGAGAAGTAGACCGACCCATTAGTGAGTTCAGTGCTGGATGGCGATGTATTCGTTTGCCACCTCCATCTTGGCTCCCTTTCTGATACCCTGTCCGTTTGCTGGTGGCGGCATGTCTTTCCGCGTCGGTGAGCTGTGTGTCCGGAGGGAGGCTTCCATTTCTGTGGTAGACTGGTCGGTGTACTTCTGCCGGATCTTGTCTCCACCGCTCACAGCCAAGGAATTGGCTGGTCGTCTTGGCTCATCAAGTGTCTCTCCTACAACATTGAGACTGACTTGTTAGAGTGAGGAAGTTACAATGTTCACAGCGGATGCATTCTGTTGAAGAGGAGCCGGCCACTGAGAGCCGTGTGTTCATACTCGGCCCCCCTGTGACTCGTCAGCCTGGAACCCTGTGATCGATTGCTTAACCTTCCAAGAACAGCTGCAGTTCTTAAAGTTAGGCTGAGTTGCTTAGTCGTGTTTTCAACTTTAGACTTTTTTTAAGTCTCTTTAAAAAACCCCAACTAAAATAACTATTACTAATCAATTCTTAATAAATACTAGTGACGATCAGAAATAGAAAAGAGTGTTCCAGGAAAATTTTCCCAAAGACATGTTCGAGGTAGGATTTGAAGGATGGGGAGAGATTGACTAGGTTACATGAAGACAGAAGAATATTCAGTGATGGGGAATGACTAGGTTACATGAAGACAGAAGAATATTCAGTGATGGGGAAAGCCTGGTACCAAGTATCAGAAGCTGACAAAAAAAAATGTACCATATTTGGCGTACAGGGGTAGAAATAAATAATTTCATGTTATAAAGGTGGGAGTGAAAAAGATTGAGAATGTATATGATTGAAAAAATATTCTAGATCAATTTCACTGACTTGGTTTGACCTTTTGAGGGAATACTGGGTATGTGTTAATGGACGAGGGCTTCTGGGCTCCCTCTCCGTCTGGACTCTGTGGGGAGAAGACACGCACCTGTTTCCAGGGCTGTTCACACTTCAGAGTGACAGGGGCAGGGCTGTCACTTAGAATGTGGATGAGGGAAAGCACCATCAGTTCAGGCTGGCGCCCCTGTGGGGAGCTGGCACAGTCTCTCCCGTGTGGGTAGCTTTTCCCAGGGTCCTCCAGACCCGCCCACATCCCGCAGATGGGTACACCAAGTGAACTGGCGTGTGCACGTTGTCCCAGTCTCAGAGGGTGTGGGTGTCTGCAAAATGGAAGGGTGTCCTGTCCAGGGTGGGCCCCGCTTTGGGCCTGAGATACTAGGAAGAGATTTGAGTCACCCAGGACCTAGAATGTGAATAAGTAGTTTGCAAAAGAATTACATTTTACTTTAAAATTCATCTTTCTTAAATGTATCTATAGCATCCACTTATTTCGGTGTTCAAAATTATCGGTGTTTGGGTCTTTATTTAGAAGAGTGCTTATGTTTTTGTGACCAGATGTATGCCATGGGAACTTAAATCTGTGTCTGTCCATTAACCAAGGGTAAAACTGGTTTCATTATATGTCATTTCACTTAAAATCAGCTTTTCTAACAAACTATCCACTGTGTTCAATGAGGACTTACTGTACTGGCTAACAGCACTAGGTTGCATTTGGTTAAAAGTGCTGTGCTTTTTTTCGGTGACAAGTTTGTTGTAATTCAAACACATACGCAGATTTTCATGCTTTGCAAAGAAAAGACAAGTTTTTTTCTTTTAAGCTGGTAACATTCATTAATGGCTTCTCCGGGGATGGCCTAAGGTTTCCTGTGTCACCGTATGGATAGCAAACATTACTTCTGTATCAATGTTATTTTGCAAGTATCATTAATCAAATTTATAAAATTGTTTTTTTAATATGATTGGCTTGTCAATTTTCCTAGTGCTTCATGCAATTCTTTTACACCCCGCTGTGAAAGTAACCCGTCAGACAATCCGTGGAGGGCATCGACCGAATGAGAATCAGTCTGGTAATGACTCACACGAAGTCCAGTCATCAGGAGTGTGTGCTCGTTGACACCGCAGCATTTCCACGTGGGCTGCAGCTGGGTAGAGTGTTCTGTCGGCGTGGAGCATCTACAGACCAGCTGGCTCGTTCATAACCTCCTCGTTTCTTTTCTTTTCCATTATAGGTAAACATTTTCCAAAAAATTCTCCAAAGAATAAACCTATTTTCCTTGGATATTTTACATTTCCGATGGCTTTTTAGCATTTTGTTCAATGTACACAGCACATGAGGTAATTTGATAAGAAGGTTCTTGTTCTGCATGGTGCCATGCTTATTGAACTTTCCTCATTTGGGGGTGAAGCCCTCTCTTCTTTTAGGTTCCGTCCTAAGTGGCAATTACTAAACCATTCAGGAAAGCAAGCTACATACCGTATTTCCCCATATATAAGACACACCCTTTTTCAAAAAATTTGGGGTCTAAAAACTGGTTGTGTCTTATACTGTGGTTATAGATTTTTTAACTTGTACTTTCCACTTTTTTGACAGTGATGAGGAATTGTATAAATTTTATGATGAATAAAACTTGAGCTCAATGACTTTATGTAATGTACTTTTTTCAAATTTCGGGCCCCCAAATTAAGGTGCAACTTATACATGGGAGTGTCTTATACCTGGGGTAACCATGAAACATTCATATTTTAGGTAGATATCGTATAGAGCTAGTGCTCGACTTACAACCATGATTGGTTCTGACAGACCGGTCGTAACACGATTTGGTCGTAAGTTGAGTAGGCTATATGTACAGTACTGTGAAATGATGTTATAAAAATCTTTAAGTCATATTTTATCATCATTTTCTTTCATTATTGTTATATATCATAATTCTTTTGTTCATTTTATGCCATTTGTATCATCTCTACACCATTTTGTTTCTTATTTTTACATCCATCAGGTTTAAGTAAAACACTGCATTACCAGTACAACTGGTTTAATATTTGCAAAGACAATTTCCTCTTGGTAGATATCTTGGGAGGGGTTTGATGAAAAATATCCAAGACACAAAACACAAATTTCTGTACCGAGTCTGGGATAACAGTTGAAATGGTGCACACGGAGATGGTAGTGCTGCCGGAAGCTGGTCTGCACTGTCCTGTGCCCAGCTGGGCAACGCTTGTGCTGCCAGACGTAGAGCAGTCATGGCTAGCTATTGTGGTCGTAAAGTCGAATGGTCGTTAAGTAGCATAGGTCGTAAGTTGATCAATATTTGTACCATTAAGTATAAAATAAGAAAGATAAGTACAACAGATAATTGAGATTTTGTCCCAAATCTGTTATTTCTAAATCTATTGGAGACTCTTAAGCTGCTGTTGATTTAAATGAGAGAAAATGTCATCTTCTCAATTGTGTTTAGTATTTTTTTTCGTCCTATCTTTACATTACAAAAATGGATTTTAAGTACTTTACCTTGTTGTAGAGCAGGCCAAGAATGGCAATTTGAGACAATCATTTAGAAAGTGTGCATTTATTATACTAAATTTACATATGACGGCATTATTTTTATTTTGCCTGTTTCCCATATAATGCAGGAGTGCTAAGGACACAATAGGCAGTCAAAAAACACTTATTTTGATGATTTAATTCTTGGTCATAATAAACATATCCTTATTTCTCAGAAAATAATGTTAGCTCCTTTTCTATGAAACACATCACGATTTCTTTTCTGAAATGATACATGTTCCTGTGTTGTTTAGGTGATAACCCCTAAAAAAAACTTCAGCTAATTCTAAGGACATTAAGGGATATCTATAGTTAACAATGAATTATTAGACTTGTTGAGGAACTACAGAAGAAAATAGTTTTCTACAAAGTTCCTTTCTCAACTTTAGATAGAAAACGTGCGTAAATGTGAATTTACCCATTTAACCAATCTTTTAGGAGGAAGGTCACTAACTTGGACTTTCGATGTGCTTGTGACCCTCAGTAGCAATGCCACATGCTAGTATTGATGTATGCCTCCCCCCGCATGCTGCCCGCTATCTGTCGCCTCCCCTGGGTTGTCCACTGCTCCAGGTGCTGATTGTTACCTCTCTGCACTGATTTACTCCTGTCTCACTGTTACCTATAGTTTCTCATACTGATGTGTCTTTGTTTTTGTCATTAGGAGATACCTTAAGACAAGGATGCTGCCTTACTCCTTCCTCCCAGGGCTCTGTGGAGTGTACTGGGGTCCTTCCCAGGTTGACTCTTGATTGTATATCTTCATTACTGAGTGAACCTCAGACTGACAGTGAATGCCTTCTCATCATGCACAGGAGGCATGTGTCAAAATTGACCTTATATGCGAGGCAGTTATAATTATTTGTTGTTTCAAGTCTCAAAGCCTCATCATTACAGAAGTCAGCTAGAAATTTTTTTTTCTCACTTGATAATAAAACTCTTTTGGAAAGAGTTATGGATGGAGCTGACATTTCTACCTAAGGTTGAAAACAGTCCGAAAAGCACCCAGAACATCTAAGATGCTCACTTTTGTTAAACTGAGTTACATACCACAATTTAGGTTTCCTTGCAGATTGTTCACAAAGTTGTAATTCTCTGGGTAATACCTTGTTTTTATTTGCCTTGTTTTAACGTTAACATAAACATGTACAACAAAGGTATTAGGAATGAAACAAAATTCCTCTGTAGGGTCCATTGTTTTATAGGATCTATGCATAAGTACGCAGGGTCGATGGGGAAAGCTTTTCATATAAAAACACTCAGATGACCCAGCACAGATACATTATTGAGGACAAAGGCAGTTGATTGTAAATGAAGCGCCATGGTTTTGTAACACAAGGTACAAGAGACAATGGGAAATGCGGAGGTGCGAGAACTACCACTCATTTTAGAAAAGCAGCAGGAGGACGTCTTCCAGCGGGCTCAATAGGCCGAGTTCCTCTATGCGGCGCACTGCAGACAGCCCTCTACGGATCGGCGTGTCCCAAACTGAGGAGGTTGCTGAAACTGTAAGGGCTTGCAGATTTTATAGAGGTACTTATAACATAGTCATACAAAATAAAAGTGTTAAAACACAAAGCAAACATTTCTGATTAAAAATAGAAGGTATAAAAATAATACCGCCTAGCACAAAGAATTTGACAATGGGAAAATAAGCCAAGGAGAAGAGATATAAACTTTATAGAAATAAAATGCATGTTTATTATGGGTTTGTCTACATGAGAACACCAAGTGCTATAGAAGTTAGTAAACTGGAACAAAATTGACAGGGGTGTTTTTATATGGCAAAAAGATTCTTGATCCAATTCCCTCCAATCAAGACTTTTTTAAAACCTGGAAAATCATGCCCCCCTGTATATGTGTGAGTGTGCAGATTGAATGTTACTGTGGAACCACGAAAATCACCATGCAACCTGAAATTGTGCAAAGCGATCTTATTAATACATAGGAAAATGCAGTTTTTCCGTGACCTTTGATCTAAATATTATTACACACTCACTTACTGTCATTTTTAACTACATAGGGAAATCAAAAATAGTGAAACGAATATTTATTTAGTGCACTATCATTTGACACATTGGAAATGCTGTCAATTAATTTTTTTTAGCCAACAAACTATAGTGAATACTGGACATTATTGAACCAGTGACATTCTTCTCCTCACGTGAAGGAACTGGTGACCTTGCAGGTGAGTGTGGATCAGAGAACTATCCCCACCCTGTCACTGGTCCGCACGGTGTGGCTCCTTCTGGGTTTCACCCTGTGCGTGTCTTCCATCCGCCGGCAGCAGAGGCAGGACTCTCGGAAGACGGTGTTGTCTGCTGTGTGTCGAGTTGCGCAGGACAGCCCATTCTTGGTAAAACACGCACCAAAACTAGTTTTGAATAGAACTCGCTTCTTGCTCACTGTGTAACTTACGGGAAGGGCAAGCACCTGTTCTGTGCCTTGGGCTGATAAAATGAGATCAGCAGTTTATCCTGGTGCCGTCAGTGATGTGGACCACAGCCACGTTCCTCTAACATGAAGTACGTGCCCACTTCTCTCTTTGGGACATCTTTGTCCTGTCTGTCACAACTGTCGTCCTTGTTTATGTGGGTCCTTCACTAACTGACTCTGGCTGTGGGTGTGTGGTCTCCGGACCAGCAGTGACAACATGCCCACAGTCTGCTGCTTCCGTGGCTCATTTACACTTCACCCTAACAGGACGTCTAGCGGTGTGTTTTTTGTGTGTGTACGTTTGCTTGTTTCTTTGCTATACTTTCATCTTTTTTAGTCAATTTATTTCTGAATGATCTAGTGTTGTAGAAAAGGTTACCTCGGTTTATCACCTGGAGACAAGGTGACAACAGGACTCTATGATGTCTTGTCTGTGTGTGACGTGACGTCACTAACAAGCATGCTGATGAGTCCCCAGCAAGCTCTGAGATGTTTGATGTGATCAGACACCGATCGTGATGCACGTCCGTTGTTTCCCCAGGGGTTTGCCTGCTGAGGAGCTAGCGGGGAAGTTTGTACTTCAATGCAGGTTCTTGTAGGTAATGTTATCTAAGGTAATGTAATATGGCAACTGGAGCCTGCACTGCTGTGGGGGGTCTGGTATGATACCACTGGAGCGTTCAAGCACCTGTGGGAGTCTGGTGAGCAATGGCAGCTGGCATATTTGTGTGTGTGTGCGCGCGCGCACACACACACACACACACACACAATCGCGCATGCTCTGTTGAACTCTTGGTGTAAAAGTGGTTCTGCTGTAGTGTAAGCCTGAAATATTCTGTCTCTTATCACGGGACCTAAAACTCAGCCGACCTGTGTCAGCAGGCAACTAGAGACACTTCTGAAGCAAATCTTGAAACTTGAACACTGCGTGAGATGTTGTTATACGACGATTTCAGGACTTTCTCTTTTTATAACTGGCTGAAGATGTTTTATGCTTTCATTTTTGAGAGATCTTTCCTGAGCGGGAGGACGTGGGAGGTTGGGGACCGGGGCAAAGTGAGTTGTTTTATCCTCCTGGTTGGGAAAGCCTCATGTTTTCTATTCAGGTACAATTGACCTATATCATTGTGTCAGTTCGAGGTGTCAGTGAGTTGGCTTTGATAGGGGAACCTAGAAGTGAGAAATTTGGCTTCAATAATAGTAGCTTTTTTTTTTTTTTCTGAAGCTGGAAACGGGGAGAGACAGTCAGAAAATAATAGTAGCTTTTTTTTTTTTTTTCTGAAGCTGGAAACGGGGAGAGACAGTCAGACAGACTCCCGCATGCACCCAACCAGGATCCACCCGGCACGCCCACCAGGGGCGATGCTCTGCCCACCAGGGGGCGATGCTCTGCCCCTCCGGGGCATCGCTCTGCCGCGACCAGAGCCACTCTAGCGCCTGGGGCAGAGGCTAAGGAGCCATCCCCAGCGCCCGGGCCATCTTTGCTCCAATGGAGCCTTGGCTGCGGGAGGGGAAGAGAGAGACAGAGAGGAAGGGGGGGGGGTGGAGAAGCAAATGGGAGCTTCTCCTATGTGCCCTGGCCGGGAATCGAACCTGGGTCCCCCGCACTCCAGGCCGATGCTCTACTGCTGAGCCAACCGGCCAGGGCCGATAGTAGCTTTTTAATGGTAATGAATAGGAGATTATATAAGGGTTAGGACGTGGTTGATTTGCTTGCTGTTCTCCCTTAAAGGCCCCTTGCCTTTCCTTTACTGTGAAACGCAGTGAAACGTTTACCTTCGCAGGAATGTCTGGTGGAAAACTTACATGGGTAGGGACCTGAAGATTAGAAAAGTTTAAATCACAGTAGTCATTTGTAAAATCCTAGCCACAGGATTTACTGTGAAGTGTTAAGCCCTATACATTAATTAGAAACTGAGTTCACCAATACTAAATCTTTATTCTGTCTCCTAAGGAAACAGGGAGCCCTTTTCACAGACAATTCCCAGAGGCAGATGGTCTCAGAGGCGCCAGGTCCTGGCTGTTCTTCAGAGACACCTGATCCTAGCTGTCTTGAAAATTTACCAAGAACACCAGATAGGACCATGCTAATGGGGCCTGTGTCAACGTCAGGAGAGCTTGTGGGGAGGTAGGGAGACATTCCTGCCAACTGAACACCCACCTCCTGCACGTTTTTAGGTGACTAACTTCAAGGATTTTGTCCCTGAACTGTATAGAAACAGCCAGCCCCAGGAGAGAGTAAAGGCAGTTCTTCGGGGCAGAAAACCCCTGTCTTTGGCAAAGAGTGAATAAAAGACACTCTTCTTCTATCACTCAGATCCATCTCTGTAATTGATTGGCAGTGATGGGCAAGTTGAACTCCAGCTTGTTCCAGTGACAGTTTGAGAAATTTATTTATTTCACGACGGTATCATCACAGCTCTGGCTGAGACCTCTATCACATCCATAACCATCATTTCTTTTCTGTGGTGAGAACAACTAAGTCCCCGAGCAGCGCCGAAGTGCCTGACAGTACTGACTGCAGGCACCGTGCTGTGCCTTAGATCTCCAGGACTTCTTCCAGGGGTTGCAAGTTCGAGCCTGAGACAGCACTGCCCAGCCCCCAACCCCCAGCTCCCAACCCCTGTATTCCACTCTGTTTCTATCAGTGCTGCTCTAAAAGCTTCCAATTAAGCTTTCACTTTATATTTGAATGATCACAGGAATACAGGTAGAATACATACTGGCAGGATTTAGAAATTATTTTTATTACTCTTAAATTATTGAACATGTTCCTTATGGTTTCAGATACTCACAAAAGGCAAAAAGTCTAAACTTCTACGCTCTGAACTTTCCAGCTGCCAGGTCATGGCAGAGAGTTTCAGACTGGTGGAGACCACGGTCTCCTCTAGGACAGATCTATCCTCTCACAGATGAGAAGCAGAGGAATCAAGGGAGAGGCAAACAAGTGAAAGCAGGGCCCGGTTTCTCCCAGCTAACCCAGCGCAGTGAAAGTATTTCTGTGAGGTCCTCAACCTGGCTGACATACATTCTTGTCTGTTGTTTGACTTAATTCTCACAATAGGAGCCCTCTGAAGTTGACTAGCAGGGGTTATTAAGGGCACTTTGCCAATAAAAAACAACCCTAAAATTGGTTGAGTGTCTTCCCTTAGGTTACAGCCCCTGATAGGAGCCCTCATTCACACCTTGCACCAAGGCTGTACCTGTGACGTTCCTGTGGCCTTTGTGACTAGAATTGGGAACAGTGCCCACACATGTGTGTAGACCTCATTCACAGAAATAGCTAGCTTAGAGCGATTTTCCAACATAAGTCCTTGGCATTCTTCTTCTTCTTCTTTTTTTAAGATTGATTGATTTCAGATTTCATTGATTGATTTCAGAGAGAGAATGTGGGGAAGAGAGAAAAACATCATTTGTTATTCTACTTATTTATGCATTCATTGGTTGATTCTTGTATGTGCCCGGACTGGGGATAAAAACCCACAATCTTGGCATATCGGGACGATGCTCTATCCAGATGAGCTACCCAACCAAAGCTAGCCCTTGACAATCTTGATTTCTTTATCCAAAGGTGTGCAGGTGTTGTAACTCTAATCTGCAAAATAGAACTTGCTAGACCTATTAATTCAGGCTGCAACAGAAACCTTTCTATAGCCACTTACAGAATGAAAATGAGTGTGTGGTTTACTCTGGGAGGGCTGACTGTATTGCCTGTGGTGATTTGCAGATCTTGAGGACTTTGCCTGTGGAGTGGTCCAGGTAGGCTCAGCGCTCAGTTCTCTGGAGTGTCCCTTCAACTGGGGTCTAACCTGTATGATAATGACTTCATTAATTGGCCACCTTCTTCAAAAGGTGTCTAAGCTTTTCAAACAAGTTTTTATTATGTCCAATACATGTAGTCAGTTTCTTTTCTACTAAAATATTTACGCAAGGAACTTAAAGATACGTTAATACTGATCACATAAATGTATAAATGAGTCAAATGTTAAGCAAGTTTGAAAAAGAATATTCATTTTTATTTAAAGATTTTGAGTTCTCTCTATGCTTTGTATGTAAAGTAGCCATCCTAGACTGAGACGATGCTTACTAGACATGATGGTGACATTTTCAAAACAGTCATTACTTGAATATAGAGATGTCTGATTTCTTTAGTGAACCTTTTATGCTTAGCTTCTCTATATACAAGATTTAAAGACGGCTAAAATTTTCATGCAGAAAATTGCATGTCCACAGCAAATTTAATGTGGTAGATAAACCATAAAAATGCCTTTGAATGTCTTTTGTCAAATATGGTACATCAAGAATGATAACTTTAATGGCTAAAAACATTGCAGGTGTGTTTGTGGGATTAAAACATTTATTTTTAGAGTGCTACTGAGGTGATTATCTTATACAAACGTTTTTATCAAACACATGCAATCAATTAGTTTTCCATTTGTCTTTTCTGTTTATTAAATATCAGATAATGTACTTTTTTCTGTAAATAGTAATCCATTTTAAATAATTCCATAACAATTTGTTTCATATTTTATAAAACAATCAAATTATTAAGTTCCCATTAAAAATTTATTTAAATTAATCTGAAACTTCAGCTTAGGGAATTATAATATATGAGAAAATCCAGTGGGATAATGTAAATGTAACTACCTGAGATTCTACTTAGAGTTATCTGTGTATAACAAGCAATTTGTTGAAAGTGAAATTCCTTAAACACACATGCAATTGGCATATTTCCGAGCGGCTCACATTAAATCCATCCAATAATCTGATGACCTTGCTACTGCTTCCTCCCACAGAACTGACATTTACATCTGTAAGGTGTAATAAAAAAATATAATGGGAAAACCAAAAAAGGAAAAGGAAAAATGATTAGAAATCACAGAAACATATTGTAGGTTTTCTTATCTTCACTGACAATTTAAACCTTTGTATAATGATTGTGTCAAGAACAATATCCATTCCTGTGAGTGTTCTATATATTGGGCTTGACACTTCAAGTTCAGTGTGACAAACTGAGATAACTGTTTTACACACGAGATAGGCTCTTAAAAAATGAGATTTATTCTGCGTTACGATCTTCAGGATCGTGCTTGACTCTTCTGACCAGATATTTTAAATATTATGCAGACAATTGCAATTCAAAGGAGAAATGAATGTTTTTGATACAGTTCTAACTAATTTTCACTTTAGAGAATTACATTTAAAACTTAAACAGATTTGTAAATATAGTTAAACATGGTTAATAAATTAAGGAAGACCACAACATGATTAATGATTCTCCTTGGTGATTTTTAAAAAGTTCCTACCGGTGATTTTCCCACCCTTGAGATCCCTTGACTCCCATAGATATCCCCAATCTTATTTCATAGCTCTTTGCCTGGGATTATGTGTCTTCAGATAAATCCCAGCTGAAATGCTATCGCATCTCTTTCAGGCCCTGGGAATTCTAAGTAGGACTTTGTTCTTTCCTTTCATCAGTTTGTGTGTAGGGTTCGCATTTTTTTCCTTCGACTGCTTGGATTCCACTGTCTAGGACAAGCGCAGACAGTTGTTTATGCCTTACTTACTTTCCTTAGAGAATTACATTTTATTGTCATTTTCATGCTTTTTGTTTTGTCTTTTTTGGTTTCTTTAAATGCTTGATAAAAGCTTCTGGATTTCCGGGCACGTGATATTGAGGTGAGGTGAGGTTCTACTACGTTAAGACAGCGTGGTTTGCTCCTCCCTTCTCAGCTGTCCCGCCCACAGCTCCATCCCCGCCCTGAGCTCCGCTGACTGCAGGACAGCTGACTTGGCTGCACAGAAAGCAGGCACAGGTGTCGTGTCTCACGTTAGGAAGAGCGATGGTGTAAGTTGATTTAGTTCTTCAATTAGAATGTGAGGCATTCTGGTTGAGCTACTTTTAGCTACATTACAGTCAATATTAGCAGAATGATTCACCCGGATTCTCAAAAGGTCTGGTGAAATTAAGTCTATGTGTAGAAAACTGGTACCTACTATAGTGACTGCAAGTGTGTTCTCTTATGGAGGATGGTGGCATTTCCAGGGCAGTTGGTTATGTAATCTTACGTTTGGGCAAAAATGCTTCTGTCACTTTTAAGTGTCATGTTATTCCAAGATGGATCAGAAAAGCCAGACTGACAAACAGTTCTCTCTTTTCAACAGTCTTTATAATTTTCAATTATATTACTACTTTTAGCTTATTTCTCTTCAGATATCAGCTTATCCAGCTTCATAGATTTTTCCTTATAAATCAATCCCTGCATCTTCAAGTAAGATTTTTGTTAAAGATTTTATTTACTGATTTTTAGATAGAGGAGAGGAGAGGGAAAGGAAGAGAGGGGGGGGGAGGAGTGAGAAGCATCAACTCATAGTTGCTTTTCGCATATGCCTTGATGGAGCAGGACTGGGGATTTGAACCAGCAACCTCAGTGTTTCAGATCGATGCTTTATCTACTGCACCACCACAGGTCAGGCTTCAAAGTGAGTTTTGAATGCCACCGATGATTGTGCTTGTTTCAATTAAAGACGAACTTAATTTTCTAATGGAATAGTCCTCTTAACACAAACACACACACACACACACAACACACACACCACACAAAACCTATATTCTATAGCTTAATTATAGCCAAGAGAAAATAATATTCCTGGGAGGATCTTGGTAAAAATACTCATGAGATGATATTCATGGACTTAAGTATGGATAGATGGATAGAAGTGAAGTGGAAAAGGTTACCAGGGGAAAGGGAATGTGGGGGAGAAAGAAGGGGGTGGGCAGAAGTGAATGGGGAAGGGGTCCTCAGAGAGTGTAAAGAGGGACAAATATAAGATGATGGAAAATGATTTGACTTTGGGTGATATGTATACAACATAATCAGCAGTTCAAATGCTATAGAAATGTTCACCTGAAACCTATGTACTCTTATTGATCAATGTCACCCTGTTAAAATTATAATTTTCTAAATAAAATTTAAAATAAATTAAAAAAGAAGTATCTTTGTTTTGTTTTTGTTTTTGTTTTGTTTTTTTTTTTGTATTTTTCTGAAGCTGGAAACGGGGAGCAACAGTCAAACAGACTCCGCATGCGCCTGACCGGGATCCACCCAGCACACCCACCAGGGGGCGACGCTCTGCCCACCAGGGGGTGATGCTCTGCCCCTCTGGGGCATCGCTTTGCTGTGACCAGAGCCACTCTAGCGCCTGGGGCAGAGGCCAAGGAGCCATCCCCAGCGCCCGGGCCATCTTTTCTCCAATGGAGCCTCGCTGTGGGAGGGGAGGAGAGAGACAGAGAGGAAGGAGAGGGGGAGGGGTGGAGAAGCAGATGGGCGCCTCTCCTGTGTGCCCTGGCCGGGAATCGAACCTGGGACTTCTGCACACCAGGCCAACGCTCTACCACTGAGCCAACCGGCCAGGGCTGGAAATATCTTAAATAACATTTTTATTTTGTCAAATATTACTTACTTTTTTCATTAATATTTTAAAACTTTCTTATAACATAATCTAGTTTTGTGTACCTCTTTTATTGTTCTTATTTAAGTATTAAATGCATGAAATAAAAAAGGATGAATAGATTTGATGGAATATGAGTTGGAAGTTAAAATATGGTTGCAGTGTATAAGTTTTATTTAAAATTTCTTTTAGTTCGATTCCAGGCCAGGGCACACAGGAGAAGTGCCCATTTGCTTCTCCACCCCTCCCCCTCCTTCCTCTCTGTCTCTCTCTTCCCCTCCCTCAGCCAAGGCTCCATTGGAGCAAAGATGGCCCGGGCGCTGGGGATGGCTCTGTGGCCTCTGCCTCAGGCTCTAGAGTGACTCTGGTTGTAACATGGCGACACCCAGGATGGGCAGAGCATCGCCCCCCCCCCCCCCCCCCCCCCCCGGTGGGAAGAGCTTCGCTCCATGGTGGGCGTGCCAGGTGGATCCCGGTCGGGCGCATGCGGGAGTCTGTCTGACTGTCTCTCCCTGTTTCCAGCTTCGGAAAAATGAAAAATAAATAAATAAATAAATAAATAAATAAATAAATTCTTTTAATTGAATTTATTGGGGTGACATTAGTTAACAAAATCTTACAGGAGGAAATTTTGTTGATTCTTGTCATGAGGGTTGATGATTAGACCTACTTATTCAATGATTTTTTTTGATTATTTATTCATTTTTATTAGAGAGGAGAGAAAGAGAGAGAGGAGAGAGAGAGAGAGAGAACAGGGAGAGGAGCAGGAAGCATCAACTCCCATATGTGCCTTGACCAGGCAAGCCCAGGGTTTCAAACCGGCGACCTCAGCATTCCAGGTTGACGCTCTATCCACTGCACCACCACAGGCCAGGATGTGATTTTCTTGATAATTTAGAGTGAGAAAAAAAGCATATTCTTAAAGAATATTTAAAGTACGAAGACATACAATGGTACGTTAAGGTGATGGGGAAATTATTCTTATAAAATTTGTTAAAAAAATACCCCACTCACCTTGCAATATTGATATTGAAGGTTAAAATCTACCTTAGCTTGGGAAAAATACAAACTAGCATTTGAGATGGTGAAAATTGCAGATATAACTATATATTTTGATATTTAAGAGTTTTTTCCTGGGGAATTATTTTCAGAAGTATGTTAATTTCTTAAACCACAGTTGTCCAGTTGTTAGGAATGAATAGTTTGGAGTCAGATTGCTGGGATTTTTATCCTCGTGTTACCATTGGGCAAATTGTTAGATACGTTTATTTTTTATCCCTGCACCATGATTTATTTTTGTTTATAAAATAGGGATTATTTTATTTTATAGACTGGGAAATTTAATATGGGAACATACATGTGAAATATAAACTATTACATGGTATGAGCTCACAAAATATTAGCTGATATTCCTTTTATTATTACTATGTACAGGTCACTGTGGGGAATCCAAAATTAAACAACATAGCAACAACAAAACACATTGGGCATTTCCAAAAAGGGAAATCGGCTGTTCACAAATTACACAAGGTAGTCAATAGAACAAAGTTGATAGTGATGGAAATCTGAAACGTGCTTGTGTGTTCACACAAATTTAGAGGTGAGCCGAGGCTCCCAGGCTAGAACTTTATGGATTTATTTCCAATCTGAATATTTGATATTGGTTGATGCTGTTGTTTTGGTGATTTCTAATTTTCACTCAGTCAAACTGTAATTTAAAAGTTTCTGTCTGGAGAAGGTTCCTTTGAAATCCTAGGCAGGGCTCAGTAGGGCTGTTTGCCTGTTTGTGACCATATTAGATGTCAGGATAAAAAGTGTCAGCTCAGCAGGTGGACAATCATGTACTTTAACACTCCTAAAAGCATGAAGTATCTCAGTCTAAGTTTTGGTATAATTTGTGAATAAAACAATGGCTCATACAGGACTAATGTAATTTCCATATGCTAAGGTACATGCACATAATACACACCGACCAGAACGAGTTCAATAATACCAATATTATCAATATAACTGTGTCTGGCTCATTCTTCATCTAAGTTCACACGAAACAGTTCTCAGTTGCGCCTGCTGCACAGTGTGAGATCGGAGCGGAAGCGTGTTTGAGACTCGACTCTGAAACACAGGACGAGGAAGTCGAGTGAAACAGAAGGGAGGAAGGGGGGAAAGATGAAACAAGGACAAGCGTGTGTCAGTGTCACTGCCGCAGGCCACAAGACTTGGACTTGCGAGGACCGCTGGGAAGTAGATCGATGGTCCCCAGATGTGTCTCTAGCCTGCAGCCTGGATCCACCAGCTCGTGTCCTGCATGGAGGGTTGCCCCAGTGTGGCTGACAACCCCTCACTTCTGTTACCCCCTCGTGCGGGGCTAGCTGGTCAGAGTCCCAGACGCAGAGTGTGACTCCATGCCAGAAATCTGAAAGGATTTGGAAAGGCAGCTGTGGTGGAATGCTCTCAGTTGGAGGGTCAGTCTGCATCACACGGTCCAGTCTGATCCTCTCTGAAATTACAGCTGGGCCAGGGGAAGGGGGAGGGGAAGCAGGAGCATCTTCCGCTCTGTCTATACCCTGCCCACCGTCTGTGCTGCTCGGACCATCACGAGGTCTTTTTAGGTACCAGTTCAGCAGGGTGGTCGTCGGCCACAGTGTCTTCCAGAGATTTTTACAGGAAGCTAGTGGAGCAACGTGAGCCCCCATTGCTGAGCTGGCTCAGTGCTGTAACTAACGCCCATCTCCCTTCCCCATCATCCGTACTAGATTTCCCGCAGCCTTGGCCACCCTTTGCGCTTGCTAATGGTGGTCCGGGGACAGAATTTCACCTGCGCTTGACCTGATCTCCTCCTATCAGATCATGAATGCTGTGCTCTTTCATTCACTTCTGTCACAGGCCTAGGAGTACCAGGAGGTGGCCCAGGGCCTTCTCCGGGTTCCAGACTGCTCATCCTGTCAGGCAGCAAACCCAGACACTCCTGATAAGCAGGTCAGTTACCACGAACAGTGCAGTCCGTGCTGATGGCAGGGTAAGTATTCAGGAACGAGCCTGGTGCTCCTGTGTCATTTTTGTCCCTGTCACCATGCCAATTCCTTCTGTGGGCCCATGGCCCTGGCCTGGCTGAGGACAGGGACTGACTGAGTGTCCAGAGAAGCCACCCCATCAACGAGGATGCGGAACACCACCTGTGTGAGGATCCTTTCTGGTGAACGTCGACATGAGGCTCAAAGATTCTCACATGCTATAGTTTATCTGCAGCGCCCATTCATGACTCTTCCACAAATCTCCTGCTTCAGCATCTTCATCTTGCGATTTTAGGAACCACAAACCAAGTGCCAAAACAGTTGCACCTGCTTGGGACGTCAAGTATCCTAAGGTCAGCCCAACTCCTCCCCTTCACAACACAGGATGTGGGCAGCAGCCTGGCACCTGCTGACTGTCCCTCCGGTCGTCTTTGCCCCCAGCAGAGCAGCGTGCAGTAGGAACACCCCTGAGCCACGTGGGCTGTCCGCACGCAGGCACACTGAGCTGACGGCCTGTGACCCAGGTCCGAGTTATTTCCCGCCCCGGGCCACATGTTCCTTAGGAAACCTCTGTCACGCATTAGGCTGAGCTGAGAAAGAGCCACTGGCTCTGATTCCCATTCACAGAACCAATTCGATACACTCGGGTCTGCTTGGGCCCGATCACTGATGTACGACCCCCTTCCCATGCAGGACTGTGCCGGCCACCTGCTTGTAGGGCCTGGAGGTCTGAGGACGCTCCCCTCCGGATGGGCAGCTCTGACCTCATCCTCACGGATGTGCCGGGGTCAGAGCTCACTGGGACAGGACCCCCTGGCATATCAGGAACTGGGTGTCCCAGATGTGTTTCTGGGCTGCAGACAGCATGGGCTTGCTCTGCCCTGCCCTTCCTTGGCACATGGGAATCACCCGGGAAAGCCTGGTGGTGCAGGAAATCCCACTGCCACCACCGGAAGGAGGAAATAACTCGAAAGCCAAGAATTCCTATTTCTAATAGTTAACAGAATAGCATCGCCTCAATCAGGGTGCACAATATTTCCCACATTTCTGGTGAATAGCATTTTAAACACCATTTAATTCATGCTCACGCTGTTCTACACTAAACCTTACTAATGTCACCAGTCTCTGCCGCCGGAGGGGTCATTTGCCCGTGGAGGGGTCATTTCACTGAGTTGCCCTAAAGCTCTAGTAAGGAGGTTGGAGACGCATGGTTTACCCGTCCCCAGTTCCAAACCAAGCCCTCCAGCTTGAACTTTCTTACATGAAATCTTATAATATTGTCTTTTATTTTGACTGAGTTATTATGATGGTTCCTTTTTCTCAAAAGATGTATTACCTTTAAGTTTTATTAGCCCGGATACCACCATCATGAGAGTATGGAGCTCTGTCCAGAATCCCCTCCTAAATCACGCGTTTTTACACTCAGAGCCCTTTTGCGGTGGTCATTAGCTGGCGTATCTGATCCCTGCGGGTCTAGCTGGGTATCTGACTTAGAGTCATTCTTAAGCGTTGACATGGCCCTGGGCACCTTCCAGTCTTCACTGGCCGGCCTTCTTGCTGGCAGGGCTCTATTAAGAATTTTTGCTAATTGATTGTCCAACCTCTTTTGTGGTTTCTCTTACATTCTGAAAATTCCAAAGTGATATTCTATTGAGCCCAAGTGAATAGCGACTCATTATTGATTTGGTGACATGTCTATTCAGGATACAGTAGACTTTTAATTTTCTTCCCTGGTGTCTGAGATTTTAGAAAATGACACTTTTCACATTTCTCAGTTGAGAGTTATGAGCGCAGGAGGTTGAAGAACTAACACCGCCGTTTGATCTTCTTTGGTTTGGGCATATTTCTCCTTGCTGCCTCTAGGGTTATCCTGCAATTGTGCGCATGCTCCTGGCCTGCAGGTGCGGGTGGGCGTGGTTGCTCACCAGCCGTGATGGGGAAGCAGACTTCTGGGGAGTTGGAGTGTCTACGGTAAACAGCGTGGGACTGGGAGTCACGGACCATTTCATCTGGCCTGGCTGCTTGCTGGTACTTGCCAATAAGCCAATAGTTTCCTCTAGCTTTCTTTTTCTTGATGGCCACTGAGAAGAGTCACTTGCTGGACTGTACGTTGCCTACCCTTCGTAGTTACTCTGCCCGTGGTTGGCTTCCTTCTCTGTCCCAGGTCGCGGGCTCATGGAGGAGCAGCACAGTGACATTGCTGTGGGCTACTCTGATGGAGAGAGTGCCACAGGTAGACTGAGCTGCCCCGGAGCGCCGTCTAAAGAGACCACGCCTCCCTCTTACAGGGGTGTGGCTTCTGCCCGCACCGTGTTTGGACGCCACGACTGGAACGTAAGGCTCAAACCTATGTGCATTTATGGTCTTCACTCTTCCCACCACCCATTTTGCTAGTTCAGCTGTACCAGCACTGAATTTCTCCTAGACCGGGACTGGCCCAGGGAATTGGCATGGCTGGCTGGCTGGCTAGTCTCTGCAGGAGAGACGTGTGAAGACAGCAGCCCGCCCTGGGAAGGAGAGTGTTCCGTGTACCTCTGCTCTCTGACTGTGCTTGCGGTGCTAGGGTTCCACTGGGGGACATGACAATCCTTATTGCTCTCAGGCTGTGACTGTCACCACACCTCTACAGACTCTGCCCGGGTGTCAGTAGCACTGCCTTTGGGAGTGTGTGCAAGACCTTCAGTAATCTCCGTGGACTGATTAGAGCAGGGGTCCCCAAACTACGGCCCCCTGAGGCCATTTATCCAGCCCCCCGCCGCACACCTGGAAGAGGCACCTCTTTCATTGGTGGTCAGTGAGAGGAGCATAGTTCCCATTGAAATACTGGTCAGTTTGTTGATTTAAATTTACTTGTTCTCTATTTTAAATATTGTATTCATTCCCATTTTGTTTTTTTACTTTAAAATAAGACATGTGTAGTGTGCATAGGGATTTGTTCATAGTTTTTTTATAGTCCGGCCCTCCAACGGTCTGAGGGACAGTAAACTGGCCCCCTGTGTAAAAAGTTTGGGGACCCCTGGATTAGAGTCACGTTACTCCCAAAGGGAGCATCTGATTTTCAGTCTATTAATAGGAGGGGCTTAAGAGGGACAGTCCGGTGGAAGCGTGAGTGAGGGGACGTGGGTTGGCGCTGTTTGCGTACCACCCTCACTGTAGCGTGTCCCATCCTGTGGCACAGGAGTATAGAGTTAGACCTTCCCTATCAGGCACCCCATGGTGGGACCCCTTGCCCTATATTGCTCTATGTTGTGTAGATCGAGTCCCTCCAGGGACGTGATTAAGCACCCCCCTCCTGGGGACCTTAGTGGATCAAAGCGGACCGCGGAGTGACTTGTGCAGGGCGAGAGCCTCGGAAGCTGGCGCCGGTGCTGGCTTTTGGCTGTTTGGTCATTGAAATGAGGTCATCGCTTATCATGCCGGCTTTGAATCATTGTTGCTTTCATCTTTAAACATATTCTTAGCCTTACTGTGTATTTCTTCACTGCTCTCCCTCTCCTCTGGTCTCACAGACATTTACAAGGCACGTGTAATTAAGCGGTGTGTTTCTGATCTGTGTGTAGACAGTCATCTCTTTGATTCATCACTAACACATGGGATAGGCACTTTTATTTTATTGTGCGTGTAACCCTACCTCTGTGAATAGCTGCCCTTCAGCGCCCGTGGAAGACCTTACTGCTGGAGTTTCTATTTTCAGCAATCACTATCGCCAGTTCTTACGTTCTTCTGCATTGCTGATCATTCCTCCCCCCCCCCCAAAAAAATTATGTCTATCGACTCGTTTTTTCGGGCCCATAGAATTATATACATAGTTGGGACGCTGCATAGGACTAACTACCTACACAATCCCCATCTCATTTCCACACATTAATGGATTCCAGTCGGTATTTTGGTACTGAAAGCCTTTCATTACTTACTTCACTCTGGCCTTTTCATACTTTTTTTATTTGCTCAGCTTTATAGTCTAGCTGCTCTTTTTTTTATCAAGTGACTTATAACGTATTCTTCCAAGTACAATAGTTCATCATCTAAAATCATCTGACTTCAGTTCATAATGACTTCCCACTACTATCTTTTTCTCATTTGTTCCCTTTTGGAATAGCTAATAGAAATATGCACTCAACATAATTCCTATCTTTTGCTAAACCAACAGGGGCTGATCATGCCCCCGACCGATCCCATTATTACGCCAGAGCTATCATATAAAAAAGTGGCATTTGTGAACAGCAGCGGTGACAGAAATATGAGAAATAAAACAGTTCTGAAATCACATTGCACAGCAGTAATGCCTCTCCTCTTTTCCCACCCAGCAGATGAGACGTGCTCACCAGTATTTGTCCCCAAACTGCTGTGAGCTTCGGACGTGGGGTGGGATGTGGCCGCTCTGTCCTGCATTCTGTGCTGCAGTCTGAAAGCTCTGTGTGCCCGGAGAGCAACGCCACCTTGCGGACAGCACTGAGCTCACTCGCTGATTCTGTGAGAGCCAGCCCATGTCGGGTCACCCAGAGCAATCGACATGGACTCAGGGTCATCCTTGCTTTGAGGACCCCTGGAGAACATGCCAGTTACGAAGTTTACACTGACATTAACTTCATTCAGTGTGTCTGGTCTAGTTTAAGAAACTACTATTAATTCAGGATATATGTGCTGGCCGTTCCATGTTCCAGGTCCTAGGTCCACACCACTAGTTCCCATTGGTGCTTTATGCCAGCCAACTGCGGAGCTAAATTCTACGGGTTCGCTGAAGCTTTTACCCAGTGTATTTTATTTTATTTATTTACTTTTTAGATTTTATTTATTCGTTTTTAAAGAGAGTGGAGAGAGGAGAAAGTGAGAGAGAGAGAGGAGAGAGGGTTAGAGAGAGAGAGAGAGAGAGAGAGAGAGAAGAGGGGAGGAGCAGGAAGCATCAACTCCCATACCTGCCTTAACTGGACAAGCCCAGGGTTTTGAACCGGCGACCTCAGTGTTCCAGGTCGAGGGTTTATCCCATTGCGCCACCACAGGTCAGGCTTACCCAGTGTATTTAAAAAGATGATTATTGCTATGACTATGCTTATCTTTAGCTAAAGAACTTCCATGGAGCTCAGCAGCCTGACAGTGAATGTGAAGGCTACTGCTTTATCGGAGGGCTACTTGTGAAAGCTCAGGCACTCAGGAGAAGTGTTTCCCTACCGATTGAGTATCCATCACTGCAATGCCGTGTGGCAGGGCTAGTCTCTGATTCACACTGTGTCCTGAGGACAATAACTGGACTCGTACCACCCTGCTACCAGGGCTTCATTCCAGCTTCTTCTCAGGCTCGTCGCTGTTCTCTACGCGGTCATTACCTCCCTGAATTACGCTGCACAAAGCTCAGTTTCAGGACCGGTGGGCTGGCAGCACTACCAAGACTCAAGGGACCGAGTGATTTTCCTGCAGTCTCATGCTATACTTATTTTATTAAGGAAGAACAGATGAATGAATTAAAAAGGTGCCACTGCTCAGTACACAGGGTGGGGCAAAAGTAGGTTTATAGTTGAAAGTACGGGAAACACAGAGTTTATTTTTGCATTATTATTTATGCATTATTGTATTATTTTTCATACAAACAATTGTAAACCTACTTTTGTCCTACACTGTATAGACTTTTATAAAGCTTTTGCTTTAATTTACCACCAAAAGAAAATCAAATAATGCCATAGGTTTTAGCTTTATATGAAATTATAACACAATACCTGAGAGTGAATAGTAAGAGGTTTTTAGATGTCTTTCTTTTTTAGTTTATTTATTTTTTTTGTATTTTTCTGAAGTGACAACTGGGGAGGCAGAGAGACAGACTCCTGAGTGTGCTCAACCAGGATCCATCTGGCATGCCCATGAAGGAGCGATGTTCTGCCCATCTAGGGTGTTGCTCCATTGCAACCAGAGCCATTCTAGTGCCTGAGGTGGAGGCCATGGAGCTTTCCTCAGTGCCTGGGGCAAACTTTGCTCCAGTGGAGCCTTGGTTGCAAGAGGGGAAGAGGAAGACAGAGAGGAAGGAGAGGAGGAAGGGTGGAGAAGCAGATGGCTGCTTCTCCTGTGTGCCCTGGCCGGGAATCAAACCCTGAACTTCCACACGCCGGGCTGACACTCTACCGCTGAGTCAGCCATCCATGGTCTTGGATGTCTTTTAATGGGAGACACTTACACTACCTTTCGAGGCTGCTTGAGTTTACATGTCAGGATCAAATCCAAGCAGATTGTGATGTTTGAGCCTTTTCCACTGCTGCTTTATGGCTCAGACGTTGGGAGAAGACAGAAGCAGGAAGGACAGGTATCTCTTTATAAACCTTGTTGTCTTCATGATGGTGAGGTTTGGACCAGATCCCTTAGTAGCATGCCAAAATAGCTAAATGCTGGGATTTTCCAAATGTGAGACTTTTTCCCATGGGAGGTGTTCTCCTAAGGCAAAAGCAGAAGGAAAGGGTGAGAGAGAGACAGAGTATCTGATCTAACTGTGTACCATGTGATCAAGGTGGTCCTCTAAGATGCAAATACTGTTATAGAATAGAAGGGATTTGCCCATTTTTTCTGCACTGATGCCTATAATGTGAGTAAAATCACTTATCTTTTACATTTAAATCTATGGACTTCATTGAAATGTTCCAGTGTGTTAATGCTGTGTGTCTACCTCCTTGCTAAGTCATTAGTTGCTAAACGTCTGCTCAGACACATCATGCCTTTTAAGATAGTGAGATTTTTTTCCCCCTATAAAATTTCTTTTGGGGGTATGGCTTATTGCATACACATCAATGTTTTGGATTCAGTTCATTTAGATTTGTATTTCAGATTTGCCTTAATTATAAGAACTATAACCATCAATTGGGTTTTTAATACTTTTTTGTCAAGATCTAAAAATATCTGCTGGTGAGATATTTTTGTCTCTTGTCCCTCACTTTGAATTTATTTGATCGCTCTCATGATTAACCTGCTGCTGCAGATTTTGTGGGGCAATGCCATGGAGGCATGCTTGCCACGTCACACTGGGGTGGTTAGCAGCGTGATTTCCTTTGGTGATATTAACGTTGACTAATTGGTTTAAGAAAGTGTCCTTCAGGAGTCTGCTGGGTAAAGTTTCTCTGTCCTTTTACTACTCTCATCACTGGAAGAAAGTTAAGTCCAGTCCACAATCAAGATGGTGGTGATTGAGTCGAGAGGCATGAAAGGTTTGTGAGCATAAGCCTCGGTTATCACAATACTAAATGGCTAAGGGGTATGCATGAAATCTGTTTGTGAAAGTCTTGGCCGCATTGTAACATTTGTCTATGCATCTTGCCTGCATGAATTACTACTCTCTGTCCCCAGAAGTGGTGATTGGTGCTCCAGCTGCCAGGAGAAACCACAGCCTTGCCTTGGGTTTCGGATCTCATTCTACAGTGGAAGGAGCCAGGCTGCTTGGAGAAGAGGCTGATTCTGGGGCGGAGGTGGGGTGTACACAAGGTGAACCCGGGGCATCTTGTAGGTGCCAAGAGAGCAAATCAGAGCTAAACAAAAGCAAAACAAAGCATGATACCGTGCTAAAATGACATCGGAACTAATCCTAAAATGTCCCAATGGCCAAAGCTGGGGCAGTTTCACCAACAAAATTGTGACAGCGAAAGATTATAATCCCCCAAATAAAATGAATAACTGGAGTCTATAGTGATAAAACTCAATGAATAAATAGGATAAAAGGTAGAAACATTTCTTACAAAATAAAAGTCCAATTACTAAATGTAGAAACGATGAAGGAAATAGAAAATCATTGTGAGAAACAATTTCATAATTTCCATCCAATTTAATATCTGCCAAATGTATACTTCATATAATTTTTCTCAGATATAGGAACCATTCTGCATAGTGTTTTTGGCAGCTACTCCAAGTGCTATTTATGGCATAATATTATATTTTATTATAAAATACAGTCATTGTTGAAAATTTGAAAAATATACACAACTATAAAAATAGTTCATGCAGTCAGGCTATAAATCACTTTGGCTTTTAGTACATATATTTACTGTATTTTTACTTGCATTTCTTTGTGTGGACATTTATATATTTGTGCATCTTGTATATAAAGTTTGAATAATACTACAGATGTTGTCTTGCTCTTTGAAGTTTTGTTTAGCATTTGCTATGAAAAATTTTTCCCAGTATTAGTATTCTTAAAAGAATGATTTAAATTACTGGCTTCTATTTTATTATATAGAGTGCTCACATACACTTACCTAAAAATATTTCCTTTAGATATTTTATACAATGCATTCTGCTCTGTGTATACACTGTTGTCTGCACATCTTTATAGGTAAGGTCAGCTTTATGGCAGGATTATTCTAGTTCAAAGAATAGCAATACTTAAAGCAACACAAGCATGTTTTAATACTATCTTAAACTATAGTGTAATATAGCCATTGTAATATTTTGGACACAAACAATTCATCATTTTACACTATCATGGGTGGTACAATGAAACTTTACCCAAATTACTGACTAAATTCTCAAGTGTCTTTGGTTACTAATCCATTTTGTTCAACTGATTTCCAAAAGAGATTGCAGTATGGCAAATTCCCATCACCAATTATTATTTCTGTTTTGGATACCATTGCTTAATGTTAGCTATAATTATTTTGTTTAAATCCTTGTCAATTTTATATTATAAAGGTATTTTTTAACACTTGATTTTCTTTTATTTTTTGTGAATTTGAGTATGTATGTTTATTATAAAGGAATATTACCTTTAAAAATGAGTTTTAAATAATGAATATATGTGAATTATCCTTCACAGAATTTAGCACATATTTATCTAATGGTCAGTTAATAATTATGAGATTTTTACTTTAATCCACTATATCTTCAAAATGGAGACTTGTTCAAAGTTTTTATTTTACTTTTCCAACATTATTGACATACGGTTGACATAAATTGTATATATTTATGTTCTGTGTGAAACATGATGTTTATTTTGATAGCAAATATTACAGAAGCATGAACAATAATTAATAACAGTATTCATAGAATAAGTAATAAACATTAAAAATGATTTTGTCATTCTAACACTATATAATCCCCAAAGTAAATGTAATCATAATCTCAATAAGGGATGTTTTAGTAGCTTTTGAAATATGATGAGGTATTTGTGTAACTGTAATGTGTTGGTGGCTTGTAGTGATGTAGCTTAAAATGGCATTGTTATATATCCATGATCATTAACCTGTTTAAGTTAGCAGATCTCTCTGTCTAATTAAATACCTACCCAGGTAAGTTCTCCTGCCCTGTCTGCCAAGAAAAGAAAACATTAAAATAAACTCTTCACTATGGCAACACCTGAAGAGGCCAGAAGTGCCTTTAAGTTCTCACTGAAGTGCGAGAAAATGAAAAAATCAAGGCAGAATAGGCATTTTCATTATGTTGATTTCTTTTATCCGCAAAAGTAGAAAAACCACCCATCTGCTGAATTAAAAAAAAAAAATCTTTGCCAAGCACTTTATTTCTTTTCATTTTAATTCTTGCATATTTTACGAGAAATGAAACCTCTTGTTTTGTTCTTATTTTTAGATTCTACCAAAGTAAAGGAACTTTATTCAAGTTCATCATATTTCATCTCTCCATCTATTTTTTTAAAGTCAATTTCAGTTGAAATATTTTTAGGTACAAGTAGGGTGGGAAATAGAGCGATGATTACTTATATCAATCCTTTTTAGCACCTCTTATCACTTTCTCATTAATCTAGCTCTTTATTCACTTTTTCATTTACCTATCTCTTTATTCAATCAAACATTGAATGTCCAGGCTGTAACAGAAATTGCATTCAGTCTTTATAGAGATTTGAACAAGTCATCCTGTCTGCCTTCAGGTTGCTAATCCTATTCCACAGGAATCAGTAGGGTGACCACAGCCTTGGAAATGATGTTGGGAAAGAAGGAGTGTCTATTATCTTGATGGAATATAAGTAAAAAGGCAGTCAACATCACCAAGTTTCCAAAGGCATCCTCTGAATTCTGGTTTAGACTCCTGTCCGGTTAGCAGTCCTGTTGGTCATTCCGAAATGCAAGACGATGGGCACGCGGACTGAAATGGAAGACCGGTGGTATGTATGTGTGCTGCGGAAGTAACCGGGCCGGACTTGGGGACTTTAAAAAGTTCCAGATATGGCTCTAGCCCCCTGGCCGGTTGGCTCAGTGGTGGAGCGTCGGCCTGGTGTGCAGAAGTCCCGGGTTCGATTATCAGCCAGGGCACACAGGAGAAGCGCCCATCTGCTTCTCCACCCCTCCCCCTCTCCTTCCTCTCTGTCTCTCTCTTCCCCTCCCGCAGCCAAGGCTCCATTGGAGCAAAGATGGCCCGGGCGCTGGGGATGGCTCCTTGGCCTCTGCCCCAGGCGCTGGAGTGGCTCTGGTCGCAACAGAGTGACGCCCCGGAGGAGCAGAGCATCGCCCCCTGGTGGGCAGAGCGTCGCCCCTGGTGGGAGTGCCGGGTGGATCCCGGTCGGGCGCAAGCGGGAGTCTGTCTGACTGTCTCTCCCCGTTTCCAGCTTCAGAAAATACAAAAAAAAAAAAAAAAAAAATTAAAAAAAAGTTTCAGATATAAGAAGAAAAAGAACTTGGAAAAACGTATGTCAGATATGTCTCTGCCTTCAGCATCAGGAAATGTTGCTAAACGAGGTTGGGGTGGGCGTGAGGGAGAGACTCAGGTAGAAATCAGAGGGTGTTATTTCAGCGGGTCCCGTTTGTAGGACTGGAAGGGCCGGGAAGCAGAGAGTGGGGGAACCTGAGAGCAGAGGTGACTGGCAGCCCAGTTTTCCGTTAGCCTGAGAGAGTGGTGAGATCCCCCTCTGCTGGGAAAGGCAGGGGTGCGAAGGTTAGAGAGGTCTGCGTGTCACTTTGACGCAGTGTTTCCTTAGTGTCGTGGAACAGCAGCAGGATTTTCTGGTTATTCCCCCAAACCCAGAAGTGCCTGAAACATCCAGGACTTAGGAAGGTTGTAAGGTTGGGAGGGAAAGACAGTGACTATGACGGCAGGATGGATGCTGAAGTCCGCCCACGACAGTGTGCATCTCTCAGCAGACAGGGCGCGGTCGCAGCCTGCCGAGGAAATAGTGTGGGGGTCCCCTCAGGGGCTTCACAGGGCACGCTGTGGACGCTGTGCCCATCACTGATGGATACAGGGCTCTAGGTTAAGTCTCCTAAAAGTATGTTACCCCAGACTGTGGTTGTGCATACTTCTCCCTGCATCTGCCTTGCCAGAAAATGCCCACTAACTATCACCCCATCATTTCACTCAATTTAGTACTAACTGCAGTTACAGATGCGCGACTCAGACGGGACTCGCACGGTTCTGACGCTTTTCTCTAGCAAAAGAGAGTACCTTCAACACCTTTTTTGTGTGTAAATTTTTCCAAATTACTGCTTGCTTTCCTGTTCCTTGCCTTGAACTAGAGGCATAGCAGGTTTTCAACAGTGTATTCAACTTCCGTTTCTTCTCTTTGTGTAAACCGTGCTCAGCTCAAAAGAGAATTAATTAAGGTCTGCTCACCTGCAGAACGACCGCAGCACGTGGGTTCTTCCTGCAGCTCCGCCTGCGAGCGGGGCTTTCCTCCCCGCGAATCGTGGAGGCCGCAACGTGGCCAGTTCTTGCTCCTGGAAATTCGTGATATGCATGTTTCTTCAGTGCACTGAAGGTCTTGGCACAGGGACCGAGCTTTTCTATGGCACTAGAGATTTTTCATGCAGTGGCCTATCGTGGTTCCTATTCCTTGTGAGAAGTGCCCTACCGTTTCTATTAAGGACACGGGCAAAACATGGCTGACGTTTCAGACACACCCAAGGCAGCTAGAAGTGGCTAATCATGGTCTCTCAACCAAAAGGAAGAATTCCATTCTGCTCTCTAATCTAAGGACCTAAACGAGCAACTGAAACACAAATATTTAAAGCACATGTTACTTAAGGTATTCTTTGTCAACATTGTTAGATTGATGGCAAAACAAACAAACAAACAAACAAAAAAACCAACACCATTTTTTTCAATGATGGTATTTACTGTATGGTCATTTGTATCTACTCCATGAATACTTAAAGTTAATTATTATAAGCATCAGTATCTATGTCTATCGATGCATTTTATATCTGTTACATGCCTGCGTGTATAAAATCCCATTAGTCCACGTGGCTTTTTCCTCACCTGGTTTCCCTTTAACCAGTCTTGCCCAGCCTCGTGCTCACTCCCCATTCTCACAACAGGGAGACCTTTCTTTTAGATGAGCAGACCTGATGATATCAATCCCCCCACCCCGTGCCTTGAGCACAGATCCGTCACCTGCTCAGTTCTCCGGGCCCCACCCGCCTGTAGCATCGTCCCACGTGACTTCCCCTTGCTCTACAGGCTTCACCCCTCCAGCCACTTTTGGATAGTCCGTCTCCTTTGTCAGGTACGTGGCGTGCTCTCTTCCTTATTATTCTGCCCTTCCGGTCCTCACCCCACAGACCCTTTGCCCAGCAAACTCCCCTTATTTTCTGTGGGGGTTCTTCCCTGAAAGCACAGGCTGGATCCCTCTGGTACAGAATTTCTCCAGCGACACCTTCATCGCAGTGTGCTGGGCTCGCCTGCAAAGCAGGCGCCCTGTTCAGTACACAGCGTCTCTCTGTCCTCGAACACCACGACCTTACCCTGCAGGTGTTTTCTCAAAAACTTACTGTCGCAGGAACGATGAAAAAAAAAAAAAAAAAGGGAACTATGGAGAAATATTTAGGAGGGCAGATAAGCAGAACTATAAATTATTGGATCAAAAAGAAAATTACTTTTACAGTACTTGTATAGAATTATGCCAAGCAAAAGAATTACGAATTTTTTTTTTTTGTATTTTTTCGAAGTTGGAAACGGGGAGGCAGTCAGACAGACTTCCACATGCGCCCAACCGGGATCCACCTGGCATGCCCACCAGGGGGAAATGCTCTGCCCATCCGGGGAGTCGCTCTGCCACAATCAGAGCCATTATAGCGTCTGAGGCAGAGGCCACAGAGCCATCCTCAGTGCCTGGGCAAACTTTGCTCCAATGGAGCTTTGGCTGTGGGAGGGGAAGAGAGAGACAGAGAGGAAGGAGAGGGGGAGGGGTGGAGAAGCAGATGGGTGCTTCTTCTGTGTGTCCTGGCCGGGAATCGAACCCGGGACTCCAGCACGCTAGGCCAACGCTCTACCCCTGAGCCAACCGGCCAGGGTCAAGGATTATGAATTTCAATTAATTTTACTTATTTTTAAAATTTCACTTTTAATAAGGAATTGATGACACTTGTATATTTGTATATATATAAATTTTGGAATGTTCTCAGAATTAGTTTCTGCAATATAAGCTTCCAAATATCCATGGAAAAGAACGTTAAGTGTTCTCATATCTCACACACACACACACACACACACATAATAATAATAAAGGAGGTGGAAAAAACTTTGGGAAGTGATGGATATGGCTGTGTCTTTGTTGGAAGCAAGCAACAGTTTCAGGGCTGTATATATACAGCCCCGAACTGATTGAGTTATATACATTAACAATGTATAGCTTTCTATCTGTCATCTCAAAGTGGCTTCAAAAACAAGAAATTTCTACTGAGTTTCTAGATTTGAGGATTTTTGAAGGAAAGTACGGATGGCTGAGTAGTATCTAGACAAGTGAACTAAAAGAAGGAGGGGTAGTTCAGGCAGAAAAAAATAATAACTGGAATAAAATATGAGTGATGAATAAAATCAATCCATGGTTAGAGACAGTGGTTATGTCAGAATTATTCTCCCCTCTGCTTTCCAGTTACATTTGATCTCGACCACGGCTCTTTCTGTGATGTCCTCCATCAGAGTTACGAACCTCTCATTAGCAAGAAGAGTCTTCCTTATTTTGTTCTCCATACTATCCGATCTACTCTATTGTGTAAAAGAGCTATCCAATAACCATTTATAAATTTCAGTCCTCTAGCATTAAAGGACCTATTACGTTTATTTTTCCTGAATGTTTCATTCCTTTTTAAAACATACTCCTACAACAAAAAGTCTGAACCTGAGAAAGGCATGCAGGAACACCACACTACACACCTAGTTTAAACAATATGACTTCATGTTGTATTATTCTAGCAAGACACATTGGAATTTGAGTACTTACAAACATTAGTTAAAAATATCCCCGGATAAAGTCCTTAAAAATGCTTATAACATTAACAGCTCTCTGTGATATGCATAAATACACACATTAGTAAAATGTCACAGGTTAGAGTCCTTAAAAATGCTTAAAGCGTAACAGCTCACACGGCAGTGTGCATAAATACACTCATTAGGAAAATATCACAGGTTACAATTGTTAAAAACTGCTTATAATGTTAACAGGCATTACCGTGAAGTACAGGCAGTAAAAGAATGACCTAATCCACAAAAGCGTTCCGGCACAAGACCCAGGCTGCACCACAATAATGTTGCAATTTGCAGCGATAGAGGTATTCAAAGAATTTGCTGGTGCTATAGATGCTTACACACTCCCACTTAAACTAGATGCTACTGACCTGAAATCAATATACTGAGATCATTGCTACCCAATTATTTGACCCCGGAATACGCTATTATTGCTTTCATGGTCTCTATCTATTGAAGCCCTTAAACGGGTTTGAAGGAGATAAATTCACTTTCTATTTAAAAAGCCCCTCTCTGGTTCTTCTCTGTAGTTCTTACACAGAATGGGAAGGCAGGTGCGTGTAAATGCGCTCTTTATTGACATTCCCAGAGGACTTCCCAATGATTCTGTTTACCCAGGGCATGTGTGAGTTGGCAGAACAGGAACTGAAATGTATCAGATCGTCAATGTATGTACCTAGGACTTCCAAACCCAGAATACTCTCAGAGAAGGTGGACCTTTGGACAGTCCTTCAGGGCCCTAGAACTGGTTCTGATTCCAAGGACATCGCTAGTGCGCACAGTGTGACTCTTCCTGGAGTGAGTGCCTCGTGTGTGATGCGTTTTCCAGGCTCTGAGATGGCCTCTGGCAGAGAATCCCTCACCTCGCTTCGGTTCCCCTGCTGTTTAGTTTGCATTTCTTTTCATGCAGGGCAGTTGTTTTCTTCTTGTCTCATCGCTCTTTATAACTCTGATATTTCCGGGAGGCTTATTCATGGTTCATTCCAACTTGGGATAAGCCCTAATAAAGGAATGCCTCTCTAGGACAGAAGGGCCTAGCGCACAATGAGAGGTAAATTGGGCTGTAGCATGCCAGGACTGGATTTGGAAGACCATAAAGACTGTTTTAAGTCAGTGAGAGATGAGCTGAAAACCAGATGGCCTGTTCCCAGGAAAAAGACATTCTCATAAAAGCCTGAGCAGAGGTGATGGGAAGATTCAGGTGGGCGGGTAGGGTGAGCCCTCCCTGATGGCGTTCCCTAGCAACAAATACAGTCGCGCCGTGGGAACTTGGCAGTACAAAGATGGCAGCCTTGGCAGCGCGGAATGTGGTTTTCTCTCTGATCAAGATACCGCCAATATCTCACACTCAGTTTGATATCACAGTTGACCTTCCCCGGAAGACAAGCCTGAGACTGCGATTCCACTGGGGTCTGAATGCCCCCCCCCCCTATTCACATCTTGAATAATAATGCGTTAATCATTTAAGCATTTTCAAGTGTAGATGCCCATATTTAGTGACACTCAGTTCTCATCCTTGGGGTAGTGTTCCCACCATTCACTCCTCGGAAAAACACGGGGTTTGGCTCCTGCAGGCCTCTGATCACTACATGTTTGTTATCTGATTAATGTGTACCTTGTTTTTGGTATATTTCTGTGTAAAGACATCATCTATATATGTGTGGTTAATTAACATTAAAATCACAGGCAACAGGACTGTGACCCAGACTTGAAGCAAAGTTTATCCAGGCCTGTGTTTTCTCTGCAAAGCACATCGCAGCCTCCTTGTGCTCAGAAACACCAGAGGGCATGTGCTTGGGGCATTTTAAAAGGCAAAATCCCCAGCCGTCATAAAAAGGAGAAACGTGTCACTAAAAATATGTTATTGTGAAAAGGACACTTGTTAGCACATTGCATTTTTTTTTTTTGATTGACTGATTTTAGAGAGAGAGTAGAGAACAAAAATTTGTTGTTTCACCCGTTCATCATGTATTGGTTGATTCCTGCACGTGTCCGAACAGGGAATCCAGCTGCGAGTCTGGCACAAGGGTATGATGCTCTAACCAGCTGAGCTAGTCCGGCCCACGCCTGTCTGTCACTTCCTTGGCTTCAGCTGGGCATGTCCCCATTGGCAAAGTCAGAATTTTCACCCTTCCGTGCATGTCCAGAACTCCAGTGAGATCACCCTAGTATCACTTTTGGGGTTAGAAATGAATTCCAAATACCAAATCCACAAATAATGAGAATTGACTCTACTTGCTTCTAGGTAAGGTATCAGCAAAGAGTTGCAAATGGACAAAAAAATATAGCATTTTTGGCAAAAGTTGTGGAATTCTTACACAGTCAAATATTTAAATGTATATTCTCACCATAGGGGGAAAATTTAACGGCCAGCATATATTGAATTCTTTCATAGCAGGGTCTGTGCCAAGCACTGCGCATGTCAACAGGCTGAAACCAAGCCCGGTCGTGAGTTGTGGAAGGAAAGGTCCCATCATGCCAGGGAAGAACAAGTAACTGGCGGGCCACGCAGCGGCCGCCGTCGTGAACTGCAGCAACGTGAGTGGGAGATATGAGGTAGGGCAGAGTGAAGCTAACGCCGGACATGGGGTCCTGAGCCAACAGCAGGACTCTGCCAGCCAGACCGCACACCTCCCCATGGGTCACGCAAGAATTATGACAAGAGCCTTGAATAAACTCGGCAGAAGCATCACTTCTTGGCAAAAGCATCCCGTGCGCCGAGCCTTTTAAGAAAGGATGGCTTAGGCCCTGGCCGGTTGGCTCAGCTGTAGAGCGTCGGCCTGGAGTGCAGGAGTCCCGGGTTCGATTCCTGGCCAGGGCACACAGGAGAAGCGCCCATCTGCTTCTCTACCCCTCCCCCTCTCCTTCCTCTCTGTCTCTCTCTTCCCCTCCCGCAGCCAAGGCTTCATTGGAGCAAAGATGGCCCGGGCGCTGGGGATGGCTCCTTGGCCTCTGCCTCAGGCGCTAGAATGGCTCTGATTGCGGCAGAGTGCAGGTGGATCCCGGTCGGGCGCATGCGGGAGTCTGTCTGACTGCCTCCCCGTTTCCAGCTTCGGAAAAATGAAAAAAAAAAAAAAAGAAGAAAGGATGGCTTCTAAGAAGTCTACCATGCAAACCAGCTGACTGTCAGCTTCCAAGGAAAGAGAAGGTGATTTTTGTTAGGTTTGGTTTCTTTCTGTCCCTTATGTTCATGTCTTCCCTCCACTCTCTCAGGAGCTGCATGTGGTGTGACATCCCTTCCCACCGTGTGGGAACAGCTGAGACGTGAGGCGTTTGTCTATATGGAACAAAATTAATGTGAAACTTTTAATTACATCGTGACTAAAATTCTTCAGAGAACTCTGAAGTGAAGGCTTAGCCTTATACCCTTCACCCAGCATTCAAGGAAAATTAATTTAATGGATTACCAATGCGTTGAAAGTAGGACCTTTAAAAGACAACTCAAAGTAGAATAGCTTACGTTTGTAAACTAGATAGAGTCAAGACATTTCACCCAGAAACTCACCTTTTTTTTTTACTGCTAGCGTGTAGGCTTTCTTTTAACCCTTGACGTGTAATAATTTTTATATCTTAAAACTCCCACACAAACCAGACTCTTGTATAATGAGTTCTCTCTTTTATCTTCACACCAATGCTGCTTTTTTTTTGTCAAGGAGAGTTATTATACTCCTGACATTATTTAATAACGTGGGCTATTGTGAGCCACCACATTCCATTAACAAGTCTATGGTAAGAAGGTGAGGAGGAGAGTTCTTTTAATTAACAAGTTGCTTTTCTACCACAAATTATTGGGGCTAGCTTAAAAGCAAATTTAAGTTAACAGCTCTAAGAAGGTGAGCTGTGAGATGATTAGATACAGAAAGGAAAAGAATGAAATAGTAAACTGAAGAAGAAGGAGTATGCATCATCTTCAAAGGAAGGTCCTGTGTGTGTCACTTGTTGTCAAGCCCTTCCATGTACAAAAGTAGTTCATCCAGTTCAGCAAATAAAGGATAGTTCTCTCTTTTTTTTTTTGTATTTCTCTGGAATGAGAAATGGGGTGGCAGAGAGACAGACTCCCACATGTGCCCTGATCGGGATCCACCCACATCATGCCCACTAGGGGGTGATGCTCTGCCCATCTGGGGCATTGCTCCATTGCAACCGGAGCTATTCTAACACCTGGGGCAGAGGCCATGGAGCCATCCCCAGCGCCCGGGCCAGCTTTGCTCCCATGGAGCCTTGGCTGCAGGAGGGGAAGAGAGAGACAAAAAGGAAGGAGAGGCGGAAGGGTGGAGAAGCAGATGGGTGCTTCTCCTGTGTGCCCTGGCCTGAAATCAAACCTGGGACTTCCATATGCCAGGCCGACACTCTATCACTGAGCCAAACAGCCAGGGCCTAAAAGATGGTTCTTAATGAGCCAAAGAGGGAAAATTTTTAAACATGGTAAAAAAATCCACACCTCATCCAGTCTCGTCTCATGCTTTGCCGTATGCTGTAGCTTGTTATTTTATCCATTGGTCTCAGATTTATTTATTTTTATTATTATTTTTATCATTATTCTTTTTTTCCCTTAACCTCCACGGGGGCACGTCTATGCAGACAGTTCCTAAAAGGAATCTTGCAAGTAGCCGTTGACAGTGTCAGTGCTTCCCAGTGCCCAATGTCTTCTGTTTCTCTTCAGTCAGTCAGTTTGCTGTTTGCAGGATATTTGTTCATTTGAATATTTCCCTCCAAATAGTCACAAAATAATATCTGCTTCATGAATCATAAGGATATCAACAGATCTCCACATATATCACGAACATCACAGCAGCTGATTCGTCCTTGCATCCCCCCCCCCCCCCCCGGTAAACACCAAGGGGGGCCTAGAATAGTTCAGAAACTGGTAGGTTGCCCCGAGGATGGAACCGGAGGTGCCTGGCTCCTGTGATGTTCACTGTCTGGTCGAAGGGAGAGAGAGAACAAGACCATCACACAGACGATCATTACAAACCAAGGCTGAAGGAAGATACCGAGTCGTATAAGCACACGAATCACAGAGAAATCCCTGGGGTTAGGAGCGGCTTCCCCGCGGAAGGAAAACTTGAACTGAAATCTCACTGTAGGGATGGAGTGTGGTAGGCTGTACGTCATAAAGGGAGCAGAGGGAACGGCCTCACAGGGCAATGATCGAGAAAGTTTGAAGAAGTGAGACCTGGCCATGAGGTTCGAGTGACTCTAATGGAAGCGGGGGTGACAGGGCTGAGGGGGACAGGTATTAATTAGACACTTTGTGGGCCCTACTTGGGGTGCCTTCCTGATGCAAAGCAAAGCCACAGAGTGTCAAGCTCAGAGTAGATGAAGGGAGTGAATATTTATCCTTTGAAAAGTTAACTCTCACTAAAATCACTTGGTCCTCAAATTGATAAGTATAAGCATTACAGGTTTCATGGAATGAGAATGGTTTTAGTGTCGATATCACAAGAATAGGTTTTACTGCATCTTTTAATATTCATTTTGTTCCTGGACGAAACCTTATTTGCTGTTGTCATCTTTGAAATGTATTGTTCAACATATCATGTTGCACGTGCATAGTTAATTTAAATAATTTAAGCAGATTACATGCCCTAGCTATAGGATGCATCATCATAATCTGATCTGGAAGATCATCTTTTTAACCTTAAATTACTCCTTTATTATAGGCAGTAACCAATTTGCCAGGCGGTGTGTGGGTAAGCCATTTGGACGTCACTGTCCTAGGGCTTCAGGTAGTTCCCCCTCCCTTTTGTGGGAAGACAGGACCATGTAGTGCACTTGTATGCTCTTCTCTGTTCAGTGAACCCCTCTATTGGCTTGGGTATTCTTTCTAAGGAATGGCCCTGGGCAGTATTCTGAGTCTGTAATTGCTCCTTGTGAATTTTCCCACTCAGCAGTGCTTACTGTCTCTTGGACATTTTTCTGAAACAACTGCATGTTATTTTTAAGTTACTTGCCTTTCTGAGTGACTGGCAGGTGAGGGCTCAAACACTGTGACACATACTGTGTTTTGAAAAATAATATACTTAGGAAAATACTATTCTTTATAACAAAATAAGCAGTATGAAATCTTCTAGCTCCTCTCGGTAGCCATTTGGGTTTATTACCCCGATGCAGTCAGTAGACATTTGGCTATCTCTGGAACAACCCATATCTCTCTTATCGCCTACAAGTTAAAACCCACAAAGAGACTTTTATTCACGCCTTATCTTTCCATGGTTAACTGTCATTCCTATATACTGCTCGCAAAATTAGGGGATATTTCAAAATGAATATGAAGCGATAATATATCCCCTAATTTTTGTGAGCAGTGTATTTTAGTCATAGACCCACTTCTATATTCCATGTATTATTAATTTATTAATGTGATCAATTATTGATCACTAATAATTAATTGATAATCAATCAGTTAGTCCTGTGCAAGGTGTTGGGTCACAAAAGAGGGAAAGATGTGGTCCCTGCTTTCGGATACCTCTCTGTGATGTGGGGCAGAATTACATTTGAACAACAGTCACAGAGCATGATAAATCTCTTAAGGGAGACGTATGGAAAATGACACTGGTGTGTGGAAATAAATGATTTGGGAGACTCTGGATTATAAAATAGGTTTTTATTTTTATTTTTGCCAGACCAAACAGGACACTACCTATTTTTAAATATTTCCAGAGATGATCTAACTCTGATCTGATCAAAGTTCTTATCAAATAGATAATGAGTTACACTTCCTCAAAGCTCACAGCAGCGGGTAATTTTATTATACCACTGTACTTTAAAACTATCTTCCATGTCAGAATACCACCCACATACCCACACCCACCCGTTTTCAGAAAATATCCTATGACTGAGGCTTACTTGGCGGCAATGAATCTTTCCTGGAGTTCCAGCTCCTGACACCGCATCATTGGGCGTATTATGCTCAATCACTCCGCAAGATGACGAACGTGAGGGCTCTTTTCTCTTCACTGTCACATCACTTCAAGCCTGATTAGGCGTCCGTATCAAAATACGTACTGATAAGACAGCTGTGCTCGCCTTTGTTTTGCGGAACCTGGCAAAGCATTTTATTTGCAATAAAGAAACTGAAGGGCCATCAAAGTTGTGTGGAGCCATCTGCTTCCGAAATTAGTTTCATACAGGGAATTTAATCCTCCGTCACTCTCATCCATTTAGGGCCCTGGAAATGCATGCGTTTTGAAGTCTATATTCAAGTGAGCTGTGCACAGTTCACTCCGCGCTCTCACTTCCTATCAAGTATGTGAGCACCATTTCCCACGTGGCAAAGTCATGGCGGCAACCCAGGACTTAGTGCGTGACAATGAATCATATCACAGGGCTCCGTCTGCCCACAAAAGTACTAAGAGCTCCCTATGCCTGCTAAGAAGCATATGGAGAAACGTGACATATGATCCACCTTGTGCAGGCACAGCAGAAAAGTTCAATGTAGTTACGAGGGAGTGGAATTCTATCAGTAATGAGACCCCCAGCTAGATTCTGTCAACATCTCAATTAAGATTGACTTACATTTGACCATTTCTTGGCTTTCCTCAGTCTCTCAGATGGTAGGAAAACCCATTAACCCTATTTTATTCATCCATGTGTTCCTTCAGGCATCTTTGACCTGTTTTCCACAAAATATATGTAGTTTATGTGTGAAGTTGAAGATGCGTGTGTCAGAACCAAGTAGGTGTTAGGATACACAGGCGTCAATTCATTGTAACAGGAGGCAGTCAACTGGGAAAAGCTACCTCCTGCTCTCACCCTGATCAATGCCTGTTTTCACTCAGGTCCATAGGGTGTTCTTGTGTGATCTATAAACAGTCTACTGGATGATTAGCGAAATGGCTGGCTTGTGTCCCTGCCTCTTTAAGGTTGGAAACACTGTGGCTTTGCCTCACAAGCTGTAAAGCATGACACACTTTAATGTGCTCCGACCCAAACAATGAACAAAGTTTCCGGTTCACGACTGCTCTGCACTTGCAACTGTGTTTTACGCAGACCACAGCGAGACTGAATCTTCGTTCCCTGGAGTGTATTAGTCCACTGCCAACAAAAACCCCCACAAACATTAGTTAGGTATGATGAACCATACAGGCTGGGGCAGAAATAGGTTTACAGTCTGTGTGGGAAATAATACAATAATTAATAAAGAACAATACAAAATAAACTCTGTGTTTTGCATACCCACTACTTTAAACCTGATTAGATCAACCCTGAATTTAAAACTTTTGAGGACAGAAAACACATTGCTTTATGTAGCAGAAAAAGGAAAATATGCCATTGGTTAAAAGACTATAATAATTGTTGCATTCTTGGTCCTTCACAGTATTCTGTAATGAAGTTCCTTCATTAAATGAATGTATATAAAATGAATATTGTCTCTTAGAAACAAGTACATGTGCCCTTCTGGGAGATTTATTTATTAACATATTACATATTCTACATCCATCAATATAATGTATGAAGAAAACATGTAAACTAATGACGATCCTCTGAAAAAGTAATAAAATATATCTCAAAATACTAGTGAAATGCAGATCAAATTTAGCTTGCTAATATCCATTACAATACTTTTAAAAATATTAAATACCTCACAGTAAATCCCAGAGCCCAGATTTAAAAATTTTGTTAACGTACCAATCAAATAATTATTTTTAACTAATATACATTGGGCAGCAAGATCAACTGTGACTAAGTCATACATGATCCTCTGTCCTTAAGGGAAATCACATTATACCTGGAGCAGAAGATGAACAATGCATAAATAATAAGCCATGAGAAATAAACATCTAAAATACAAACTATGATCAGTATCATGAAAGGAATAAATCCATCACCATCCTGATGAAAGTACTTTGAGTCCATAGGTCGGGATAGAAGAGCCCCAGGTTGGACAATGATGGGCCTGGATCTGTGTTCTGACATTAGGGACTTGGGATTTTTCGACAATGACAGGAAAAATCAACCACTCCCCTCTCTCATGGGACATCATGATTTTTATATATAGAATGTTGCTCTCACACAGAAACTCTTTAGTGTACGTTGTGGAATCAGTCACTTTGTCTGACTAGAATAGTGGTAAGAAAATTATTATATCTTATAGGCAATGCAGTGTTCATGTTACAGTACCATCACCCTACTCAAAATGATTTGATATAATTTTGTGTCTTTGAATAATATATATATAATATATATTTTGACAATTCTTCTGAACTCCTTCAAATAACTGGAGACACAAAATTAACTCATTTTTCAAAATTGAGTAGTCTAAATAAAGGCTGGGAATCACTGCGCTAACATGATATGGTTCAAATGTTGTGTGAAATATATACTTATTCATAAATATCACATCAAATTGAGAAAAGCCCCTCATTCTTCTCCGTGGTTTTCTTCTTTAAAAAATATCAATTGTGTAAAAAAATAGTAAATATCATATTACATTTAAATATATACTGTTAAAAATAAATCTTTACCGATAGGATAAAATATACACAACCCATCCTAGATAGATAACTTTGGTATAAGGACTCTGTTTATTTTATCACTATTGCTTCTCAGATTTTTAAATATTAAGTACAGTGACATAGGCACTTCATATAATGGAGTCTCAGTAAGTTGAGGAATTTCTTCTACAATATTTTTCTGAAGGTAAGTGTAAATTACAAATGAACATAAAATGTGTTCTATGTTCTTATTTTTTAAGATCAGATTTATTCTTTGTGACATAATAAATACATTGAGTCCCTAAATGAATATAATGAACATTTTAGAAATGTCTGAAAGCATATTGGACATTAACTTTAGAAACATTTGGAATGTATTTAATAGCCTAGAGTTAAGCAGTTTTAGGAACACTTTAAAATTCTTTTATCTAATGCACTTGTATTTCATTTTAATTTAATTTGGGTGTGCATATAGCTTTTGTCTTATTTATTCCAACCTGAATTGAGCATGCAGAACCAGCAGTTGGAAGTTCCTTCCCATGTAATCAAATTTCGACCTAAGTAACAGAGAAGCTCACAGCTCACAACGGGCCCCTTGTGCACATGCCGTCATTAGAGGAAGATGCCAAAGGTCCTAATGACTCCACTACTCACCTCGGAGGAAGTTTCACCATCAGGATACTGGTCCCTTTTCCACCTCCATGCTCATGTTGGGAGTAAACACAGGCTGGAAAGGAATGTCCTATGTAGCTACGTAGAACATCTCTTATTGAAACAAACGTTTCTAATTCTTAGATGAGAGAGTAAGGCAAACCATTTCTGAGGGCTCCTCAGCTCCAAGTTCATGCCAATTTTAAGTCACTTTAGTGTCTAATAATAAACTGCTCACAAAAATTAGGGGATATTTCAAAATGAATATAAAGCAGTAAAAAAAGAAGTATTTGATTTTTTTAATCAAACAAGAACATCAGAAAAGCAAAGGGCAAGTCAAAGAAAGTTGTTCGATTATGCAAATGAGATGCAAAACCAACTTTTTTTTCATTGGGGAAAACGCACTGTACAAAAGGCTGACAGTCCTGGAGTATCTGCACGGTCCCTGGTCCCCTCATTGTGAGCCGTGTACTTAGGCCCATTATTTACTTTGGCTCTAGACCATTGCTGTAACAGTTTTACAAATCATGTTGATAGGAGAATGTAGAGGAAAAAGATTATTGAGAATAGAAGAAAATTGATATAATTTAACAATGTAATGTTCAGTATTTCCATAAATGTTATATATATAAATTCTGACTTTGGGGACAATTAAGTATACAAAAATCCACAAATTGGATGCCAAATTTCAAGAACTGCTTAAACAAATTATTGTCTCCCTTGGACTTTTTGTTTGTCTTAAAACTTCTTTTTTTTTTTTTTTTAAACTGGTAACAGAGGAAGGAAAGGAGTGTGGAGAGAAGAGAAGGAGAAACAGCTAGAGTGGTAGCTCCAGAGACCCCTGGTCTGAGAGTGAGCTTCCTCATGGAGACACCTGCTGGCTGGAGGTGTTAACTGCTAAAAAGCTTAGCACAGGGTAGCCGTTAATGAACATAACTGATCATAGAAAACTGCATTTGCTTTATGTACAGTTTCACCAAAGGAAAACTTTAGTTTAGACAATTTTGAACAAGATGTAGTAATTATCACTTACAGGTACCTTTGGGTCTGTGGATATTATTATCGTTTAACGACTTTCGTTTCTTTTTATGTGTTTATTTGTAAATTACATCGTCATTTTTTCTCCTCCACCGTGAATTGCCAATTCTGTTCTAAGACAACGATATTGTAATAAAGGGGGGAAAAAGGTCAGATACTCATATCCTTAGTATATTTTGGCAAAGTAAAACTTAAAAAAAATTCTGTGAGGAACAATGAAACAAATGACGAAATATGTCCTACAAATCTATTTCCTTTTTGATATCCCCTGTTAATATTTTATGGACCTTTTAAGTTGAAGAGACTTTTTTTTTTTAATGCAACAGGCTTTGTTATTAGGGCTAGATGTATATGTCTATTTTTGGCACGATATACATTTCAGTCTTTATCACAGTGGGAACAATAAAGTAACAGACTGCAATACATTAGCACCATAAAGAAACTGTAATAAATTACTTTATAACTGTAGTAAAAGTTGCATGAGCACCGGCAGCTGTACCGGAGACATTGCTACAGCAGCGCTTTATGACCTAATGGCGCTCAGTGGGCTGATAATGTTGTGTGTGTGTGCGTGTGTGTGTGTGTGTGTGTGATGCCAGCAGCTTCTGAGTCCTAGATTTCAATTCGATAAATAATTGAAAGCACTTTTAGACTTTTCCATAAAATGTTTAATAAGAGATCACACCCTCCCTCCCTGTAGTGGATAATTGAATCGTTTTTACAGGAGGATTTCGTGATGGAGTTTTCACTACTCATTGTGGGAAAACTGGTGGTGTTAAGCACGACCGTTGAAAAGAAATTGCTTTGAAGAGTTTGTAATGTCTCACATTTCATGATACAGTTTCTTAAGTTTAGATTGTCCTTGGCTTTTGAAGATTGCCAGACGTATCATGATGTATGGCATTGAACATGTAGAACATGGCACAGTCACAGGGCAACACGTGTCAGCCCGGCAGGCAGAGGACAGAGGTAGCGTGCGAGCCTGTGCTCTGAGCGTGTCAGGATGGGCAGTCCCGTACGCCGCACGGCACATGTGCAATTCACTACGGATTCTCACGCTGTTACAGGAAAGAAAAAAAAAAAAAGAGCGAGAATGATTTTCCTATCTCATTCACAGAACAGATGAGATGTGAAATGAGTGCTCTCTGAGTGGATGGAAATTTTCTGTAATGCACATTTGGGGAGATTGGGATTTTACTTAAATAGCAAAAACAAAGAAATACATTTTTCCCCTAGGAGAAATTTTAATGCTAATTTTTGCTGCCACATATGACTATTTTTTTTTCTTCTGCTGTAAGAGGAATGAATGCACAACTTTTGCTCATTTGTTAAATGCCTTCCTCCCTCCTTTTATTTGGCTGTTTAGAGCCGGAAGGGAATTTGTGTAGACACGACAGCTCTTGAAGTGAGGCCGCTCATCAGTTATCACAAACATTGGCTGTCAAGTTCTCCGTATGGCATATATTGTTAGTTAATCAAATATACATCATTTAGTAGTTTGTCTTCTTAATGTGATATAAAATGATTAAATGTTATATAAAATAATGGAGTCTCTCTCAGACGAACATGTCTAAAACCAACTCTTGAGAATGATTAAACAGGAAATAGGAAAAACTCAACTAACAGACAAAAAAGGAAAATTACTGAACATAAAGGCTAGGTTGTATATGATAAAATGTCACCTCCTCAATTCAGCAGAAGTGTTGCCACAGATCTAGGTGCAGATTTATACTTTATTGAGCAAAGTTGTGCAGTCCCAAGTAGAAAATTCTTCTCTGTCTTTTTTTTTTCTTTATGTTTTATAATAGTATATTTGCTCTGATAATAGCATATATAAGGTGGGGCAAAAGTAGGATGATAGCTGCTTGTATGAAACATAATATAATAATTATTAAATACTAATACAAGAATAAACTGTGTTTTGCATCCTCACAACTGTAAACCTACTTTTGCCCCACCTGCACCCTGGAACACAGAGCTGGCGCTATCTGCCATCCAGATAGAAAACGTAAACGCCAGGTAATATTTTCTTACATCACAGTAATACAAGGAGCAAGAAGCCTAAGAAAGCATGAGACGTCCTTTCACCTGCATCGAATAAGGGAAAGATCAGGCCTGCAGGCTTGAAGGTTACCTCGCCCGTTCAGCGGCTGGGATTGTATTTAACAAAATACAATGTATTTAACTACAGGACCGCTCTGACGCCTGTGACGAACCTGTAGCTGAGCGAGAGACACGCCTCAGGCTTTTGTCAGTGAGGCCTGTTTTTCATTTGACCCCCCTCTTCCATTCCCTTTCCTTCCTTTTACTGATACTCGCTAGGATTCCAAATTCTGGGCAGTGGGCGAGATTTCCATCGGGGCTCCGTCTTGTAGCATCAGCTGTGTCCATAGTTGCCCATTTCTCTTGTGTTTGGGGACTGGGAAGTACAGATTGATAGTTAGAGAATGGTCCTGGGGATGTCAAGTACGCCACAGGGAATACAGTCAATAATATCATAATAACCGTGTACGGTGCCAGGTGGGCACTGGAAATATCAGGGAGAGAGAGCCCTTTGTAAAGTGTATGATTGTCTAACCGCTATGCTGCACACCTGAAACTCACGCAAAATCATTTGAATGTAAGCTGTGATTGAAAACTGAAAAGACATCTGTTCACCAGCCATGTTGAGAACCAACGGAGAAATTAAAAGAGGAGTCAGGGATGGATTAAGCTGTTTTCACATTGTGTTTTCTTTGATCTCCCTTGTTTTCTGAAACCCGGTCAGCCGGAGCTTGGCGAAGCAGCTGGGCCCGGACCAGCCGTTTGTCCTGTGGGTCTTCCTCACCCCGCAGGCAGACAGTGTTCCTCCTGGGCCTTTGGTTTCCGGACCCCAGGGCCATGAGTGGATGCCAGTGCTTTTTGCTATGGAATCACTGGGTTCTCGGAAACCTAAGTTTAGGAGAAAGAGGTCCCCTGTCCCTGTATTTGTGTCAACTGCCGGACCACCCCCCGTGGACTCCCAGTGCTGCGAGTGACTTTTGTGAAACTAACCTACCTGTGCCACTTTTGGCTATTTCAGCGTGCTCTTTCCTGAGCCACTGTCCCTGCTGTCTCCTGACTCCTTTCCACAAAGGGTCATTCACCTGCTTTTCAACTTGGCCCGGTTCTCCACGGCTCTGTGTGGGACTGATGTGACTTCTGGACTGGGATGGCGCCTCTCTGTTTAATATCCCTTTTCCTTCTGGAATAGGACCACACCGTACAGTAGTACCTTTTATAGGGCTACCTGCCTGCCCAGTGATGTTAAAGTCGGTAAGACTGGGCCTGCTGAAACCACTTACCGTTCAAACATCTATACGTCTCAGGTAGTATAATCTGGCTTCTCCTTCTCTGAATCTAGTTAAACTCCAGATTAATATTTCTTTAGTGCGTTGTCAAACCCTAACATGTCTTCTAAAAATCTCACCCTGGCTGGATAGCTTGGTGAGTTAGAGCATCGTCTTGAGGAACAGAGGTTACCAGTACGATCCCTGATTCAGGGCCCAGACAGGAACATATCCATGTTTCTGTCTCTCTCTCTTTCCCTTCCTCTCTCACTGAAATCAATAAGTAAACATTTAAACATATATTTTAAAAAACAGTCTCTGCTTGCCTTCCTGCTTAACCATTGTCTTGTTTTCATTGGGTTTCCTGTTGGCACCTCATCCAGTTCCTCCTTGTGTTCCTAAGTAAACCTGAATCTTAGAGACATGCTTTAATAGTCTTCTTAGCCTTTGAGTTTACAGTCAACTCATTGAATGATTCAGTCACCTCAATTCAAGAAAATGGCAGGTTTTTATTATACATGTACTACTATTTTAATTTTTCCTTGAGATATGATATACATAAAGTCAAAGGTATAAGTTTTAAAAGTAATCTTTTTAGTGAACTTGAAAAATGTATAGACTTTTGTATCTTACACCAAAACAGAATATAAATGATTTCTATCTCCCCAGGACCCCCACTCTGCTCTGTTCTGGTCACTCTCTAACCCTCTACAGTAACTCTAGGGGTTCTGATTTACATCACCAAACATTAGCTTTGCTCTTTTCTAAACTTCAAATTAAAGGAATCAAGCCTTATGCACTCTTATGTCTGCCTTACTTAGTGTTGTATTTGTCAGTTTCACTCATTTTTTTTTCTTTCTTCCTTTTATTCCTTTTTTTCTTTTCTTTTTTATCTGAGTGGTATTCTCTTAGGTTGTCTAGGCAGAGCTTGTTTGAAGATTTTCTTTGTAATTCTAATGAAATTGTTTCAGTACTCGTTTGCTTAGAGTTTAAAAATTACAAATGATTGCTGAAATTCATGAAATGTCCTCCTGTATCTATCCACCCAACCATATGGTTTTCTTCCATGTGATCCAGAGCATTGCTTTGAGCAATATATCATTATTTTCATAACATACATGGCTTTTCATATATTTTTGCATTAGATTAGATAATATATTCTATAGAATATTTGTTTCTATGATTTAGACTATTGTCTTTTTTTTTTTTTCTTTTCCTCCAACAATGTCCTTGTCAGATTTTGGTGTAAGAGTTTACCCGATCTCATATAATGCGTTGGGAATATTCTCTCCTCCATGGTTTTCAAGAAGTTTTATAGGACCGGCATCTTTTCTCATAAAATGTTTGCTAACATTAAAGAGCAAAGCTATCGGAACATGTTTTTTTGGTGGTAGTTATTTATAAGTTCAATGTCTTTAGTAAACATGGGGTGATGAAGATTTGTATTTCTTCTGTTTTGGTAATTTGTGCCCTTCTCTTTGATTTTGTTGTTATTAAAGCTGTTAAACTTATTGCCAAAAATTTTGCTTGTCATATTCCCTTAATATTGTCTGCATGTATTTGGGGTTTGAAGTGATACATTTTCTTTCATGCCCACTACTGGAATCTAGAACAGATATAAAGACAATAATGAGATAGTCAGTCCAACAAGCCACACACACACACATATGCACACACACACATGTGCACGCACACACACATATACCCTTATGGCTGATATTCTGAGAAGTGACAGTAAGAAGAAGTGTTCAGTAGAGAGACATAATGTCCTGACATTCCTGCAATGGTTAAATCCAGGAACTCTGTCACAATAAAATGTTTACTTTTCTTTTGAAATGTGATCTTTCTAAAGCTGTACTTGTTAGTAAAGGTCTGCCCATGAATTTGAAGATCAGCTTTAGTTGCATAGTAAAAAACCAGCGTGTGCTTGTCCCCAATTATTTCTCTTAAGGAAAAGATAGAATAATCACACTAAGCTTAATATCTAATTCTATCTGCAAGTGTTATTCATCTTAGATTTATTTGAACTTTAAAAGAAGTGATCGTAGGATATGGAATTAGAGTTGAATTTCCAGGTATCAACCCGTGAATGAGAAGGCAGTCTTCTTGATCTCATGTGAATCAGAGTCATCTTTTCTGTCCTCTCATAGTGTTGGCTTTGCCATCAGGTAATAAGGACTTAAGGAAAGCCATTTAAGCATTATCCCTTTTTACATGGATGCCCAAAGTTTAGATCTAATAAGACTCCTTCTGGAGTATAACTAGAGTCACTTATGAGCAGATTCGATTATTAGTTAAATCACATGTTAAATTTCAAGACCTTATGTATTTGGATGCAATAACCTGTTTATATAATTTTTAAGATATAACTCAACATGTAAATTGCTAAAATTCAAAGCGCCGGCCCTGTGAGGACTTTCCCTCTTTATTATGAATGGTCACCATAGCGCTGTCTGGACAGTGTTTTGGTTTTATTGCTGTTGTTTTAAATGTCAGTAAAACTATTTTTGTTAAGATCGTCTCCTTGTTACTTATATAAAGCACCCATGGGATAATTTCTGGCTGGAGTATAGCTTAAAAAAATTTTTTTTACAGGACAATATATAGGATTTCTCTTGATGGAAAATATGTAGTCTAATTTGCCTGTATCTTTTTCATGATGACAGAAAATTTAGATCTACATTTATTACTTAAAAATTCCAACAGACTGTGGTGTAAGCATATTTACTTTGTGTGCGTGTTTGTGGGTCCATTAACTAGACTTTGTTCTATTGGACCTGTTTAAACATACATATAGTCTATGTGTGCTACTTAAACAAAACAAGAAAGACAAAGAATACAGAAATTTAATATTGAAAATCCCATTTTTATGCCATTTCTAACAACTTGTGAGTTGCTTATTAGATGATGAACCGGATGACACAATTCCCAATATATTGATAATCACATTGAGGATCAGTTCATTTTCCCCCTACTAAATCTGAGACTGTCAGACTTCAATGAAAGTCTCTCTGAGATGATCACAGGTAGCTCTTCAAAATGATTTCTTGTCCCTGCATCAAAACCCTCTCGGGTTCTATCAACCTGCGAGACATTTGATTTAAAAATAAATCCTACAGCTTCCTGCAACACTTAGCCCTTCCTTCTACGGCTTATTTGAAAATCAGAAGAAATATTTTCTATATCTCGAATGACTACCTCCTTAATGCCTATGTAGCGATTTGCTTTTAGATCATTGAGTGTTTTTGTCTTCCTTTTTCTTTCCCCCCCAGTAGATGCCCCAGGCAATGCAGATGACAATGGCTTTGACTTTGGTAGTTCGGATTTCAAGGCCAGCTGGGCTGGCAGGGCGGCATCCGGGAGCTCCGTGTGTAGATTGTACGGGACCCTGGGACCCTCGGAGCTCCTGCGTAAACCAGATGGATGCTCGGTCGGGTCCGCAGCTTTCTCTTAGTCCCGGCCCCTCAGTGCCTGTCGCAGCTAACGCATCTCTCCGTCACTTTGTTTCCTAAAACCTGAACCAACATCCAAATGTAAAATGTTTCTCCATCGTGCAGAGGTAATTAAATGGAATGTAATGAGCTAAATAACATGAGCAGATTAGATTTTGTGATTCCTTGATCTGAATTTCTGTTTAGTTCCACCAAACAAAACACACAGTTGAAGGACTGATGATCTAACCACACAAGTACCAAACATCACCCTTTTTAGTTATTTACGGAAAGCATTGAGGATGGAGGTGGAGAAAGCCTTGCATCTTTAGAATTCTCTCTTTACATCCGGAGACAAAATTTACTTGTTTCCTTTTTTAAAACTTTGATTTAACCTACTATAATATTTTGTAAATTACACTTTGAGAAACTTATGTATAAATCATATGCATAAAATCAGTTTATTATGTTGGAAAAGCATTTAAAAAATGAAACATAATGAAGTCAAATTAGAACAGAATAAAATAAAACCCAGCAGGAAAGGTGGAAATACGTTAACCACAGAAAGAGTCAATGTTTGGTGAACTTTCATTTTAATCGTGTGTGCTCATACAACCCATGCATAAATTATTGTGTCCTGGTAAAATATATTTTTGCATATTAAATAGAAACAAAAGAGTTTGAAAGTCACTGTTTTACTGCATAATGACAAATCAACAGGTCAATGTCCAGAGCACACATTGATTTACTTAATATATTAGCAATCTCAGGATTATTTATCCATAGTATCAGAAATGCATCAAGTTTTATATAAGAGACCAACCATGCCCTTACTCTAAACGTAAGTTGTAATTTTAGATAGTTCAGATTTAAAAATGAGCTGGGCAGCATCTTTAAATCTTGCTACCTGAAATTCTAACAGGATGCCGGGAGTAAGCCCCAAATTTGTGTCAACATCCCTTTCAAAGTCTTGATGGGAAATGTCCTCTATGTTAGGTGCTAATTTAGATACTGAGGAGAGATCTGTGAACAAGTTATTGAATTAATATTCTAGTGCAGAAGCCAGGCAATAAGTAAATAACAACAAAGCCAATTTGGATATATAAAATGATCTGATTATAAAGGTAATATATAAATATGCTATAAAGCAAGGAAATAAAAATAAAGACCATGAGCCTGTGCAAGTATTTTAGATAGGATACTCTCTGAATGTTCCTCTGACAAAGTGACATTAAGGAGGAATTACAGTGTCAGACAGAAAAAAGAATGTGCCCTGTCAAGGGTGGAGGCAAACTTGGTATATGTAAGGGACAGTGAAAAGCCAGTGTGGCTGAAATCTTAAGAATGAGGATAGGTTTGTTACATTATGCGACTAAAAATGTAAACAGAACCAGGTCATGTACAGTTTTCTCTAACTTGATGAGACTTTTGGATATTGTTTTGTAAGCAATGCAAAGATTTTGGAGATTTTGAACAGGGTAGGGATGTGGTCTATATTCAAAGTATCTTTGTGACTGTGTGAAGAATAGACCACAAGAGAGCAACTGCTGGAGCAGAAACTAGTAAAGAATCTACCTCAACTGTCCAAGAGCTAGTTAGAATGTGTCAGCGAGAAGTCTCAGAAGGGGGGGGGCAGTGCTCAGATTTGGCATCAATTTGGCTTGTAGAGCTAACAGAACTACTTGAATTGGGATGAAGGTCAAGTCTTTCATTCATTTTAAAGAGAGTTTTGCATATTGATTATGATAGGGGTTTAGTTTCATTCCTTCGCATGTGGCTATCCAGTTTCCCCAGCACTGTTTATTCATTAGACTATATTTTCCTCATTTTATATTCTTATTGCCCAAGTTCTAAATCAGTTGATTGCATAATGCCTTGGTTTATTCTGGGCTCTCTAGTCTGTTCAAAAAACATGTCTGTTTTTATTCCAATAGTGTAACTCTTTTGATAGTTACAGCTTTATAATACAGTGTGAAATTGAGAGGTGTGATCCCTTCAGTTCTATTCTTATATTTCAAGGTTGCTTTGGTTTTTTGGGGTCTTTTGAAATTCCATGCAAATTTTAAGATTGTTTTTTTATGGTGAAAATACAATTGGAATTTTGATAGGGCTTGTACAAATTGGTAAATTACTTTGGGTAGTATAGACATTTTAATCACGTTGGTTCTTCCAATCCATGAAAAGAAAATAATTTGGTATGTATTTGTGTCTTCAATTGTATTCATCAATATCTCAGAGTTTTCAGTGCACAATTTTTTTTACTTCCTTGGTTAAACCTATTCCCAGGTATTTTATTATTTTTGATGTAGCTATAAGTGAAATTTTTTAAATTTCTTCTCCTGGGAGTTGTTGTTAATGTACAGAAGTGATGAATGATCAGACCGTCAAAGCTAAAGGATGTCTTGTTGAGAGCTCATGTTGCTTTTTAGTAGAATATCAGTGGTAGAAGAGAAACAAAAAGAACTTAGTTAAGCTTTCTTATTTTACTGATAGTAATAATAATAAAATAAACATAGTCTTTTCCCGGATCAGAGTACCAAATTTGATCTTATAACTTAAAACTCCTAACTCGTGACTAATGCTCTTCATGTAAGTCTAAGACTCTTTTTGGATTATCATCTCTGATTTCTGAACTTTGTAGTTACCTTAGCTATTCTGCATATCTTTCCCAAGCCTTGTTGCGAATTCTAAGTTGTTCATTTCTTATGGTCAATATAAGCTCATTAGTATGTAATTATTTCACAATACATACATGTATCAGATAAAAACCACACTGTAGACATAAAATTTACATAAGATGCTATCTAAATCCTTTAGTTCCTGAACAATCTCTTGGCATTACTTATGCAAAGCCTATTTATATATACAAAAAACCTATTAAATTTCCTCCTTTCCCACTCTTTTCTATAAATCTATATCATTCTCTATCGGAATGCCTAAAACATGAGTAGGCATGATTTTTCTGCAAAGACTCACATATGTCTTCTGTGTTGCATATCACTTCTCTTTCTTATTTTGCTTCTGCTTTGCATCTCTTCCTCCCCTCCCTCATCCTTCCTTCTTGCTTTTCTTATACTTTACAGACCTTTAAACATGCAATAGCCATTCTTAGTTCAAGATCATACAGAAAAAATAATAAACTTGGTATGGATTTTGCCATAGGCAACAGCTGCCAACCCTTAGTTTAGAATGACTCCTAGTATGTCGTAGGTATGTTCCTTATGTCAGCTTTTAAAAGGTCCAAAATTGGTTGCGATTAAAAAAGTCTTTAAAAACTTTCTAAAAATTTTGTTGAATATGCAAATAAGACTTTAGTCTACAAATCCATACTTTGAATTTTTAACCACTTAAATTTTGCTCACTCATGATAAGTTATTAGAACCTATAACTATTCAATAATTTAAAAAAATCTTTAATTTCTTTAGTCTCTTAAACTTTTGCCTGAGACTTTCCTGACACTTATTTTGTTTCTAATATTTATTACATTTACTAAGATATATGAAGATGTTTATAGGTCAAGGTCTGGTCAACCTTTTCAGCTCCTGACATTTTGTAGTGTCTTTATTATTTTAATACTTTGAAAAGATGATGTCCAAATTGGCTGGGTGGGGCACGCTTCTGGTGGAAGATGGAGGTGGAGGAAAACAAAGATCCAGTTTCAGATGTGAGAGTCACTGGGTGACGTTTCATTGAGATCAGCTTGAATGACCAGTGTGACAAGAGCATATCACAAGAAGCCCTGACATAGCCATGGAGTCACAGATTTCCCCAAAGAAGGAAATTTGAACCGACATCTCAAGGCATCTCAAAATTTTCCATTGCCACCACTTGCCAACTAAACTCTATCTCCAGCATCCCCTAAAGCCCAGCAGTCCAGTAAATCATCCAAAATAGACTCATGCCTGAAAAACAGCGGGAAGAAGCAGAATGGGAAAGCACAAATGTGCTGCTGATGACGCGTGGCTTAAGCCCTTTAAGTCTAGTCAAAAGAGCAGGCCTTAATGATCCCATCATTTCTGAAAAGGAGTCAACACAAAGGATGAAGCAGAACTTAAAAACATCGGTGGAAAAACCCCCCAGCACATCAACAGAACATGATTCAGAAGCTCACAGAAACTAATCTTCAGCTTTAAAAAAAAGAACTTCAGATAGAAAAATGCCCAGCATTAGATCAGGAACAAGGAGCTAATGACTTGGAACAAATTATAGAGAGTGTGAAATCCAAAATGGGCAAATTGGAGGATAAATCCCTAAATGGGGTTTGCCAGTAGCAAAATAAAAGAAAAGATCTGCAAAAGGAGCATAACGCCTTAGAGACACAGTGTCAGCATTGTAAGAAAAGGCGAATGGAGCAACAGCAGATTACTGCTTCTTCGCAAAAGGTCATCTCTAGATAACAAAGGAGGAGGGGCGCATTATCACTCAACACAGTGTTTTCTTATCTCTGCGAAGGAGTTCTTGGTACCGTCTTAGATGGACGATTGTTTTGCCTGATTGATTACTTGAAATCTAAAATTAGAAAACTTCAAAGGCAATATAAAGAAGATGAAAGTCAGTCAGAAGAAGACTCCAGAAGTCCTCCTGCCTTACCAAGTTATAAGGGCTTCCTAATGTCATTACAGAATCAACTCAAGGAATTAAAATCTGAGATTGATGTACTTTTAACTGAAAAGCCAAGTAGCCAAAAAGATTTAGAAACCAGACTCTTACAGCATGAATTAAGACTTTATAAACAACAGGTAGAGAAACTGGAGAAAGCCCTAAAGAAAAACATCAAATTACAGGATCTTATCAGTCAAAACAAGGCAGAGAACACAGAGACAAGAGACGAGCCCAGCAAAGACAACCAGCAGCAGCCCCTAACTGACCAGAGATACTTTTAGGTGCTGAGTTTCAATTCAATTGTTCACAATCCATGAGCTCCAGTAAGAATTTATAAACACAGCCAATGAGGAGCCCAACATTTTAATAAGAATCTTGTTCAAGGTTGTGGATTTGAACATCTGGTTCCTATAATAGAATCATGGGCATGTCAACTGACTTCCTTAAAGGATTTAAGTCCTTGAAGATCCTATCTGTAAAATTGGTGCATTGATATCATTGAAAGAAACAGGATGAAAATGAAGGTATCAGATTTGATGATCTGTTGTGTATAGAAGAAGCCATGTTGGAAGAAGCTGAAAGTAAGGAAAAGGACAGCAATATGTCAAACTTCGCATGCCACTCTTTCTCACTTCCAGAAATGATTTGTTAAGTGGAGTCTATCCCCTAATGAATGAAGTTTATACTAGGCTGAGAGATATGAACGATGCTGTGAGAGACCGCCAAGAACTCTTAGTGGTAGTCAGTTCCTCCTCACTGTGTGTGCTGGTGAGCACAGTTGGAAAGCTGTGTAATGTAGGCTGACTAATGAGGATGTGAATGAACAGCTTGTGCAGGTATTGGGACCAAGAGACCTCCAAAGGTATTTCTTCTAAAAAGCTTGCAAAATATCATCCAGAATGCTTGCAGTGGTGAAATTAAAGGCTTTCAACACTTAAAAGCAATTATATCCACCTGACCAGGTGGTGGTGCAGTGGATAGAGCATCAGACTGGGATGCGGAAGACCCAGGTTCGAGACCCCAAGGTCGCCAGCTTGAGTGCGGGCTCATCTGGTTTGAGCAAGGCTCACCAGCTTGGACCCAAGGTTGCTGGTTCGAACAAGGGGTCACTTGGTCTGCTGAAGGCCTGTAGTCAAGGCACATATGAGAGAGCAATCAATGAACAACTAAGGTGTCACAACGAAAAACTGATGATTGATGCTTCTCATCTCTCTTCATTCCTGTCTGTCTGTCCCTATATATCCCTCTCTCTGACTCTCTCAGAAAACAAACAAACAATAAAAAAAACACCAATAATTTCCAAATTTGTGCAGGCAAAAAGTTGGACAGATTCCCTTAGTATCTAACTGATTATTACTATATTGATAATAAAATTATCACTTTATTTTTTAAAAATTTTACTGATTTAGACATTATTGTTATGTGCATCATTATATTTATTTTGTCACAAATGTTAATTCACACACATAATGCAGAGTAGCAACTTGAAATTAAAGATTTGCCCGAAAAGCTTATTTTGCAATGTGTATCCATTTCCTCATTTAAAGGTAATAAATCAGATTATCTCAAATTTTTCTTTCATCTCTAACTTTCTACTTTTCTTCAACAGAGTCTTTCATATTTTTTATGTTTAGCCATGGTCCATCATTCCTAAGTGGGCACTGGCATTTATCAACCTTAACCAAGACAATCATAGAGTATTCATCTATGCCTATGCCATAAAACTTTAAGAATCTAGGTACCTCTGTCTTCTTTCAAAACTAAACAAAGTTTATATCTAAAACATCTGAAAACACAATTGCAGCAAGTTTACAAGTGCCTAGAGCAGCGGTTCTCAACCTATGGGTCGTGACCCCTGTGGGGGTCAAACGACCAGAACACAGGGGTCGCCTAAAGCCATCAGAAATACATATTTTATTTAAAAATGTATTGTATAAAAAATATGTATTTTCCGATGGCTTTAGGCGACCCCTGTGTTCTGGCCGTTCGACCCCCTCTGGGGTCGCGACCCACAGGTTGAAAACTGCTGGCCTAGACGTTCCATCTTTATACTAATTACATTCGGAGATTCAAGTTTAATGACATCTTCCTTAAGGTTATTGTTTATCATTTTCCTAAACATTGGTCTTATGGAATCCCGTTACTGTCTGAGCAGGACTCTAGCTCTGCGTGCCTTTAACCAGCAATGAAGGAGCATTTGGTTCAGTCTGAATTTTATGGTCATACACTTCATCAAACGATTCACCAAAATACTTTAATTTTTTTTCTTCCATTTAGAGCCTGCCCAATTCCTATCAAGCCCAGATAATAGTCATAGTCCAATTTCCTTATTACAGTTCATGGTATGCCAAACATGGCTGGAAAAGTAATCAAAACTCTGATTGAATTTATCTTATACTCCAGCTATTTGTCAGTTACCATCTGGAGTCTCCCTGACGCTTAGCAAATCATCATCACCTTTGCCGCATTTTAATACGTGAGTTTTTTAAGAGTTGTTGCTAGTCCTCTTAGTGATTTTTATACTTAGAAAATTGCTAGTTGTTGGGAATGAGAAGGTAAAAAATACAGACTAGCTCCCTCTGGGGGCACACTATAAGGAGAAACACATAAATAAGAACAACTGCCAGAAGAAACTAAAATAACCCATCCATTTATTCCTTCTATTGAGGGTTTACTGACGGGGCCACACACCCAGCAGTGAATGGGTAACACAACTGCTTTCCCTACTTGGCTTCTGTCCAAGTAGTGTGTAGAGCAGGGCAGGATGGGTCTCGATGGAAAAGCACAGCATTATTTTGCGTGAAAATAAGGCAATTTCTGATGATAAGTAACACCTGCCATTGGCAACGGGGCAAGGGCAGAATGTGCCGGGCAGAAGGGAACACTATGCAGAGGCTGAGAGGACAGTTCCCGGCTCCCTGGATTCATGGCGCTGTGTGCGACTGAACCAGACTGGGCAAGGGCAGAATGTGCCGGGCAGAAGGGAACACTATGCAGAGGCTGTGAGGACAGTTCCCGGCTCCTCGGATTCATGGCACTGTGTGGGACTGAACCAGATTGGGCAAGGGCAGAATGTGCCGGGCAGAAGGGAACGCTATGCAGAGGCTGTGAGGACAGTTCCCGGCTCCTCGGATTCATGGCGCTGCGTGTGACTGAACCAGACTGGGCAAGGGCAGAATGTGCCGGGCAGAATGTGCCGGGCAGAAGGGAATGCTATGCAGAGGCTGTGAGGACAGTTCCCGGCTCCCTGGATTCACGGCGCTGAGTGTGACTGAACCAGACTGGGCAAGAAGTCGTGAACAATTTGAGGCCGATGGGAAGGGGCAGCAGAGCCGCAGGGCTTTGCTGGGGCAGGGCACGGAGTCTGGATTGTGCTCTGGGTGAGCGACAAGCTCCTGGAAGGTCAACACAGGCTACCGGTATTTCCAGTCCACACTGGAAAAGGTCCCCCCCCCCCCCGGGCTTGCTCTGCACAGAACAGAAATAATTCCCAGCCGTGTGACTGTACCCTTCAGTTTGTCTCTGAAGGAGAATACTGTTAGTACTTTCATGATGTAAAAAAGATGAATTTCTGTGTACAGAAGTGTCCTCAACTGTATATTTCACAAATATGTGCTACATAGCTTAGCTGTTTATTAACTCACTGCAGGGAACCTGGAGGCTGGTCAGCTGTTCTCTCTCTTCTTGCCTTCCCTTTGAGAGCCTGGGCCCTGGTTCCCTCTGCAGGTACCACTTCCCCTGTGGTCCTCTGCAGTGAATGGTTTGTTCCTTTAAACAAAACACTCTGTCTAGCTCAGGGTCTGGAGCCGGGCTTGTCAATGAGTCAGTTCTTCCGGCCGCCACTCCTGGGCCATCGGTACCCTCCTCCTGCTTCAGGACTCTTGTTCCTTGCAGGCTCGGTTCTTTTAAGTCTGTATCCTCTTAACTCTACCCTGTCCTGTATTATTCTCCTTCACTTTTCCGACACAGGGACTCCCAGTGTCACTGCTGTCTCCAACGGCCCCTGCATCTCTGATGCCCCGCTGTGTGTGTGCTCTCTGGGATGCTCTTGGCCTCGTGTCAGATGTAGATGCTGGCGTCTGGGTCTGCCTTGCTGGAAATTCACTCCTCCAGACCTGTCAGCCCCAGGGCTGGTTCTCATGCATTATGCATTCCAGGTGAACCTGGGACTGACACCCACCTTCTAGAACTGGAGGAAAAGAACTCGGCCAAGTTGAAGGCGTTTCAGTGCGTAGGGCGCGCGAGGGGCATGTCCAAACCTTAAACCTATAACTAGATGTCAATCAGCACGCTGTGTGGTGCCCTGTGCTTAAGAGAGCCCAGTGCAGCGTTCCCTAGTGAGAGGCCCGGGACAGCTCGGAGGGCAGACGTGGTTCTGGGGACTGGGAATGGTAGGGGGTGGTTGGGAAGGGCCAGCCTTTCAGGTCAGCCTCACCGGCACCCTCTCTGCTCCCTCCACTGAGCCTCACGTGAGACTTCCTTTTTCCCCACGTTTTAGACAAGGGCCAGAAATAATTATTTTTTTAAAGGAAGAAACAAATCACAAGTGTCAGGTACAAAAAGTAATTTTTTCCAATGAAAAAGCTCAACTCTTTATTTTTGTGGTTCCCCTTCAGCCAACAAATGGCTTGTTCTCTGCCTGTCTGCGTGTTCTGGGAGCTTTCTTCATTCAGCTTTGCGGCCTCCTGCTTGATTTCCCATGCAAAAGACATTTAACAGCCTGGCCAGACGCAGTGGATGTAGTGTTGGACTGGTTCGTAGAGGACCCTGGTTCAAAACCCTGAGGTCACTGGCTTGAGCACAGACTCACCTGGTTAAAGCAAGGCTCACCAGCTTGAACCCAAGGTCGCTGGCTTGAGCAAGGGGTCACTCGGCCTGCTGTATCCCCTGGGTCAAGGCACATATGTGAAAGCAATCAATGAACAGCTAAGGTGCCGCAATGAAGAATTGATGCTTCTCATCTCTCTCCCTTCCTGTCTGTCTGTCCTTGTCTGTAAGCCCTCTCTCTGTCACAAAAAAAAAGACATTCAACAGCATTTTCCTACTCTGTTATTACTTCTGGAAAATATGAACTTGACTTCTACAGCTGCCCTGATTCAAAATTATGACATCATAAGCCAATTAGTTTCCATAACAGATTGCTGGTCACACGATCACCTTTAAAAACGCTGAGGTTTAGGCCCTAGTCCTCACTTCAATTAAATAACAGAACGGAGGGGGCTTGCCTCTGTACCTTCCAGTGGTTCAAATGATATTTCTTTTTCAGTACAAAAAAACATTAAGTCAATTAAAAACCAGAAATTTGGCCCTATGCTGAGTAGAAACTTACCAACCAGTGACTTACTTAGTGCCCTTGTGAGTATAGCTTTCTCATGCACCGCCAGGGAGCACATCCGACTTGGTGATAATTTGGATTATTAGGTATTTAAAAAATAAAACCTCAGCTAAAATTGCACTTTTAATACAAACAACATTTCTTTATGTTGTCAGCTCCCCAAGGAGAGGTACCTTTTTTCATTTTTTACTATAAGTTGTACCAGTGATGTTCAGAAAAAGAATTTTAGACAATAATGGTAATAGCTATGTCCTAAAGGGAAAGGTTCATCTCTCTCTCTCTCTCTGTGTAAGAATGCGACGAGACGTATATGATTTGAGGATGAAAAGAGCGGCCCTGGGATGCTAGGAGGGGTTGCGCTTGCATGGATGCGGCGTCTTATTCCCTTTTCTTTTGAGACCCACGGCAGCTCAGGGGCACCCCTGCCAGAAGACAGGCTCCCAGAGGCATTTATCAGTCCGAGGAGAGTCCATTCACGTTGGACGTTTATTTCTGATTTCTTATATTGCTGTTGTAGAAATCCGGTTAAGCGCAAGGTCTGGTGATGGAGACAATATAGAATGATAACACATTTTGATTTTCTCTCACTATTCTTATCTTTTCATATAAACAAAGAGATGAAAACACAATCTCATCTCAGGAAAAGGAAATGGACTTTTCCCCACTTTTAATTCTGTATCAAAAGCTTCTTCATCACAAAGCTCTCCGCGGCCCACGCACTCTGACCCCACTTGCAAATCCGCATCAGCAGCATATGTTTTATCTTTGGGTCCCTGATTCTCCTGTTGGCAAAGACATATGCTCTCACTTGAAATTTCTAATAAATATGCCTTAGTTGAGGGCTAATTTTCTTTTTCCCGGTCTCCAAGATATTATAAAAGAAAAGCACTATATAAATCGAAAGTATGATAATTTTTTGGTTGTCTACTTTTTTTCATTTTCTGCAACATTATAGAAAACATGACAAACGAAGATAAAGACAAGGAAAAATTCCAGCCTCCTCCCAGTATTTCGGGGAGAATGAAAATCAATCCATAGAAAGACAACTCAATAAGTCGGTAGTTTTATTAAAATAACTCACAGCCAGTGAAGCTAAGTTTTACCTTCTTCACAAGCTTTTCTCTATACACTTTAAGGAGTCCTCATATGTCTCCTGTGAGGTAAGGAGAGAGAGAGAGAAAGAGAGTATTAGTATCACCATTTTCTTAGAAGGCGATAAAGCCAAGAGATGCTGGGATAAGTTGGCAACGTCACACAGGTGGCATGAGTCAAACAACCTAAATTGTCTTATTCAAAACTAAGTGCAATGTTTTTCTTTAAAAAACAAAAACAAAAAACAAAACACAGCTGCCAACTCACCATCTACATTCGAGAGAATAACTGGACATAACTGAGATTACTAGAGTATCTTACACATACATGAAAATCTACTTCCGCACGTTTCCCCGCCATTCAAACTGAACATCAGGCCCTGACCAGGTATCTAGGTTGGTTAGAGCATCACCCCGACACGCCCAGATTACAGGTTCCATCCCGGTCGGGGTGCAGATAGGAATCCACCAATGACTGCATGAGTAAGCGGAACAGCAAACTGATGTTACTCTATTTCCTTTCCTTTCTCTTAAAAAAAATCAATGAATAAAAATAAAAATTAAACAGTAAAATACATTTACCCTTCCAGGGCATAGTTTTGAATTAAGTAACTTTTAAGCAAACACGTAACCTACAAAGTATAATAGTAGGAATTGCTGGTGGACTTTTCCTCCTGCTGTGGGCAGCAGTTTGGGAGGCGCGCGCTAGTCCTGATGAGACTGCCTTAGTAAAAAACAGGCCAGTTCGTGTACCCAGACATATTCTGACTGGTTGTGCACCTATGGCAGCTGTACATTGTAACTAGCTGTTGGTGGTTGTTATTTTACTGCATCTGGTACTGATAACCACACATTGTAATTTCAGATAAACCCTGCAAGAATTATAGCCCAATAATCACAAAGATTAATTCAGAAATTATCTCTTAGAAGTTCCGTAGATGTTTTATTCAAGCGATGCTAATGACCTTGACTTCATTCAGTCTTAAGATATTTCTTTTAAGTAGTTCAAGAAAATGCACTCATTTTAATCCTCACTATGCCTAGGATAAAGGAATCTATTTTCCATCCGTGAGTTTTTAGAGATTCTAATTCAGTTGTGAAATTACAAACTAGATTTTTATTAATCACTGAGAAAATAGGCATTAAAAGGTAAATTAAAAAAAAATCTAATACTTCGTAGTAAACAATCTTTTCAACGTTAGTATCAACAGTGACAGGAGAGAGGGCAGTGGTTTAGAACGTCCAGATAGTTTCTCAAAGAAAGTACAGGATATTAACCAAAGAGGCATTCTTCATACTGGCACCCTGTTTTAGAGTAAGTAATAATGTTACTCTCATAGCAGCTGAGTTATTCTTTAAAAATCTGCTGTTGGTCAGCATTGCCATGTGTGGCTTTCTGACCCTCTCTGGTCCGCAGCTCAGGGGGCGACTGCCGTAGTCTCCTCGACTGTGCACCTTGCGTTTTTAAGAACTGGTGTGGTTGTCACGTGATGCCATGGCCCTCAATCTGGAGCATTGCTGGACAGGCTTGTAGTCGTAGTTTGAGTCACTCGACTCCCAGAGCTTCTGGTTCAGTAGATCTACAATAGAATGAGGCTGATTCCAGACATTTCTGCCAGCTTCCTGCATGATCTCTATGATGCTGACCCACAGCCCGCTCTCTGAAAACCGCAAGTCTAGAGTAAGAGTTGGGAGCAGGACCTCTGGCATCCGGATGGCTGAATTCAAGTGGCATTCCATCACGTAATAGCTGCTGTACCTTCGGCGACTTCCTTTTAACTCTTTTGTGCTTTGGTTCCCCGATCTGCACAGCAGCACTTGTACCTCCCTTGAGGAACTGTGGTGAGAGAGTGCCCAACGCAGAGGATGCAATCAACAAGTTACCTTTTGCAGTTATTCTCTGAGATCCATTCTACCCTAAGCTCAGGGTCGCCGATAAAAATTTCATTTTCTATTTTGTTCATAGATAGGTGAGGGGGCTGACACCTGGTATTGTATATTTAACTTTAGCACAAAACATTTTCAGAAAGGCTTTGATAAACTGGAATGCACTGAGGGAACCCAGAGGCACTTAAAACTGTCACCCGCGGAATGGTTGGAGATGTTCCTGGAGAAGGGAATTCTTATTCTCACCGTGTCAGAACATCCCAACCCCCATCACGTGCAACTATTATGTATATTCCAACCAGATTTTGCCTTTACATAAAGAATATTCTATCAATTACACTTTTACAAAAGAGTGGAGTGCTCTTCATGTTTGTAAATTCCTTGTTATTGATTGTGTTGAGGAAAGAAAAGGGGGATTATTGTAAGTTTGTAGAAAAATCTACTCATATAGAAGGCTGGGTTGGGCGATCTTCCCATATCTGAAACACTGATGCACTGGTCCCATGAACTCCCCTTCTCATTTGACCTGATAGATCGTGTCTCCAAACGATAGACTCTATTTGAAGCCTAGATGACTATGATGGAATTGGATGAGCCTTCAATATTTGGTTTTATTCAGTGAAATCTGCTTACATGGCCCCACAAGAAGTCGAATCTTGATTCTGTCAGTCTTGCTGCTTCAAAACCAGTCAGGGACTATGGTACTGAGCTGTGACAAATTGGACTGTCCGTGTTTTCAATCATGCCTGATGCCACTATTGTCATATGAACGCAGACTGCATTATCTTAGCGCAAACACCTGGCCCGCCACAATGCAACGCTGCCGTCACAGCGAGGACAACGAGCTGGTCTGCTGGTGAATAGGCTTTTGGAAGCAGGCAGGAAGGAGGGAAGCAAGGAGTGATGATACGGAGGCGACTCTCCATAGGGAATATTACCGCTCGGCAAACACTGCTATGAAAAGCGCATTTATTTCCCCTGTGGGAAGGAGCATCTATCTGCGAATGTCTGGGGCATAATTCATTCGGGTCAGTTCACGCCTTTGCCAATCACCGGCTCCTGTTTTTCTCTTTCCCTCCAGACAAATGAAAACTCTATGTTAAAGGAGACAACTTCTGGTGATAGGTAGCAGGAATAGATGCTAAGCCATCAACTGCAGTGAAGAGAGATATTTAAAAGCCTGCCTGGGAAGTACGTTGGTGTCAGGGCGCGGGGTCTGATGGAGCTGGGACGGCTGGGTCTTTCACTCACTGCTGCTGGAGCTTTGTATTTCCAGTTAGCCTGGGTCCTCCCCACAGCCTGGTGGGTATATGTGCCGTGAGCTGGTGGCCGCTTCAGTATTATGAGGAAAGGTCTACATGAACTGGGGAAGGAGGTGCCCTCTTTGGCAGGTTAACAGCCCACAGAGAACGACCTGACAGAGGCGTGTGTCCAAGGCAGACCGCCCGCTAGATGCCCCAGGCTTGCGTGGAACCTGTCTGAGAGCACTGAGCAGCTAAAGCAGGGGTCCCCAAACTACGGCCCGCGGGCCGCATGCGGCCCCCTGAGGCCATTTATCCGGCCCCCAGCGCACTTCCAGAAGGGGCACCTCTTTCATTGGTGGTCAGTGAGAGGAGCATAGTTCCCTTTGAAACACTGCTCAGTTTGTTGATTTAAATTTACTTGTTCTTTATTTAAAATATTGTATTTGTTCCCGTTCTGTTTTTTTTTTACTTTACAATAAGATATGTGCAGTGTGCATAGGGATTTGTTCATAGTTTTCTTTATAGTCCGGCCCTCCAACGGTCTGAGGGACAGTGAACTGGCCCCCTGTGTAAAAAGTTTGGGGACCCCTGATAAAGCGAGAGTCTATCAGAAGACCCGGTGGCCCGTCCAGCGAGGCCCAGGACGGTGCCCCTAGGGGTGCGGTTCAGGAAACAGGAAAGGGAACCATCAGTTCCGACTGCTAGGTTCCCGCTTTGCGTGCGCCTTTGAGGGAGGTGGCCTTACACGTGAAAAGTACTTTGTTGTAAATTCAAGGTTCAGCACGCTGTGTTCTGCTAAGAAAGTATTTGTCCTGTGTAGGTCTGGTTGTCTGAGAGTTCTAGTCCCTGTGACGGTTCCCTGTGTCATGATAGATTGAAGCGTGTAGATTTGGTTGATAAGATGCTCTCCCCGACCGTGTGCTATTACGAGATCCGAGGCTACGAGGCTGGCAGCCCAACCCGGCAAACACCCCCTACCACCCCCTGATGGCCTATTTCCCAGTGAGACTCTGGGGAGAACCTGCAGCTTCTGTCGAAGGAGCTGCCCCAGGCGGTGGCCTTTCGCGGGCTGAAATTCTGCGACATCTTCATCTGCCTCGTGCAGCTTTGCCAATCAGAGGCAACATCAGTGAATACACTGGAATTCAGTAGTCAGGCTTTCTCAAACCTAACAAACATAGTCAAATACAGACTTCTGAATTTAAAAGGGCTATTCTCTGTTATATGTAGAGCAGGTTATGGCATGAGAGAATGTAATCACCGGGAAGTTCCAGAAGGACTTTTTAAGAGTGAATTTGTGAGGGGGTGTCCATATTACAACAATGGAAACTGTCCCCCACAGTTACGGGACGGATAGCATGTGTCAGGAACAACGGACTTGACGAACAGTAACTCTCAATCCTCAAAGCGACCCCCTGGCGAAAGTTGCTGTAGTCTCCCATCTCGGGAAGGGAGTCACAGCGAGGTCACCATGATGCATACGTGGTGGGGAATAGTCAGCCCAAGAGTCACACTCCCGAGGCCTGTGGTGTGTCAGGGGTCTGCAGAGATGACCACTTGCCTTCCCAGCATCTTACCCTTGTCCCATGCTGGAGGGGGCATGTGCCCAACTGAAGGACCACTTTGTAATCTCCCTCTCTCTCTCTCTAGGTGAGGTTTCCCTCCTTAGGAGTGGCTAAGTTCTGCAAGTTGACCAAGGAGGTTGAGTTGGAGTTCGAGAAGGGCCCAGTGAGGGCCGGGTGGGCAGTCAGGCAGTTAGAGGGCTCCGTGCGTGGGCGCATGTCTGTGAGCGCGTCTGTATTTTATGGCTGACCACTCCTTCTTCCCTCCTGGCTGCAATGCAAGCACGAGGGCTGGAACTGTGGCCGTCACGTATGACCTCAAAGTGACCTCGAGAAGGGGCGCCACGCTGGCCACGTTGTTCGGACAGAGCGTGATCTCTGATGAAATGGAAGCGCGATACTGGACCTGAGTGTTCCTATTGGACTTCTTACTTGATAGAATACCCCCTTGTGTGTTTCAGGCAGCTGTGTTTCGGGTTTCCGGTTATAAGCAGCCAAATGCGATCCTTACAGCTAATGGGGTGGGGGTGGCAGGAGACAGACTCTTTTAGAACAGTTCTCATTTAAAAAAAAACAAATGAACAAGAAGGGAGCAGGGATAACCTTCGTCACGTTCCTCCACTCAAGTCATCTTTATCTTTCCTGCTGTTTTTGGTCTTAGTGGCACTTAGAAGACTGTGGTCCTTATGAGTTTAGTAGCCTCTCAGGATTGTTTCTTAAAAGTAGAATCAGCCTAACCAGGCGGTGCTGCAGTGGATAGAGCGTTGGACTGGGATGCAGAGGACCTAGGTTCAAGACCCCGAGGTCGCCAATTTGAGCGCGGGCTCATCTGGTTTGAGCAAAAACCCACTAGCTTGAACCCAAGGTCGCTGGCTCCAGCAAGGGGTCACTCAGTCTGCTGAATGACCCTTGGTCAAGGCACATATGAGAAAGCAATCAATGAACAACTAAGGTGTTGCAACGTGCAATGTAAAACTAATGATTGATGCTTCTCATCTCTCCGTTCCTGTCTGTCTGTCCCTGTCTATCCCTCTCTCTGACTCACTCTCTGTCTCTGTAAAAAATAAATTAAAATAATAATAATAATAAAAAAGTAGAATCAATTGCCTGTGGGACTTAAAGTAATCATTTACTGTCTCCAACCTGGAAAACTTGTGAGGATGAAAGAAGCCTCCATAGGTAATCATCGTGGATTATGGGGTGTAGCCATGGCTTTCCTGGGGAAACTGGGTGTAAGGCCACCTGAGGCTTCCAGATAGAAAGACTGAAGAAAAAGAAGGGAAAATACAGTTATAGAGATAAAGACACGGGGATGGGGTGGAGAACAGGAGAATGAGGGACCCTCTTGTGGTCACTCCTGTGCCCCAGCGCCCCCCTCCCCAGCCTCGGGAGTCCTAAGTACAGTAACAATCAGATGCTGATAAAGTTGCTCACTCCAGTGGTTGTTATTACAGAGATGATCCCGACGATGCCACGAACATTAGTCAGCGTGAACACCGGGTTTCGAAGGGATCTGAGGGAAAAACAAAGCGTCCGAGGACTTGCGGACTTCCGCCAGCCCTTTGCTGAGACACGGCAGTAAGGGCAGACAGGGATGAGTTAGTCGGCTGGTTGTCACCTTTTTCCCCAGAAAACCATATGGGGTCTCGGGGAGCTTTAAATAGACACACAATTCTAGCCGGTATCTGTGACTTCCCGAATTCTGAGTTTGGGGTTTCTATGGTTAACATGTGGCTCTTTCTCGGGTTCACACTGTCAGACATCAAACAGGGAAACGAACAAAACATCTCCATTTTGCTGAAATCTCCTGAAAACGCCGCACAGGCCACTGAGGCAGAGCCCAAGGGTAGGTCCCTAGGAGGACGGATTTCCGGTCAGAGATGAGGGAATGTGGGCATTCCACAGTGTCCAGAGGCGGGCTGGGGGACAGCCACAGGCCCGGGGCGATGACAGGGAGGACAGATGTGGCGGTGGAGGGGAAGGCCAGCTACAGAAAGGTCCCCGAGTCAGAGGAAAAGGATCCACAGGGGGAAAACTTGACAAGAGTAAAATAACTTCCCTCTCTGATGGACAGAAGCTCAAGATGGAAAAGTCCCTTTTATCTGAGTATCGCTTTAATGAGTGATTTTGGGTCAGATTAAAAAAAAAAAAAGACTTTGGGTTTCTAAATGAATTTTTCCGCTGTGATTTCAAGTCAAAAGGCCAAACTTAAGAAATAGGTTGCGTGTGCGTCACATGCACAGGATAACAGGATGAGGAAAAGCGAAGCAACCCTGAGAACCCTGAGAACCCTGAGAACCCTGAGAACCGTGAGAACCCTGAGAACCCTGAGAACCCTGAGAACTGTGAGAACCCTGAGAACCGTGAGAACCCTGAGAACCCTGAGAACCCTGAGAACCCTGAGAACTGTGAGAACCATGAGAACTGTGAGAACCGTGAGAACCCTGAGAACCCTGAGAACCGTGAGAACCCTGAGAACCGCAGCGGATCAGGGTGCACAGGGTGCACTCCATTTCCGAAGAGAGGAAACCACCACGCCTTTAACTGTGTGCAGGACGGCCTGGCGCACGGGGGCTGGATGGCCGGCAGTCCTGGGGATTAGCCATGGATGAGGGGAAAGCTATTTTAACATTTTGATTTTGCTCCCTGTCACATTGTGCTTTCTCGCTTCTTTTGTTTGTCTGTACGTGAGAGAGAAATATTACACTTACGAGTAACACATCGGGGCCGACGATGGACCCCCAGCGGAGGAAGGTACGGCCCACAGAGGCGAGCTGCCGGCCCCACAGTGATCTGAGTGGCACTCGGTGGAAGGAGAGAGGGAATCATAAAGTTTACTGTCTCATAACTTGCTTTTCCCAGCTTTTATTTTATGCTTTTAAATAATTAATATAATATATATAAATATCTAGATACCTTAACAATAAGAAACGGTCGCCGTTCATGTCCAAAGCTATTTCTTTTAAAATATTTTCCTGGTTTTTTTTTTTAACTTCTTGGATGGTGAAACTAGAAAATTGATTTTTAACCATCTCACTTATTATTTTAATTATTTTCTGTTACAGCTGGTAAATGGATGCCTCAATTCGTTCTCATAAGTTCTTTGGTTTTCAAATTTTTTGAACTAGTTGGTTTCTAGGTTTGATGTGCTACTTTATACATATATACAAGGAGAATAAATGCTATACATACATTAGAACATAATTTAAGAAGGAGCCTGATAGAGTCAACGTCCAAGCTAAGGGCCAGTGTGGCTGCATTGCTAGAAGTGCACAGCATTCCCTAGCTCTCCAAAAGATAATAAGGATTGTCCTGCAAGTTGAGTTAAACCTTGGTATATTTCTGAATGGCACAATTTTATTGCATGTGAACATATTCTTACATAAGACATTATTGTTTTACTTGCTTTTAATCTGTACCGTTGAACCGTTTTTCAGCCGCCCAGATGTGACATGTTCACTCTATTGAGTATCAGTGAGTCATTCCTGCTGTTGTAGGTAGCTGTAGGTCATTTGTTTTCTCTACTGAGAAGTCCCACCACACGCGTCTAGCGCAACAGAATAATTTCTTCTGTTAAGTGGTAATTTTTTCCTGATTGGTTTGTTATTCATTAGGAACAATGCTGCTGTAAACGTGTTTGTGTAGATCTCCTCTTTCAAATGTAAAGATATTTCTTAGGGAATAAACCTAGTATTGAAAATTTTTATAATAGAGAATTTGAATATTCAAGTTTAAGGATAGTTCTGTGTTGTTTTTCAACATAGTTGTATCTGTTTACACCTTTACTAAGAGGAATTAGAACTTCCAGTTCATATATATCACTTCCAATACTTTGTATTTTCAGATTTCTTAATATTTAATAGGTGTAAAATTATATCTCAATGTCATTTAAAGTTCATATTTATTGACATTTATAATATTCTCTTACAATGTTTAAATTTCTGCTGTAGTTTTGTCTGTTTTTATGTCTAATAAATGTGAGCTTATTTTTTTTTTTTTAACAGAGTCAGAGAGAGAGTCAGAGAGAGGGATAGACAGGGACAGACAGACAGGAATGGAGAGATGAGAAGCATCAATCAGTTTTTCATTGTGTATTGAGACACCTTAGTTGTTCATTGATTGCTTTCTCTTTTTTTATTTTTTTTATTTTTTTTTATTTTTTATTTTTTTAAATTTTATTTATTCATTTTAGAGAGGAGAGAGAGAGGGAGAGAGAGAGAGAGAGAGGAGAGAGAGACAGGGGGGAGGAGCTAGACACATCAACTCCCATATGTGCCTTGACCAGGCAAGCCCAGGGTTTCAAACCGGCGACCTCAGCATTTCCAGGTCGACACTTTATCCACTGCGCCACCACAGGTCAGGCTGATTGCTTTCTCATATGTGCCTTGACTACGGGTCTTCAGCAGACCGAGTGACCCCTTGCTTGAGCCAGCGACCTTGGGTTGAAGCTGGTGAGCTTTTTGCTCAAACTAGATGAGCCCGTGCTCAAGCTGGCGACCTCGGGGTCTCGAACCTGGGTCCTCTGCATCCCAGTCCGATGCTCTATCCACTGCGCCATCACCTGGTCAGGCAATGTGAGCCTATATTTTTGTTCTTTGGTCTATTTTCTTAGGCTTTAAAGATTCATCTCCATTATTTTTTTCTCTTTTCTCATGTTTATTTTCTTTTTCAGTGAAGTCTGCTCTATATTTATATTTTTCCTTCTTTCTTTTCTTTTTCCTCTAAGTTTTTAAAAGTTTGCCTATTTCTTTTCCTCTTAACTTACATACTTTTGTCTAATTTTGTAGTTCTTACATTTTTAAATTCCACACATTAAATGCATCAGACACCTACAGTATTTGCTTTGACTTCTAATCATGGGACTGCATTTTCTAACATGTGATTCCATTATTTGCTCACACTGTGTGTCTCATACCATTCTTCCGGTATCACTGTTGGGCTCTCTTGAGACATATGTTTGAGAACGTTCTTTTAGTGACTGTCCATTTGCTGACAGTTAATTTTTAACTCATTTTTTTAAAAAAAGTTTTTAATCCTACAAATGTGCTTTGTACTCACTATCACTTATGAAGAATAATTTCTGGAAAGATTGTCAGGTTGTTTTATTTTAATTCTTTAAAGATTTCATTTCACTGCCTTCTTGTTTTAACCTTTACTATTGAAAAGTTGGTAACTTTTAAATAATACACTTTTTCCTCCAAGCCCATAAAGATGAAATTATGTCTGCTTCTGGTCAACTTAGGGTACCAAGGATTGAATGAAATCAGTCCACCATGCGGGGAACGTGTCAGTGTGGACGTTAAGGGTTGTGTGACTTAGTTTCCCCACCTGGTCCCTGGCTTAGGATAAACCCTACTGACCACAGAGCTCCTGCATCCCCTTCCATCCTTACGTGCATCGTTTCCAGCTCTGGCTTCAGTTTGTCGTGTGCATATTTTGATGTATTTGTTTATTTATTTGTTCTCAGTGCTTGTTTTTTATCCTAGACTATTTTCTCTTTTCTTCCAACAAGACTGTATCAAGAAGTGTTATTACTTTTAACTCTAAGATCTAGTTGTTTACTTTTGTAGAATACATACCTCTCTGTTTTGCTAGAAGCAGATGTGCTCTGCCAAATATTTTGTTTTTAAAAAGACAATTAATGATTGTTCTTTGTGATGTCAGTTTTAGGTAATTGGTTAAAATTATCTTCCTTGCAAAAAAGCCCTTAGTACATATTGTCCCAATACCCTGTCACTTTCTGTCAGACAGAATCTCTGTAGCACATACCACTTCACTAATTATCCTTGTAATTTAATCATCCCATATAGTTTATAAGGGTCAGCAAATCCAGTTGCTGCTGTCTGCTTTTGTGAATAAAGTTTTATTGTAACACAGTCACACCACTTATTTATGTACCTATCTACACACTAGATAATAGTGGGCTTGAGTAATTGTAACAAAAACCATATGGCCCATCCTACCTAAAATATTTATGGTTAGACCATTTACAGGAATTTTTTGTCAAGCCCTGAGTGAGTTCTATGACTCTATCAACAGAATTGCGTTTGCTACATTACATATACTTAATACGTAACGTAGGACCCATGAGGCGACCTGAGGTCCTGACAGGACCGGGCGGACACTGTATCTGCCCTCCCCCGTTAGCCAAGGCGAGTCACGCTAACAAGTGCAGCGTCAGCGTGGGGAGGAGCAGCCTCTTCCCCAAGGCGCGAGCGCTGTACGGTTTCACAGTAAAGGGAATATTTCTGTCATTCCCTTACACGGATAGGATCAAGAATTGAAAACAATAATCCAATCTTGTTAGTTAGCTCAGATGAACAATATTAAACTTTTGAATTGGGTGAAAGATCAAACTCCCAGAAGTGTTATCACTACTTCCTTTGATCACAAAATAAGAGTTTTGTTATTGAAAAAAAAAAATAACAGAGAATGGATGCTGCTTCATTTTTCCAGCTGTAATGTTCTCCTCGGGATCTCAGTGTTTCCGGCAGCATGAGAACACAGCAGGGCATGTGGCTTTAACAATCTCACCAGTATAAATGGCTTTAAAGTAGGAAAATTGGATACCAAATATTCAAAATCTCTTCTGCGCTAAATAACACATATTGATAACAACGGTTTCTTAAATATGTTAGTAGGCAACCACGTCCTCGATGAACAGCTGAAGCTGCCACACTGGTCTCGCCTCTCACTTGCTGTCAGTTAGAAATGGCAACACATATATTTCATTCAACTGATCTAGAAGCCTCTCCTCTCATTGAGGTCATCACTCTTACGTAAAAGCGGCTCCAAATTTTTTGTTTACTTGTAACATTTAAAACACCCTAATTTCCTCTGGCATTTTACAAACTTGAATCTGTATCAGTGGAAAAACAAAACCGAGTTCTTGTATATCCGTCGCTCTGTGCTGTCCACCTGAATTGATCACATGCCCAAAGCAATGATCTCTTATGATGCTGAACACAGAGAACATATTTATTAATCCCTTTCCTTAGAAGTAAGTTGATTTTATTCTTTAAATTCAGTTCATACATTTTAAAATGTCATTCAAGACGAATCTATTTTGTCAAGTCCATCTCTTCCATCTTAGAGATAAAGAAGGTGTGTATTTCAACTGCGTCCTGTTCCTCAGCCCATTTGTGGGTAGGTAGCCTCTGTCCTGATTGCTTGTGGGCCCCTGGTCCTGAGCCTGGGGCCCAGCACGTGGCGGCAATGCAGCCGTAGCCCTGCTGGGGGCCCCAGGGAGGGACAGGAGGAAGCCTGGGGTCTAGAGCCCCCTACCAGGCCCCAGAGAGTAAGGATAAGCATCCGGGAATGGCATTAAAGGACCGCAGGGAGAGAATTACCTGAGAACAACGGATGGATGGGGATGCCCCGTAACTGCAGAGAAGCCTCTAGATCAGTGGGAAGGAACTGGTAGATGGAATCCTCGAGATAAAAATAAATAATCGGCGGTGCCAGCTCCTCTGTCCACCAGCTTTGCCCTGACACTGAAGCATCTCATCTTCCCGAGGACTCTGGCTGTTGGAGGATGTATGCGAGGCCACACCGCGCGACAGGCGTGCTCAGAAACCAAGAATGAACGCCTTCTCACGTCGGATGGAAAGCCAGCAGTCATGAGAGGGGGCTGGGGAAGAGCGAGCCCCCGGTCAGTGGACTTCTCCCTGCACTGCACATCAGACGGATGAGGTGGACCTGGCAGAGCTATGTGCTTATCTGGGTTAGGGTGGGCGCGGGGCACTGCTTAGCGAGAGCGCCCTGACGAGGCTCCACACACTGGGCGGCTAGAACGGCAGACAGTGACGTCTCACAGTGGAGGCCAGAGGTCTGCAGGGCTGGGTCCCAGCCCGGGCACTGAGGGACAGCCGCATTCCTCTCTGGGGTGCCCGGTGGTGGGCAGCAACGCCTGACAGCCCTGGGTGGGCAGAGGCCTCCTTCCTCCGCCTCCGTCCTACTCTGTGCTCCCCGCACAAAGCTCTCTGGGTACCATTTCTCCTGTTTCCAACCACGCCCATCTGGCTGCAGTGGGGCCTCGTCTAGAGATCTCATTTTGACTGGATCAGGCCTGTAAATAGTACCCTGTTTCCAAATCCCATCACATTCCGAGATGCTGCTGTTGGAACTTTAACATATCTTTTTTTTGGGGGGGGGGCATAATTTAACCCATAACGGGCACTAGATCAAGGGGTGAGTCATGTAATAAAATTTATTGCATGCCTTTTAGAGATCAACTCCTCTGTCCATGTCCTACTGGTGAGAAAACCGGGTAAGAAGAGAGAGATGATTTGCCGGGAAGGATCTGGTGCCAGATGGGCCCTGGCCAGACGCCGCTCTCCGGATCTCCTGTAAATGCTTTTGAAGCTTCGTCATAAAGGCTGCTAAACAGCCCTTACCCTTTAGATGAGTGGTTCTGAATTGTGGCGTCACAGAGTCGCTTGAGACGGAGGAATGTGGGGCCCTCTCCTCAGAAAACGGCTATGGACAGAAACCATCCCTGGTGTTGTGCAAATGTCAAGAACCTCTCTGAACAACTCTGTTCCTAATAGCGCTTTCTCTAAGTGTGTTCATGAAGAGTTTTAACTATGTTTTGAGGCCATAGAGAACTGTTTCAAATTGTCTAAAACAGCAAGGATATTCTATTGACTTTAAGCTGGGGGGGAAAAAATTATATTCATCTTGAGTGGAAATGCTCCCACTTGGGGATTTGTCACCCATCTTGGAGTCACAGGGGAAAGAAAGGGACTTGTTTCTGCAGCACGACTCCAAGCGCAGCCCACCGTGGTCACTGCTCTGTCCACGAGTCAGGGAAGCAGGCCTGTGTATGCTTTCGGGCTGAGGCAACATGACCGAATGGCAGAACGCCGGTACGGGCACACAGGTGCCTGGGTGTTACACCGGAAACGTGGTGAGAGTGCCACCTCCGGGTTTGAGCGTTGCCCCCATCCTGACGGGATGGGGAAGGTCCTCCTCTGCCTGGGTCCTCAGCAGGGACGTTCCTGTGTTGGAGGCCTGGGGACACCATGTCTGAACACCCCCCTCCCCGAGAGCTGCGTGCCTGGCCAGCCCTCCTTCCCAATCCCAGCCTGGCCATGTGCACTCACACTCATCGCCACGTCCCTGCTTACACTTGTGTCCTCGCAACAATGCTGCTGAAGAAGTTGAAAACCTCATTTCCTGAAGCCACCTGTGGCCTCCCTTTCTCCGGAATAAATTTCTCGCACAATCAAGGGTTTCTGTCTGCTTCTGGGCTCTTTTTGAATGGAAATTAGGCAAAACTTTTTTTTTTTTTTTAATTTTTTTTCAGCTCTGGGGGTTGATGGTGTTGAATGTAAAATTCCCTGATTACATTATAATCCTCATCTCACGTCTTTTTTAAAACACAACCTCTGACACTTTTTAATTCAGGATATTGACATAATTTTGGTGGTGAAACGTATGCTTTGAGCGTGGACGGTGGATGTGCACGCCTTAGGTAATACTTCTAAACCTAGCAGAAATTAAATTTCAATGCAAGTGTTGGCGAGATGGCAATTATCATTTGAACTCAGACAGGGAGGCTAATTGGGTGGCTAATTTGGGACTGAAAAAAATTGTTTCAAACAGTCAAGTTTGAACAAGGAGTTTAAATAAGTCATTCACATTCTCTCCCGCACTCTTGAAGGTCTCTATCTTGTGACCACCGTCTTTCCGCCACATCCTGTGCTCTGACTGCCTGTCGTCTGCCCTGGAACTGGCGTGTGTGTAGTTTGGGTGCATTCTGCCCTTTGAGAGACTGAACATACACAGGGACGATGGCCAGGCCACACGTGATAATAGGATGCTGGCCCACGACCTCGGCAGTGGTTGGCCCAGAGCAGTCAGACCTCGAGTATCAACTCCCAGTCTCTCTATTTCTTTTGACACAGGGTCAGCCAGAGACAGCTCAGTGTGCTCTCCAGACCAGCCATACAGGGTTTTTACATATCCGCTGCGTCCTTTGTATTATTTTAAACTTTTATTTCTCTCGGAGTATTGCATTCCCATAATTTACAACAGCGAGTGAGACGAGAGCAAGCTTTCTTGTCTTCTGTCTTCCAGACTGCGGCTTCTACTGACATCATCGTGGACAGCCTGTGGATGTTTCTTAAATGCACACATGCTTTAGTGCTTACATTTCCCGGGCCTTGAGAATTATTCATCTTCCCGACTGTGTGGTTCTTACCTTCCAACGCTGAAGAGTCTGACCGCCACGGCACACCTTGCGGAGGGTTCGGGTGTGTGAGTTCTCAGGCCTAGGGTCACGCCCTTGTGTGAGTTTCCTAGGCCTGCTATAACAAAGGACAATGCACTTGGTGGCTAGAAACTGCAGAAATTTATCTTTTCAGTTCTAAGGCTAGAAGTTCAAGACCAGGCTGTCGGCAGGGCCGTGTCCCTCTGAGTCCAGGATGTGAGGATGGCCTCTTCTAGCCTCTGACAGCCCCCAGCGGTTCTGACTTATAGATGCGTCCTTCCAGTCTCTGCCTCCTTCTTCAGATGGCGTTCTCCCCGTCTGTGTGTCCAGATTTCCCACTTCTCTTAAGGACACCAGTCATTAGGAGCCCACCCGAAAGAGCCCATGTGAACTCGATTACATCTCAGACTCTTTTTTCTAAATAAGGTCACATGCACAGGTACCAGGGGTTAGCACTTCATATCTCATTTGGGGGGTAGGAGGCATACAAGTCAGATGATAACAATTCCCTGAGATTTCCATAACCCTGTAATCAGATTTCAAATACTCCAGGTGCCAGCATTCATCTTTATATTTGATGTGATTCAACAAACCCACTTTCGTATTTCATCCACCATATCACAATTACCGGGCCACTGTCCCGGCACTTCCTCGGTAGTCATCAGCCCCTGCTCGGGCCACTGTCCCGGCACTTCCTCGGTATTCATCAGCCCCTGCTCGGGCCACTGTCCCGGCACTTCCTCGGTATTCATCAGCCCCTGCTCGGGCCACTGTCCCGGCACTTCCTCGGTATTTATTCATCAGCCCCTACTCAGCCATGTGGCCGCTCCTCAGCCCCAGCCACAGTCGACTGTGTCAGTCAGGGAAGCAGCCACATCTCTTTGCCCCTCTCCCTGTCACACTCAGCTGGAGAAACGGGGCTACCTTTGAACTCCATTATCTGTTGTGTCTTCCCTGCTTCCAACCAAACAAAGGGTATGTATGTCTGGAGAAAAGTCACTCAAACCGGCTGACTGCGTTCACTTTAAATTTACGATGGGAGTGGCTGTTGTCATGCCACCCTGTCTCACTCTTCTGGTGTCGTAATGACTGTCTCTCACCCACTCCCGCTTCAGATCTCCTCCCTCCCCTTCGTCAGCCGCACCCTCAGTTGAAGAATTGATATCATAGGTCCTAAGGAACAGAAGCAGCCTTCAGACAGGAGCTTCTTTCCGAAAGACTACAGGCCTATCTACACTCCCCTCCTTCTGTTGGAGAGTATTTCCTTTCGCTGTTCTCGGGATCCGGTGTCTTGTCAACTCCTTGATTGGCTTCCACTTCTCACAAATATCCTTGACCTGTTATTGGGTGAATTAGCTTGCTTAGGCCACCAGCACAAGAGACCACAGATTAGGTGGCTTAAACAACAGACAGGTATTTTCTCACGCGGGGACGTCTCTGGGGAGACTTCTCCAGGGCTGGCGCGGGGCGCCTCCCCGCTGCCGCCGGCCTTTCCTCCGCGTGTGTGCACGTGCAGAGAGGGAGGGCGCTCGGGTCTACCCCTCCCCTTCTAAGAACAGCAGGCCTGCTGCATGAGGGCCCCGCCCTTGGGACCTCATCTACCCTCTCTTTCTTTAAGGCCCCATCTAAACTAGAGTCACACTGAAGGTTAGGGCCTCAGTCTATGAATTAGCGGTGGGGATAGGGGCACGAGTTTAGTTCATATCACCGAGTCAGTACCTTTTCATACAAATGTGTTCAATTTTCTTTCTGTTTCTTTCTAACCCCGTCCTCCCCATTCCCAGTGGTCACACGTGTCTTAGCGACTGCTGGCTACTTCTCCACCTAAACGCTCAGCGTTGGTTCTCAGGGCTGGTTCCCAGTGGCTCTCCTTCTTCGCCTTCTCTCGCCAGATGGTCTGTGTGAGCACAAACACAAATGGAAAACGGGAGACTTGGTCCCTGCTGGAAATACAAGTCAACACTCCTCCCTCTCCCTTACAGCCTTTCCTTTAAAAATGTTGTATATTCTTTCTCCTCTTTGAAGTGCATATAAAGCTATTTTTTTAATTTAGTGAGAGCAGGGAAGGCAGATACATACTCCCTCATGTACCCCTGTCAGGATCCACTCAGCAAGCTCTCTATGGGGAGATGCTCCACCCATCTGGGACTTGCTCTGTTGCTCGGCAACTGAGCTATTTTAGCACCAGTGGAAGAGGAAGAGAGAGAGAAGAGGAAAGGGGGAGGAGTAGAGAAGCAGATGGGCATTTCTCCTGTGTGCCCTGTCCCAGGAATTAAACCTGGGACATCCACGTGCTGTGCAGACACTCTACCACTGAGCCAACCAGCCAGGGCCATATGAAACTTTTAAAAAGCTAACTAAGCCTCTCATGCTAGCTGTGAAACCTGACAATGGATATCTCCGGGACCCAAGAAACCTCTCTTTGGAATGTGAACAGGAACATAGAGCCGCTCTCCTCCAGCTACCTGGATGGTGGGGGGCCGGACTTCAACGGGAGCCATCCTCCAACCTGCAGAAATCCTTTCTGTAATGAAGATCTGAGAAACTCGTGTTTCTTCTGCATAAAGCCAAGTAGCTGATGGGCAGTTACCGACTGTCATGTGAACTTAGAATGGACTGTGTGATAAATGGTGTTGTCAAGCCTCTCACGAGAAAACTCGTAATTATTGATCTGGAGAGCATCTACGTGAAGGGTTGTTGTATTTGCTCATCTCCCTAAGGGGGAGCCTTCTTTTTTTTCATTTTTTCATTTTTCTGAAGCTGGAAACAGGGAGAGACAGTCAGACAGACTCCCGCATGCACCCAACCAGGATCCACCCGGCACGCCCACCAGGGGCGAGGCTCTGCCCACCAGGGGGTGATGCTCTGCCCATCCTGGGCATCGCCATGTTGTGACCAGAGCCACTCTAGTGCCTGGGGCAGAGGCCACAGAGCCATCCCCAGCGCCCGGGCCATCTTTGCTCCAATGGAGCCCCGGCTGCAGGAGGGGAAGAGAGAGACAGAGAGGGAAAGCGCGGCGGAGGGGTGGAGAAGCAAATGGGCGCTTCTCCTGTGTGCCCTGGTCGGGAATCGAACCCGGGTCCTCCGCATGCTAGGCCGACGCTCTACCGCTGAGCCAACCGGCCAGGGCAGGGGGAGACTTCTGTCTCTGCTATTTCTCGGGCGGCGGGGGTGGGGGGGGTAGCCTGTGAGGCACATCCTGTATTCAGTTAATGCTTATGCAATAACACTGTTCTCTTTCTCTTCTCCTTTTGTGGAAGGTTTTCTGGGTTGGGAGAACATTGTGTCTTTAAGTATATTCCCCCAATATTTTATCCATATTCTGAGTTTACGAGGGTTCCCCAATTTTGTGATGGAAGCATTACCATCTTGGCTAGCTAATCTTCGTGTCCATTTCTCTCCTGTCTGAACCACACTCCACACTGTCATTCTCTCAGAAAGAAAGTGAGAAAGTTGGCTTTATTCCTCTTCTTCACGCCGCCGTCTATTCGCAGAATGCATTTGAACAGAGGACAGTTCTGTAACTTTTATTGTTTGGGTGGAGCTTCTATTAACCCCTCCATTCATTCATTTATTTAGAACAAAAATATTTATTAAGGAAGTACTGTGTTCCAAGGACACTAGTTTTTATTCCCAATGCAAATTGCTAAACATAACACGAAGACATATAATTATTTTCTCTGTGAAGCCATTTGATAAAATTAGAATTGATTTACCTCCTGCGTTTTCAAGTGTAATCCTGTAATAAAAGGCAGGGCATGCTATCCGCCACCCACTTGTTTATTAACCATTAATCAGAGCCCAGGCAGGTCTGTCAGGAGGCTGCCCTGCGCTAGGCCACTTACTGCGTAATTAAATGTTCTTCTGTCACGCTCCCTGGTACACATCGTGGAGGTTCTTTCTCCTCTAATGAAAATAATTTTTTTAAAAAAGTCTACTGCTACACATTCTTTGATATTCCCAGAAAATGCCTATTATGCAAAGCTAGACATTCAATTCACGATCTAGCCGACTAGCAGAATGCTGGGCATTCGGACTTGGCTGCCAAGGTGAAAGAGGTTATAAAAGCGTCGCTATAGCGCTGGCAGGGTCATTTGATGTATTAAATGTACATAGAAGTATCAGAAGAAGAAAAACTCAAATTGGTGAGTGATGTTGCTTTTGAAAATAGTTTGTCAATTTATTTCATCAATAAGGATTTCTGTACACCTGCTGGGTCACATTTACTGCTCCAAGTGTCTCCAAAATGTGTGCTTCACTTGTGAGTCTTATATCATTAGGAGATAGGTGATAGAAAAAAAAAACATAATAAAAAGCAAATTGGCCCTGGCTAGTTGGCTCAGTGGTAGGGTGTTGGCCCAGCGTGTGGAAGTCCCGGGTTTGATTTCCAGCCAGGGCACACAGGAGAAGTGCCCATCTGCTTCTCCACCCTTCATCCTCTCCTTTCTCTCTGTCTCTCTCTTCCTTCCCACAGCCAAGGCTCCATTGGAGCAAAGTTGGCCCGGGTGCTGAGGATGGCTCCATGGCCTCCACCTCAAACATTAGAATGGCTCTGGTTGCAATGGAGCAATGCCCCAGATGAGCAGAACATCGCACCCTGGTGGGCATGCCAAGTGGATCCTGGTCGGGCACATGCGGGAGTCTCTCTGTCTCCCTGCTTCTAACTTCAGAAAAATAGGAGGGAAAAAAAGCAAATTGGACCTGGCTGCATAGCTCAGTTGGTTACAGCATGGTCTCCATATGCCACAGTTGCAGGTTTAATCCCCAGTCTGGGCACACACAAGAAGCAACCAGTGACTCCACAACCTAGTGGGATCACACACCGTTGCCCTCCTCTCTCTCTCAAAGATTATGAATAATTGTGGCAGGAAGAAGAGCAAGAGGGTGAAGTATTTTAAATTCTTTTCTTTTTTAATTTTTATTTATTAATTTCAGCGAGAGAGTAAGGAAAGATAGATAGATAGATAGATAGAGACAGGAACATTGAGCTCTTCCCTCATGTGTTCTGCCCGGGGATCAAACCGGCAACCTCTGCACTTCAGGACAATGCTCCAACCAACCAAGCTATCCAGCCAGGGCCAAGTACTTTTCTTGTTGATGCGTTCAAACACATCATGATTAGGTTGGCTAATATGAAGAGATGGTGGCTGACCTCAGTATACATCAGACTGAACGGAGGGGTGGGAGGCAAGCGGGCATCAGGAGTGTGTAACCTGTGTAGTCACAGGAGCCCCACACGCCAGCACTCAGAAGGTCCCTGCACTTGGATTAATGCTCTGCTGTCACTATCTTAAAATTCTTGATTTTGAACAAGTCTCTTTCCTTCCATCTTTATTTTACACTAAGCTCCACAAATTCTGTAACTGTTTCAGGGCATTGGAAGGTTTGATGTAGGAAGTGTGGTAAATAATATTCAGTTGTATTTTTGGTATCTCATGTATATAGTATAGGAGCAGTGAATTTATTCAGAGATGATTTTTAAAAATTCAGATTCTCTTTCTGATTAATTGTCACTAACCCTCACCCCAAATCATGCCTGGCACTTTGAATTTCAGAATACTTTCCAAAGAAAAGAGTAGGCTCCTGGTTGTTAAAAGAACTTCATTGTATGTGTGGCTTTGCCAGCCGATTCCCTAATGGGAAGTGCATTTGATTTGGTGAGTATGTGCTTTAAAGATATACATGGGAAAAACTCTTCCTACCTGTATTTTCTTAATACTCTTTGTGACCTTGAACAATTACATAAGTTTCTGAGTTTCATGAGCTTCCTCCAAACAAAATGATTTGTTGTCTTTCTGATTAGAGCATAAATTACAAATGTAAATGGTACGTATTAAGTACTCATTAAATAATAGCTGTTACTATTTCTTAGAGAAAATTGTTCCATGTCCTCATTTACCTTTTGATTCTAAGAATCTATATGCACACCCTAAACTGATGTTTTTAAAAATAAAATGCATAATTTTATTTATTTGTAGAGCAAAATAACTTATCAAGAACATAGTCCAAAAAGTTGTAGCATGACATTTCCCGTTCTCCGGTCTCCCAGACCTTCTCCTGAAATTTAAGCAGGAAACATTTTGCTGTGTAGATAGCAAAATTTTATGCCTTTTAAAACAGTAGTATATGCAATAGCCTACTGTGCACTTAATTCTTTTTTTTTTTTACTTTGGCTATATGTCCTAGAGATTAGATATTTATAATTATATGTAGAGATGCCTAAGTTTTTTCTCTAAATAGAAAATTTAAGTCAAGATGACCCTCCAAGTAGCAGAGGCCAAAGTCAAACATGAGTGAGTAACCAAAGCCAGTGTGCACTGTTTCCTAATTGAGATATATGTGAGAGAGACGCAATAGCGGATTCTGCAAAGAGCTCACAAGGAGACGGACTGTAAGATGAAGTTAGCAATAGTATCTGCTAGGTCCAAAGTGGATGATGCCGGTAGATCAATTTCTTTTCTTTGTTCTCTTTCCTTCTACCTGCGTTAGTCCTGGGAAGGTAAATAATATATAATATATATCGGATATATAGTTAGCAAGATTGTCAATGAGCACAAGCCCAAGGCAACAACAGAACAAGTAGGTACCCACCCATCGTCAGTGTGAGAAGTCATCAAGTCAAAGCTCTGAGAAGGGGTGGTCCTATCAGCTTAACAGTTTCAAGTTTAGTTATTGTTCTGGGTTGACTTGTGCCCCTCCTCCAGTCATATGTTGGTGTCCTAACGCCCAGCACTCAAATGCCACTGTTTTTAGAGATGGGCCCTTTAAAGGGGCAATCAAGTTTCAATGAGGTCATGGGGTGGGGTCTCTATTCCAGTAGGACTGGTGTCCGTACAAGAGATGAGGACACAGGCAGACACAGGGGAAGATCACGTGAAGGGAAAAGAGGAGATGGTCATCTACAAGCCAAGGAGACTGGCCTCAGAAGAAACAAATCTGCTGCAACTTTGATTTCAGCCTCTGCCCTTCAGAAATGTAAGAAAATAAGTCTGTCATTTAACCTGGTCTGCAGTATTTTGTTATGGCAGCCCTACCAAACTACAGATGGACCCTGGCTTATAATTTTTTTGACTTTACAATTGTGCAAAAATACTATGCAGGCAGTAGAACTTCCACTTTTGAATTTTGGTCATTTCCTGGGCTAGTGACATGCAGTATGATACTCTCCCCTGACTCTGGGTGTTGGCAGTGAGCACAGCTGCCCCTCTGCTGGGCAGTCATGAGGACTCACCACCATTAGTGTAGTACAGAGTTCATTTTTCACTTTGATGTCGTCAACTTAAGATGGATGTACCATGACGTAACCACATCATAAGTTGAGGAGGAAGTTATGATGCTAGATAGCACTTGTTGGCTACTAATCTGAGAATATTTTGTTACTGAAGTGATAAGAAGCTAACAGGACTTGTTCTAATCTCACCCAAAAGAAGAAAAGAACTTTAAGTCTTTAATCCATTTGAAGTTCTTTTTTTGTGTATGGTTTAAGTTAGTGGCCCAGTTTCACTCTTCTGCATATGGCTGTCAAGTTTTCCATCACCGTTTGTGTAAGAGACCGTCATTTCCTCATTGTATATTCTTGAGTCCTTTATCTTATCTTCATTTACCATACATGCGTGGGTTTATGTCTGGGCTCTCTATTGTGTTCCCTTGACATGTGTGTCTGTTTTGATGCCAATACCACAGTTTTCACTACTATAGCTTAGTGATGGAGTTGGGAATCAGGGAGTGTCAAGAGTTTCACTTTTGATCTTCTTTTCAATGAAGGTATCTGGTCTTGGACTTTCCTTTGTTGGGAGGTTTTTGGTCACTGATTCAATCTCTTTATTAGTATTTCTTTGTTCATATTTTCTGTATCTTCATGGCTAGCCTTGAGAAGTTGTATCAGTTTGGTTACCTTTTTAAAGAATCTGCTCTTGGCTTAACAAATTCATTTATATACAGGGAGGATATTGGCATCCGTATGTTGATTTTGAATCTTGCTGCTACATTAATTTCTCTAAACATTTGACTTTTTTTCAGTTGAATCTCTTGGATTTTCTATGTAAATAATAAAATTATATACACACGGTATTAATTATATGTCATGCTTTATATCTTTTATTACTCTACTACCACGAAAACCTCAAACAGTAAGTGCCATGGGGGTAGCCAATGTAAGTAATGTAAATATTTAGTTAAAACTATCTTAAGAAAATTATATATACTTAAAACAACACTTAAAAAACAAGAATAGATGTTGAGTCATATAAAAACCAGTATCTATAGGTCATTTTCCAATTTTTGATAGGTGAAGTATATTAATAGATGTCTTGATTTTGATCTATTCATGTATATATATATATATATATATATATGATATGCTCCATTTATGTCCTACATATTTTTTATTTATTTAAATATTTTTTTACCCAGTGTAACTAAATCTATACCTTTTCAAATGTATGTAGCTTGGAATTTGCCGTCAGTGCTATGCTTGGTTTAAAGGACGAACGTAGGGCTTTCACTTCTGTTCATGTCATACATAGTAAATGCTACGAGGCATACACTCCGACTGTGAAAAAGAAAAATGACAAATGGACGAAATATATGAAACAATTGTTTAAAAAAAATGGAAAGACAGGGCCCTGTCGTACTCTGATCCCCGAGCAGGGAGAAGCAGGTTAGGTAAGCTCTGTAACCATCCTGCTCTGGCTGGGCCCATTTCCCGGATCACGGAGTCCAGAGGGTGAATACAAGCTGAGCTCAGTGGTCTCAGCAGGCTGACGGGGTGAAGGTGAGAATTGGAGAAACCGAGTCCGGTGGAAATCTGGGTGCAGACTATGTGAGAGGAGGTGGGCACACAGACAGCTCCATAAATCCGGAGAGACTTGGGTTGGATGCTAAGCTGCACGTTGAGGCTGGGACGCATTGCCCTCCCACAGAACGTCTTACGTCATAAATACACACCCAGCTGTTTACCGTGACTTTTCTCTCAGCTGGCTGTTTGGAATAATTTCTGTATTGGAGGGTTGGTTTGTTCTTTTATGAAAAAAACCTTACGCAAAGGGAGCATTGCCAAAAGAAAGGCCTGGCTGTTCTGGCCACGTCCTTTGAAATACTGACCTCCATTCAGCACCAGTGGGAGGGGGGGGGTAGATAGCGGTGTCTTCCCATGCCGAGGGTACCCTTACAGCGCTGCCTCTGAGACAAGCGATTCCACAGACGGCAGATGGAAACCCGCTCTTCTACTGAGAAATGGATGTATGTAACATTGGAATTTCAGACGCTGTCGAGGCACCAAACGAGGAGGTACCTTGAGTGAAGTGTCCCGTTGGGACCTGCAGAGACAGCTGCAGAGCACTACCTACAGGACCAAACCACAGCTGTCTCCAGCTGTTCAGAGCCGAGCGCTCTCTCCTGAGTCCTCCTAAGAATCATCTCTGGCTGACGGGCCCTCCCTGGGCTGTTGCCTACCATTGCAGGGCTACAAGGGTGCAACGTTCTAACAGTTCTCAAGGGCACACGTCACTAACAGGCCGTCACAGCTGGTCAGGGTACCAGCTGAGGCCTCTGCTACAGCTGTCCTGCTGTTCAACACCCCTTCGGCCTGGCCGTGCCTCTCCATTTCCTTCTAAAGCTTGCTCCAGGAAGCCCTGCATAATAATCCTCCTCTGTGCCCCCATTTCTGTCTCTGTCTCAGATTCTTTTCTGGAAAAATGACCCAGGACAGCACCCCACAAATTGAGATGAAAGGTAATTTTATGGATCCAAGTAGTTGACCTCACTCATCATTGTACTAAATAGCTCTCAGCAGCAAATTTAAGGGGAAAATGACTTGAAATATACATCGCACGTACAGACTTAAGTCTCTGAACGGTCTTTGGCAACCAGGACAATACTCAGATGAGTTGAGTAACGGCTATATAATTGACCTCGTGGAACTACTGGTGGACGGGGGAACACAGTGCACTGGGCCTATTAAATCTAGCACGATAGTTTCCTGCACAGGCTACAGAGGGAGGGGGAAGTCAGCTCAGCTATCTGAAGTGGAGGCTCCACCTTTGGCAAGAGGAAAGAGAACAAACACTAACTTGTTTTTCAAAGACCTTCTTTAAGACACAACATACCAAGGCCACGATCAAATTCCTGTCTTACTCTGGAGATATGCCCTCTCTCAACGTTCGTTAGCACCTTCGAGTCCACAGTGGGCAGGGCTATCACACCCTTTGGAGGCACTTACTTTACATTGACTGGGTACAGAGGATGCATGTCTTTTTTTCAATATTTTAAAAACATTTCAAAGCCTTTTCAAAATCAGATTCATTGTTCTTGATATCCTCTAAACATTAACATAAAAATGCCAAAGAGGAAGAAGAAGAAGAAGAAAAAGAAGGACTCATGGACCATCAAAGGGATATTCTGTAGTATTAATATGAAATGTATCAATACCAAACGGGTAGCTCAAATAAGGAGTTTTTATTTAGAAGGACATGAAGAATTAAAAATATGAAGTTCAACTGTATTGATTTATAAATGTACATCTAAAGCACATTGATAACTGATACTTATAATGCTCGACCTGGCAAGAGAATAGATTTCAGGTGATTAAAGAGAAAGCTAGTACTGGACTTAGGCTCTTCTGTTTGACAATAACTCTGCAATTCTTCATACAGCTCTCTGAGCAACCATATCTGTGGCAACAAGGAAGGAGAATACTGCCGTGGTGCCTGGCACTATAAACTATAAAAATCCTAAGATATGTCACAACAGGGAATTCAAGATTCTAAACTTCTCCCAGAGTAGTAAAAGAGCTATTGAATTTTATTTTGCAACATTAAATCAGGTATTAACTATATTTCAGTTTACAGACTTAGTTCATGTTATAGTAAATCAAGTTTAGAAGAGAGAATTATATTATCCTGAAGTCCCTGTTCCTCATCTGCGTGTGATCAAAGAGCGGTTTAGAGTAGTTAATCGTGAAGGCTGTCGCTGTGGTTCTAAATCAGGGTCGGCTGGAGGAATCGATGAAACCCAGGATGGTCTGTATCTGTGAAGAATGCGAGGCGCAACTGAAGAACCCACAACCTTTCTTGTCAGTACACGAGAAAAGCAATTTCCTTAGAAAGCCATTCCTTGGATACATATATTATATGTATATGCTATCACCCAAGTATTGCCTTTTTTTTTTTAGAATATATATATATATATTATATACCTCCAACCAGAGAGATAGCACCAGAGGTTATTGCCATGAAACTCTCACACCAGAAGAGCTAAAGACCAGTGAAGAACAGCCCTCCGGGAAGGAGACCCAGCGCAGAGAGCAGAAAATAGAGGACAGCGAGAAGAGTCGCCAGGGGGACTGAGAGGGAACAAACGAGCAGGAAAAAAGTGGCCAATCTGATACCACTGAACTCTGTATGTTTGCACCCAAAGCGACATTCCTTTCTTGGTGGTTTTGAGAAAAAAAAAATCATGTGTTATCTCTGTCCAAAACATCATTAATACCAGGACTACAGGCAATTTTCACTTTCTATATTTTGTAATGTGGTGAAATTTTCAAGTTAAAAAAAAATAGATGCTACTTTTAAAACAAGACACAGATAATATAAGCAACACATATAAGCAATGCAAACAAAATAGTCTGTCATTGTTCATGTAAAGAAGAAGCAAGGTCTGTTTAGAGAAAGCTTCTGGAGGGAAGTGCCCAGTGCCTGGGTGTTCTTGGCAGGGACATGGTAACTGACGCAGGCTGATGACCTCACACGTCCAGTGACAGCCTCCTCCTGGACTCCATGCTGAGGCTCCATACCCTGGCCATTCAACGGCTTGTGTTTCCATAGATGTATAAATTACCAGCCTGAACTTGGCCAATTCTACAACCAGCTACTACACAGCCTAACATGCAGTCCTGACCTTGGAGCCTCCTTTTCTAGATGGAAAAGTGAGATTATATCATTTATAATTTTTCTTTTTCAAAATAGCTTTATTTTTATTTGTCTTACTCAGTTGTATTGGGATATAATTCACAGAATTATAATTTACCATATATAAATGTTCAATTGGATAATACATTTTAACAAATTTATACTGTGATGTAACCACCACCCCAGTCATGAGAAAGGAACTTTTGTCACCCCCAAATTTCCTTTGTAGTTAACCCCTGGTTCCTATCCTGAGCTCCCACTTACCTGCCACTATCACCCAAGTATTGCCTTTTTCAGAAATTTGCATCTGAGTGGAATCATTTACAGTAATAATTCTTTTGTGTCAACCTTCTTGTACTTAGTATAATGCTTTTGAGATTCATCCATGATGCTGTTTATTTCTTTTATTGCTAAATAAAAATATGTTGTAGGGGTATATATAGCACAGTCTGCAGATACACACACACACACACACACACACACACACACACCAGTAGATAACATTTGGATTGTTCCTAGTTTTTGCTTTTGGAGCTGCATGGATATTCTAGTACAAGCCATTTTATGGGAATTCATTTTCTCCAAATAAATACCAAGTAGTGGGATGGCTGGGTCAGGTGCTAAGTATATGTTTAACTTCATAAGCAACCACAAAAGTGTTCCCCAAAGTGACTTTGCTGTTTCTGTTTTTGCCAGCATTATATAAATCCTCCAGGTCCTCCACGTCTTTGCCAACATTTGATATTGTAGACAGGAATGTCATGGTATCTCATTGTGATTTTAGATTGCATTTTCCTAATGACTGATGATGTGGAACATCTTTTCACATGATAATGTTATAAAGTACTGTACCCCAGATTCTGAAACACACCGTACCTCACTTCACTGAGTTCACGTGGAGACACCAGTCCAGATGAATTTTGAAGAATTTTATTAAAGGAGGAAATTTATTAAATATGCGGCCACATATAGCTTACATGGGGCAGAAGTCCCAAATCGTGTGTGTGAATAATATTCTAGGGGCTGGTTACATACCCTTAATTATACATGGGCAGAAAAAAGCCTGACATCACGGCATAAGCTTATAACTTTTGTTTTCACCTACACAGGTTTGGGAAAGGGATGAAGGGGGGATGGGACACAATTCATTATCAAGTTTATAACATTTGTCTATAGAATTCATAAAAAGATGTGTCTACACATTGGTAAAAATGTCACTCTACACACCAGAAGACATCCCCACATCCTCCAGTGTTCACCTGCCACTCCCCTGTTTAGAGATATATAGCATACATTAACTACAAACTTTTAGGAAGGGAGGGGTAGTTTCCATGGGGACAAATTCCTGTAAATGACCCATCAATATAAGAAAAAGTTTATTTTAATCTTTCTCTTCCTGTACCTGGCTAGCTAGTCACTAGCTTCCTTATAGGTGTGGGGGGAGGTCAGAGAATCCAAATCTCCTTCTCCTCTGCATTTACAATACAATGCTATCAGCCATCCTGACTTGATGCTAATCACACAAGCATAGAAATCCCATCTACAAAATCTCTCTGCACACCTAGCCCAAATTAATAAAATGTTCTTTAAGCTTTCTAAAATATCAACATTAGTTCTGTAGGTTTTTGGTACCTTACAACACTAAGTGCCTATTTGTATATTTTCATGGCTAAATTGTCCATTTGAATCTTTTATCCACTTTCAAATGAGAATATTTGTCTTATTACTAAATTGTGAGAGTTCTTTATATGTTCTGTATACAAATCCTTAATCAGGTATGTATTTTGTAAATATTTTCTTCTAATCTATGGTTTGCATTTTAATTTTTTTTAAAACAAAACCTCTTGAATAATGTAAAGCCAGTGGCCACAGCCACCTGGCCCATGCAGGTTCTCATTGGATTCGGACAGTCGGTAAAGAAACAACGGAGCCAAAAACTGATGGGCCATTATCTTTAATCCTAGCTTGCACCCGGCGGGCAAGTAAAAACACACACTGGGCTCCAAAACCCACTCATATTCAGTGCTCACAAAGCTACTGACTTATCTGAGTTTCCTAGAATCAAAGGTTTCTAGCTCAGCAGCCTTATTCACCTCTGTTCCCCATCTCCTTCCTTCTCCCTGCACAAACTCTGCTCTAACTGGCTTCTCACTCAACACTCCACCATCTTGGCTGCTTCTCCTGGCCTCCTCCACATGGCCTCTTTCTGCTCTCCTCTCTGCTCTCTCCTCTAATATTAATCTCAGGAACCAAGAGGGTTAAAATCCCGTTCTGCCCCCATTTTATAGTGTAGAAATCCAGACCTTTAATCCAATATACAAAATATGGAAGTCTCCAATACAGAGTCACTTTCTGAGGCATGATGGGATTGTACCACCCCACATTAAAAAGGGTGGGAAAGGCTTAATCCCAAAACCAAGCCCCAGGCTACAAGGATTCTGCCTGCCCACAGCCCACAGAGACACACATTAATATAACCTGGGCAATGGCCTCCACGTGGGCAGTGCTATCTTTAACAAAGTGAGCATAATATATTTTATCTGCCCAACAATAGCCTAATGTTCCAGCACCTGTTTCTGAAAAGACTATCTTTCCTCCATTACATGACCTGGGTGCCTTTGTCAACACTAATTCCTATGTGTCTGAATCTATTTCTGGGCTGTGAGTATCTCACAGTGGTATGAGCAGGGCCCCCAGGATCCCACCCAACCACCACCCTGACAAAACAGAAACAAAAACAACATTGCTTTCTATCACCACCTTGTGATAGTTAGAGAAACAACAGCAAACCTTGTAATTGAAAATGACAAGAAAGGACACATGTTTTGATATGCAATAGCATAACAGTGTAAGCATCATGGAAAATACAGATTTCAATGCAGGGAGATTTTAAATTTAGCTTCTCCCTTTAGCTATATCATAGATAGGAAGTGATAGAATTCCTTTGAATTTTCATTTATTTATTAGTCTAACAAAGTTTTTTGAGTATTTAATGAAATAATATGTAGAAAAATTTATACTATGTAGGTACCAAGTATATTTATTCTTCCACTCATATAATCACTGTTGAGTGTTTTGTTTTGTTTTTTTCCTGATGATTACTGGTGTTGACGATATCTGTCTGTAGAAAAGGACAACAAAACATTCTGGGAAGTCGTTATTAGAGTTAAACTGGGGGGTTGATAGAAAAGTGACCAATGGATGAGACTTGACCTATAAATATAAATAAAGTGATACTATTAGACTTGAATTTTATAGGAATTCATCTTAGCAGAGCCTGAGGTGTTCATTTTGAATTAGTTATTCAGACCTGAAGAACTCAGGCAGATGTCAATATCAATCACGATTTAGGGTAAAAGGGAAGCTGGGGTAGCTGAACAAGTGTCCAGAATCTTCTAAAAATCAATCACCAAGATACAGAGAAGCCATCCTAGAGTGGAGTGCAGTGGGTGGCGGAGTCCAGATCCTTCACCTCTGTCTCATTTTAAAAGAAAACTAGTGTCACACTGTGCAATTAGGGTGGAAGATTTAGACTGAGTTGTCGGCTCAGTTGTAGAATATATATTTAGGTCTTTTAAAATCATTGCCCACACTTAGATTTTCTTCAACTGATATTCTTAGCAGGTTAGCATCAATTCTCTAGGTAATGAAGTAGGCTGTAGGAATTATTTGGAGATTATTTTAGGGACGATGTGTTGAATAAGTCCCTTTTTAACTGTCATTTACCTACATATGCCTGATGATTATAAAAATCTGATAGATAACATCCTACTGCTTTTGAAGTCTTGCTCTAGTATGAAAACAATTTCGAAAAAGCTTGAAAGTATGTATTTTATTCAAACTTTTTTTTGTTTGTTTGAGTCATGTGAGGTATGACAGAGTTTAAAAAGTAAAATCTATAGATTCAAATTAATCACAAAAAACTAAAGGTATTTTTCTCTATACAAATTTCAGAATCCATTACTTTGTATAGCTTTTCCACGCTAACATGCTATTCATTAATAAAACATTCTTTATTATAGACAAAGGAAGTGCTCCATACATCACCCTAGAGAAAGATCATTTAGAAATAAACAAGCAATGCCTAAGGAAATGTGTGATTTAGCAAAAATAGCCACCCAAGCTGCGTTATCTTCTGGGGAAAGAAAATAGGAGATAAACAACCATTCTGAAGGGAGCTGACTTGAAAATAAATTAAATGTTTCCCATGAGAGGCAGTTTTGAGAGAGACTCAGAGTTCACGACAACCACCCAGCAGCCATTCACAACAAAAATAACACCCAGATGACATTTAAACAAATGTGTTTTCTTTCATTGTAGTTTCTTTGTTAAGCTTTTAAATTTACTCAAGATTCATTAAAAATGTCATTGGTCTTTTGCTATGAAGAAGTATTCTTGTATTTTAAAATTTCATAATCTAATTATTTCCTTTCATTTTTTTCTAATATCTTTGTGAATATCATTTTGAGTCCATATTTTGCACTCTGATTTTATTAACACCTTTTTTTTTAAGGTTAAAGTAAATTTCTTGTCTTTCAGGGTTTGCCATTTCAGATATGATTTGTATAATATTTCTCTTCATTGAACCTTACCATGATCATTCATATATATATATATATATATATATATATATATATATATATATATATATAAAATGAAAGCTAAAGATCATATTAAATCTTTATTCCACATTATTTATCTTATTTTGGAGGTTTTCACCTAAAATTCAAATAGACCAACATTGATAGTAGTTTATAATTTGCAGAAACGCCATGTCATGGTAAGCATTTGGAGACATTCTAGTCACCTCTTCAACATCAGACTACCTGTACCCGTAGCAATGCTATGTCAGCAGAATCCGCAACCTCTTCAAAGACCTATCTTTTCCTTGGGTGGTCACCAGCTCTGGATATCTTGACTTCAGATCATCACATCAGTTGGTCTTATTCATTCCAATGTTTGTGCTTGGACCATCACCCACATTATCAGGTCCCTAATCAAACACCATCTCTGGGAGACCCTTCCTTTTGCAGTTTATATTTGGCCCATTGGAGGTCTAAATGAGCTTCTATGCCAACAGTACAGAAATGAGGGATATGCCAGAATCGTTTGCACAGGGAACTGGGGCTATGTTCCTCAGGTCTGCCAGCAGGATTGCAAAATGCTATTCAGACAAATGCAAGAGTTTGGGAAGTTATAGGATGATAATAGAAATACTCTTAAGAATCTCTTTCACCAGATATACAGGGTAGGGAAAAAGTAGGCTTACACTTGTAAGTATGCAAAACACATATTAAACTTATTAAAGAAAGGGGAGAACACCATGGTCCTTAAGCAGACACATAAAATCTGCTTAGCGCATAGAGGGAGAGAAATGAGGTTATAAACAGAAGAGTTAGGGGAAAGGCATCGATATTAAACATTGTGAGAATTGCTGTGTGATAGATTCAGAAAGGAGAAATGGATTAATCAGTCTCTGGTCTGAAGAAGACTATTTCTATTTTTCATTAGCATGGGAAGTGATGACGGGCAGGGAGGTGCAGGCGAATGGGAAAGGGATATGTTTACACATTGGCTGAGCATCAATTATTCAAAAAAAGTGTAGGGCTCTGTAATTGGTGTGTACTTTGTATATCCTGAGCTTTGCTAATTTGAGCATGAGTTTGTTCTTACAATTAGTTGATGAACGAAAATTACAAAAGAACATAAGAAACACTATAAACTCTATCAAACTTATAATTTCAGGACTACCTAATAATAACAACTAGAAGAGGTCCAGTGGTGGCCTAAATCCTTGAGTTTGTGAAGGTGGGCAATGTTAGGCTGGTGGAAACATTTAAATATTATGTGAATATTATGTACATAGTATCAGTAGAATAAGATCAGGAATTGCTTGCAATGCTATTCAGAAAATCTGGAATTGTAAGGAGTATTTCTGCCTGACCAGGTAGTGGTGCAGTAGACAGTACATTGACCTGGGATGCTGAGGACCCAGGTTTGAAACCCTAAAGTTGTAGGCTTGAGAGCAAGCTCATAAACTTGAGCTCAGGGTCATTGGCTTGAGCATGTGATCATAGATATGACCCCATGGTCACTGGCGTCAGCCCAAGGTTGCTCTCTTAAGCCCAAGATCCTTAGCTTGAGCAGGGAGTCACTGGTTCGACTGGAGCCCCCTGGTCAAGGCACATCTGAGAAAGCAATCAATGAACAACTAAGGTTCTGCTACTAGAAGTTGATGCTTCTCATCTCTCTCCCTTCCTGTTTGTCCCTGTTTGTACCTCTCTCTATATATAACAAAGGTATATTTCCATAATGATCTATAGAAATTAGATGTATTCACTGGATGTCAATTATCTGTTACAGAGCTACTGATACAATTTCTAAAACACGGTAGTGTGGCATATTTTATTTTGAATCTCTAATGAGATCTCTCTGATTCCCTGGATCCCAAAGCCTAGGAAAAAGAGGGCTGTATTTTAGCTCCCTCTTAAATGTTACTATTATGTTATCAAAATTGTTATTACTGTTGCAGCATTTTGGTTGTCCTTGAACTTTGGTTTTTGTACTATTGTTAAAGATTACCTGTGCAATAACTATAAGAAATCCCATGTATGAGAGAATGTTTATAAGCAAAATTCAGGTAGGTCTTAGGTACAGTCTGCTTCATTTCTCTTGACAGAAACCAGCAAATGTTGTGCATTATCTTATAAAGCTGTGGCTTTTCTCCTCTTTTTAAACAAAGAGTTGTAACTGGCCAGGATATCATTCTTGCACTCTCTCAGTCTAGATGACTAAATGCACTATTTCTGGGAGATGATGCTCTACTTAAAAATCTTAGTTCTCAATCTTACATCTTTAGACCCTCCTCCCCTCTGTAGAGACGTTTTTGACACACAGCTAGAAGCAAGATCAGGACTCTGTGTGGGGATATACAGCTGTAACCTCAGATCCTCATTCTAACTCTACAGGACTGATCATTCTTGGCTGGAGCTCAGGAGACCCTGTATAACCACAAACCATCCAGAAACCTGGAGGCCAAAGATTAAGCAAATATTGAAAATACCTATTAATTTTTGCAGAATTAGTTTTATGAGTGTTTTCCTAATGTCAGGAAAAATTGAAAATCAGATGGAAATTAAATTTTGAAAGCAATCACAATTGGGTTGAGTGATCAACTTTTATTCTAGGAATAAGAAGAAAACAGAAGCCATGATTTCTTTTAAAATGAGAATATATGTTCTGATGGAAAGAGTTGTAGCTGCCTCTGTTACTAGTTGTGTAAGTAAACAAGAAACGTGGGGGTTTAACATTAGGAGGTTTTCTTTCAGCTGTAAAATGAAGGTCTTTTATAGTATCTGACTTCACTGGTTCTATGTAGGTCTAAGATGTGAAGATTCTCTCAAATTATATATTTATTTCTTTTAAAGAGCCAGGCACCAATTTATGATTTTAAAAAATCAAGACATTTAGTGGGTTTTATGTTTGGGAACATTATCAGAATTAGGAATACTGACCCTAATCCTGAAAGAGCAATTAGCGTTTTCAAAATTATAATCAAATCACATATTTAGTACCCACAGAGTCTGAGGATCAACATGTAATTAAGAGTTTAATACTTTATAACTTTTATTGTTTTTCAAAGATGCTTCTTGACACTTATAGTAGAGTTTTAAAATGTATAAATGTACATTTTAGTGTTGGTTTTTACTTAAAATTTCAACTTTTTTTCTAGTGGTGCTGCAAAATGCTTATAAATTTTATTTAGATGACTGATGTCACTTTAGAAAATCATTAAGTTCATTCACTACATATAAGCAGTGTACATTGGAAAACAGTGGCTATTAAACAGTTATGAAAGTTGTAAAATTATAACCACCAGCCTTACAATTTCATGTGGTTGCAAGAAATACACATAATTGTTGCTTTGGTTCTAAATCTCTTCCTTTCCATTAATTAAAATTATTTCCTTTTTCAGTTTTTATTAAAAAGAATCTGTTTTATTGAACATGCTTTTCTGACTCCATGAATGTTTTATATTCGTTTATGGCTCTCCAAGTCTCTTTTCTCCTTCTAATGCTCCTCCAATTATACATACTCTTAACTGCCTTTTTGGTTAAAAAGGACATAAGAGTGTCAGTAAAATGGTGAAATGTAACTTCAGGAAATTTTCTTCCCCAAATTCTGATAAAATGAACAAAAGGTAGTTCAAGCTAGTACCGAAATGGAAACAAATCCAAACAAACATGCAAAGAACAAAGTTCCATGGACAAAATAAGGAAAGAGACAGCTTAATGAAATCATGTTCAATACCTCAAGCCAAGGAACAAAATTCACCTGATTGCATCCTACAGCCAAGAGAACCTCAGTGCCTCAAACTGCCTTCTTCCTCCCTTTAGAAAACACACTGGTAAATATGACAAAGCCCAGAGGAACTTCGTGTAGACCACTAGATCTGGAGAACAATCTGAATGGGCCCCCTTTTCTCTTCCCAACTCGGGTGGAGGAAAAGCAGAAACTACTCACATTTAGAAAAGGGTTAAACATGGTAAACTAACCAGGGCTGATTCTCTCCAATAAAACAGACTCCATTCCTGTATATTGAATTGGAGAAATGATTTGAAGCCCAATGGTATCCTTCCCTGTGAAAAGGATACAGCCTTAAATTAATTAAAATGAAAACTGCTAAAAGGCATTTAACAAAAACCAAGATATTCTGACAAAGATGACATAGAGCCTGAAGTTAAACTTTTAAACTTCAAGAATAAAGATAGAATTTTTTTTGACAAGTCACACCAAATGATATCACCTAGAAGCAGGAAAAATCAGCTTGGTCTTCAACTTCTCCATAATGATAGTCAAAGTGAGAAGACAGTGGAGCTCTTTTTTCAAAGTACCAAGGGAAAGAAAATATCCTTTGTGAGATATTTGAGTATGGTGTAAAATAGTACTCTAATTTCACTCGTTCGCAGCAGTACAGGGTTCTTAACACTATTGAAGAACATGCCCTTTTCCCTTTGTCTATTCTTGTCTTCCATGAAATGACCATATCATATAGGGTTTATTTCTGGGTTCTCTATTCTATTCCATTGATCTATGTTGTGACTGTTTTTATGCTGATATTATACTGTTCTGATACTATAGCTTTTCAGTACAGTTTGAAATCAGGGATCATAATACCTCTAGCTTTGTTCTTCTTTCTCAAGATTGTTTTTGATTATTTGGGGTCTTTTGTGGTGCCCTATACACTTCAGATTTATTTTTTCTAGTTCTGTGAAAAATGTCATTGATATTTTGTTAGGAATAGTATTGAATCTGTAGATTTCTTTGGGTAATAAGGACATTTTCATAATATTAATTCTTTTCATCCATGAGCATGGTATATCCTTCCATTTATTTGTGTCTTCTTTAATTTCTTTTATCAGCACCTTATAATTTTCAGTGTATGGGTCTTTCACTTCCTAAGTTAAATTTTATTCCTAAGTATTTTATTGTTTTTAATGGTATTCTTTTATATTTTTTAATTTTTAAATCAATTTTAATTTATTGTGTTAACATGGATTCAGATTTCCCTGTAAAGCCAGTAGCCACAGCCACCATCACAGCTGCCTGGCCTGTGCAGCTTCGCATTTGATTCAGACAGATGGTAATGAAACAATGTGGCCAAGAACTGGTGGACCATTACCTTTAATCCTAGCTTGCACCCAGCGGGCAAGTAAAAACACACACTGGGCTCCAAAACCCACTCATTCAGTGCTCATAAAGCTATTGACTTATCTGAGTTTCCTAGAATCAAAAATTTTTAGCTCACTAGCCTTATTCACTTCTGTTCCCCATCTCCTTCTCTCTTCATAAACTCTTCACTAACTGGCTTCTCCTTCAGCATTTTGCTATCTTAGCTGCTTCTCCTGGCCTCCTCCATGTGGCCTTTCTCTGCTCTCCTCTCTGCTCTCTTCTCTAATGCTAATCTCAGGAACTGAGAGAGAGTAAGCTCCCGGTCTGCCCCACTTTATAGTGTAGAAACCAAAACCTTTAAGCCAATATATAAACAAGAAAGTCTCTGATACAAAGTCACTTATCTAAGGCCTAATGGGATTCCTCATGAGAGTGTACCACAGCACATCAAAAAGGTGGGAAAGGCTTAGTCCCAAAACCAACCCCCAGGCTACAAGGATCCTCCCTGTCCACAGCCTGCCCCCAACACACATTAATATAATCACGCCCATCCCAAGCAAGAAGGGCAACCAATACCATCAGCTGGGTGACGGGCTTCCACGTGGGCAGCGCCATCTTTAACAAAGTGAGTATAATATATTTTATCTGCCCAACAGTTTCACTCAGTATAACACCCTCACCCCACCCATGTGTTCCTCATTACAGCCTTTTTTCCCCCTCCACCTAACTCCCTCGCCTCTTTCTTCTGGGATATACTGTCCTGTTATCTGTATCTATATGTTATGTATATATAATTTCACTAATTCCTTTGCCTTCTTTGATCCCATCCCCTTATTCCCCTTCCCTCTGACAGCTGTCCCTCTGGTCCTTGTGACCCCGCCTCTGCCTCTATTCCATTGCTCAGTTCACTTTGTTTGTTAGATTGCACATATAAGTGAGATCATATGATATTTTTCTTTCTCTGCCTGGCTTGTTTCACTTAGCGTAATAATCTCCAGGTCCATCCATGCCATCACAAAAGGTATTGTAAAGACCAAGAAAAGATCAGAATGTTTAAAATAACAGGATGTAGGCAAGGCACTAACAGAACAGGGAACTTAAGTGTACAGGCAGGTCCTGTCTCTGACCGTTAGGAATGCCATGACCAAGGTTGTTCAAGATACTGACTCACTGACCACACAATAACAGTATACGTGTTTAGACTTGCAGAATTTTGAAAAATTCCATTCCATATTTGGGTTGTTATGCTACATAAGTATGAATTAGCCAATAGCTAACTGCCACATTTGCTTCTATGAACTGCTTGCTTGCTGAGTTTATAAAAAGACTTAGCTGTAAGTGCTAGGCACGATTCCCATTGCAGCTCCTTGTGAGTATGGTGTCTCTGGACATCAGGGAATTCGCCCCTGCACAGGTTAAACTGGCCAATAAAGAAACATCTATACTCCTGAAAGTCTCCAACGTTTGTTCTTGTATCCGGTGCATGCTACAGTATGATTTTGGGTTTTCTATATTTCATATTATGTAATTTGCAAATAATGACAGTTTCATTTCTTCCTTCCACTGTGGATGATTTTTATTTATTTTCCTGCCTAACGACTCTGTCTAGGAATTCTAATGCTGTTCTAAATAAAGTTGTGAGAGTAGGCATTCTTATCTTCCTTCTTATCTCAGAGAAAAAGCTTTTATCTTTTCAGCCATGAGTACAATGTTAGCTGGGGGATTGTTTTATATGGCCTTTAGTATGTTTAGTTATATTACTTCTATCCCTACTTTGCAGAGAGTTTATTGGGAATTGATGTTTAATTTTGTCAAATGCTTTTTGTGCCTCCATTAAGATGATTAGATGATTTTTATCCTTCATTTAGTTATTGTACTGTATCATATCAATTGATTTGCAGATGTTACACCATCTTTGACTCCCTAGAATAAATTTTACTTCATCATGTGGTTAATCCTTTTGATGTATTGTTAAATTAAGTTTGCTAATATGTTTTTTGTGTCTATCTTCATCACAGATACTGGCCTATGATTTTTTTTTTTTCCTGCAGTGCCCTTGTCTGGGTTTTGTCATGGTAATGCTAGTTTTAGAAAATTAGTTTAGAAGTGTTCCCTCCTCCTCAATTGCTTGGAGAGCTTGTGAAGGGTACATATTAAGTATCCTTTGGGTGTTACATAGAATTCCACAATAAAGCCATCTGGTCCTGGACTTTTCTTTGCTGGGAGAGTTTTGATTACTGATTTAATCTTCTTACTAGTAATCTATCTGTTCAGGTTTTCTATATTTTCCTGATTCAGTCCTAGATGATTGTGTGCACTTAGGACTTCATCTGTTTTTTCTGTTCCATCCCATTGATTGGAATACAGTCATTCATAGACTGACTTATTATCCTTTGTATATCTGTGGCATTGGCTGCCCCTTTTCTTCTTTCATTTCTGATTTTATTTATTTGAGTCCTCTTTTCTTTTTCTTGCTGAGTTTAATGAAAGGTTTGTCAACGTTTTTTAGGGTGTGCCAAGACCTGTCCGTGCTACGGAAGGAGGGGTCTTAGCACCTAGCCCTGAGCTATTGGAAGTTACACAGGCAGCAGCTTTTACAGTGTGCAGGTGTGGACAGTCTTTAGGGACCACAGTCCTGAATCCCGCTGGTCTCCACACCAGGTGGTCTGGACACATCCCCTTTGCATGAGTTACAAGAATTCGGGCCCCGTATGAGTGTAGAACTTCTTTCTGAGCGGTACTGGCCCACTGAGTGAAGCTTGGGGATGGAGCAAAGATGATGTCTCCAGGCCCACCTTCCCTGAGGACACTTCTGTCACCTCTAGGTGTGTGGTAAACCTGAAACCGGCCCTCGGGCTGGAGCAGTAAGACAAGTAAATGGGCCTTTTTTACAGGAAGACTGACGGTGTATCGGCTGTGTGTATAAAACGATGGGGTGGTAAACCACCAACAACTAACTATCCCTTTGGTTATTTTATACCCCTGGGGCCCTGAAAGGCAATATCCTTTGCCACCAGTGCCCAGCACTCCTGCGGTGTCACCTGTGTGGGCCAGGTGCACCCCCAGACTGTCAGGACTGCAGGAATGGCACCTTGCATAACATTTTAAAATTTGCATTATTGTATCTTTGCAGAGGCAAAAAATTTACAGAACTCTAAAATTGTTGCACGTTTAAAAAAGAGAAAAAGGTAAGTAAATAAGCCAAGAAGTAAAATGAAAATGCATTAGACACATAAAGAGTGCACTGATCCCGCGGGCATGTCTCTCTAACCATTGGTTCCCTCACCGACGCAGACTGCGTCTCTTACGACACTGCTGGCTTCAGCATTCAGCAGAGGTGACAAGAGTAGCTCAGAATGTAATTTAGCCAGGCCCCCGGGTGAGCGAGGTTGAATACTGAATAAACAGCTCATGGCTGTACATCAGCAGAAATTACCATTGTGTTCCTTCTTTGTTAGATGGGGGCCAGCTTCCATAGCATACTTGGAACATTTTCACCTAGCATCATCAATATTTGCCACTTCATAGGATGCTTTACCTGAAACTTTGCTTTATAACACTCTGCCTCTATCAAGCTTTTAGTGTCTCGGAAGAATCGTTTCTCGAACATCTGACTGTCAAAATGTCTCTTGTAATTAGAGAGCACAAGAGAACTCTTTTTATAGGTTAATTAACAAAATCTTTATGGAGATAAGATTACTTATGAAACAAGGACTATTCCTGAATTCTCACCCAGTTAAGTACCCCATCGGACTTCCTGCCATGATTCTCAGGATTCGCAACAACATAAAGCATCAGAGTACAGAAAGACACATGACAAAGCAAACCCAACCCAACTCCACCCAAAAGACTTTGTTACTTTTTATTTATTTATTTATTTATTTATTTATTTGTATTTTTCTGAAGCTGGAAATGGGGAGAGACAGTCAGACAGACTCCCGCATACGCCCGACCGGGATCCACCCGGCACGCCCACCAGGGGCGACGCTCTGCCCACCAGGGGACGATGCTCTGTCCCTCCGGGGCGTCACTCTGCCGCGACCAGAGCCAATCTAGCGCCTCGGGCAGAGGCCAAGGAGCCATCCCCAGTGCCCGGGCCATCTTTGCTCCAATGGAGCCTTGGCTGCGGGAGGGGAAGAGAGAGACAGAGAGGAAGGAGGGGGGGGGTGGAGAAGCAAATAAGCGCTTCTCCTATGTGCCCTGGCCGGGAATCGAACCCAGGTCCCCTGCACGCCAGGCCGACGCTCTACCGCTGAGCCAACCGGCCAGGGCCAGACTTTGTTACTTTTGGTAGATGCAAACAATCTTTATGCAAAACTTTTTTCCCCCACACGAAAAACTCCAAAGTCATTAAATTAGAGCTTCCAAAGCCCTTGGTCCTGTTCGGGTAGGATCTGTTGTTGCTAACCCCTTTGTCTGCTGTCCGCCTTAACATTTTACTCTGCAGCTCGAGTTTGTTTAAATTTCCAAAGTTTAATTTCTCTCCCTCCCTTCCTCCCTCTTGCTTTCCTTGCCCGGTATTCCTCTCCTCTCCCTCAAATAGTAGCAGCCCCTTCTCTCTATTCTGTGTTCTGGCTCCCTTTTCTCCATTAGAATAGCAGCTGATATGTGGTAGCCTTCCAATACAGATTTGTTAAATAGTTTGTATAACATGACTATTGCTGGGTATTTCCAATGGAGAGCTTTGTGTGAATAAACTTTCTTCGTCAAGTAAAGTAGCATGATATTTGACAATGCCACAATTCTGCTAAAGAGAAGAAAGTATCACCTGTGTTAAATGAAGCCTCTATTTTTAGGGGAGCCCTCCTAGCGGCTCTCTCAGAAAAACGTTTTTTGAACATTGGATGTAATTCTCTACTATTACTATTTTAGGAGTGATAGACTTTTTGTTCTTCAGAGTAGCAGGAAATATTTTATGCATGTCAGTTTCTACAGGTAAGTATTTAATATAGTGGATATGAAATTGAGCTCTTGTCTGAGCAGGTTTAAATGTTCATTCATATAGTGTTCTCTTGCTAAAGGTTAAGAAGATCTGGTATCTAAACCACCTGAGAGCAGTATTATCTTGGAAAAAGAAAACAGTTTTATAGCAGGGTAAGGTCAGAATTTAGCTATAATCTCTCCATCCACAGTGATCCCGGAGGGCAGAGTGAGAGTTTTGCGATTATCTCTCCATCCTCTGCTGATCACTGGGTTTGGACATAAATCTTTAGACAATTGCTGACAGACTTCTGTACTTTGAAATTCTACGTTAAGGCTGTGGGGGACAGATAGCGTAAGGATAAATATTTTCGGTGCAGTACATTAGTCATCTAATTAGTTTAGCAATCTTCTTGTGCTTGAAGTCATCTAAATGACTTCATTCTGCTATAACAATACATGATATGATTTATACTGTAATGATTGTCTTTAGAAATATTTAGTTATACCTATTATAGTGATCATTGCAACGAATATGTTGAAACTTCTGCTTCATGAGTCAGACACATTATGTTGCTTAGGGGTTTTAGTTTTTATAAACCTCAGATACAACTGAGGTTTATATATTCCTAAATGTAGTAAATTATGCCTATCACCATGTTTGGGTTTTTTTAAATTAGTAAACCCACAATTACTGTGGGTGAATTGCCTTTTCTAAAAATAGCATAATGCCCATTCTCTAGTTCAGTGGAACAGTCTGTAGTCTTCCTGTGAATGCAACACTACGTGGACGAGCATTCTAGAGAATATTCTAGAGAGAGGCCAGAGGGCAGCGCAGCGGTGCGGGACTGGGCGGGACTAAGCGTTCTGAATGTGGCAGATGACATCTTTGGGAAACTATGTAGTTATCCTCAGGACAGGAGCACAGAAAGGCAGTTGGGTGTGTCAGAGAGGTGGTCCTGAACCAGGGGTTTGAAGGCTAAGGTTAAATCACATATGTATCTCGACACTTTAAAGTTGGTTTGCATAAGTTGTGTAATAGTCACAGGGGGCCTTTTATCCTTTAACCGTAAATCTGCGGAAGTGAAGTTCATAAAGCAGCAATGGAGCGTCCTGCCTTATCACCTCAACGCCTTCTTAGAAGGTGACAGCAGAGCGGGTTGTTACAGAAATGCTCCATTTCCTCTTAGGAACAACGTTATAATTTAACATTATATGGAAGACCAAGCAGCCAATCAATCATAGGCATGACTGAAAATATGTCATAAAGTGAGATATACCAGTGCTAATTTGTGTAATCATTTCAAATGATAAAATGATGCTTCCCATTCCATGTGACAGGCCTAAGTGTATCCCCTCTGATAATTCACAAATCATAAAAATCAAATATATAAAATACAGCCCTACTGTATTAGAAACTTGAACTACTGACAAGATTTAGCTAACTTAATTCTCTACTACCACTCTGTACTGGGCAAGATTAAAAGGACACTGTTCCTATCTTTTGCTCCTGGTAACCCCCCACCCGTCCTATTACTGTGCCCCCACACGATTGAGACAGTTACCACACTAAGTGTGAATTTTGTGCTGATGCTCCTGGATTTAGGATGGGGTTATGTCCTGATAAACTCTCTGCAACTTGAAGATATCCTCAGTCAGAGACACATTTAACACACCTCGCCTACCAAACCTCATAATTTAGCCTAGAGAGTCACCGGGACTCAAAGCCTATTTTAGAATAAAGTATTGTGCTGCGAACCAGATCGGCTAGTAATTCTAGGTCTTATGGGGAAAACAATGTGGAATTAAGAAGTAAAATTAAAGAGAAAAAGGATGGGATTGGGAGGCCTCTGTAAGCTGATGGTAAGAACAGAGAGAGCAAGAGTCCCCTGGTCTGCTTTATTATGTAGTGTAGAGAATTAAAGCCTTTAAGCCAATATACAAATAAGGAAGTCTCTGATACAAAGTCACTTATCTGAGTCATAAATGGGATTCCTCATAGGAGTGCCCCCCCCCCATGCAACAGTCAAGAGTGTGGGGAAAAGCTTAGTCCTAAAAAGGGTGTTGAGAAGATCTTAGTATTAGAAGGGTGTTGAGAAGATTTTTGAATATCTTAGTCAAAAAAGGGTGGGAAGAGCTTAGTCTTAAACTAAGCCTTAGGCTATAAGGACTGTGCCAGCTTACAGACTGTCTCCCACAGTGTTGAATATCTCACATAATTTCTCGGAACAGTATCTGAAGGATGCTGGCAGCACTGTACACTGAGGAGTGGAGCATGGGTTCTCTACCCTCGTGGTCTCAGGGCCAGCTGGAAGCCCGTCTCCTGCCACGGCCCAGCATCCCGAGGGAGGATGGCATCTCACGTTGCCAGCCTGCGAAACCATCAAACTCAGAATGCCCAGTAAGGTTTCTACTGAGTGTGTATTGCTTTCATGCCATTGTAAAGTAAAGAAAAAGAAAACAAAAAAGAAAATCATTAAGTTGAGCCATTGTAAATTGTTCTGTAGTTAGATCCCTGTCACTCAAAGAATCATTAAATGATTAAACTGAGGTGTGTCTTAGATCAAACTGTGGCCAGCATAAGACAGTTATTGGCAAGCCCCTTTTTTGAAAGGAAGAGGGTGTGCACAAGCTCCTGTTGACCTGCTTGTGTATACTGTTTGATTATTCGTTTGCTTTTTGAATGGTAGTGGCATGGAAAAAAGAAAGAAATCTCTGTGATTAAAAAAACATCTGCAGAGCCTGACCAGGCAGTGGCACAGTGGATAGAGCATCGGACTGGGACACAGACGACCCAGGTTGGAAAACCCAAGGTCACTGGCTTGAGTGCGGGCTCATCTGGTTTATGCAAAGTTCACCAGCTTGAGCCCAAGGTCACTGGCTTGAGCAAGGGGTCACTCGGTCTGCTGTAGTCCCCCCTCCCCCATCAAAGCTTATATAAGAAAGCAATCCATGAACAACTAAGATGCCACAACAAATAATTGATGCTTATCTTTCTCCCTTCCTATCTGTTTGTCCCTATCTGTCTCCCTGTCTCTGTCACAAAAAAATAAAATTTTAAAATAAAAAAAAAAGTCTGCGGAAATACCTGCATATCTCTTTCTTTCCGGTATGTTTCCGGAGGTGCTCTTGCCAGCCGCTGGGCAGGGCTTGCAAGCACCTGAGAGATCATGGTGTCTCAGAACTAGCAGAGATGTTTGCTAGGAAGACCCCTACTGAGGGCTATCAAAATCGAGAAGTGGACCAGGGTAGACTGTGGTGTACGTGAGAAATGTCAGTGTAGAGCCACAGGTGTTTGAGATACTGCAGTTTTTAAATGATACTCATTCGGAGGGAAGTTTTGTGTTTTTGAAAAAAATAATTAAAAAAAAGTTTTTTATGTCTCAGATGTCTTGGTAATTTAACTTAACTATTTATGTGTAAGATAATGCTAAATTTATTCAGTGGAAAGTCAAGGAAATAAAGGGTATACCAAAGTATTCTAGACCCAATAGGTAAAAATGGAAACTACTTCCTGAGTTTTCCAGATGTCTTTGATTACGGTGAATTCCTAACATAGTCACTCCAACCTTCAGGTATATTTCAAAGAACGCTTTAGTTTCCTTTATATGATGGTCTCCCTGGTTGGACCTGTAGTGCATTCAGACGGCGCAGGTATATATATCTTCAGTATTTTCTGACATCGGCTAGCTTCAGTCTCTTGTATCTTTACTATCACTTAACCGTGGCAATTTGGGCAGTACACACGCTGAGATTTCACCTATCCTAAAATTAAACACATACAGAAAATAGAAGATGCTCTTCAGAACTCTTACCTCTTCCCAGACGCCAGCTTCTGAGTTGGGTAGAAAGCACGCAGCCAGGAGTGCCGCTGCCCCTCGTTGGCAGTCCGTCACCCTCACACCCTCACCCACTTCTCTTTCATTTTGGGAGCAGGGACACTATCGACATGAGAAATTCTCTCACAAAGTGCCTTCGTCCTCTGTGTTCCATGCTGTCCCCTGGGCGTGTTCTAACGTGGTCTTCCCCAAATGTTCCACACTTGTTCGTTTCTCTTTTCCAGCAACAGTCATGCTTAGCGAGCTTGCTACCCGCAATTGATGTTGAGTTCTTTGCGGAGATGAGTCCCCTGATCTGTATCCCTGGGATGACTCCTCCTAGACTTATGTTTCCCATGCTGGCTGGGCGTTTTCATCTAGTCATCCTAGCATAGCTTTCTGCCAGATGGTCACTGGCTTTCCCCCACTATTCTGCTTTCTACAACTGGGCTGAGATAGCAACCCCACTGTGAAATCCTCCAATTTCTTTTTAATTTTGTGTGTGTGTGTGTGTGTGTGTGTGTGTGTGTGTGTGTGAGAAACAGAGACAGAGAGAGGAACAGATAGGGACAGGTGGACAGAAAGGGAGGGAGATGTGAAGCATCAACTCTTCATTGTAGCACCTTAGGTGCTCATTGATTGCTTTCCCATATGTACCTTGACCAGGGTGGGGAGGCTACAGCAGGCTGAGTGACCCTTTGCTCAAGACAGCAACCTTGGGCTCAAGCTGGTGAGCCTTGTTCAAACCAGGTGACCCTGCGTTCAAGCTGGCGGCGACCTCGGGTTTTGAACCTGGGTCCTCTGCATCCCAGTCCGACGCTCTATCTACTGCTCTACCACCTGGTCAGGCTGAAATTCTCCAATTTAAATAAACTCTTCCTCAGTCATGCTATATTGTACCTATACAATATTTCTAGAATATAAAACTTTTATATTTGCTTAGTAGAAATGTTTATAGCACTAAAAGAGTATTTTTAAATTTACTGAAGAATGCCTCCAAAACATTAGAAATTCATTTGGAAATCATTTTAGCTCTGGGTGCATACATACATATATGGCCCATAATTTTTTGCACTAGAATTTGTGAAAATGTAGGTAGTATTGAAATGCAGTCAGTTTAAGAGCTATAAGATTGGATTTAATTTAGAAGTATATATACCATCTCCAAAGGCTTTTATTTACTGCAGATAGTTCATCTATATATCTAAAGTGGCATCTCATAATGCTAAATATTAAAAATCCAGTCAAGTCATAGTCCTTTAACATAAAAAGAGACCAATTTTACGTGAGATGCATACAGGTCACAGACATGCCATTATTAATGTTGCTACAAAATTTACACCGTAATAGAATCACAAAAATCAGAGTATGTGCAACGGCAGTCTGTATAAAGAATAGGTAACAATTCTACATGGCAAAATAGGAGCTGTCTTTTAGTACAGCCTATGTTAATTTATATCTCTTTTTTTGTGACAAAGACAGAGAGAGGGACAGACAGAAAGAGAGAGAGATGAGAAGCATCAATTCTTCATTGCAGCACCTTAACTATTCATTGATTGCTTTCTCATATGTGCCCTGACTAGGGAGCTACAGCAGAGTGAGTGACCCATTGCTCAAGCCAGCGACCTTGGGCTTCAAGCCAGTGACCTTTGGGCTCAAGCCAGCGACCGTGGAGTCATCATGTCTATGATCTGTGCTCAAGCTAGTGAGCCTTGCTCAAGCCGGATGAGCCCACACTCAAGCCAGCAGTCTCGGGGTTTTGAACCTGTGTCCTCTGTGTCCCAGCCTTTGTCTCTATCCACTGTGCCACCACCTGGCCAGGCTGTATCTCAATGCTCTGATTCCACTTCAGTCTGGTGAAACACATGCTCACTGTGAATTCAAGTCTTTGTTCATGTTTCTTTACCTGGTTTCTCAGTCTGCCCTAACATGCTAATTTGTTATTTCAATATGGTACAATATCACATGAATCACTATGATTAGCCCAGATGATATTTCCAAACTCCCATTTGAGTTCAAAATAAGGGCATCCTATCTTAATATACTTTACTTCAAACTCTTGTAATACTGATTTTGTTTTAACACACACCTTATTGCTATCACATACTTGTAGTAAGTATATACCTTATATCTGCAAACCAATGGCACTTCCTTAGTGTGACACACTTGTACAATCCACAACCCCACGACAATATGAAGAGACCCTGGACTATGAACATTTTGAAGTTTCTGACCCTCAGTGTCCTAAGTTGGGCAATGATAATGGTGCTTAGAGTGGTTTTTAAAATTATTTTTATTTATTTTATTTTTTTACAGAGACAGAGAGAGGGTCAGAGTGAGGGATAGACAGGGACAGACAGACAGGAACGGAGAGATGAGAAGCATCAATCATTAGTTTTTCGTTGTGCATTGCAACACCTTAGTTGTTCATTGATTGCTTTCTCATATGTGCCTTGATGGGGGGCCTTCAACAGACCAAGTAACCCCTTGCTTGAGCCAGCAACCTTGGGGTGCTGGTGAATTTTTGCTCAAACCAGATGAGCCCGTGCTCAACCTGGTGACCTCGGGGTCTCGAACCTGGGTCTTCCGCATCCCAGTCTGACGCTCTATCCACTGCGCCACCGCCTGGTCAGGCTTAGAGTGGTTTTTAAACACACGTAAAATCATTCTATCCCAACTTTCAACATAAAATCATTATACAATAAATTTTAGTTTTCTTTTTCCTGAATACTTAATAAATTTCTGATAAGTTTATATTTACTTCTGATAAATTATGTATCTCACTTTCTCCAAGAATGTTTTCCTAACTTTCTAGCCCAGAGAGCAGTAAACTTTTTACAGTGTTAAGTGGCAGCTAATAAATATTTTAGTATTTATAGCCTGTGTATTCAGAGTCTCTGTTATGACTGACTACTCAACCATTATATTTTAAAAGTGGCCATAGATTAGACAACCTGCAAACAGATGAGTGTGACTGTGTTCTAACAAAACTTTATATATTAAACAAAATCAAAAACAGAATCAAAAGAGAAAGAAGGATTGATTTTGCCCATTGGCGACGTATTGACGTCTGGTTCAGTCCATAGTATCTCATTTCTTCATTAAAACATGCAGAAGTTTTGTAGTTAATTTTTTAGATGCTGATCTGAACAACAACAACAACAACAAAATGTTGCATAGTAAGACACATTCCATTCAATTCTCTCTTACAACACAGTTTATGCTTCCATCAAGGTTGAAGTTGGGAAAAAAAATATTAACTTCTGAAGGCTTCTCCTCTTGACTATTGTATGTATCTCAATTTTTAACCTTTATCTCCGGTCCAATGATTTTTCTTCCTTTCTGTTAGAAAGAAAATACATTTCTTCCTATTGACATTTATTGTTTAGACATTATTTCCTTTTTCACTTCTCATCTTTATGAAAAACTTTTATAAGTCCATTTTATAGAAGTGGCCCAAATCTTATTTTCTAAGCTTATCTTTTCTTTTTAATCAAATGAAAGCTCTCAAGCCAATATTTGTCCTATCATGAGGTACACAGTGCCCATGCTGCCTTCTGAGGCTTTTCAAGTCTCCAACATTCTCACCGTCTATCGCCTTATGAATTCTTGCTCAGGTAAATGACCAACCCTATTGGTCCCAGGGCTGTGGAGCTGCAGTTCTACAAGATCCCATTCACTCAAGTTTGAGTCCTGAAGCAATCTCTCAAGGAAGGCTTTGGATACAACATAGGTGGCCAACCATAAATCATGGAACGGAAGTTAATTTAACCATAATAAAAAGCAAAAACAGAAACCAAAACTTCCCTGTGCTCAATTTTCTCAAGCCAGGGCAGAGAGGTATACCCAGCTCTATCAATGTGAAAATACAAGTTATTTTGCCATTTTTAATCATGTCCTTTTCTCCAGGAGTATTTGCTGCATCTTGCTCACTCTTCCTTTGGAAAGGGTTGGGTTCTTTCTTTATTTCAGTCTTATTATGGGGATAGAGGATATAATGTGTTAAAAAAAACCTGAAGTCCAAACAATAATCTTCAATATATATGAAACCACTATATGCCAAGTAGCATAACATCGAAAAACAATCTGTTTTTAAAAAGTTAGAAATAAACATAGGGAAAGATTGGAATATACCACCTGCTGTGTATTATTGATTGCAGTGACCTAAGCAAAGGACATCCCAGGTAGCTGATTAAGAATTACAACTTTGTTTTCAAAGAGTACAAGCATAAGGAACACAAAAATATAAACTGAAGTGGAAAAGCAGGATATTCTTTTATTAGAATGCTTTTGCCATTACACTGGAAGGAACTCAAGGACTCACAAAAACAGAGGTCCGTAGTTCTTATCTCAGTGGGACGACAGTGTACCTTCCTACAGCTGACGCAACGCGTGTCCCAGCAGACAGGCCGCCTGGATTTGGAATCCCTTTCCTGCTAACTCTTCTTAGTATTTGCTCTCTACAACTACTTATCCATCCAGACCATGCCACGTAACCCGCGCCGCTGCACGCTGTCTTACTTTCCACGGCTTGTATTCAGTTGCAGCAACACGTCCCGAGCTTGAAGCACGCTTGTAGAATGTATCAATGTTCGATTCATTTCCCGGTGAATGGGAAAGAAAAAAATGCACAAAGTAAACAAGCATTGGAAAAACTATGTCAGAAAAAGAATTTAAGTCATCTAGAATTGCTGTCTAAACACATAACATTATAATGATGGCTAACTTTTATTCTTATCGGGTATCTTTCTTCCTGAAGATTAATGTTAGAAAACAGAATCAAAACCTTTACTGAGAAAAATTCTTTTCATCTCTGAGAGTCTATACATCTCAGGGAAATGGATAGCATTTCAGCAATATCAAATGTATAACATTTTTAAGCAAAAGGTCACCCATTTCTGGAACTTTTGAGTCCCCCCAAGTCCTAGCAGGAAATAGTGAGCTGTCCTTGTTGTTCCGAGAACTAGTGGAGGATACTCTAAAACTCAGACACTTTACAACCAAACACTGATGACATCTTTTTCTACAGAGATGTCTATCTTATCATTGGCTCCGTAACTGATCACTGTGCTGTGGAAACAATGTAGGCTAATGAAAAGAATTTCCATTTTCAGGAACTAACTAGGGTGCCGCTTGCAATGAACAGTCACCTATCTCACTTGTAACCAAAAGGCTATCAAACCATATCGCGATATGTATTTAATGGACAGATACTAACTAGATGCCTAGTACGTGTCTGGTGCTACTTAGGCGGTGCGATTGATGAGCTGAAAGACTGCACCAGAAGCACTCTACTGAAAGCCCCATGCACTACCCAGCCGAGGGCTGCGTGTCTGTTTGCACAGCATTTTCTCGTTGTCAAACCAGCGTGTTCTTCAGGAAGGAAGAACGAGAATCTCTTCCGTGGTTTACTGTCTGCTTTCATGCCTGGGGAATAACTTTCAGCAATGCAGAGATCACTGACAGAGACGCCATCTCCCGACATCATTCATTCCCCGTGATGAAATCAAACATGCCCCCATAGTCTTGTTTTATGAATTTCCAGATTAAACTTTGATTTTTCTTATTGCAGAAGCATATATTTTAATTTAAGTCTTCCATGTATTATAGTAAGATTTTTTAATTTTCAGAAAAGACCCATACACACACACACACACACACACACACACACACACATACTTTAAAAACTTGATTTATCGGTAATACGTTATGCTTAATAGCCTTGCCTAGCTATTGAATATATATGGAATTTCACTGATTGAAATGGCTTCAGGTCAGAAGATCTTCCTTTCTGAAAATGCAGTAAAGAATTTCTAATTAAGGGGTTCCCAAATTTGTTTTATATTCTGGCAGAATTTTGCCAACAAAGTAAATCGAGCGAAAGGGGTGAAACAACCATGGCCCCATGAAGCTCAGCTGATACTTCTGCAAAGCGAGCTTCAACACAGTCACAGTTACCAGCAAGAATTAGTTTTCTGGCCTTTGGCTCCAGATGATGGACTCCTATAATTATACTTTAAAGTTCTGCATTTGATTAAATCTGCACTCCTTTGATTCCCCTCATCAGAATACATTACACACGTTTTGAACCTCTCTCTCTAATCGCCTGCAAGCTTTTGTGCTTCTCTCTCTGTGTAATCTCAGAGCAGTTTAATAGGACATCTATTTTGAGTCCCGTAAATATAAATACTTGGGGGAATTTTTTTTTTTGTAAATGCGATAAGAATTAGTATTTTGGCTCCTCTCCTTATTTTTTAATAGGCTTTTTGGGATACTTTCAAAAACTTCTAAGGTTTATAAGGTAGGTGAAGAGGAGAAAAACTTGGGAGAAACCTTACACTCTAAGGGGAAGTTCTTTTGACATCCAAAGATAAAGAAGGCAAATTGTTCTGTCAAAATTAGAAAGGGACTAAGCCAATAAAATATCTTCCCATTAGATATAGCCCCTGGCATATCGTAGTTGCTTAGGAGATCTTCATTTAGTTATAATTATGGTTATATGATATTATAATTATAGATAATTATATAATGATTATATAATTTGCTATGCTAATGAAAATGCCTCAGAGCTGGTGAACAGTAATCAGCAATATAACATTTTTCTGGAGGTGTCTCCATTTCTAACATGTTCTTTCTGTTTGCATGTAATATTAATTCTGCAAGAATGTGTGCATAATAAAAGAAGGAATTAAGTTAAAAAAAAAAACCACCTTAAAGACACAGACAACAGTATGGTGATTACCAGAGGAAAAGGGGGTAGAGGGAGGTAGAAGAAGGTAAAGTAGGTATAAAAGGTGATGAAAGAAGACTTTACTTGGGGTGGTGAACACACAAAACAATATACATATGAGGTATTATAAAATTGTACACCTGAAACCTATTCAATTTAATTAACCAATGTTACCCCAATAAATTTAATTAAAAATAAAGATAAAAATATAGAATTAGCTACTTTAAAAAAAAGTAACAGCAAATGAAATAAAAATAAAAATTGTGTATTCTATTAGCACGTACTTTTTTCATTTTTGTTTTATTATGGTCAAATGTATATAAGTATTAAGTACATTCACATTGTTAAACAACCATTGCTAATACTCATCTCCAGAACTTTTTCATCCTCCCTACTAATATGTGGCATATTTCTGTTTCATAGAAAAGAAGACCAGCTCTACGTGAGATGCATGAATGTATTATATATATCCATATGTACATAAGTTTATCTAGTTGGAAGTTGTAGAATTTTTTGGATAGGTGGATTAATGTTTTTCTTCAAACATGAAAGTTTTTGGACATCATTTATTCATACATTCTTTCAGTCCCCTTCTCTCTCTCCATTATATATGGGACACCCATTGTGTATTTCTTTACACTTGATAGTTTCCTACGGGGGTTCATTATTCTTCCTTCTTTTTGTTTAGTTTCTCAAACATCTGCTGCTGATTGTTTTCAACAAATGTCATTAGGAAAAAAGCTCTTTGCAGTGAGCAAACTTAGGGTCAGGTCAAGGAAAGATAAGCCCTGTGTGTGGGTGTTTCCAGAAGCTTGCGGTAAGCTCAAGAGACAAGGCATTGGGTGGTCCCCACCCACGTGCTTCCCTCCTCCCTCCAGTGGCTAGTATACTAGACTTCCGGTTTTCCTGAAAACTGTACTTCTCAGTCTGTTGACTCTCAAGGCAGCCATTGAGCTGGTGTTTGGGAATAGGGCAATGAAAACATCACCATGTTGGATATTTACCCTTTTTTTTTTTCTTGAATAAGGACTCATTAGATTATTGAAAGACTTCGGTTAATTTCTAGATTTGCGATCACGCTTATTTGGACAATTTTTGCAGTGTAGGGTTGTTGTTTTTTATAACTTACTGCACAAATCCTGTGATGCTTTAAGATTATCATTAGCAATATCAACTCTCAGTTTCTGACTAGTGTTCAATGCTGAGTAATGTAATTTTGGTTACTGAAAAGTTATGTAAAGCATCAGTTCCTATGAAACTTCCTTTACTGAGAAAGAAAAAAGGGAATGTTTTAGTTAACAGTAACAAACACAAAATCAAACTCCTTTTTATAGACATTGTAAGGATCATCATTTCTTTAAAAAAAAAAAGTCATTGTAATTCTCGTTTTCATTATTGAAGCCAGTGATAACAATGGACAGTTAACATTTATATAAACAGAAAATATCCCATTTATGGTATTATTTTTTTAGCAAACAGAAGCAATGTCAACTTTTATTATTGGATAAGGATGTTTAATATTGGTAATAACGAGCATACTATGAGCATTGTTGCACTCAATGTGTTTTTTTCGCCAAGAGAATCTGAGAATTACAAATGGAAAGGTTAGAGCAGTTTAGGTGATTTAATTTAAATGCAGATATGATGGTATTATATCAGATTGTTTATTCAGTGTAGTCTTAAGATTGTTTCTTGTTTCAGACAGAAAGAATTTCCTCACAGCTAGTACTTAAAGTCCCAGTTACAGTAAACAATAGAAAAAAGAAGAACTCAAAAATAAAGGAAGATTTTAATAGCCTGGATGCAATGCAGGAATGAAAATTTAAGTTGGCTAGTACAATCCTGAATTGCCCAAGAACTGTCTGCCTTCTGATACATAGTGCTTCATTTTAGGGTTGAAAACAAGAGACATAGTCAGCTTAAGGAAGTCTCAAAGATGTGACTACTTTGTATTAGAAGAGGGAAGGGGTGAGATGTTGTGGAGAAGACCAAACAATGACTGAAAGTGCACTAGACTTAAGTCAAAAGATCAGAATACCTCTCTTAGCTCTGGGCTTCATCTCTGCAATGAGCTCTGGGATTCACTTAATGGAAAATATTTTACTTGTTTTCTAAAGTCAGAGGTCTCAGTTCTCAAAACTGAATAATAATAAAATGGCTAACATGTGAGGAAAAGGAGAGTATATAAGAAAGTTGGGACATTTTGTGCCTATATAGTGTGAGATGTTCTTAAGTCATCAAACTAATGTTCTCTCAAGGAAGCTTCTATGCATTAGTTGCGTTTCATTTTTTTAACGTATTTATTCAGTTTTTTTAAATTATAGGTGACATACAATATTTTATTAGCTTCAGGTATAAAACAGTTATTCGACATTTTTATAACTTACGAAGTGGTGACCACAGTAAATATTAGTAACCATTTTCCACTGTACAAAGTTGTTACATTATGACTATGTTCTCCATGCTGTGTCTTACATTCCTGCCATTTATAACCTGAGGTTTGTGCTTGTTTTTTTTTTAATTTTTTTTTATTTATTCATTTTAGAGAGGAGAAAGAGTAGAGAGTATGAGAGACAGAAAGAGAGAGAGAGAGAGAGAGAGAGAGAGAGAGAGAGAGAGAGAGAGAAAAAAGGGGGAAGAGCAGGAAGCATCAACTTCCATATGTGCCTTGACCAGACAAGTGCAGGGTTCTGAACCGGCGACCTCAGCGTTCCAGGTCGACGCTTTATCCAATGTGCCACCACAGGTCAGGCGAGGTTTGTACTTCTTAATCCCCTTCACCCCTTTTGCACTCCCCACCTGACAACTCATAGGTACAGAGAACAAACTGTATGTTTGCTCTGCCCCCCCCCTTCCCCCCGCCGCACCCTCAGATGAAGCCCCCATTGTAGTGAAGACTTCGCAGGTTAAAATGTGCCTGCCCCTATGTCTTAGAGAATTTACATTGCGGCACAGAGCTCGGCTCAGAAAGTCTCCTCTGTGCAGGGCAGTGCCCGTGGAACATCCGGACGCTGCTGAGGTAATTGGGCTCTTCCTGCGAGTACTCAGGTGTTGCTTTTTCACTATAAAGAAAACATTCTCTCCTGGCATCATCAGCTGCCCATTTGTGGCTTGGTGGGAAGAAAGAGGATGTTAGGGAAGATCGCAATAACTTGCAACCTGCTGCTATGGACCTGACTGCTTTTTCTCTGTGGGAGACTGTTAACCTGTAGCAGCAGCAAGTCTGATTCTCGCTGAACCCAGTACAATATTAACGGAAAGCCGCGGGAAGAGGAGGAGAGGCGTGTCCCCGGCCATGGTAGGCTGCTAAGTGCTACAGCCAATAACCTCCCAGTGCATGCTGGGAGTTTCCCTGCCCTGCCTCTTTTGAATTAAACAAAATTGGATTTGTTCAGGATGTGATTGTACAGAAATATTCTATATAATTTGGAACTGGGAGGCTGAACCACACAAAGATGTTATCTGTCTGATGCCCAAAGGTTCATTTTGTGGAAAATTGGGATAATCATTTCAAATGATTAATCATCAAGGGAAACTGGTGAAATTTCAAACACAAAGTATTGGATTAAAATATATTTATTTATAAATCTTTTTTTAAAGAAAAAGCTAAGTTTGAAATTCAGTTAAAATTACAAAATATAAATATAGTTGAGATTCAGTTAGAGAATTCTGTAACATAGCTATGAAATTTATGATTCACCTTGACAGAGGGTCCCATTAAACTCGAATGAGAGCTTGTTTGCTGAAAAATTTTTTTCCAATGTTCGCTCCTGTAAACTCGCTCCTTTAGATTTGACTTCTTCCTGTGTCAGGGTGACTTTCTCTGTTTGTCCCTCTGTTCTCTGCTGCCGTTCATTCATCTCTGCCCAATACGCCAGTGTAGTGGCAGCTGGGGTTGTAATAGTCAGTGACAAAATGGTGGTTCCTGCTCCCAGGAAACGGGCTGCGCAGTACAGGATACAGGTATGAGTCAGCTGTATGACGAAATGTAGCATCTCAACCGAGACTGTTGAGAGCACAGGTAGGTGCTGCGTTTCCAAGGGGCTGTGAGGTAGGCTTTGACATAGCTCTGACTGTTAGGACTCAACCTTGTCAATTAATGAGAAAACTAGTATCACAGACCTCTTTCACATCCACCAGCTGAGATTGACCACCCTGGAGGGCAAGCTGTGAGAAGACATTTTGTACCATGCTATCTAGGGGCCATGTGTGACATGGAGTGACTTTTTGTCCTGTTGGTCATAAAGAGATAAAAATGTAGGTGCTCAAATCAGCATATTCCTGTCATGTTGGTAATATGTCAGCTAATGAAATTTATTTATTTATTTATTTATTTTTCATTTATTTATTTATTTATTTATCTTAAGTGAGAATTGTGGAGGAAAAGACAGATTTCTGCATGCATCCTCACTGGGACCCACCCAGCAAGCACCCTAGCAGGGGTCGTCAAACTTTTTATAAAAAACGCCCACTTTTGCAGTGCTGGTCAACCTGGTCCCTACTGTGCAACCAAACAGTGCCGCGATTGGCCCATCATGAAAACTGGACCGCCCACTAGTGGGCGGTAGGGACCAGGTCTACCAGCCCTGCAAAAGTGGGCGGTTTTTATAAAAAGTTTGACGAGTCCTGCGGGCAATGCTCTGCTCATCAGGGGCTGTTGCTTCATTGCATTGCTCAGCAACTGAGCTCTTCTTAGCACCTGAGGCAGAGGCCATGGAGACATCCTCAGCACCCTGGGCCAACTTGCTCCAACCAAGCCATGGCTGCGGGACGGGAAGAGAGAGATAAAAAGAAAGGAGGGAGAGGGAGAGGGATGGAGAAGCTGATGGTCTCTTCTTCTGTGTGCCCTGCTTGGGAATCAAACCTGGGACATCCACATGCTGAGCAGACGCTCTACTTCTGAGCCAACCAGCCTGGGGCAACTAATGAAAATTTATTCACCATTATGATGTGAAACTATCCTTATTACAATTTCCCATTTATTTTGGGGTGGTTTATATATTTTGAAGTAATGTTAAAAGAATTGTACAATTTTTAAATATTTTGTATTATGGGGTTAATAATAATTAAATATTCTGACTTTTCTTCTTGTTAGAGGGCAGGCAGAATTTTGATTTCTCAACAGTTACTTCTCAGGTAGGACACCATATGTAATTTATAAAGGGCATTTTTATAAACAATTTACTATAAACTTTTGGAAGCTACTGGAATATGATGATTTGTTTACTGTTCCAAGAATATGAGAAAATCAAATGTTAGATTTTTCTAGAGTTACCTGAACTCCATGTTAGAAATTATGTTTGGTAAACTTTTTAAAATTATACAGAGATACTTAAAGTAGTCGTTGGTAAGAACATTTTCTTTCAGAAGCAAAGAAAAATCAATGTAAAAATGTTCAGATTGTGAAATGAACCGCAATAGGAAATCATAGCAAGCATTATTGAAGTTATGAATCAAAGCACACATACACTCCATTTGCCTGGGATGCTAATTGAAATTGGTAGCAAGGAAATAAAAATTTTTCTTGTATTCACAACTATTTAAGTGATGTTCAATTTATGAGGATGATCTCTGGTTTCTCATTGACTACTCAAGTACTTTTTAAAAATGACTGCCTCCTTATTCATTAATGGATCTACAAAACAAGACATGCTGTTTTATTTGCTCTCTCTTTTTTTATTGAGAAAGAGAGAGAGAGGCAGAGAGACAAAAATAGAGAGAGATAGAAAGTATTAACTCATAGTTGCATCAGTTTTAGTTATTCATTGACTGCTTCTCATATGTGCCTTGACCCAGCGGCTCCAGCCGAGCCAGTGGCTCCTTGCTCAAGCCAGTGACCTTTGGGCTCAAGCCAGTGATCATGATCCCTTGCTCAAGCCAACAACCCCATACTCGAGCTTGTAAGCCCATGCTCAGACCTGTGACCCCAGGGCTTTGAATCTGGGTCCTCAGTGTACCAGATTGATTCTCTATCCCAGGGGTTGGGAACCTATGGCTCACAAGCCAGATGTGGCTCTTTTGATGGCAGACAAATCTTTAATAAAAAAAAAAATTAAAAATATAAAACATTCTCATGTATTACAGTCCATTCATTTCCTACCACTCGTGTTCATGGTTGTGGGTGGCTGTAGCCAATCACAGCTGTCCTCCGGGACAAGACCAAATTTTTATTGGATAATGTGTAATGTACACAGTTGTTGTATGGCTCTCACAGAATTACATTTTAAACTATGTGGCGTTCATGGCTCTCTCAGCCAAAAAGGTTCTTGACCCCTGCTCTATCCATAGCACCACCACTGGTCAGGCTATTCTGGTCATTTTTAAGAAAATATATACTTAGTGGCAGTTCAGTAGCACAAGGTGTGTATTCAAGCTTGAAAACTTTTTAAATTAAATATAATCATATAAGACATTTCAATAAACTTACTTGATATTGAGAATCATACTAAATTCCTAAAAAAATAATAAAGTTAAAATAAAATAACACATATTGATAGCTCCTTAAGTTAAAAAAAGATGTTTGTGTTTGCATTATTGAACACTGTATATCAGGCTAAAACACAAGGACATGTAAGTTGTAGAAAATATTCACACCTTTTGGTGAGACTATTATTTGACAGTATTTCATAAAATTCTACTTAATAACAATTTAGCTTTTCACCGATTTTAACATTCTCTCGTCTATATTCAATTTCATGATATTTTTGTACTTTAGCCATTTCTGTTGTTGATGATGCATTAAAAGCCTTGATATATTTACTGAAAAAAGTTGTTTTAGTTTACACAATTTAGTTCAGCTTCATTTCTATGAGTAGCTCTAAATTATTTTGATTTCATAAAACCTTTAAAAGTTTACTACTTTATTTTTGCTCTGACCATTATCTCGTGATAGATCATACAGTTCTATTAATAATACGATAATTGTAATTTTCTCTCTTTTTTAATTGATTGATCTTAGAGAAGCAGAGAGAGGAAGGTAAAGAGAGAAAGAGAATAGCATTCATTTGTTGTTCCACCTAGTTGCACATTCATTGAGTGTTTCCGTAGTGCCCTAACCGGGTATCAAACCTGCAACCTTGTCATTTCGGGATGACACTCCTACTAACTGAGCTAACTGGCCAGGGTCACTTTCCTCTCCATTGTAATGTTTGCTCTTCTCTTCTGTACAAAACAAAGAAACAAATATACTAAAATTTTTTGAGACTTTTCCTATTTAGTTCTTTTTAATTTTTATTGAATTTATTGGGGGGGGCATTGGTTAATTTGATAGTTTTCAGATGTGTAATTCTATAATATAACCTCTGTAAATTACACTGTGTGTTCACTGCAAGTCAAGTCTCCTTCCATTGTTTTTTTGTTTTGTTTTGTTTTGTTTTTTGCATTGTAGGCTACAAGAAGAATGTCTTGGACCTCAAAGTGACATATTTTATAAAAAAGTCATGCTATATTCATGCAGACATGTTAACTCTGATCCATTTACATGTACGTTTCTAACCTTTTTGTGATCACACAAATGTTTTTTTAATACTATAAATCTTCACACAGAAAAATATATATGAGATGAAGGCAAATACATTTCTGCATGTACAGAAGGATCACTGACTTGAGAACTTTAAGAAACTCTATAGACTTGTATGTGCATGTACTCACACACCGTGGAAGTAACTGGACCATTAAGAAGGCATTCAAGAAATACAAGTGCATCGTTGAAAAAAATAAGAGCCCATCAAATGCAGAACTAGCAGGAATGTTTTGCCATGGACACCTATGGTTATTGGAAGGCATGGAAGGGGGGTGGTGACCTGGGGGTATACTGTTGAAGAAATGAGGAAGAGGATCTGTAGATTTAGTTCAGAGACCAAGAGAACATTATAAGGAGAAAACTTCTTGGAGCCAAATTCCTGCACAGAGGAAATCCATTTATGGCAAGACTGATACTACTCATTTCCACATTTTCTCAGGTTGATTTCTGCATTCTTTTTAGGCTAAAGTTAAGTTGTTCTGCGATTTAACATCTGAAATATGTTTGCAGATAGAAATATTTAAATGTTATATTGAAAGTACACCTCTTGAAAAGGAAAATAATAAGAGACTTAGACTTCCGTACTGGTTTACATAAAAGTCATTTCCTAAAAATCTAGCCAGCTTTCTTTGAGGTGCTGGGGATTAGTATTTTTAGTTGTGTAATTTCCAAGGTATATGTTTTAGAACCCTAAAGTAGCTATTTCAATGGTAGTCTCTGAACCAATATAATCCAGATGTTAATTATAAATCCCAAACTATTAAGGGAATTGTTTAAAAGTTAAGTGGTTCACTTACTAAGAAAAATCCTTCAAGATTTGGAAGCTAATTATAATCTGTATTTCAAGGCTCTTGAGCAATGCACCATTAGGGCACAACTTGTTTAGTTATTCCATATCCTTTTGGACTTTGGTTGGGCAAATCTGTATTCAGATTTCATTACTTCCCTTAATAGGTTTGTTGATCACTTTGGCTACTTAGGCCTACTACTAGAAGTGGGACAATAACTCTTGATTAATTATGATCATTAATTTTAAAACATCAAACAAAATAGGCCGAGGGAAGTGAATACCTTCATACACATATTTTTATTCCCAATGCAATATTAACTTTTTATTGGAATTCTCAAACAAGGAAGTAGTAAGAATTCTATAACATCCATATCTACCCAGTAACTAAGTTTAACAATTACCAATAGTTTGCCATATTAGGTACATTAATTTCTGTTTTTAGCTATTGTAACATTCTCAGCCACTTGATTGAATGAAACGAAAGATACTGCTCAGTGATTTCCCACAGAATAAAATCTGTATAATCACCACCCAGTTAAGACCTAGCACTTTGTTGGCACCTAGAAACTTCTAGCTCTTCCCTCATAATTACAACTTACCTGTCTTCCAAATTTAACCAGTGCCTTTAGTTTCGTGGTAGTAGCTGTACTTTGTTTCACTTTGCTTTTGTTTATACGTTTATCACTGAAGCACACATTCTTAATTACTACAGTTTTGTCTGTTTCATAAACTTTGTGTAAGTGGAGGCACAAAATGGGTATTTTTTTGTGTCTGGCATATTTATTTAATATCGCTTGGACTGTTCATGTATGTTACTGTGTGCAACACTTTTTTATTATTTTTCAGTTATGTATTTTGAATGTACCAAAATCTCCTTATCCATTTGACTGAACCTAGACACGTCCAGTGAATTCTAGTTTGAGAGTATTGTAAGTAACGCCTTGTAAAAATCTTGTATGTGTCCCATCACGCACATGTGCATTTCTTTTCCCTTTCTGCTGAGTGAAATGGGAGAGTCTTAACATGTATGCAGGATATGCATTAAGGAGGGACTGTTCATTAGGGCAAAATAAATCAAGTTTGCTAATTGTGTCATTTAATCTGTCTATATAATTATTGATTTTTTAAAATTGTTACTGAGAGAAATGTGAAAAAATTTTTCCCAACATGGTTACTGTTAGATCTATTTTTCCTTTTTTTTTTTTTTCTCCAAATTTCTCTCCTGCTCATGATTGTTCTCACGAGTGCAGACTGATGGTCTCTGTAGATCACTTGAAGAGTGGGTGTGAACATCCTGCCTACAGCTCTCAGAGATTCTAGATTCCCACACACTCTTGGCCTTCACAACATTTCCACTCTTGATTGCTGTTATTTTCATATTGGCCTGAAGTAAAACATTGTAGAATACTTTTGACTTTTTAAAACTAATTTTGCTTTTTGTATTTTTTTTGTAAAATTGGGTTTCTTCATTGTAATAGGATAATTAAGTGTATTTTCATTTAGTATAACAATGGTTATATTTCTGTTTACTATTTATTGTATTTTACTCTTTTATTTTTCCTTTTCTTGTCTTTATGGGGATAGTTGAATTCACTCCTCCCTCTCTCTTTTTTTTTTTAATTTAGAATTTCTCAAGAATTCCTTCATTCTATTAGAGAGAAGTTCTCTTTCATAGCGCTGAGAAGCTACCATGTATTCCTCTATTATTTTATGGAATTCTTTAGTTCTCCACTTCTCTAACTTCCACAATAAGCCGAGCAGAATATTTTCATTGACCTACTCTCTCCATGTCTTCCAGTGAGACCAGGACATCTTTGCCAGGACTTCTGTAATCTGCTAGCCCACTGAGGCATCTAGATTTTCCTGAAATGGCTGTTCCATTGAAATCTCTGTTGTTACTAGGTCTTTCCCCTTGCAGTATATTTCTTCCAAAATCCTTATTTAATATTGAAGCTGTGTGTTGTCATTTATTTTATAAGTATGCACTCATCTCTGGGCTTAATGACTTACCACTCACTACTGTCTTCTCATTCTCCTGTGTGCTTCTGTGTGGGTTCTCATTTCATTGTCTGAGTAGAACTATTTCTTATGTTTGGTGTGTAGATGAAAAATGTTCAAAGTTGTGACATTTTATGAGTCTCTTTCTTTTTACTCTGATGACTTATTGACGTTTGGACTTGAAACTCTGTTTGTAACCTGTAGCCCTTATGATGCCGAGTTTGTGGATACCACATGGTTCTAACGTCTTCCAGCGTCCTGGGTGTGTGTCTGCCATGGCTAGTTGAACACTTTTGTCTTTCTGACGATGTAATATTTTCTTATTTTTCTTTTTTCCCTGTTGCCTTAGAAGATACATTAATAGATCCTGTCTTTTGGATCCAAAAATGAGTGAGCATGTGTGTGTGTGTGTGTATGTATGTGTGTGTGTGTGTGTGTGTTAAGCTTACATTTCCTTGTTGAGTCTCTTTGTTGTTACTGCAGTGGTATTAAAAATAGTGCCTGTCTCTTTAAGCCTCTTTTAAAGGTAGGTTTTGTCTACTCTGTGTGTTTTGCTTATTCTTGTCTAGGATGTTAGTCCATGAGGCCATTTAGAAGTGCTTCTCTTTGAGAAATTGTCATCATTCTCTGGTTCTAATGGGGTTCATGAAGTGGCTGAAATCCTGAGAGAAGTCAAGGCATGGTAGTTTCTTCTTTTATTTATCAGCTGTCACCTAAACACTAAGTTCCCTTTTCCCTATCTAGGCACCTGGTTGAAGTTCCCTGGTTTTTTTAATCTTTGAGCTTTGATGCTTCTGTCTGCAGGAGAAACCAGCGGGTCCTCCAAGGGGACACCCAGGTGGTCAGATACAGTCTCAATTCAAGAGGGAGGAAGGGAAGTGAGGGAAACAGCGGAGTTATCTACTTTTCTTCAGTTTCATTTAAATTATGGTTCAATTGGAAAAAGTGTAATTTATATACAACTTTTTAGGCATCTGTTGAGTCAAATGAAATATATCTGTAATCTGCTCAGTACATTATATTTATCAAATATATCATACTTTTATTACTTGATAGAAATACTATTAAGTAAGAAGTTCATTCTCATTTCATGTCCTTAAATATTTACAGGATGCAGTGCTTTCTATGCCAATCTATGATTAAATGTAAAATGGAATTGCCTAATGCTAGTTATTTAATAAAATGTAGATCTATGGACGAAGGAAATGGAAAAATACCGAATTAGATTACTGACAGTGTTCTTTATTATGTTGAATTGGAAAATTAAAATAGGACCTACGCCTTAGTCTTTCTATGTTATAATGACTTATAGGTTAGTCTTTATAGTTCAATCTTTCTATCCTATAAAGACTTATTTTCTTGTGTTATATTGTATCCTTGAATGACATTGTAGAGTGAAGAACTTATTTACCACACAATATAAGCAAACACAGTACTGGATAAACAGTTGAAAAAAAGATTGCCTATAAAGATATCATGTTTTTGTAGATAGAGATATATTTTTTCATGACTAAAATAAAATTTTATTTAACAATCTTATTTTGGGTCTGCTTGCTTTGATTAGAATAATTCTTAGCTTTCTTCAAGGAATGTTTTAAAGCATAAGTTCTACTTGCAAATAAAAGACATTACATAAATGTCAGGTGAACATTAATTCATTATACAATATTTTTAAAATACTTTAAGTGGAATAATAGAAACTAGTGTTTATAATCTTTGGGAAAATTATATTTTAAAGACAAGTAGGTGAAGAAATAATCTATTTGACAAAATCATTCTCATGAGAATTGTATAGGTGCTTGTAAAGTTTCTTTCATAAGCTCTGTAGTAGCACCTTATTACCTGGTAAAGAAAGGGCTATCCTTGCTAGATACATTTTTGCAATTGATGGCCTGTTAGGTTTCTATATTAAAATATTGCTTTTAAGTTACTTTCATGAGTTATATTAAACATTTCTTCATTGAGTTCCATTTTACCAGAAATTCCCAAATCTCTGAAAGTCATAGTTGTATAAATAGTTTTCTATACATATCTAATAGATGATACATTGAACACAAATAAACCACTCTGGTAAAGGGGCAGTGTTGTAGAATATAAAAGAAAATCCTGTTTTTGGAAAATCAGAACTTTATTTGCCAAACACTTTTGAGGTGTTTATAATATCCTTTGAAGCCATGACCCTAATTTACTGAAGAGGAATTTGAGGAACATCTAGGTAACAAACGTGACAGAAGTCATACAGGAGCAAGTGCAGAGATGATCCCCTTCTGGGGGTGGGGCGTGTCCAAGGCCCTGCTCTGAGCCTCAGAGGGAGCTGCCTCCCCCATCAAGGGCTGGCCCCAATGTATGGCAGTGGGGACTCGTGTGCACTGCTCTCCCTCTTCATGCTATGGTTACCTCTGCAGTGAAACAAAGACGACTGCCCATACAGAGGACATGATAGGTAACATGACTTGGCAGGGTACTGCCTTCTATGATTATCTATTGGTATGCATTCTATTATATATTATGAACTAGTTAATTTGATTCAGTGGCAAGAATTCAAATCTTTGACAATGTTGAATTAGATTTGACCGCAGTAAAAGTCTTATGTATTGAAGTCAGAAGGTATTTTGAAAAAATAGGCAAACAGCATCATATTAATGACATTACATTTTTCACTGCATCTTGAATACTAGGCTTTCAAAAAAGGGGCAAGATTAAATCCTGGATATTATATTAGTACATCTCAACAATCTTTGTTAAATCTGTTGTTATATTTTCCTTTTTGAAATACACAGATCAATATCTATTTCAATATTTAGACAAGATGTGCCTTTAAAAGCTTTGGGGCTGTTTGTTGCAAATACCCTATTCTGCTTGTGTCGCTGTTCAATGTTGGATGGAAGGCTAACTAATTGTGTGTCTTCTGTTAGCCCCTTTAATTCTGTTCATGGTAGCAAAAGCTAGAGGTAAAATCTCCAAAAGCCACTTTGATCTGCAGTTATTAACTAGAGGGAACTCCCAACTTAGATTTAAAGCCATGTGTTGTATAAAGCTTCTGCCCAATGGAAAGTCTTCAGTTACTTTAAGAGCTTGCCTTTATCTTGCTAGTCCACTTACAGAGCTTACTCCTTTTACAAAATCTCAGCTTCCATTGTGCCGGGATGATTGAAGCAATTATTGATGATGGCATTACCTCATTCTTCTTTTCTCCTCAGCAAAGTTGCGTCTAGGTCAAGAGCAAGGAGTGTGAGTCAATTGAACTTGCCTCCCTTTTTTTGCAATAATCGATAAAACGCACTCCCTGGAGCTCACACTTACTGTTCTCCTTGGGTTGGATGCAATATTCTTTCACCCTGCGTGTAGAGAAAACAAAAAACCAAAACCAAACCAAACGAAGAAATAAAAAGCCACATTGCCTTTCAGGATTCTTTTCCATGTTAGTACATTTTATATTTCTGGATCTAGGCAAGATTATCAACTGCATGCAATTAAAGACACACACTTTTAGAAAACAGATTGACCAGCTTGTTTTTGGTGATGGGGTATCTATGACTCGATATGAATTCTGGCGATATAGGAAGATGGTTTGCAAAATGTCCTACACAGCACTTGTGTTCTGGCTCCGAGCTCTCTGTTACTTGGTGTCAAACTGTTTTTCTCAGGGCGTTACCAACCTCTCACTTTTGTGATGGAACTACAGGAAGGCCACCACCAGGATTGTACTTAGTCACATGAGTGACTTGTGAAGCAAAAGCTATAGTCCAAATGAATTTTGCTCTACATTTTAAAATTCTATGCTTTTAGATAAAAGACATTTGCAAACATAGCTGAACTACATTTCTTTGAAAAGTTTTTTAGGAGTTGAAAATGATGAGGGCAATTTAACATCATAGTTCATAGACATTTTTCAATATCCCAGTAAACTTTTTCAATAGAATCTTGCAGCTGAGAGTCAAGTTTAAGTGTAAACCTTTGTTTGACATGTTAATTTTATTTATTATGACATATGGTAAAATTGCCACTTTATCATAACTCTTAAAAAAGGCTATCTTTTGAATGCTCTAAGATAGATTGTCTAGTTCTTATGTTTTCTTCTTTTCTAATATAAAATTTTATTACAATCTTTGGAAAATGAGTAAAAACACTGTAGGAGAAATAAAACCAAGAATCTAAAAGTTTTACGGACGTTCTAAACCTCACTGGGTATGTGATATTGTTAAGTTCTGGGTAGTTACCAAGCTGACCTGAGTATTTCTAACATGTCCATCCCCCCAAATAGTTGAGTCATGTTCTCAAAAGGAAACCTGATTAGATGTCTAAGCTCCCTGAAAAACATGGATAGAGTATAAATTAAATTTAGAGGGGGGGCATAAAGCAGTAGGAATGTGTAGCATAAAGTCGCACTTGTGGATTCCAGAGGTGGTAGAGTCTAGTACCCACCTGATATACCTATAATGCATGATGCTTGGGAAACTTTGAGATATGAAACATGGAATTGAATCACTATAAAAATAATCAACTCAGAGGTGAATATTTATTTACTCAAAGCAGTTCAATACGGAAGACATGTAGACATAAAGCTGCAGAGATTGATAGCTGAACTCTTTCTGAATACCAGTTAGGTGACTTTTTCTGTTTACTAAGGATGGGATTACACAGGGTGTGGCAAAAGGGGGTTCACAGTTGCGAGTATGGAAAACAGACAGTCAAGCTATTGTAATCACTACAACCTGCACATCTTTTTTCCATGTGAACCTCTGTAAACTGATGTTTGCCCCCACCCCCCGGATTTAAAGACCACTTAGTACAGTCTAGAGACACCAGTGCAGAGCTACTATCAACATCTCTCCAACTGTTGAGTAAATATACAAGTAATTCATTGAAAAAACAATGTAGAATGTTCCCAGGTGCTTTTTGTTACTCTTCGAGTTTCCTGAATCCCCGCTGACCTGCACATTGCATTGTGCTTGTCTAGGTGAAGGACTGACTGTATGGCGTCCTCCATTCTTCCACACCCAGACTGGGTCCTTCTCTGTGTGGCAATACCTGACTGCAATAGCTGGCTCACCATATTTTTTTTCTCCAGCACGTTAGTTAGCAAATGACTTCTACGTGAAGAATTGCTCTTCTAACTAATTTGAGATTTTTCACTTTTGAAATGTTCTCTATCTCCCTTCATTTTCTTCCTCTGTAGAAGAAAGTAAACTGTGAGCACTGATCATTCCCCAAAATCTACAAGACACCTCAGCAATAAGATGATTTTTCTTTCCTAGCAGACAACAGGCAGGCTATCATTCCTTGCAGAAGAGCGTGAGAGCCCTTTACCTTGGGACTGTTCCTTTACATGCTTTTAGTCTCCATCCCTCCCCCAGCCCCCTTCCCTCAGGTCCACTGACATTGCAGCCACCTCTTCAGATTGTTACGCAAACAGAGCACTTCCCTGGAGGTCCGGGCCTCGGATGTAGGACTTATTGGAATGGAGGGCTGGACTCTGTCTTTCTAGTTAACAGGAAATTCCCTGATATCTGGAGTTTTCCTGTTCGTCTTGTTGTTATTTTAACAGGGTGTGATATACGCTTGATTGTACATATTAATGACTGCTTGATTAATTTTTATTAGAGAGATGAAAGAGCAAATGATTTGAGGAATAAGGTGTTCCATGTTGACTTTAGGTAGGTAAAGAGTGTGTGAATCAAGTTGGGAGGAACTTCTTTCTGTACCATCCACATTGGCTCCTCCGGGGGCTCCCAGGGAGAAAGGCATGAGGTTAGAGACCAGTAAGACTGTAAAGTAAAAGGATGTGGAGAGAAGGTTCTCCAGGAACCGTGCTGTGTGACTGACATATGGCTTTCCTTAGGGTCAGTGCAGAATTAGTGCGTTGGCTTGTTATAAACTGTGGTTATCAGAAATCTGCACTCTAGGTCTGCCCCTAATATAATACCTAGTGTCTTGAGTTTCTTTTATTTTTTTATTCTTATTCATTTATTTATTCATTTTAGAGAGGAGAGAGAAAGAGAGAGAGAGAGAGAGAGAGAGAGAGAGAGAGAGAGAGAGAGGAGCTGGAAGTATTAACTCCGGTATGTGCCTTGACCAGGCAAGCCCAGGGTTTTGAATCAGTTCCACATCAACGCTTTATCTACTGCGCCACCACAGGTCAGCCTTGAGTTTCTTAAAAAAAAAAAAAAAATTAGTGATCCTCAAGTAAATGTTGAGCAATGTTAAGTTGACTTTTTTCTGCTTTCGTCATGTCTCTTGCCCTTCGCATGCCTTGCCTGTGAAGAAATGAGTCCCTTCTCTCAGGCTACAGATTCCATCCAACCCGTGGCAAATCAACCTAATTCCCTCTCTGGGTGGGCACATTCAACTATAGCTTTAGTGCAATTGTTTCCCAGTTTTTACTAAAGAGACTGTATTTAACTTGAACAAAAATAAGATTAAAGTAAATATAAAACATCTGTTTTCCCCCAATTTGAATTGATAGCAGAGCAAAGGTCGATAGATAATGAGTTTCCAGCATGGGAAAATTGCAATGTGTTAAAATTAAATAACAAAAATTAATGTTTGTTTTCAAATAATATAAATAGATTTAGAGTTCATTCTCTGTTTGTCTCCTTCACTTTCTTTAGCAGCCATCCTGTATCAGCCACTCCCTCTCAACTGCAGTGCTACAAATCTTCAAGATAAAGCTGTCATAGATACTTTTTATCTAGTATTCCTGAGAATTTATTTGAAATGAGTTAATTAATACTTTACATTCCTGATTCCTATATTTATACAATCTCATGATCTAGTTCATTAATAAAAAACAACCCTGCTATATATAGCTTTCATTTGCCTTCAGGAGGAATTATCAACCAACAGTCCTACCTTTCATACACACACACACACACACACACACACACACACACACACACACACACATCTCTTAAGACTTACTCTGTCCATATGCAGACTGAAATCTCCTGTCCTTGGGTCTTCAAATCTTTTCAAATTCTGTCTATACTTTGTCTCAGTATGGAATTCACATGTTTTGGTGCCCGTGTAATTTTTCTTTTCACTCTTGGATAAATGTGAATTATATTGGTTTAAAATGTCTCATGCTCTTAATTTTCAAAAATGTAGTTTATTCTTCTGATGAAAAAATAAATGAGTTTTCCTGTGTCACAAAACTGAAAAGTTATATAATACGATTAACACAGGCTTACCGAAAGACCGACTCAAGTGAAAGTGAAATAATGATCTCATAGTCCCGTATATTCATAGTCAATTCAATTATAAACAAAATATATCTTTTAAAAATGTCATTGAATTTACTGAGTTTACACTGGTTCATAAAATTATATAGGTGCTCTGTGTATAATTGTAGAACACGTGACCTGTATATTGTATTGTGTGTTCACATCCTGAGTCCAGTCTCTTTCCGTCACTTTATTCCCCTTTTACCCTCTTCTACCTTTTCTATCCCCCTTTCCCTCCGGTAATCAACATTCTGTTGTTCGTGTCTATGTGTGTGTGTTTTTTTCTTAGTACCTTCAATTTTTTTTACCCAGCCTTGCAACCCCCTATCCTCTGATAGCTGTCAGCCTGTTCTCTAGCTATGACTCTGTTTCTACTTCATTTGTTAGTTTATTTTGTTCATTACAGTACAAATTTGAGTAAAATCATACGGCACTTGCTTTTCTCAGACTAATTTATTTCACTTATCATTCCAGGTTCATCTATATTGTCACAGAAGGTAAGATTTCCTTCTGTTTTGCAGCTGAGTAGTATTGCTTTGTGAAAATGCACCACAGCTGTTTTATCCACGCATCTACTGATGGGCACTTGGGTGCTTCCAAATCTTGATCTTGTAAATAATGTTGCAGTGAACACAGGGGTACATATATTCTTTTGAATTAGTGTTTCAGGTTTCTTTGCATACATTCCCAGAAGTGGAGTAGCTGGATTGTAAGGCAGTTCCACTTTTAATTTTTTGAGGTGACTCCATACTGCTTTCCACAGTGGCTGCACCAGTCTGCATTCTCACCAGTAGTGCATGAGGGTTCCCCTTCTCCACATCTTGGCCAACATTTCTTTGTTGATTTATTGCTGATAGCCATTCTGACAGGTGTGAGGTGATATCTCATTGTGATTTTAATTTACATTTCTCTGATGATTAGTAACATTGAACATCTTTTCATGTATCTATTGGCCATCTGTATGTCCTCTTTGGAGAAGTGTCTATTTAGGCCCTTTGCCCATTTAAAAAAAATAGAATTGTTTATTTGCTGTTGAGTTTTATAAGTTTTTTATAACTTTTGCAAATTAACCCTTTATCAGATGTATCATTGACAAGCGTTTTCTTTCATTCAGTGGGTTTTCTTCATTTTCTTGATGATTTCCTTTGTTGTGCAAAAGCTTTTTAGTTTGATGTAGTCCCTTTTGTTTACTTTTTATTGTGTTTCTCTTGCCTGAAGATATATATCAGAAAATATAATGCTACCAGAAATGTCTGAGATCTTACTGCCTATCTTCTAGGATTGTTATGGTCAAAAGTCTTATATTTAAGTCTTTAATTCATTTTGACTTTATTATCATGTATGGTGTAAGAAAGTGGTCTGGTTTTATTTATTTATTTTTGATACTTACGTGTTCAATATTCCCAACACCATTTTTTGAATAGATTATCTTTACCCCATTATATGTTCTTGCATTTTTTGTCCAATATTTAGTTTACCATAAAGATGTGGGATTATTTCTGGGCTCTCTATTCTGTTCCCTTTATCCATATGTTTGTTTCTATAACAGTACTATGCTGTTTTGATTACTGTGGCTTATGGCATAGTTTAATATCATGTAGTGTTACTATTCCAACTTTTTTTCTTTGTCCATTTAATTGTTGAAATATCTGCTCTAGTTCTGTGAAATAAACCATTGGTATCTTAATAAGAATTGCACTGAATCTATAGATTGCTTTGAGTGGTATGAGCATTTTAATGATGTTAATTATCCATGAACATAGTATATGCTTCCACTATTCATCTCCTCTTTAATTTATTTCTTCAGTGTCTTATAATTTTTCACATACAGTTATTTTACATCCTTGGTTAAATTTATTCCCAGATTTTTTTTTAATGCAATTCTAAACAGGATTGTCTTCTTAGTTTTCTGATAGGATAATTCATTACTGTTGTATAAAAATGCAACTTATTTCTGGATATTTATTTTGTATCCTGCTACTTTATTGAATTCATTTATCAGTTCTAGTAGTTTTTTGGTGGGGTCCTTAGGGTTTTCTTTATACAGTTTCATATCATCTGCTGATAAAGACAGTTTTACTTCCTCCTTTTCTACTTGGATGCCTTTTATTTCTTCTTGCTCTCTGATTACTGTGGCTATTATTTCCAGTACTATGTTGAAGAAGAGTACTAACAACAGACATCTCTGTCTTGTTCTTTATCTTAAGGGAAATGCTTGTATTTTTCTGCCCATTGAGTATGATGTTGGCTGTGGGTTTGTCATATACGACCTTTATTGTGTTTTATTACATTCCCTCTATCCTGCTTTACTGAGAGTTTTTATTATCAGTGCTAGATTTTATCAAATGCTTTTTCTGCATCTATTGATATGATCCTATGAGTTTTATCTTTCATTTTGTTTATGTGGTGTATCATATTTATTGATTTGCAGATATTGTTCCAACTTTGCATCACTGAAATAAATCTCACTTGATCGTGGTGTGTGATCTTTTTAATGTATCACTGAATCTAGTTTGCTAATATCTTGTTGAGGATTTTATTCATCAGAAAGATTGGCTTATAATTTTCTTTCTCTATAGTATTTTTATCTGGTTTTAGAATTAAGATAATACTTGCCTTGCAAAATGATATTGGAATTTTTCCCTCCTTTTGAGTTTTTTAAAATAATTTGAGGAGGATAAATGTTAGTTCTTTGAATATTTGGTAAAATTTACCTGTGAAGCTATCTGGTTCAGGACTTTTGTTTGTTGGGATTTTTTTTTTATTGTTGCTTCCATTTTATTAGTTGTAATCTGTCTATTCAGATTTTCTGATTCTTCCTGATTCAAATTTAGAAGATTGCATATTTCTAGGAATTTATCAATTTTGTCAAGATTGGCCAATTTGTTGGCCTATTGTTGTTTATGATATTTTTATACAATCTTTTGTGTTTCTTTGGTATCAGTTGTTACTTATCTTTCATTTCTGATTTTATTTATTTGGGACCTCTCTCTCTCTCTCTCTTTGATGAGTCTGGATAAACTTTTGTCAGTCTTGTTTACCTTTTCAAGGAAACCAGCTCTTGGTTTTGTTGATCTTTTATAAATTTTCAGACTCTATTTTTGCTCTGGTTTTTATTATTTCCTTTCTTCTACTCACTTCAGGGTTGGTTTGTTGTTTTTTCCTAGTTCCTTTAAATGTAAAGTTAGATTGTTCATTTGAGATTTTTCTTTTTTAAAAAATATAATTTATTTGAGTGATACTAGTTAACATAATTATACAGGTTTCCGGTGCCCAATCCATAACACGTCTCTATGCACCATATTCTGTGTCCATCCCTCTGAGTCAAATCTTCCTGAGTCACCATTTATACCCTCTAACCATTCTGCATTTCTCTCCCTCCCCCCACCAATCACCACGCTGTTGTCTGTGGCCGTGAGTATTTTGACTTTTTTGTTCTATTTATTCCTCTGCCTCCCATGCCCAGCCCCCAGCCTCCCTATAGTTGTCAGCCTGTTCTCTCTCTATGAGTCTGACTCTATTTTTCTTGTTAGTTCATCAAATTCCACATATGAGTGAAATCATATGGTGCTTGTCTTACTCTGACTGGCTTATTTTACTTAGCATAATGATCTCTAAGTCCATCTATGCTGTCACAAAAGGTAAGATTTCTTTTGTTTTCATGTTTATGCATTGTGTAAATGTCTTGTTTCTTGAGGTAGGCCTATAATGGTATGAACTTTCCTCCTAGTATTGCTTTTTCTGTGTCCCATAGATTTTGGGTTGTTGTATCCTTATTTTCATTTGTTTCAAGATATCTTTTAATTTCCTCCTTGATCTTATTTTTCACCCATTCATTATTTAGTAGCATATTATTTAGCCTCTGTGTCTTTAGGCATTCTAGATAGCTGTTATATATGTATTATTAAAGCAATTGTTTATTGCTGTTGTAAGTGTACTGGATTAAGCTATCTACATGTTATATTTCACTAAAAACATTGTTCAGACTTTCACTCCCTTTGTCTTTGTGTTAATATTCTCCAAAGAGCCCAGCTGCACTATTCAATTGAAAAAAAATCACTTTTGTCTAGTCCTTTTAGTAGTGAGGATGAAGATAATTTCACTCTAGAGGATTCTTTCCACTTGACTAATAGACACGGCATCAGACCTCAACTCAAGCTTCAGAAAGCATCCTTACTAACCTAAGCCAATTGGCTGACTAATAGGATAATTTATGATTTAACAGCAGAAGATAAGAGTGAGAACACTCCCCTCCAACCATCATCTGTACATGCAATGCAAATAAATGTTTTATTAGAATGAAAACCCACAAGAAAGTGTACACCCAGGCTGCACACCAAGTGAGTTGGAGCACAGTGATGCATAGGGCTCTATCCAGTTAACGCAGACATTTTAGTTCTCAGAACATCTCTCCTCATCCTTGTATTATCACTGCACAAAATTCAAGACCAAACACCGAGATAAAGGTTGGAGAAGGCACAGAAGTGTAAATATATTAATACTCTGATCAGGATTCCTGGTACAATGCTCAGGAGAGGAATACTTCAGCTCTTCAGAGATCAGCAGCAGCAGCTCACCCATTCTCTTTTCCCAGTTTGATCTTTGTACGTCGCACGCACGGACGGCTGTGTGTGATTTCTGTGTCTTCAGCCGTCTCTTGTTTTTTGTTTGTCCTTTCCCACGGGAATGTTAGCCCACGAGGACAGGGACTCCTTCTCTGTCCTTCACTGCCATGGGCACAGTACGAAAACAGCACCTGCTCTTCCTAGACACTCGAGAAATACTTGGTGAGTAAATTGTCAGCCAGGGAGTCAGCCCCAGGACAGTCCTTGGAACAAAAGGTCACTCCGCAGGACTGTCATTATTCAGATAAATGTTGTAAGGGACCCAATCTTGAAAAACACCTGCAGTGAACTCTGTGTAGAGGAAGGTGTTTCCCAAAGACACAGGCCCAGATGAGTAGAATATTCATGCCATTGCCTCACTGAACTTGCAGCTGGGGAAGAGCTGACTGTGGGGTGTAATTCTTGCTCATTTCCATTTCTAGTAACAGACACACCCGTGTGCATGTGTGTGGTGATTTAAAGAGGATTTCATGCTTGGAAAAAAATATCTCCAAATTTAGAAGGAGCCATAATAAAGCGAAGTCCTTTATGCTATAAGTCCTCCTTTTATGCCAAACAAATTATATGGCAAAGGTTAATGCAGTATACCTAGGGAGAAAGAAGAATGCTGAAATTTGTCGTTGTTCTTCTAAGATGAGTACAATTTTAGGAAGGGTTAACAGGAATTTGTTGAGTGCCAATTAGTGATACAAGGTAATTTAAAAAGCTCTCTTAACAATGCTTAAACTTATTCAATTAGAACATTTTAACCTTATTCTATATGCTGAGGAAAAGGCAATATTGAAATGCTGTAAGTTAGGTAGTTGGCATTTAAAACTTTTAAACTAATTAACCTAAAGGTGTCTAGTAGTTTTTCACTGTCTTTGAACCTGTAGTGTACAATATATTTATGTCAAAACACAATTTTGTTTACTGTAGCCTAGGAAAGTAACAGAGTGTTGAGACAATATTTCTGAGAATAAATGCCTTTTTATAATCTTTTCAGATACTCAACAAAATTGGTTTGACAAAATCAACAGACCTTTATTTTCCAACTGATACTGGCTATGCAGAATGCTTAGCAAATTCACTGCATTTTTAATGAAATGCTTTTGCCCTTGCTGTATTCGTGTCAGAGGGTGTAGCTATGCAGCTAGGGTTGAACAGTGTCTGACCCTGTCCAACGTGCCAGTTCACACAATCCAGTCACGCAGAATTTTTGGCCTATATTAGTGGTTAATATCCATCTGAAATCATGGAGTAATTGCACCTTTTAAATTGGACTTTTCTATGAGGCACACGCTTTAAAATGTAATTGGGAGTTCTGCCTTCATTTTTCTCCAACAACAGAAATATTCAAACAATGTCTAGCCTAAACTTACATTTGGGTTGAATTTATAATAATCCAAAACAGTTGATGATCTGTTTTATTTTGATAGAGTTTACAACCTTGCCATTATTAATCTTTACTGGCAGATTAATTTAAAATTTAATCACAATGAAATTATAATGTTAGACACAGTTTTAGTGTATATTCTAACTTCTGGTTTCATAGTTCATTGTTTAAGTTTATTACTTAGCCCTGTGTTTTGGAAAAAGCACTTCAATTTTCTGAATCTCTCTTTTTTTTAAAAAAACAATGGTGATTGGTTTAGGAAGTTTAGAGGTCAAATATATCTATTCTATATTTAAAGATACCTAGAAATGGGCATTTGTGGTGTTATCAGAAAGTATTACAATTAATTTTGTTTTGTTAATGTATAAATATACTTTTAATGTTTTATGCTCCATCAAAGTGATGCAGTTATTATAGTGGATGCCATGTGACATAAATACTCTAAGGAAAATGTGTATAATTTGTAGCTAAGGGCCTTTCAAGAAAACTTCCTAAAATAAAATAGGACATTAACTTTCCACCAAAATGTCATTTAATATTTCAGAATACTTTACTAATTTGGTAAGATATATAAATAACCACATGAAAATAAAGATTATGAAGTCATATTTCTTACAATTGTATTAAGGAGTCTGACATTGGCTCTGACTGGTTGCTCAGTGGATAGAGCGTGGGTCTGGTGTACGGACGTCCTGAGTTTGATTCCCTTTCAGGGCACACAGGAGAAGTAACCATCTGCTTCTCTCCCCCTTCTCTCCCTCTTCCCCTCCCACAACCAGTGGTGTGGTTTGGTTTGAGCATCTGCCTCGGGCGCTGAGGGTAGCTTGGTTTGTCCAAGTGCATCCACCTCAGGCACTAAAAATAGCTCAGTTGATTCAAGCGTAGCCTTGGGGGTTGCCAGGTAGATTCCAATTGGGGCACATGTGGGAGTCTGTCTAGCTCCTCTCCTCTCTCTCATACACACACACACAAAAGGAGTCTGACATATTTTCCATATGTAGAAATAATTTCATATTTTTTTAGAGTTCTCTAAATGTATGGAACACATTTGAATATGACATTCATTTAATTAAAATATTTATTGAGAATTTCCTTGAATGACTTTTCTGTAACCTGACTTTAGCAGATAATTGCCAATTCCGTGCATCCTTTTTAAAAACCGCCTTCTAAATATAATTAATTAGTAAGTTTTGAAAACTCCCACATCTCAAGGATATTTTATAAAAAGGCAAAGTGAGTCATTTAAATTTTAATTTATATTGAGTCAAACTATTTCCCACTCTTGCAGAAAAAAAATACCCCACTTTAAAAATGGAAGAAACACAAATTGTAGCCACATCGTAAACACTTCCCCAATAACCTTAATACTGAATGATCTATTATAGTGCCATCTAAGGTCATGAGCCCTTGTTTCATTCTTTGATAAAATGCCTATTGCTCCATATCTGGAAGGTTTTAGTTAGAGGCAAATGCTATCCAAATACTGTTCTTCAGAAATAGAAATATACAATGTCATGGTACTTGGCTGTGCACTGGTAATGCATTGCCCCAGCATATAGAGACATCATTGCCATAAAAGCTGTATTAGTGTAGTTCAGGGACTATTTAACCTTTAATACAAATCATTTTATTGTCCCAGGAGAACTCAAAATATTTTATTCTTTATATTTCTTTTTGGCACTGTGTACCAATTGCAATGCTATTCTGTCAGGGTTGAAAGAAGAAACGTGTTAAATCTCATCCATGCGCATTACGGCGAAAGAGCTCCTGAAGGAATGTACCCCCCCCCTTCCCCCTGTCTTCAGCAAATTTAGCACAGGAAGACCAGAAAGGTGTCATTGATCGCAGGTGTCTTCTGAAATGAAATGATCTCTCCGACTCCCCCTTCCTTCCTCTTCTTAGAAGATCAGCGTTGTTTTTCTCTCTTCCTACCCTGTCAGTGGTGTGGCTTCAAGTCCTGCGAACAGAACACTCTACAACATAGAATAGGAAAAACACCAGGACAACACTTACTGCTGCCAATTTCTTTGTTTTTCATGTTGTTTATTTGTTATTCTTGATGCGTAGGTTTATCTGGCAGAACTTATCAGGGAAAAAAACACACACAAAAAACAAAACAAAGACAAACCGTAAAGCCAATTTATTTCTATATTGAAAAAATATTTTATTGGCATGGACTTGAGCTTATTTACATAAAAAGTATCTCTTCTTGGAAGATTGGTTCTCGGTCTCTCCCCAGTCTGTCGGCCTTGCAATCAGGCCCCCAGTTCTTTTCTGCGTTCCAGCCTGCCAGGGACAACATTCTCTGCAGGGAAAGTGGGGAATCAAAAAAAATAATAATAATAAAAAGAAAGAAATTCAACGGAACTGAATGAAGTGCTTTGAATTCCAGAGGGAAAATAAAAATGATTTGTGTTAAAGGCTAAATCGTCCCTAACCCATAACGTTACAAGTTTTGTGGGAACAATGTCTCCATGTTCTTGGGCAATGCATCACCAGTCCACAGCCAGATATCACAGACACTATGTATTTTTTATCGCTGCAGGACACTATTTGGACACCGCTTACCTCTGAGGCATTTACTTTTTTTTTTTTTTTTTTTTTTTTTTAGAAATTATCAATTGTTTCTTTCCGGGGGTCAAAAGAATACACATTGAAATGAAAGACGGAGGTGGAGCCGAATTCACAGCTGCTCTGTGCAGTCTGGAAGGATGGAGCGTTTCTCATCATAGTTCACTCCTCAGAGCTTTGTAGATTGAAGCCTGGAATGATCTATGTATATTTAAATTAAAAAAAACAACAACTCTCTTCACACTTTTTTTCAATGATTGCAAATCAGTCAGATTTGCTTTGTTTGAGAAGAACCGTGAAATTACGATATGAATCTTTTTCACATGTAATTGGAGTTATAGAGCAGGCAAAGATTGACAGCCAAACCACGTCCCACAGTGGCAAGGGGAGGGTGTTATTTCAGGGTCAATGTTTTTACTCTGGAAAGGTTAACTTCCAATAAGTTCATTTGTATGTCTCCTTTGAAAATAGTTTTGAAGGACACATGTATAAGAACTAATATAATTATATATATTTATATATAACTAATACAATTATATAATTATATATTTAATATAAATATATATTATATAATATATTGTAACAATATATAATAATTATATATATCATAATGAAACTATTAAGATATATTCAAACCTCCCCAATAACAAAAACATGAATCTGAAACAAAAATAATCAACTTCATGCTAGTTTATAATACATAAGCATTTTCAGGGAAGCGTTGTTGCCTATTTCAAAAATGCTACATTAGCCTGACCAGGCAGTAGCACAGTGGATAGAGCATCAGACTGGGATGCGGAAGACCCAGGTTCGAAATCCCGAGGTCACTGGCTTGAGTGTGGGATCATAGGCATGACCCCGTGGTTGCTGGCTTGAGTGGCTTAAGCCCAAGGTCGCTGGCTTGAGCAAGGGGTAACTCATTCTGCTGGAGTCATCCCGCCCTGGTCAAGGCACATATAAGAAAGCAATCCATGAACAACTAAGGAGACTAAGGAGCTGCAACGAAGAATTGATACTTTTCATCTCTTTCCCTTCTGTCCCTATCTGTCCCTCTCTCTATTTCTCTCTCTGTCTCTGTCACACACACACACACACACACACACACACACACAAATGCTACATTAGTTACAAAATGACTTTTAAATATGAACAAATAATTCTATTTTTAAGAAATAGACACCGATGGTAGTAGAGTTCTAAGCAAACATGCACTTTCTGGCATTCAGAGAGGAAAGCTGACTGTTCATCAGAGGTTTTGCAAATACGCTGTTTCTGTGAAATCAACCTAAGCATGTTCTGGATTTGCTTGGAATTCAGAGGCATATTCAATGTTAAACTGTAAATATATAGTATTTAATATCATTTTCCTATTTAAGTTAGCTATTATGCTGATAAACTTTATCTTCAAAACAAATTTATTATACATATTATTGTGACCAAATATTATACAGATCTCAGATATTTTTTCTCGCCTGATCAAAGCAATTTTCTCTGTGGTTCATAAGATGAAAAATTCATGTTCAAGATAAGCTAAAATATAAAAACAAAGTGACATATTATATAAAGACACAAAAACAAAATATTTTAGAGCTCTTTCTGCTGTTTACTAATCAATATGCCCTTGTACATAAAAAATCTATTTCACATGGTTAGAAATAGTGCTTGTGTTTCATGCATTTATTCCTTCAAAGTATTTTTATTTGCCTATGTCAGGTATGAATTATGTGCTGAATGATGAGTGGGAGACAGAGCCCCTGTACTGTCTGGCTTACAGCTGCTTTCAAGGCCCTGGTTGTATATACGTGTGTGCAAGGATAATAGAAAATCAAGCCCTGGCCAGTTGGCTCAACGGTAGAGCTTCGGCCCAGCGTGTGAAAGTCCCGGGTTCAATTCCCAGTCAGGGCACCAAGGAGAAGCGCCTATCTGCTTCTCCACCCATTACCCCCTTCTTCTCCCATAGTCATGGCTTGAATGGTTAGAGCAACTTGACTTTGGATGCTGAGGATGGCTTCATGGCCTTGCCTCAGGTGCTAAAATAGCTCAGTTGTAGAGCAATGGAGCAGTGGCCCCAGATGGTCAGAGCATTGCCTGCCGGGGGGCTTGATGGGTGGATCCCGGTTGGGGCGCATGCGGGAATCTGTCTCTCTGCCTCCTTGCTTCTCATTAAATTAAAAAAAAATAGAATAATAGAAAATAAACCTGAATTATATGTAGTTAAAATTATGATAAATGCTATTTTGGAAACAGAAAGGTGAAGGGATGAAGCATAATGGCGGAGACAATTTTTATTTTATTTAGAAAATTACATTTATCGGGAGGGTGGCTGGAGTCATGAGAAGAACCAGCCATAGAGAGAGGAGAGAAATGGGTTCCAAGTAAGAGGGTAAGTGGCATGGGCATTCCCTGCAGAAAGGAGAGAGCGTGCTGGTCCCCAGGTGTCTGGAGGAGGTCAGCGTGGCCACAGAGTTACAGGAACGAGAAAGGCTTTGAGCACAGCCCAGGCCAGACTGGGAACGTTTTACGTTTGGATGTGGAGCCTGGATTTTATCTGCTGTAGGATGGGAAGCTGTTAAAGGTTTAAAAAAATAATGATGCCTGTGTTTCAAAGGTTTTTCCTTCTAGTTATGAAGGGAAATTATGTAATTTATAATGTATAGCTGTATAATATTTAAAAAAAGTACATAAGGTACAGAAAAATGAACAAACATGTAAATTGTAACCCGTTCAAAAATGTAGGTTTGACATCAAAGGTCAGTTGTGTTTTGATCGCTTGCTAGTTCCCAGCGTATTAAGTTTAAGGCGCTCGTGCGACAGTGAATATCCTTTGGATCGGCAAGCCTGCAGTGTAGAGCAGAGGTCATGCAAGAGGAGGAAGAACTAGGTTTGACATATTCTTTCCATATTGAGAGGGACAGAAGTAGCCATGTATGTAAAAATAAGTCATATTTCTTACATGCATAGAAATGATTTGCCAGCTAATCCGTCATGGTTTGCAGACTTGGAAACCATGTTCGAGGGCTGTGACCAAGCCGTACACACAGTGGGCACAAAACCAGGAGAGTGTGCTCTCATAGAGGCCAGATGGCAGGGCTGCAGGAAGCAGGGTTTGAAGGATCAATGTTGAGAGATCAAGGAACGTGAGACGTGTAAATGGTCATTTGGATTTGGCCACATAGAGTCACTTACGACTTTTACCAGAACGGTCTCTGCAGAGCATGGGTCTGGGAGCCACACTGGAGGCGCGTGGAGGAGTGGCCAGGAGGCGGGGAGGGTGAAACTGCCCGTGCTGGGACAGAAGCAAGTGGACACCGTGCTTTCAACCCTCCTGTCTTCTTCACCTTGTGAATTAGAACTGAAAGGGCCTCCATGGATCACTATACTCATAAAAATGTAAGTCAAGGGAACTTACGGGTGACTCAAAGCCACAGGTTATTTGGGTGGCAATCACATCACCTGGCTGGCAGGGTGATGGTACACAGTGGTCTCAACAGGTGAGAAATACACAAACACAGTGAGCTTTCTTCGCGTCAGTTGTCCGCATTTAATAACAGGCCTCCTGCCATTGCTCTTGCTACTTTGAGGCGTCTGCACATGAACATTCCAAAATTCTATCCACCTCATTCTCGGCCTTCTGAATTCTTGTAATTTATCTTTATTCCTCTCAGGAGCATTCCTTCACAGCAATAACAATAGTAATAATGGTTATCCATTCTAGACTGGCTACCATTTGTCAGACAATAATCAATTTGGTTTATCTAATCTAATCCTCGCAGCATAATGAGTTCAGATTTATCTCAATTTCGCAGATGAGAAATCTGGGAATCTTAGAGTTAAACAGATTGCCTGAGCTCACAGGGCTTTTCCACCAAACACCTGTCCTCACCTCTCTGGTTTCCCCTCTGAAGCCCACAGAGCTCACACTTGGACGGGTCCTCGCTGCTGTCCTCATGCACGAGCCCGGCGGCTGCGTGGCACGGACGAACTCACCATGCAGTTGTCTGGACGCGCCCGTCGTTTATTCCACGTGTTCTGCGCTCTGACATGTTCCCTGGAGTTTCCCCGGGTGCCCTCCTTTCTCGGCCACGTTCTCCTTCTGTTTGGTCCCGATTCGGAAGCTTCCCTGCTCTCCGCAAGCCTCTTGCCCGAATATCCATCATCACCTGCCCCGGCAGCTTACCTGCCTCCTCTGCTTTGCAGAAATAATTGAGACCAGGAGACTGAACCTGGCTTTGATACGTCTCTTTACAAACAAATGTGTTCTCGCCCCCATCCATCCTTCCCTCCTATGCTTCAGGCTTGGAGGGAGAACGGCCCGTTTAGGGTTTGTTTTTTTCCTCCTGTGATGTGTTTGAAAGCTCCATCTTTTCATTCAGAGGCGGCAATTTGTGCTCCGAGGCCTCGCGTCCGCTCTCCCTTGGCGAAACACTCTCTACCACCAGTATTCTCTGCACGCTTCCCTGACACAGTCATTTTTTCAGTGGCGTTAGGGCTGTGTCTTATATACACATCCATCATACTTATCCCGGCAAGGTGTGCGCGGAGGTGTGCGAACCTGGCTGAGGATTGGAGACAATACTTTCCTGACCCACCCTCTCCTGCTTGTCTAACTCCGGAGGACTGCAGCAGGGCTTAGAAATCCGTGTTGTGTAACCATTGCTCTGTGTTACGGTGGCCATCCTGGGGGTGGGGGCCACTGAGTACCAGGGATAAAGTGCTCTTGAGGGAGGAGAGAAAGCGGTGTGATTTCAGCTCTGAAACCGCCTGGACTAGAGGAATGGATCGCCACAAATTTCTCAAACTAGCTGGCTCTCGGGAATAGGTTCTGTCTCTGTCTTCAAAATGTATCAGGACTCCTGCCAGGACTTAACGTGTCCACCAATGGCTCAAGCCACCGTCACCTATCCTACGGCTGTTCTAACCCAGATCTGATTCACAGGAGGGCTCTGTGTTATAAATTGTCCACTCTGAGACCACTGACATTTCTTTGTGGAGAAGTCGTATAATACTGTTCCTCTCCTTCAAGTCTCCCAGTGTCGTCCTTTGACATGCAGAATAAGACCCAGATTCTTCACAATGGCCCGTGGCACTCTCCATGATCTGCTGGTACAAATGTCCCCGGTCCTGCTCCCTCCCTAATTTCTTCCTGTCCCTCCCTGTCACTTGGTCATCAGGAGGCAGACACACAGGGGGGGCCCTTCGTTGTGCCTGGAATGCATCAAGTAGGTGCAGCCTGCAGGGCCCCTTGGTGGGTTCCTCTCTGTATCTGGACCGTTTTCCCAGATAAACCCAGGGCTCTCTTCTTCCCTCAGTCAGATGTTTCTTGCATCAAAACTCCTCTTCTCGAAGGGGTCTTTCCGGGCAATCCTAAATAGAAGAGCACCCACACCACCTGCACTCTGATGGGCCCCTGACACTCTATACCTTTCCCATTTCACTGTTTCCATCAGTTTTCCCGACAGATGCTGAGCGAGCAGATGAAGCCGGAGACTCCCAAACAAGTGACTCACACTTGATTGGCACTGGCCGATGGGGGCGCTGGAGAACACAAGCTGAGACTGGATTGTGTCCTGCCCAACATAGTCACTCACAGCCGTGGGAAGGCCTTAGCCATCGGGGCACCAGAGGGCCCTGCTTCCCCGTGCCTGCCTGCGGGAGCCCCTCCAGGAGAGGAGGGTCCCTCTGCCTGCACAGGGCAGCTGCAGTGTTCGCTGTTCTCTCGAGGTGTGCAGCAACTGTTCAGTTTCATTCATTGGAGAACACCTTTTATAGGGAATAAAACAAAATACAACCCTTTCCCCCTACTTAAAAAAAATTCCCCTATAGAGTCTAGTTGGTTCCACATGAACATGCATTGAGATTACGTTGGACACATTTTGTTGCATGTGAACAGGCCATAGTTAACCCAGGGCTGTTAGGATGAAAGTGGCAGGATATTTTCCCAGTCCCCTTTCTAAGACCATCTTGTTCCTGACACGGCACGTCTTAAGGACAGAAAGGCTGTATTTCTGCATGTGGCCCCGGGAAGTCTAAGAACCCAGATTGTTTAAAGAAGACAGCCATGACTTGTTTACCTCGCTCGGCAATGTCAGTTATAGTAATGCTGAACATCTATTGTCATTCCTCTCCCTCCTCCCCAATGGGTTCTTTATGATTATGTTTTCAGCACTGAACGGAAAACGTGTGGCTTAGAAGCCTTGTTATTAGTTTCCTTTTGTAACATGACCTTCGGTTAATTAGAATTTGTATCTGACTATAAATATTCCATTGGAAATGTATTAAATAAGCTTCAAGCCTTGTCACTGAGGTGAACGGCGATTGTCTAGTTTAAGCCTGAAGTTTTAGCTGCGATGATGCCTTTGTGTGGTGACACAATTTTGCAGGAGTGTGATGAGAGTGAGTTAAATTTCTTCTATTGTCCTTTGGTTGTGTTTCATGACAATGTTGCACACAGCACTGTTTTCTCTTCTAGTTCACCCTTTACCACTCCATTAGCTATACTATCCTATTGTTTAAATGACCTGCCCATTAATTTACAGAACGACCCATTGTGCACTGAAGCATTCCACCACAACACCAAGGAAAAAAATCTAAAGATACGGTTTATTTTTATTGACTGTATATTTGTAGGTTATCCCATTGCTTCCAATGGGAGATATTTAGGTGAAGTTCATAGCAACTGAAGTAGTTTTCAGGAGTCCCCAAAACAGGACACCGTAAGTGTGCTGAGAGACTTTGTTCTCATTAAACATTTTAATGTTCCCAGATTAACTCCTGCCTGTCCATACATATTATAGCACTTCTTTTCCCCACGTGCTTTTGTGAAGAAGCGTTAGATGCAGCACACTGTGTGGTCAGAGGGACGTCACTGAGAGGAGGCAAAGGTTTCTGGGTCCTTCCTACTCCTGCCTAAAGCACTGCCTTTCAGAAGGAACTTTTAAAAGCAATTTTGAGTCAGAGGGTCCTAGTTTTCTAACCTAAAGAAACCAAGATTGAGAGTTTAATCATTCTGCAATTTTATATGAAGTTGTATATGTGGTCACGTTTGGTAGTAACTTAATTGCTCATGGAAGACCATAGGTAAAATATTTAAAGAACATTAAGATGATATCACTTAATATATTGCCTTTTGTTTCACATCAGTGTGTTCCTATTGAGAGAAGTGTATGCTCTTCACATACACACAGCTGAAACTCTCGCACTCACCTTAGGAACTAAGGACACGGACTGGCTGTGCTGGGACGATTTGCTGACCTATCATTTAATTTGATATCATTGGAGGAAATAGAGCTTGAAGAGGAAAATGCATATAAGTGAGGAAATGACATGATTATATGTTCCTCGTTCAAAGTAATCCACGTGTCCAATAAAAGAGATCCTTTAAATATTTCTCATTAGCTATTGGGTGCTATTTCTCCTCCATTTAAAACAATCTATAAAAGTGTAGTAGTGTCTATCTCTCTTGATTAGAAGTGGGTTGGCATCATAATGATATATTGTTAGAGCTATCCCCTATTCATTCTTCTTCACTGGCTACATTCTGATTTATTGGGTAATCATTAATAAGACAGCAGAAACAGTGTCATCAGAAACAGGTGCCTAATTGGGAGGCCTATTTCAGAAGAGGTAAAAATATCTCCATGTGGAGTTATTTGTAAAGGTAAAGAAATATTTAATACTTATATTTAGCAAATCTCAAAATAGATACCTTGATCTGAACATTGTTCAAAGGTCATGACATTAGGACTGTATTAATCTAGTTTGAAAGTTTGTTCTTTTTTTGTTTTTTTAAAATTATTTATTTATTTATTCATTTTAGAGAGGAGAGGGAGAGACAAAGAAAGAGAGGAGAGGGGAGGAGCTGGAAGCATCAACTCCCATATGTGCCTTGACCAGGCAAGCCCAGGGTTTTGAACCGGCGACCTCAGCATTTCCAGGTCGACGCTTTATCCACTGCGCCACCACAGGTCAGGCTAATCTAGTTTGAATTAAAATATAAGCAGGACATTTCCTTTCTTCCTTTTTTTCAATCATGACTGTGATCAATATTCAGTAACCTAAAACATTTTTTATAAAGTAATAAAATAACAGATCATCATAAGATTATTTTTTACAGCTGCAAGTAAAAAGAAATTACAACCGGAAGATAGTTGTTGACATCCAAATAACCTGGCAGTGACAGTGCAGCTGCCCTTGCTGCACCTGTGTCAGGATCACCCACACTCTCTGCTCCATGGGTGACATGAGCGTCTAAGGGTTCAGAAAGAATCTTATTAAATTTTCACTGAAATATGAGTTTATTACAGTAATTCTGTTTTCCCAATTCCACGACATGTTTCGATAGTTACCGTCAAGTCTTGGAAGAGCCCAGGTAGCCTCAGGAAAACAATTTCCTAATTTCCAACTCGCCTGGAATGTGTCAGCTCTTTCCAAGCTGGGTTTACCAAGAGGGATCATTTCATGTTGAAGCATCACAAAGTTTTTAAAAGTCTAAATGAAAACCAAGTATGTTAGAATTTGATTGCCAACTGAAAGATTTGGATGCAAGCTGATCTGTAGAATGGTGGTTCTCGTGGTGGTAGGTGACAGTGTCCGTTTAACTCCCTAGCAGATATATGACAATGTCTGGAGATTTTTTTCTCACTTGTCCAGCTAAGGGAAAGTGCCCGAATCTCAAGGATAAAGGCCAGTGGTGCTGCTACACATCCTACAGTACACACAACCCCACACCACAAAGCGCAATCTGGCCCACAATGTCAGTTATGCTGAGGCACAGAGACCCTGGTTTATGCGAATAATCAAACTCAAAACTAGAGGGTGATAAGATATATTGCTGGACTTGTGAAACTTTGAGAAAAAAATAAATAAAACTCTATCCGACCATCTTAAATTTCTGACATCTGTGTTGGATATGATTGGTGATTCTCTTTCTTCTAAATATCTATTGTGTGTTTTGAGTGACTGCTGGGATACAGCTCCTTGTTTCTACAGTAATTGTCACAGGAAGACTGCCAGATGGCGATAATGAGAAGGGCCGCATGAAGCCAACCAACCAAGAAACAAAACTTCTGTAAACGTTTCTTTCCCAGCTCAGTCTCTGTTATAGGCTAAGTTGAGCTACTATTTCAAATACATTCTCTCATTCTCTCTTTTGTTGAAGAGAATAAATGATGATCCATTCATACAAAATGATACCCAGATTTTTTTTTTTTTTTTTGTATTTTTCTGAAGGGAGAAGCGGGGAGGCAGAGAGACAGACTCCTGTGTGTGCCGACGGGGATCCACCCGGCATGCCCACCAGGGGGCAATGCTCTGCCCATCTGGGACATTGCTCTGTTGCAACTGGAGTCACTCTAGTACCTGAGGCAGAGGCCATGGAGCCATCCTCAGCACCCAGGCCAACTTTGCTCCAATGGAGCCTTGGCTACAGGAGGAGAAGAGAGAGAGAGAGGAAGGAGAGGGGGAAGAGTGGAGAAGCAAATGGGCGCTTCTCCTGTGTGCCCTGGATGGGAATCAAACCCAGGACTTCCACATGCTGGGCTGACACTCTACTACTGAGCCAACTGGCCAGGGCTATACCCAGATTTTGAGCACACTTGACTTTTGAGATTCTTTTCATATACCTGCTTATTCTTTGTTCCTACTAGCCCTTTACTATGATTCAATGAGGGCAGGTATTCTTTTCCTGCTAAATGAAAGTTTTGATGGATCCCCTAACTCTTCTGTTTGTGCTTGGGGAAGTCCTGTGGTAACTCTAAATCCAAAGACACAATATGAAATCAGCAAGCAAAATGCTTGATTCTGTATAATATTCATAACTGTGAATTTGATTTAAATATTCATTGCAGCATATAGAACTGGCTTCAGGCAGATTGCCTGCCACCTGGGAATAGGGGCAGCTGGCTACTTCTCTTTCCCATTCACTGTGTCCCCCACCTCCCTCAGTTTGGAATACGGAGAGAGAGCGTCGAAGGGGTCAGGTTTCACATCAAGTTTTGCTTGTGTGGTGCCGCTCTGAGATGACTGTTCTCCAGGTCTGGCAGACTGCTACAGCTGAGCTTCACTGGCTACTAGTTCAGCTTAAGTTTCCACAGGGTCTTTCTGGATCCTGTGCTTGCACTCTCTGCTCAGGGATGGGCTAGGGGCAGGTTACCTTCACATGAGTACTGCTCCCTGTAAAATCTTATTTTTTAGGGGTCCCCTCCATGCTTGGGTCTCACGGTGTGCATGGATAATACTCTTCAAGCAGGAGTCAGATTCTTGAATCTGACTGGTTCTTTCTCCTCCCATATAACAAAATCGGAAACGCTCAGTAAACCAGAATCAAGTCAAGGGTGGCCCTTTTAATTTCCACATTTCCTTAGGCTTCAGGAGGAGGCAGCATGTCCCCCACGGTCCACCTTTGTTAGGCAGTGTCTGCCCGCAGCACACCAGTCACCTCCTCCAAGGGAATCTCTATGTCCGCTCTCTCTAAGTTACTGATATGTCTGCCCTGTGCCTTTGTGGGTTTCCTGTAACTGACATTTATTGTCAACTGGGACTTGGGTCAAAATTTCAGTGAGACCATTCTAATTACCAGATGAAATTAAACCTTAATTAGCTCATGATCCAATATTTTATAATATTTAGTAAAATGATAAGTAAACCATACAGAGACCATTTTCCTCAGGAGCCTTTCTAGTAATTAAAAATGGAAACAGTATACAAGTAACTCTGAGACCGTGAGACACGTATTTGTATCTCAGATTATTTGTGCATAAATAATAAGAATGTGATGCTTCAGATAAAACAAGAGGGAGGGCAAGAGTGACACAAAGGAGGGATTATTCTGTGATGTCCAATGCCTCTTTTGTGCAGGTTGCTATAGATACAGTGCATTTTCATTGTTAAATGATTTTTAATTGTGTCATTTTCAGTTTGGGTGTGGAATATTAAGTAAGTGGGGGTAAGGCAAAGAAAGACATCTAGAAAAAATATTTTGAACAGGACTCTTTTTGGCGATGCGAAGTTCCCTAGCAACAGTGCTCGGAGCGCACAGAGCTGGTTCTGTTTTCCCTTATCTTGCTGATCTGGGAGATATCACTGAGACTGCACTGCAGGGGCGGCACTAGCTGGAGGTGACACTGTTTGTAGGACCTATGATTTCATTTGCAGAGAACAGTAATTCACAGAGTAGGAAAGAGCATCACCTCTGATTCTGAAGGAAGAGTGTGAGAATTGCCCAGAGAGCGCTAAGCAAGAAACTTTCATGTATCTTCAGGGACAGTTATATTTGTTTCATTTTTTTTTTGAATAGGCATTTTGACGACTTCTTGCATTTATCTATTGCTATCTTCCATTTTAGTTGAATGTATCTTAATTCTAAAGTCTGTTTTGCGTTGCGTGCTCGGGACCAATGCTTGCGTGTGGGCTATGGTGGTCTTGCAATTTATTTTTGCCTTTTTCTTAATTCCATGTGATATGATGATTATGATGATATAGAGAAATTATCTCAGATTTACCTGTGGTTAACCAATTTCTAGTTAACCTTTCTTGCATTTCAGCCTCTTTGGAGATCTTTTTTTTTTTTTCCCTTTCTGAAGTTACGCCACTATGGACTCCTGAAGTAAAATTGTGTTTGTGGTGGTGAAAAATCAATTCTGTTTGTAAGAAAGTGCATTTATTTCTCCTTCAGTATTGAATCATTGCTTTGCTGACTAAATCTGTCTTCATCTTAATTTGCAGAAATGAAAGGTTTAATCTGGAGATAACACTGTTTTATAGAGCTGTTTCTTGTTTCATTTGACGATGACGAAGCCCCATGGCCCCGGTACCATGCTGGCTTCCTTGAGGACTGCTAATTACTGTGGGTGCTCAGGGTCGGTGCCCGTCATGGGTGTGAATGTCAGGGTGTGAATGTCAGTATAAGGGACCTTTTCCACTTCAGGAAGAGAATTACTATAGTTTTCCCAAAGTGTATTTCTCAAAGGAGTATTTACAAGTTTTATTTGATCTGGTTATTGAGATATAGTCATGGTATTCTGTATAAGATTTTTTAAATTATAAAACATTATAAAATGATAGTGGACTTACTAAAAATTAATCAGATTATTTCAATAACATTTTTGAAAATTGTCAAAACGTTTTTTTTCCTGGCTCCTCTGTCTGAGGCTCAAGTGGTGGACTTGTTAGGAGGTAGAACAAGGTACACTCAAGTTCTGTGCTTAAAGCATAGTAAATTAATGAACTCAAGTTGTGTAATGATATTACCCTCCAGGCTGTTGCCTAGTAATATCTGGGATGTGTAAACTGATGGAGTAACGCCTACCTATGAGATTTTTCAGTGGAGAAAGCAGGAGACTGGTATTCAACACAGAAACTGAAGGTTTATTATTTATTAATAGAATCTATCCAAATTTACTGAAGTTTAGTTTTCAAATCACAAATTAATAATCTCTATTTTTTTCTCATAATTATTCCTTCCTAGTTATTTTCAGGTGAATAACTTCTTATCAACGGTAACTAAAAGCACCTTTCATATTTTGTTTATCCTGCAATGAAATTGGTTCATAGTTGCGATGTACATCATTGCTAAACTGGATCTCACGGTGCGTTAGCCTTGCCTGATATTCTGTACAGAGCTCCAGGCTCTATCCATCACGGGTTCTACTTTTATAGGAGAGACTGCACGATACAGATACAGCACCTTCTGTAAACAAGTCTTACTTGAACTACATGAAGTTATGAGTCATCAAGCCAACTTGAGATGATTTGGCTCTTTTGGCAAGATTTCTAGTGATCTCAGCACCTTTGTAAAAAATAATTCACATTTGGTCTAAAAGACATCATAATATATGTAATACTACTGTTTTTAATTTTTAAGTAATATTAGGAAATATATTTTAAAATATGATTCAAAAATAAACTTTATAAGTAATGCTTATTAATAGGTGTATATGTTTTTCTTTTTTATGCTACTTATTATGGTTGTCTTGGTCAGAAATGTGAGAAATACAGGTCATCAAGGATCTAGTACCATCCTGCCTTTCAGAAAGAAAGGGAAGTCACTTTTAATCTCTCACAGTGAAAACTGTCAACATGATTCATGTTACATTGTTTTTCGAAAAGCCATGTTAAAATCTGTTGTATATAAAAAAACTGAAGTTTAACAGTTTCTTTTAAAATATTGGTAACTTCCTTGATATTCAGTAATGCAGATACATATTAAGTACCAAGTTTAAAAATTTATTTGCAAAAAAACTAAAAAATTGTCTTTGGTTTGAGAAAGTATATTTACCAGTTTACCAACATAAGGAATCTCTTCAGGTCTGAGTCATTCCAGTGCTTTTTAACCATGAATTAACATGACACAGGTTTTACCTCCAAAGTCATGGCTGAGCATCAGGAAAGTGATTTCAAAATATTTTAAAGAAGTAGTTGTCGTCCATCATCTGGCTTTTTGTATTATTTTTTTTTCTAAATTTAAAACCTAGCCCTTGGAAATCCAATGGCTGTATTTTAACAATACTTTCAAATGAAGTAACGATTATTGAGAAGATAGTGAAGAAAATGGGCGGGAAACAAAAAGTTCTTTTTTGCTTTTTTGACACATTACCCAATCTGAGAACTTTGGGGTGACAGGGCTCCCTCTGGTTTGGCTTTCCGCTCTGTCAACAGTACTTACGAGAGTGAACCCTCAGGAAGTGCCTACTGGGAAAATAGCTGAATAGATGTATGAAGAATAGCAACTCGGATTTCATATGACAACATCAGTAAGCTCAGACTGTGAGTTTTTGGGTTGTCATTATTTTATCTCCTCTCTTAATCCTCTCTAACATCTAACATTTACAGTATGCCTTTCTTAGCATCGTAGTTGCATTTAGCCTTGTGATTTTATTTTAAACATGCAAATTGCCTGACTTACAGTGGTTCAGTGGATAAAGCGTCGACCTGGAATGCTGAGGTTGCAGGTTTGAAACCCTGAGCTTGCGTGGTTAAGGCACATATGGAAGTTGATGCTTCTTGCTCCTCTCTCCTTCTCTCTCATTGTCTCTCCCCTCACTAAAGTGAATAAAAAATAAATATAAAAAATTCAAATCACTGTTTAAAACTGAGATGCAATGCCTTTCAACAATTAATTCTTTATGATACAGAGATCTATTATGTACAAGGGGTGCTAGGGTTACGACATAGTTCCATGCCTATGACAGTGACGTAAACCGAATTTTGGTGTAAGTCAGAACACACTCTAGCCTAAGTCACTTACCTACCCTAACACAGTTGTAAAATAACAATCTAGAACATAAAAACACAACCAAGCCACAGAAAAAGGAAAAAGATATAAATACACTATAAATACTTTATTCTGCGTATTTTTCTGCAACTTGCAACCAAACTAGTTGCCCACGTAGTCAGTAAGTATAGCACTAATGGTGTAAGCCAAAACACTCACATTTCAATTTTTTGAAGTTTTTATGGGAGTGAGCATCATAAACTTGATATGTCATATGTCAAGACTGTCGTAACCCAAGGATGGATCTACCTCTATCATCTATCTATCATCTATCTATCTATCTATCTATCTATCTATCTATCTATCTATCATCTATCTATCTATCATCTATCTATCTATATTGATACTATCGAGCAGTCTTTTAAGCCACCAAATAGAAACTCTCTTATCAATTCTAACATTCCAAAGGCTGAGGACCAGGATTTGCCCTTTTATAATTTTAGATTGTCTCTCTATTCTACTCCTCTAAACAAAACTAAAAGAAAGTTAGCATGTTGACTATACAATCCTTACGTTGCATTTTCTCAGGGACATTTACAACAGTGAGGAATAGAAAATATAAGATCCAGGAAAGCATGGCTCGAACCATCACCAGCTGATCTTTCTGTGGGAAGTTGAGGAACTTCTCTGATCATGATGGACTCATCACCAGCCTGGAAGGTGACAGCAAAGTCTCTTTTATCCCGATCTTCTTCCTCCTCTCATGCTCTCAGTTGTGATTAAGCTTGTTAAAACTGTGACTCTGAAAATACCAAGTAGGAAGTGTCACTAAACTAGGTCATTCTGTGGAGTACACCAATGTGCCTTTGATATATACATAGGTGTATATGAACACCGGATTAAATGCATTCTTGTAATTTAAAATGAAGTATCATTCTTGAACACGAGCAGAAATGCGCACACTTGGAGAATCTGGAGAGAAAACAGTGAGGTCAGTTAGAATGACATCGTTGTCGTTGCTGGGGCCCCAGAAGTGGGTGCTGAGTCACTGGGTGTTTTCCAGTGGAGCTCCACCCAGTCTGGAGCATGTTTCAGATACTCTGAGGAGATGTTTCTAAAGGCAGGTGAGTGCAGAACACAAACGGGAGATACAGACAATTGCTCTATCCTTTGCACTCTCATTTACCATGTGTTGTTCTCCCCCTAAATGCTAAAGATTTAAAATGACAAATGCTTTAAAATATTTTATTGATTTAATCCTCATTGCATCTGTTTGGGGTTGATATCAATATCAATAGCTTACATATGCAGAGAATGAAGTGGAAACAGATAACATAACTAATAACATCATGGAGCTTGCATTCACATAAAAGAAAAAGATTATTTTAAATAAAGTGCAGTGTATAAATAAATAAAAGGCACTCAAATTAAAAGAGCAGAATAAAACCTATGATGACTCAAGGTAGAGTAAAAAGATGTTAAATATGAAAATTAAAAAATACAGCACATAAATATTTGTATGTAGTATTTTAAATATTACTTCTTAATTCTATTAAGGGGTGCCAGGACATGAATATCCAAATATATTCATCTTCACACACACACACACACACACACACACACACACACTACCTCACTGTTTCACAACACTCCACTCGCCTACTAATGGTTTAGAAGAACACACCTTGTCATGTTTTGTTACAAAACAGCAAAGACTTAAATTGCATGCACAAGACTGACATGCACTCCATTGCTAACAGCCATATCTCTGTGTGCTTTTACAGCGGAGGACACACCGACTGTTTAGCCTTCAAAGGTTAATACATTTAATTTGGCTCAGTTGGTCCTGTTCTTTGTGAACTGGTAATCTTTTCAGCCAATACAGCACAATGTCAGTGTCTTCATTTGCCGATGATAATAGGCTTATATCCTGAAACAATGAAGTTATAATAGCTTGTCTGTTGCTCAGTGGGCTCTGCGCGCTCGGCAGGAACAAGAGGCTGCCTCCCCCGCTTTGCGCAAGGTTCTCTATGAATCCCTTCCTGTCTTGTCAGGAACATGAGCCGTGGCTGGGAACTTTTATGTGTAATAGGAAGAAAACATTAGCCTGGTTTTTAATGTTATTTTGACTGATTTTTTTTTTTTTTTGTAGAGACTAAACTAAACTTTGAAGAGGTTCATACTTGTAAAGTAAAAACAGAAATGCAGCCTGACCAGGCGGTGGCGCAGTGGATAGAGCATCGGACTGGGATGCAGAGGACCCAGGTTCAAGACCCCAAGGTCACCAGCTTGAGCGCAGGCTCATCTGGTTTGAGCAAAAGCTCACCAGCTTGGACCCAAGGTCGCTGGCTCAAGCAAGGGGTTACTAGGTCTGCTGAAGGCCTCTGGTCAAGGCACATATGAGAGAGCAATCAATGAATAATTAAAGCAACACGCAATGAAAAACTAATGATTGATGTTTCTCATCTCTCTGTTCCTATCTGTCTGTCCCTGTCTCTCCTTCTCTCTGACTCTCTCTCTGTCTCTTTAAAAAAAAAATGCGAGCAAGGTCTTTCCGCCAATGGTAATATCCAACTTCGTTCTTCATTGGGAGGGAGGCATGCGTTCTGTCCAACTACTCTCTCTTCTGACACGTTTCATTTCTGCAATACATTGAAGTCATAGGATTAAAAAACAGAAAGAGAACATGAACGGTTAACTTAATAAAGGATTTCATTTCTACAAGCCCTACATTTGTATACTATCAATGCTACAGCGTCACATGTCTGTCCAGAACTCTTGTGGCACTAATTTTCTGTTTCACTGAAACAATTGAGATGTAGTCATCCAGCCAAGAAACCGCCCTTCCAAAAGAATGCTCAGCCTGACCAGGCTGTGGCACAGTGGATAGAACATAGGACTGGAACACGGAGGACCCAGGTTTGAAACCCCGAGGTTGCCGGCTTGAGTGTGAGCTCACCAGCTTGAGCCCAAGGTCACTGGCTTGAAGCCCAAGGTCTCTGTCTCTGTCAAATAAATAAATAGATAAATAAATAAATAGTAAAAGCCTGCTCAAACTACTGATAACTTTGTTTTGCACAGTCTCCTTGAGAAACATTAGTGGTTTTGCTACTTCATTGCATTTTATGTTTCTTGTATTTCTGTCCTTGTATGCACAAGAAAAGACTAAATTTAATTTGTGGTGATCACAAATTGTTATCTTCAAATACTTGCAGAAGAAATAAAGCATGATTCTATAGGTAAACATGATTGAGCCCTTTTCAGAAGAATTTCAAGAAATAACCAATCTGATCGTTGAAGCTCCGTTACAGGAAAGACCGTCTCTATTTCGTGTGTGTGTGTGTGTGTGTGTGAGAGAGAGAGAGAGAGAGAGAGAGACAGAGACAGAGACAGAGACAGGGAGAGGGACAGATAGGGACAGACAGACAAGAAGGGAGAGAGATGAGAAGCATCAATTCTTTGTTGCAGCACTTTAGTTGTTCATTGATTGCTTTCTCATATGTGCCTTGACTGGGGGCTGCAGCAGAGTGAGTGACACCTTGCTCAAGCCAGCGACCTTGGGCTCAAGCTGGTGAGCCTTGCTCAAACCAGTGACCTTGAGCTCAAGCCAGTGACCCCAATTGGGCTCAAGCCAGCAACCATAGGGTCATGTCTACCATCCCATGCTCAAGCCAGCGACCCCTCACTCAAGCTGGTGAGCCCATGCTGAAGCCAGAGACCTCACAGCTTAGCTACTTGATCCTCCAGGTCCCAATCTGATGCTCTATCCACTGTGCCACCACCTGGTCAGGCTCTATTTCATGTATTTCTAACCTGAGTGGATTTAGAGTGTGTTTCCCATTTTTTTGGCCTAACTCATCCCTTTAGGGTTTTTCCAATCGAGGGCGTTGGTACCACGCATGGAATTGAACTTCCACTTTGTCAGTGATCTGAAACATGGCCCTGGCAGAGCTGCTATTCTTTAGGTAACTTGCCCCGATTTTATTTCCATTTTGGTACTCATTTGGGTCCTGCTTTCCCGTGTGCAGATTAATGCAGTGTTGGGGATGCATCTGTTTCAAACACACTCGCAGATAATCCACACACATCGCCCTTAGACGGTCTATTAATCCTGAAGCTTATTGACCAGCTTCCTTCTCCCTGTGCCTCTGGGAACCCTGAGCATAACAGCTTATTCCATTAGGTTGTATTATTAACTACAGATAATTAAATGTTGTTTCAGTACTTGGTATAATAAAGTGATTTGAGCTTATCAATTTAAATTATTCAAGCCTTATTAAAACAGAGCATCATTCCATTTGTCTGTGATACAACTTCCGGGGGCTTTTTGAGAAGAAATAATGTGTTTGTTGTACACTGTAAAGGAAATTTTTATTTTTTCCTGAGTAGCCTAAAACCAACATAGAATACCCTATGTGTTATATTACTTTCTAAACAATACAAATGTTTTATCTACCTTATATTTCGTATGAAATAGAAGATTAATTTTTGTGATGTAGAATAAAGTGCTTAACTTTGCCAGCTGGTATTTTATTGTGACTTTTTTTTTTTTCTAAGCTGAAATACTTCCAATGGAATGGGTTCTACCACAGAAGGCATGTTTTATCCCTGAATGATTGTATATATATACATATGTATATATGTATATAAATGTGATCCAGCTATCTAGATAGCTCTATCTCTGTCTCTACCTCTGTATCTATATCTAAAGTTTCTAAGGCAGATTCAGGTTGGTTATGGAATCTCCATAAGACCGAGTGACTTTGGACATAGATCATAGTGTGAGTTTGTGTTAAGGTGTTTTGTCTCTAATTGAAGTTCAAGTTTCTCACATGTGACATTGGAATAACATCAGCTTCTTTATAATGATAGTTTTCCTTTTTTCCTATAGGGTGGTTGTAAGTGTTAAATTTAAACTCTGAGTGACTTTCACAGTGTGTGTCGCATATTGGATGCCCAATAAGAGAGATCTTTCGTTGATATCATTAATGAGGAAGTATTGGTAAAGATTTTGTAGCCAAATGATTCCTCTGCTACTTACTAGGTATTTATTCTTTTATAGTCAATTAACTTCTCTGAGCCTCAGGTTTCTCTTCTATAAAATTGATATAAAACTTGCCTTAAACTTATTAAGGCAATATATGTAGCGTAAAACACCTCATAAAACCATGAAAAATGTTGCTCCCATTTTCTTGTCTCACCGAGGATGCCATCTGCAGTTACTGGAGGTTAATCAAGTAATCAGGAGTGTCTTGGAGAAAGGGCACTAAGAAAGAGGTAAAAACTGCAAAAGTTAGCAAAAGCATTACAGACGTCGTTGAATCATGCTAGGAAGAAACAGTACATTTTAGACCTGAAGGAGTTGCACGATTTAGCCAACATGTAACAAGAGAAGCTGGACAAATATGAAATGAATTGACTTCTTAGAATGTTGGACCAAGATGGGCAAGATTTTGGGCTGGATATAAAATGCTGTTGAAATGGAAGCACTCGCCTGTTCGACAGGAGTTACACAGGACCCTGACTCTAGGATGGCTCTTCGAACGGGGAGACAGAGAGCCAGCGGCAGGTGGAGGAGCAATGCCACAGCTATGGCAGAGAGTTCGGTGATGGCCACACAGGTGTGGTCTGCAGCTGGCCGTTAGGACTGAGGCACTCACCCACGAGCTGCTGTGATACTGAGGGCAGGCTACATTCAGTGAAGTCCGTCCCTCGCCATCTTTGAAGGGTAGAGTGGACTCATGCAGGTCTACTGCACCTCGCTGGGAGTGGCCTCTACCCAAAGTCTGTTAGTTGTGAATGGAATGAACGAAGGTTGCTGCCCGTGTCCTCAAGAAAGGTCCCGAGTGCCCCACGGAGTTGGCCGAGGCTTTTGTTCTGACAGTGTCACAGCTCAGCTCCTCTGCCCAACAGACTTTGTTTCTCCCTTTTTGTTTAATTACATTAAAGGACGCATAACATACAAGTTTTCATTTTCACCATTTTTACACATACACTTCAGTAGCGTTAGATACATTTACACTATGCAAGCATTGTCACAGTCTGTCTCCCGAAGTTCCTCCTCTCCCTAGACAGACACTGTATCCATTAAACTACTAACCCTAACTTCCCGATCCCTCTCTGGCCCCCAGTCCCTGGTAAACCCCGTCTGTGTTGTGTCTTTGTAAACTTGGCAATGCTAAGTACCTTATATGTGTAGAATCATATAGTATTTGTTTTGTTTTTATGGTGGGCTTACTTCATTTCACATAAAGATTTCAAAGTTTATCCACATTGTATCATAAGCATTTCCTTCCTTTCTTAGGGCAACTAATATTTTATCATCTGCACATGCAACATTTTGTGTAAATATACATCTGTTAATGAGCCCTGGGGTTGCTTCCACCTTTGGGTCACTGTGAATAATGCTGCTACAGACATTCTTGTATATATCTGTTTGTCCCTGTTTTCAGTTCCTCTGGGAAATTGCTGGACCACATGGTAATTCCATGTTTACTTTTTTCAGGAACTGCTGTACCGTGTTTCAGAGTGGAGGTACCATGTTACATTCCTATTATCAAGGCATAATGGTTCTAACTTCTTTTTTTTAAATATTTGTATTTATTCATTTTAGTGAGAGAGAAAGGGAGAGAGAGAAAGCTAAAAGAGAGAGAGAGAGACTCTGGTTTCAGGATGATGCTCTAACCAACGGAGCCACCTGGCCAAGGTGGTTCTGGTTTCTTTGTACCCTTGCCAACCCTTATATTTTCATTTTTTTTTATAATAGGCACTCTAATGGGTGTAAAGTGGTATTTCAATGTCATTTTGATTTACGTTCTCCTAAGGACGAGAGATGTGACCATGTTCTCACGTCCTTATTGACCATGTGACTATCATTTTTGGAGAAATGTCTAGTCAAGTCCCATTTTTAGGTTGAGTTGCTTGTTGTCATTGTTGAATTTTGACATTGTTGAATTGTAACAGTTGTTTGTATATTATGTTTATAAATTTCTCATCAAATATATGGTTTGCAAATATTTTCTCCTATCTATGCATTGCCCCTTTCATGGTCTTAACAGTGTCTTAATTAATACAAAAGTTTTAAATTTTGCTGTAGTTTAATTTGTTTCTCTATCTTTTGTTACCTGTGATTGTGTTGTCCTGTCTTACATCATTGCCAAAATCAATGCATTGAAACTTTCATCCTTTTTCTTTTTAGCTTTAGCTTTTACATTTAGGTCTAATCCATTTTGAGTAAATATTTGTGTATGGTGTAAGATAAGGGTCCACTTCATTCTTTTGAATTTAGATATCCTGTTCTCCCATCACCAATTATCAAAAAACAAAGTCTTTTCCCCATACGGATTGTCTTGGCCCAATTGCTGAAAATTGTTTGACTATATTAGTGAGAGTTTATTTCTAGGCTTCTTGTTTTATTTCATTGGTTTGTGTGTCTATGTGTATCTCAGACTGTGTGTATTGCTGTGACTCTTGAAATGAAGATGTACGGACCCTCCAACTTTTTTCTTCCTTTATCAAGAATATTTGGGTTCTCTTTGAGATTCTGTGTGAATTTCCAACAAACTTTTATCCTGACTTTTTTGGATCTAGTGTTAATATGATGTCTTTCCCTCCCTCCATCGAATTATTTGTATGTTTTTCTTTTTACAAAAGTTCCATTGCACTCAATTCTTCATTAGTGTCTCCCCGTGACTGCCTAGCTTCTGTGTTCACCACCATGCAGCGTCGGTGTGAGGAGGTCAGAGGAACTGTGTGTGCAGGAACGGTGTGAGGAGGTCAGAGGAACTGTGTGTGCAGGAACGGTGTGAGGAGGTCAGAGGAACTGTGTGCGCAGGAACGGTGTGAGGAGGTCAGAGGAACTGTGTGTGCAGGAACGGTGTGAGGAGGTCAGAGGAACTGTGTGCGCAGGAACGGTGTGAGGAGGCCAGAGGAACTACAGATGCTGAAGTGTGCAGATCAGGGTGCATGACCCAACCACCAACACCACCTCTTCAGTCCTAACTTCTTCTATTTCTCTTGGTGCTGGCTGGGTCATGTCAAGCAGACTTCTTTGTAGACTGACAGTTATGCCCATGTTTTGTGATTCAACCCTTCTTTATTTTATTTTTTTAAGTGGGAGAAGGAGGAATAGAGAGGCAGATTCCCACATGCACCAACCGGGATCCACCTGGCAACCTCCATCTAGGGCCGATGCTCGAATCAATGAAGCCAAATTTCAGCACCTGGGGGTGACACTAGAACCAATTAAGCCATTGGCTGTGGGAGGGGAAGAGGGCGAGAAGGGGGAGAGGGAGGGGGAGGGAAGCGGATGGTCTCTACTCATGTGTGCCCTGACTGGAAATCAAACCCGGGATGTCCACTCACCAGGCTGACACTCTCTCTGCTGAAACAGCCAGCTGGGGCCGATTCAATCCTTTATCAATTTTCATAGTGGAAATGCTCTTTCTTCTCTCCCTTAAAACTTATGAACTGCCTGCCACTACCATGGAATGTTTTCTTATTGTCTCAGCTAAGGGAAACCCAGCCGCATTAAATTCAACATAATATTTTCCCTTTTTCAGCATTTCTCCTGATCCTCACATACTGTTTCTATTTATCTCCTCATTTTATTACATTCTAAGGCAGAAGACAACAAATATTTTTATTTCATCTCTTTATGTAACCAAAACAATTCGCTGGTTCTTCGATAATGGGAGCTCAATGAATACTTACTAAATTTAATTTATTAAAAGGAATCCTCTCTGGTGTTCCTTATACATGATTATATTTTGTCTGAACTGTTTAAGGAGGGGAATGTAGGCACTGTAACCTTGGCTAATGAATACGAAAGGTGTCTGAATAGCCTGGTGGCAAGGCATTCAGAAGGCTGAGCACAGAAATTAGTGTAATTGCTAATAAAGCTCTGTGGTACCCTGCCTCGTGGCTTTATGGGAAATCAGTAGGAATTCGTAGTCTTTTTTGGGTGCAGAGGCCTATTTAAAATTTTAGATTTTAATGTGCTCTCAGCTCTCCACCTCTGAGGCCTGCCTCAGTGCAATTTTACAAATATTAATTATCCCGAACTTATTCTTATCATTTGTATTTTTACATCTGCTATGTCCTTTTGATTTACTGCTTTGATCTTATTTGGGGTTCAGCAATCAATTTCGGTGGAGGTCCTGATCATTCCAGTTAATTTAGTGAACTACAAGATATAAAATTATTGTATGTAAAATCTCCTCACATTTTCACAGTGGTCGGGGTCAAGGAGAGTTCTCACATGAAATATTTAAGAAACATCTGACTGTAACCCAACCAGCATGTGGGGAAATTACATTATTTCTTAGACCATTTTAACATCAAAGGTAGATCGGAAGTGAAGGATAGTCATTAGAAGCCGAATTACTGAAAGTCTATCTGGTTAGGGCACTTACACACATTCCAGCAGGCTAAAATAATTTGAAATCGGAAGCGTGGTCTGGAATCCCACATGTCAATTACTATGTTGTCTGCGGTATTAGAGATGCATGCAGCTGGAGGCTTTAATTATATGAGCTTCCTTGGACTAACACACGCTTTGGCTTTGACTTTTCGAAAAATGTCACCTTTCAGAAATCCCAGGGAAAAGAAAAAAACATTTGTATAATGCAGATTGCCTTTTCCAATTACCTATTATTGAAAGGCAGAACAACACTAGAGAGTTATAAAAGGGAACTGAAAATAGCATTTGCTATGAAATTTGGTTATTGTTCGCTGACACAGAGTACTTGGGAAAGAGGATAGTTGTTTTTTTTTTATTAATTCAGTGGGAGGAAGGGAGGCAGAGACAGACTCCCACATGTGCCTGGCCAGGATCCACCTGGCATGCCTACCAGGGGGCAATGCTCTGCCCATCTGGGGCAGTTGCTCTGTTGCTCAGTAACTAACTGAGTTCTACTTAGCAACTGAGGCAGAGGCCAAGGAGCCATCCTCTGCGCTGGGGTCCAACTCTCTCTGATGGGGCCATGGCTGCAGTTGAGGAGGAGAGAGAGGGAGAGAAGCAAGAGCAGAGTAGAGAAGCAGATGGGTGCTTCTCCTGTGTGCCCTGACTGGGAATCAAACCTGGGACATCCACCTGCTGGGCCACTGATCTACCACTGAGCCAACCGGCCAGGGCCAAAAGAGGACAGTTTTGAGGAGGACTTTGCTTCCCCATTTTCCATGTCATGAAACAATGAGATCGTGTGTGTGCTGTTAGAACCCCACGATGGGGAAGGGGGAGTTCTGCAGTTATGATTTTCAAGTAAATTTTGCACCTATTTTTCACAAATAGGTGATATTTATTTTCTTTCCCATTAATAAAGTCCAACAAAATAAAAAAAATATTATAGTATACTTGTGTGTGTGTGTGTATATATATGCACATACACACATACACAAACACATATATGGATAGTGCAAGCTTTTTCATGTTTTATAATTGTCACAAGAAGCTTCTATTTTTTTTTAAATTTTTTTTATTTTATTTATTCATTTTAGAGAGGAGAGAGAGAGGGAGAGAGAGAGACAGAGAGAGAGAGGAGAGAGAGACAGGGGGGAGGAGCTGGAAGCATCAACTCCCATATGTGCCTTGACCAGGCAAGCCCAGGGTTTCGAACCGGCGACCTCAGCATTTCCAGGTCGACGCTTTATCCACTGCGCCACCACAGGTCAGGCACAAGAAGCTTCTATTGTAAACTTTTTTACATTACCACATATAAAGCTAAACGAGTTGCCTCTAAGTATGTGACTACTAGATATAGCAACCACGATGTGGACCTTGAGAAATGATTAATTTCACCATCCCTTAAAACAAAAATAAATCCTAATAATAGAAATTGCTTTTATTTCTATGGGGACAGATGACACTTAAAAATATATATATATAATATATATATATTTTTTTTTGTCTGTGGGCCTTGGTAAATTTAGGTCTCACGTACAGATAAGAAACGTGAAATTTATAAAATGTGCATGTGTGTGTGTGTGTATAGTAAAATAAGTAATATATATATATATATATATACACACATATATGTAGTAAAATCTGTGTTATTTGGAAAAGGTCTAGCTCCCTGATTTCAACTTGCAGACAATTTTTCCTTTTTTCTCACAGGGTTCCCGTGCACGATGCAGCTCCTCACACTTCCTGGGGAGCAGGCATCACCATGACCCGAACCGTGCGCAGGTGAGTGACAGTAATTCACGGATTGGATGCTCTGCTGAGTTATAAATGATTTTCTTTTGTCCCTAAAAATGTGACTGGTTTGACTTTTGCTCAGAATCAAAGAGACTGTTGGAATACATCTCCCTTTCTAAGTGGCGGGAGAACAACGCATTTCTCATTAAATGGAAAGTCGGCGTGGGTTTTGGAACCCGTCCTATTATCCACAGAAGACGTCTTATGGGATCTAGCATGAGGCCACGGAATAAAAAATGACCTAATTTTCTAAAGAGGTTGTCAAAAAGCAGTTGTGAGGTAGAGTGCCATTGAAAAGGGCTACCGAGAGACAGAATGTTGATATTCTTTAAGAGATGAGGAAAAGTGGCATTCTTTGTACATCCACAAATTCACTCTTTGACCCATTTCCCTTGATTAGTTTCAGGTCCCCGAGTCTTATTCTTTCTTATACAACTGTGACAACTTGTAGGACTTCTGCATTGGAGATTTGGCTCACTTAGCGATAAGGGAGACTTCCCCCATGAGAGGCGTGTGTGCCTGGCTGCTCTTTGTGTGCACAGATATGTGTGGTTTTATTGAGATTGGAAGTCAAGGCCCCACACCTGTCCTGTGACACCCCCTCACCCCTTCTTTCTCCACCCAATAAACTTCGTTTCTTACGGACAATTTCTAAGGTAAGTAATGCTGCTGTTCTTCAGAGAACTTTATTTTTTATTTTTCAACTTTAAATAATTTTTTTCTTTTTCAGTTAAAGTTGACGTACAATATCATATCAGTTTCAGGTATACACTGCAGTGATTAGGCATTATATAGCTCACTAGGTTATCACCCCAGCAAGTCTAGTACCCACCTGGCACCGTACATACCCAGTACAACATTATTGACTCTGTTCCCTGTGCTGGGTGGACTTTACATCCACCTGACTCTTCTATAACTACTGATTTTTACTTAACCCTTTTACCTTTTGCACCCATCCGCCCAAACCCCCTCCCATCTGGCAATGTCAAAATGTTCTCCGTATGTGAGTCTGTTTCTATGCTGCTTGTTCATTCAATTCCACATGTAAGTGCAATCACGTGGCATTTGTCTTCCTCTGTCTGACTTATTCCATGCAGCGTAATACCCCGTACGTCCACTCGTATTGTTGCCAATGGTAAGATTTCATTCCTTTTTAAGAAGTTGAACTCAGCGTTCTAAGAACAATTCCCTTCCGCCATTTCTGCTGCAGAGATCGCCATCGTATGAAATGGTGATGTTTAGCAAGAATGGTTTTCGTCCGCTCTTTTCAGTCAAGTGGTAGCACCAAGGAACAGCATGGTGGTGGGTGGGAGTAGGAATGGGCCTCAGAAAGTGCATCGGGTCAGGGCACCCTGACCACCATGTGGCCAGAGCCCGAGAACGGGATTTCCTGCGCACGCTTATCCAGCTGCATTTCTGCAGAGCCTTGTGTACGCTTTGCAGCACCCTCAGCGACACGGAAGACTGGGACTAGGAAATGTCTCTGAATTTAAAAACAAACACACAAGCAAACAATAGTATGTGACGGTGCTTCCTTAACATGTGGGGGTCTGTGGTTTAGGAAATGTATACAAGGGAGTAATGGCCCCGTGTTTGAATCACATGATTTAATAGCGAACGCATGTCTGGGAGAAGGCCCTTTCCTGAACCTGTTCAACTGGAGCTAAAGCCACCGAGAGCTGTTCAAGGACGTGCAGCTGGTGTCGGCCCAGCTGGAGCTGTGGGCAGGGCCTTTCTAGTAGCCTTTCGACAGCAGTAGCTTGTAGGTTTTTATAAAGAAATGTGAGTGTAGGAGGAGGGTTATATTTAGGAAAATATCCAAAATGTCAACAACAGGGAAAAACATGACTTGCCCACTCTCTCCATTCATACAGAGTTGAATTAAAGTCGCAGCCGTGGTGTCAGAGTCAGGTACAACGCCTAGAACAGGGATGGCCTGGTCCTCCATCCAACTGGTCCCCCGTCCTCCCGCTCCACACATGGCCTTCTGTGCTGAGAAGCTGACAGGCCTGGCCCCAGCTGACCTATCCATCCGTCTCCTGGATGTCTGATCTGTGGCCAGGCACGTGACCTGTTTCAGCCAGTTTACTTACATATACAAAATGTGGGCGACGTCACCCTTGAGTCTGCCTCACTGAACTGGGGTTAGTTAGATCACATTTATAAAACAGTGTATAAACTAGGGTTTTGAAAGGGAAGAACTGTAGAACATAAAGTTATGTAGTGTAATTGGCCATCAGCATGACCTCCTTGGCAGGAACATGGCACCTGGTACCACCCTGCCTTCCACTCTGTAAGGGTCTCCAATCCCTGCTCCCCGATCGTAGTATCTAACGCAATCGGAGATACAGTCTTTGGAACGGTTTGTTTCCAATGTCCATTTTTAGGCAAGCGATATGGCACTGCTGAAGCATTTTAAAGCCAACGGGTCAACTAATCAAATCAATAAGATTCCCGAAAAATAAATTTCCCACTGCTCTGCAATCAACTTTCTGTCTTACGACGGCGACTTATGCATGAAACTTGAACTGCCACCAGAACATTTTAAGTTCCAACTTATCACATCATAAAGTGTGTGTGTGTGTATGTGTGTGTGTGTGTGTGTGTGTTTTAATATCTGATTCAGGGCCTCTGGCATGATATTTCTGTCATTTACTGATTTCAGTACAAAGAGGATCTCCCCAGAACTGATAAAACGTTCAGACATTTTAATGGATTCTACTGAAAATATTAGGAGTTTGTCATCAGGTGTAGAAGGAACATGCATCTCAAGGAATATTTCCCTCCCCGCCACTGGCCCCTGGCCCCTGGCCCCTGGCCCCTGGCTGGGTGGCTGTCTCATCCCCTCTATGAGATAGCACATCCTTGTGTCCTATCGGAACGGCACCTGCTCTGTGATTACCTTGTGTTCCTCGAGGCTGTGACTTCCTGACATGTTAACTTGGTATTTACACACACACACACACACACACACACACACACACACACTTTTGTTTGTATATGTCCTTAATCTTTAGGACGATCTGGGTGTAGTTGCTTTTTCTTTACCAGTATTTTCACCTCCTGTTTTTAAAATGTTGCAGTCATTTCCTTGGCTCACGTGACTGGTGATAAGCCAGCACTTGCGGGAGGCTGAGCACGTGTGGTGGTGTCTTTGGCTCTATGAGAGGACACGGTTCAGTTAGAAATGGATTCAAGATCACATTCAGCTCTAAATCCTTGAGGGAGTTCTTGATGGAAGCTACAGAGTTGTACCATGCAGCTCCATAGATGACCGTCCAAGTCATTACTGTATAGAGGTATAAATACATAGAATTATTGTGACTTTATATCCCATTTCAAAGGCTATCAAGAGCAGAGCTCTCAGATGAGAAGATGTAATTTTAAATTTTGTAGGCACCCAGAAATATTTCTCTGTGTGATTTGACTTCAAAATAATGACATATGGCCTAGCACATTTACATGTTAAGGACACTTTCTGATATTCTCATATTTGGAAATGCTAGGTAAACGCAAACACTGATACTTGTGCGCAGCCCTGCATGAGAATTTTGTGTCTTTACATAGAACAAAGGTTCAGATCCATGCTGGATACTTCCTGCATATTAAGTTTGCATAGAAACAAATATAGCTCAAGAGAGAGAAAATCTTAATATTAAAACAAAGAGCTATTTTTAGTCTATCAATAGTTATAAATGTAATTACCCATTATTATTATTTGGAAATAGAGACTAGTAGCTATCACTCTTTCTGCTTTAAATTTTTTTTTTATCATACTACTTGTCACAAATTGACATCTTGTTATTCGTGATTTTTTCATTGTCTCCTTTTAGAAAGCAGTGTCCTGAACATCTGGACATTTTCTGTGCTATTCCGTGCTCTGTATCCAGTGGTCAGGACAATCCTAATGTATATAGCCTAAGGAAGTACTAAATATGTATGGTAGACTGCAAGTGGCGAAAAGCCTTTGTAAATTCTAAGCTTTGCAAAGGCTAAGTTCTCCTCCCCACCACCTCCATATTGTCTATGAAGCTGAGTATTTGCACTCATCCCATAGCCCCACTTCACTTGCTTGCTTAAGTTGCTGGAAGCAGTTTCCATGTCCTTCCTCTCACCCTTTGTTTGTTCAGATGTTGGTTGATTTCACTTATGCATGGTGGGGGGATTCCTGTTTATGTCTTAAGAGAGTTCCTGGTTTTGCCTCAGATGTGTGACTTTGTATCAAAGACTTCCTTATTTGCATATGGCTATATAGTAAAGCAAACTGGAGTCTGTGGGGCTCTCAGATATTGCCATCAGCATTGAAGAGGCTTCCTAATCGATCCTCTTTTCTTGATGAGAGTATTTTTTTAATTCCACATCGTTCTCCCTCAAGACCCAGAATCTCTAGCCACTCTGGTCCATATCAAATATGGAAAAAGAAATAGATGCATTCTAGTACTTTCTTTTTCTGGAATTTTCCAAAACCTATATATTTTTATTGTTTTCCTTTTTGAGGCTGTAACAAAATTTTATTCTATTTTATATGCTATTTATTGTTTTTAAATTTTACATATTTGTGAATATGCATAAATCAACTTAAAGGACTATCTCTGTCTTCTTCCATTTTGATGAAACAATATAGAATGTGAAGAAGCCTTAGAAAGATACAGCATACATTGTATTCCCCAAAGAGGGAAATAGGGAAGATTAAGTGGGCAATACAAACAGTCAAGAGAACTCAACAGGGAATATAACATTTTATTCTTAGAAAAGAGGAGAGGGAAGAAAAGAAATATTACCAAGTCAGTTAGTTGGCTGTTTTTCCTGGATAAATCTGTTTTATGACAGAATAGAAAATAATGTAAAAAACCAAACGAAGCACAGATTTTATAAAACCAGTTGGAAAGTGACTACTGTAATTAGTGAGGGTGACTTATTAGTTTATTACAGACTCTAAACTAGTGGTATCATCTCCCCAAACTACATTTTTAAGGGCATGATGGCTTTATTTCTACAAATTACAAGCCACTCTTTTGTAAATCTAAAATGTTAAGAGAACTTCTAAAGCTCAGCGATAAGAGAACCAACTGACTGCTCAAAAGATCTGAGGCGACGATGGTGGGAGCCAGGTAGCTGACTGTGGCTGTGAATTTACACATAAGCAGGGGGGAGAGGGCAGGGGGAGCAACGTGCTCATCAAAGGTTTTAGAGACGTAAGTAAGGGTTCTTGTTTAGTGTAATGCATATGGTTACATACAGAAATATTTATAGACATACATATGCACACAGGTTAGCACGCACACAGTGTTTTTTTTTAGCCTGTGAGTTGAGAGAGCTTGAAAGAAATGAGCACCCCTAGTACCCAGATCTGAGAGTCTAATACTCCAGGGAAAGTAACAATCACGTGGGCCAAATGGCTGGTGACAGGGCTGGGATTTCCAATACACAGAATGCATCTGGGGCATCTTGTAGTTGCAGAAGGTAAGGAAGTGCTTGCTAAACACACACACACACACACACACACACACACACACACACACATACACACACACACTGATTGGGACATATCCAAGGGACATAGAAGCCAATTAGTTCCCAATGGCCAATGCAAGAGCAACTTGAGGAACAAAATAAATACAATAGCATTGGATTATTTCCCATAATATAATACCAATGCCTCCGAGTCCGCATGGCTATAGTAAGTACATGAATAAATTAACAGTTCAGGGAGCAGAGGAAACCTTCCATGCAGAAGAAAAAAAATCTAAGTAACTGGTGCAGAGGCTCCACCTTCCAGGAGGAGGCGCACTGTCCAGGCTCTGTAAATGTGGGCTGCATGTGCTCACTTCCTTCCAAAGAGCGCATTACAGAACCCAGATTATATAAAAAGAAAAAGCCAACTTTACAGTGAAGAAATATGGTGCTTCCTTAGCTAGGTGACAAAGGTCAGCATTAACAGTCATAAATCATGTTGCTCGTTTGTGCGCTTGCTATGATGTGATGAATATGGCATTTTATTTCTGTGACCTTCCTCCTGTAGCCCATAACCCCAATCCAATCATGAGAAAAACAAATCCCCATGGAGGGCAGCCTATAAAACACTTGACCATTGTCCCTCAAAGCTGTCAAGGTCATCAAAAACAGGGCAATACTGAAAAGCTGTCAGAGCCGAGAGGAGCTATATGGAGAGATGATTCTTAAATTCACTGTTATCTCAGATGGGATCCCTTAAGAGAAAAGGGACGTTGAGTAAAAACTAATAAAATCTGAATAAAGTCTGGACTTTAGTTAATAAGTATGCATCAGTATTGGCTTACTAATTGAAATATATGTACTCACTAATGTAAGAAGTTGTGAGGAGGAGAAACTGGGCATAGGATAAAAGGGAAGTCTCTGTACTGTCTTTGCAATCTTTTTGTAAACATATAATTGTCCTCAAAACAAGGTTTATTTTTAAAAGGAAAGCAAAAGATAAAGGTCATCATGAGACACTAGAAAGCTATTTTTTAACCTGAGTCATTTATTTGTTTTCTAAAACATGGAGTAATGTTAACTTAAAAAGTTGAGATGCGTAATAATTTACCCTGTGAGATCCATGCTTCTGTTGCCTTTCTGCGTTGATTACAAACTCAGGAATTTTGTGTTCAGAATCGTAGAAACTGATGGAGTTGTTTCCTTCCGGATTCCCTCCATGAAGCCTAGCGCAGTTCTGAGGAAAGAAGGGAACAAGAGAAGCTGACGTGAGTGACTGCCAGCCAGACCTCTGGGACCCTGAGGGGGCCACGGGAGCTGGGCTGGAATTACAAGCAATCGTGAGAGGCAGAGCTGGCAATTAAACTAAGTTAAGTGCTTGTCACAAAGTGGTCACTCAAGGTGCTCTTTTTTCTCAGTTACAAATCGCATTCAATATTATTCTGTATTAGTTTCAGATGTACAGCAAAGGGGTTAGACAATGATATAGTTTACAGAGTAGTCCCCCAACGTCCCCACCTGGCTCCAGTCATGGTCATCGCAGCGTCACCTGTGCGCTCGTCTACGTCCCTGTGACTCTTCTGAAGTTGCCCATTTGTTCTGCTTAGTCCCTTCCTGTCCTCACGCATCTCCCCACCCCCACCCCCACAGCTGTCAACCTGTTCTCTGTGTCGATGAGCCTGTTTCTGTTTAGTTTACCTTTCCTTTATAGTACACATTTAAGTGAAATAATACAGTATTGGTCTTTGTTAGGAAACGTTATATTAATTTTCACTAGTCAAGGCAACATCCAATAAGGAGCTTTGGCACCAAGATTACTAAATACAAAGGTTTGATTTGAATAAACATTTGTTGAGATCTCTCTCTCTCTCTCTTTTTTCTTGCTAAATCCAGTGAGGATGTGCACCCCCTTAATAAAATCTATCTCGTCAGAGTGGCTTTTACTGGCTCTGTAATAACGGAGAACAAAGGGATCCTGTGCTGTGGAGCTTATCCCAACAGGGTGGGCATGACCAAGACGTCCAGGCACAACTGAGGGCAGAGAAGGGGTTGTCGGGAAGACAGTGATTTCCACTGAAACGTGATGGCTCAGTGGGACTTCTGAGAGGAGAGACAGGGATGCGGTGTTTTGAATGGAAACAGTAGCATTCCTTAAATATCAGTGCTGTGAAAATGCACGTGTTTGGAGGCAATGCCAGTTAAGTCTGACCGTGGGAGAGCAGAGCTTAGGAAGAGACACAGCGAGAGATAATGTTCAGAATTGAGCCACTCTATCTCTGGTTTTGAATTCTTAGTTAACCCATTTGGAGTTAACTAACTGATTCCAATGCCAAGTGAGCCCGTTAAAGATATTTTGATCTGATTTGAGATTTGGGAAAATAGCTTTGATTCAAAATTCTAAGCAACCTACTTAGAAGTCCTTATTATTTTTTTAATTTTTGATTGAAATTTTATTAGCTTCATGTAAAATCAACATGAAATTTATGGTGCTTTAAAAGAATGTGTGTTGTCTCTGCGTAGAATGAAGGAATATTTGATATATTCATCTAGAGGTCATGAAAATAGAAAAATGCACCATTTCTTGAGTGGCCAGAAACATTTCACTATTGTAAAAGTTAATTATAATTTGTGTGAATTATACTTTATAATTACCAGGTCAAGTGAAATATTAATATGAATTTAAAATAGTAAAAGTAAGATTAAAGGCACATAATTTAGTTCAACTGTGACATCTTGACAACCTGCAAAAATTGCCTGCAATAAATGATTCTTCATATCGAGAAATACAGTAAGGATTAGTTGATACTTTAATCATTTAGAGAATTTATATTAGTGTAACTGCCCCATGGCAACAGTGTTCTTGGTAGCCGGTTCTATTGTGTGGTTGTGTCACTGACTAGGAAAGGTGACACTGATTGTCAAAGGGGAGTTATTTTACCCTGTTGTAATAGGGATAGATGCCACTCTTACTGTGCCACGAGGGTTGTAATGTCTGATATGGTACCAAATGGGAAGAGAAGCCTCTAGATTTCATGAGATATAGAAAATAGCTGTTGTTATTTTTTTTTCTGCTAACTTTCTTTGGGATCCAAAGCCTAGAGTACTGATTTAATCTTAGATTTGACTTAAAAAAAAAAAAAAAGAAAGAAAAAAAAAGAAATACTGAGTGAGGATAATAGAATTAAAAGGTTATTTGATTACCTGAAACCACAGCACCATATGTTCTGGGATTGGATTTCGGGGATCAAAATGTATGATTTTTAAGAAAATGTTTCTAGTTCAGCTATATCCTGTTATTCTTCATATTCATGAACTAATATTTGTGAAGCACTCGTTCCCCAAGTTAAATAAAGGAAAATCGTGTGTGCCTAGTTTCCATGTCAGTTTTTATCACATGAAATTGGAATGACCCTGACTTTGACTCTTCTCAAAAAAATTTGTAAAGGACTAAAATAAACCACACTTCTCTTAAAGAAAATTAAAAAAAAAAAAAGCAAGTTCAAGTTTCCCTGCTTAGCAAGTCACAGTTGTTGATCAATATAAATAAGTAAGAAAGTACAAACCACCTTATTTAATGTGTCCAAAAAAGTATATTCTACTCTCATGCTGCTTTCAAGGTGACGACGGTTAATTAAAAAAAATAAGCCATTATAACGAAAATGCAAAAGACTATAAACTTTATTTTATCCTTCCAAGTTATAAAAAATATGATTAAATATCCAAACTGATTCTCACTGTTTTGTTTCTTTGCTATAGGTGTTGCTACAAGTATGTGAAACAATAGAAATTCCTAAATTCATTTGCAGGTGGTCAGGGCGATTTAATGTGTATATGAATGTATTCTAAACATGTAGCAATTGCACTACTCAGCTGTAATAAAATATTTATCTACTCAAATAAACACAAAGCAACAAAGACATCCCCAAGGAAGAGAAGGAAAAGAAAAGCCTTAGCAAATTTGAAAATACTACTACTAAATTTACTTTTGTTTATACTTACCTTTATAAATAGTATACTGTGCAGCTTGGAGATTGTAAATTGTGTTTCTTTTGTATTTTCAACTGTTTCTTATGAGTTTTCATATCTGCAAATATATATTTGTAATAGAGTTCTTGCCACTCACATGTATGAGATGTGTATACATGTGAGTATGTATGTGCACACATATATCCATATAGGGAGGTATATTACCAGTCTCTCATTTTCTTAGGTACTAACCATAACAAATGTGAAAAAATATTTTATGTGGTTTTTATATTTTCAATATTAAATTCCTAAACTATGTTCTATATAAGTAATTCCTGCTGTGTCATATATAACATCAAAAATGTAATATCTAATATAAATAAGTTTATTACATGGTATAGAATTATAGTGTATGATACGAAATGCTATACATGCTACATTTACTATCACATATCATAACAGATAAACAAAGTGGTAAGTCTGCTTTGTTTAGATACAATTTACACTATTGTTTGTATAAATTTTGTATTATGGTAAAGATTTCATTTAAAAATATGGAGATATCCTGACCAGGCGGTGGCGCAGTGGATAGAGCATTGGACTGGAACACAGAGGACTCAGGTTCAAAACTCCGAGGTCACTGGCTTGAAAGCGAGCTCACCTGGTTTGAGCAAGGCTCACCAGCTTGAACCCAGAGTTGCTGTTTTGAGCAGGGGATCACTTGGTCTGCTGTGTCCCGGTCAAAGCACATATGAGAAAGCAATCAATGAACAACTGATGTGCTGCAATGAAGACTTGATGCTTCTCATCTCTCTCTCTTCCTGTCTGTCCCTATCTGCCACTCTCTCTGTCTCTCTATGTCTCTGTCACAAAAAAAGAAAGAAAAAGAAAGTAAAAAAATATATATGGAGAAAGCTGAAAAAAAATAAGGTATGTACTTATACTATTATTTGCTTTGTCACCAGTCTGTCACAGATTTGGAATATGTTGAGTGTAAAGGGAAAATGCATCAAAGTTTTTCAACTCTTGTCTTCCGAGAGTCTGCTTAGGACCCAATCCCCGACCCTTTTCAGACGTCGCAAGGACAGCCCAGAGATGTTCAGTCACTCTACTCGTGAGCACTGTCTCCCTGTGGCCATTAAGACAATTGAAGTATCAAAATTAAATGTAAAATTTCAATGTAATATCAAATGATTATATTTCTCTGCTTCTTCAGCCCCGGGGCCTGCTGGGAGAAGTGGCTACGACAGGTTCTCACTGGCCACATTTGGGGCATTGAAGAAAAAATGGATAATAACAGTATGGGTTATCACCCGTCGAATTAGAAAAATAATTTACGAGTCCATACTGTCTCTGTAGGAAGAAGTTAAAAGAAAGTTCTTTCTGTACAGGAAACTGTCAGCTAATAAACCTTAAAAGGTTAATTGAATATCACACAGGGAATGTTTGGTTCAGCAAGTGCTCTGAGAGGAAACTTGGGAACAGTTATTCCCAAGACTTCAGAGTATCTCCGATTACTGACGGAAAGTGTATATTTTCGTTCAGAACTTCAGCATCCTAGATCACGTGCAGCAGGCACCGTGTGTCACCTGATTTGGTGCGGCAGGAAGTGCACCGCCCACCTCCCCGGCCTTCTTGCTCAAAACGCTGAACCTGACTCCACACGCAAGGACAGCCTCCAACAGGTCAGACTTCGCAGTACGCTGAACTACTCACTGTAGCTACATTTTTCAGTACGTTAATTTTTAACAAAGGAATGACAGCAGCAAAAACAGCAACACAGTGTCAGAGTCATAGATATTTTTTTAAAAAGCTCAGAGGCACCTGGAGAGTAAAGGTGATTTCAGAGACGATATAAGAATTGTCTGATCCTTAATTGAAACCTACATTGGGAATTGAAAGCCTGTTGGAAACGTTTGGATACAGATTGTAATATTTACATGTCACTGTACCCAGTTTTAATTACACCCCGTAAGAATTCATATACTTATTATTCAGTAAAATACTTTCTAATGTATATTAGATTTTGCGTTTGAACTATGACATAGGCAGTGGTGTGTGATTTAAAAATCTTAGCACTTGAGGGATGTCCTAGTTACTTTTTTTTTAAAAAAAAAATAGTTATTTAGCCGACACTGTGCTCAGAGAAATAAAAAAAATAAAATAAAAAAAAATTCAGTATTTTAATTACGGTATTTTATAATTTCCTTTTAACCAGCTCTACAATTTGTGAAGAGTTTTATGGCAGCTGAGAAAAAACAATAACAAAAACATGTGATGTCTGTTTTTTGTGATGCCAGGTTTTGTATGTAGGAATTAGTTAAATTTCAAAATTATATTAAAGAAATATTTTCTTTCTTTCTCATTTGCTTTCTCCTGTCAACTATTGGAAGACGATGGTTAATGTCCTCATTAAGACTCTGAATTGTTTTCTCTTTATAATTTGATTAATTTTTAATGTATAATTTAACTTACGTTGCTGAATGCATGGAAGTGTAGGATTGTGAAATGCTTATGATAAATGTATCATTCTGAAATGTCCGGCTTCATCTCAGGTATAGTTTTTGCCTTAAATTTTACTCTTCCCCGATTATGAGGGGTTAATCTTTACAGATGTTCTCTGGACTTCTAATTGTTCTATGTCTTGATCTTCACAAAACGTCTCTTGAGAGTAGCCTAGGTTTAGGCTTTGAATCAAGTCTAGTTTGACGGTATTGGTGTCTTACTTGCAGAAGTCAGCCCATATTCACCGTAATAACTGAGATGGTTGGGTCTTTATCACCAAGGTCACTGTATTTTCCATTTGTCTCACTCACCAAAGGGAGATCCTATTTTCCTTCCATGTTGTCTTCTGCAAGTAATGAATATTGCAGTTGCCCCTTATGTTCATTTAATCATTTGCTATTCTTTCATACTTTCATACTTTGATGATTCTAAAGCTTACATCCCCTGTCCTTGACCTGTTCCATTTAATGCCAAGACGAGCACTGGCTGTGGCGCAGGAGGGCGTCCGTCTCCCCTGGGAGACCTCCCCTCTCCGCGTTCTCATCACGGCATGCCCTTCCTGCTGAAGATATTGGGAACCTCGCAAGCTATTACCATCGTCGTTTTTATGAACTCGATACTTTTCTGGACTCATACATTTATAAACTCCTTTTCCCGTATTCATCACTCCTCTTGCATTTCCTGTTTCCAGCCGTGATTGTTTTTTATTTTGCTTCATTTACTTTTCAAATTTTCTTCTTTAAATTTAAAACTGCAGGCGAGCAATGTCCTCTTTTCTTTTTAACTCTAAGTATTTTTCTCCTTGGTTTAAATATTTTCCAATTGTCGAAAGAAAATAGAGTCTCACAAAAGAACATTGCAATGTAAGCAAAAGCCAGTAAACATAACCTCCGAGGCTCGTGCACTGACTGCCGGTTGGTTTGCTCTGCTTCTGTGCTCTAGGGACCTGTCCGTACAGCCATGTTCGGCAGAAGTTCTATCTTTGAAATTTTGGCCTGCACTTTGGTTAAATACATTTTGGTTAGGCATTACTCTCTTCTTTTAGTAATAATTCAACATGTCATTACATTCTCTTTTGACTTTTGACTTTCCTTTGGAGAAGTCAGCGGTGGATCTTCCTGTCGCATCTCTGCAGGCCACGGGTGTCAGTTTGCTTGGGCCGCCAAAGGTAGATACCAATGTTTGGGCAGTTTAAAGAGCAGAAATTATATCCTCACAGTTCGATAGCCAAGATCGTGGCATCAGCAGGGCTGGCTTCTCATGAGGCTTCCCCCGGTGGCTTGTAGAGGGAGGCCCACTTGCCTTGCCCACAGATGCTCTGTGCTCTGTGACTCCACATCCCTGGTGTCTCTCTTCTGTGTCCAAATCACCTCTTCTTGTCACGACATCAGCCAGCCCGGAGAAGGTCCCGCTCTACTGGCATCATTTTAACTTCACCGAAAGTACTAAGAACTCGTGCTTTAACACATGGGTTTTGTAGGGACCCAGTTCAGCCCATAACTCGTGTGTCTGTGTAGTTAATGCTTTTAAGATGTTCTCTTCATTTTGTTTTTCAGTGAGGTGTTTGTTTGAGGGTTCTTTTAATACTTTTTGAGATTTGTTGAGGTTGACTGTTTGGATTGATAGTTTCCATTGATTTGGCCAAATTTTCAGACATTATGTTATCAGATGTTGATTTTTGTCCTTTACTCCGCCTTCTCCTTTTGCTATTTCAATTAGGCGTGCCTCAGGGTTTTTGCACGTGTCCCAGTCATCCTTTAAGCTCATTTCCTCACCTCTACACTTGCTTATCTCTGTGCTTCAGGTTGCTTTATTTTCTGACATATATTCCATTTGTGGATCTGGGTTTTGCTGCGTCCAATCTGTTGCTCCACTTGCCAATTTATATTCTGCTGTGTCCATTCTTATGGTAAGCCTATCCTGTCCGTGCCTCTTTTTAGTTATAAAACACAGTTTCTAGAAAGCCTTATAATTTTCTGGAAACTAACGTTCCACGGGAAATGTTTCATTCTTTCACCAATGATTCCATCCATGGTCTCCTCATTTGCTGTAACAAATTCATTCTTGTCGTTTGCTCTCTCTCCTGTCTGAATCACCTACTTCTTTCCTGATGTTTGAAGTTTTGTTTGTTTCTTAATGATGTGGTCTTTCTTCTTCCTTGTCTGATTTTAACACATGCTGAGCTCTGTGTCTAAAAGAACTTGAGCACTATGCAATTGTGCTGTCTTTCATTGAAGAGGTTTTATACTTCCTTTTGTTATCATCCGGAGTGTGAACTGTCTCACTACACCCTAACCTTGGACTGAGCTGGTCAAGGCTGGGCTTCAGTGAAAATCTGAACTTCCATGTGGTTGACTCTGTGTCTAGACTTTGTCTCTCAAGAACATTCAGTGGATAGCTTGGACAGACTTTGTATCCTTAGCTCAGAAAGAAGACTGGCGATTTGTGGCAGTCTTTCAGAAGGTTTTCGTATTTTCTCTTTTGCCTACCTTTCCTGATTAAAAAAAAAAAAATAGTCATCTATCTTCCAGGGAAAACTGGCTGTTTATTTTTAAGGACTCCCGTGTTTCTAGTTTAGGAATTTTTAGCAGTTTCTGATTGGGTTCGTCAGTAGCGGTCCTCTGCTGGGGGCTACGTATTTGTTTAGCAATTTACTCAAGAAAAAGGCAGATGAAATTTGTCATGGCCTGTTCAACCCTCCAGTTAGGCTCCAGTCCCCCATGCTCCCTTGTTCCCGGAGGTCTTTCTCCATGATACACCGTTGCACGTACAGAACCTTCCCTCTGCTCTTAAGCAGCTCTCACTGTAACCCTATCTATGTCTTATTTTAACATCCCCCAATGCAGTGAAATGCTTTGGGGGAAATTCGGTCTTGAGTTCATGGCTCATCAAGATGCACATTTTGTTTCAGGCAGTCCTGTGCCAGCGCTGCAAGCCCCTGTCACCCTCCCCTCCCACTGCTCACACTCCGCGGTCCCCTCCTCGGCCGAAGCCCACAGTCTCAACGTGCAAAAGCAAGTAGGGGATAAAAAGAAAAAAAAAGTAGCTGTGAGTCCTTGCTTTCTATCTGAGCAATTTTCTTTCTTTAGAAATTGAACCCATCCAGTACTCATTGGTTTGAAATCTCACATATGGCTTCAAAAATGTAACTTTGTAACTTTATTATTTATCTTGCTTTACTAGTTGTTAACAGTGAGGGCATTGGTCTGCCCCTAACCTAGTGAACTCCACAGAAGCAGACCTCTCATATGCTTTTTAAAATCATCTTCTAAATTTCTAATACCAATAAACCTACATGTATGAGTCGCTAATTTATAGCTCCAAATTTATTCAACAATGATGACCAAACATCTTCGGGCCCAACAGCGCCAAAACACATTAGCGTGTTCCATCAATAGCTGGGAAATCGGAAATAAGTAAAATTGTTAAGAAAAATGCATTTTGTGTGTGTGTGTGTGTGTGTGTGTGTGTGTGTGTGTGTGTGTGGCAGAGACAGAGAGAGTCAGAGAGAGGGACAGACCAACAGGAACGGAGAGAGATGAGAAAGATCAATTCTTCCTTGTGGCTCCTTAGTTGTTCATGGATTGATTTCTTGTATGTACCCTGACCCGTGGACTATAGCAGACCAAGTAACCCCTTGCTCAAGCCAGTGACCTTGGGTTCAAGCTGGTGAGCTTTGCTCAAACCAGATGAGCCTGTGCTCAAGCTGGCGACCTCGGGGTCTCAACATGGGTCCTCCACATCCCAGTCCAATGCTCTATCCACTGCGCCACTGCCTGGTGAGGCAAGAAAAATGCATTTTTAAGGCTAGACTATCATTTTAAAATAGAGATGTATCAATCAGCTGTGTTGCATAAAAATTAGGCACAAACTTAAAAAATACCTATGTATCATCTTGTTTGTTTCTGCTAGTCCAAAGTCTCTGTATAGCTAGCTCTCTCTCATCAGGGTCTCAGAAGGCGGCTTCAAGCAATCAGCCAGGCTGTGGTCTTATCGGGAATCATAACTGGGGAACAAACCATTCCTGAGCTCGGTCAGGTTGTGGGCAGAGTTCGTTCCTTTATCGTTATGGGACTGAGAGCTCCAGTTGTTTGCTGCCTGTGTTCCGGAAGCTGACTTCAGTTCGAAAACTCATCCAACAGCTCCCTCACTGGTGCTCGTCTCTATAAGCAGCTGGCAACATGTTTGCTTGCTTTCTGAAGGCTACCAGGGAGGCATGAGAGTGAGTCTGCAAGCAAGGTAGCATCTCATCAAAGGTAACAAATCATGGGAGTGAAAACCCAGCACCTTTACTCTATTTTATGGGTTAGCGCAAGTCATTTCTTTCCCGCCCTCAAGGGGAGGAATTACACAGTCATGCGCACTGATATGCTTGGACCATTGGGACCACCTTACAGGTGTCTGCCGCTGTATCCTGACCATTGATATGCCTCTAAATATATGGTATCAATATGAACTTGGGTCATTAAGAAAAAGAAAAGGAAAATCAAACAGAGATTAGTAGTATAGTGATAGATAAGTCCACATTTCTATAAAAATATATTTAAAGTTTGTGTGTGTGTGCATGAGAGAGAGCAAGAGAGAGACTGTTTATATGTTCAGAACAAATAAGCTTTAGAATTCTATTTCTCCAGGCCACTACAGTTGTTAACTTGAAAACTTATTCTTTTTGTACTTATTTCCTTGCTAAGGAGCAGAAAACACACTGTTTGTTTTCAAACCTGACTCTTGACTCAGGCTCACCCTTGTCCTTAATGCTGTGCATAACTGATACTTATAATACAGTGTACTTGTTAAAGTTTGTAGGAAAGAAACTTGAATTCTGAGAGAATACTTGGATTCAATAGCTATACTACTGTCTAATTCACCATTTAAAGTATTTTTAGCCTCAGGGTTTGTGTTTCATTTGACAGGTGTCTCATTTTCCCCTTCTTCTGATTGCAATTGCTGATTCTTCTCAACCCTAGGGACATTTATACTTCATCACAGAAGTTAGGAGAACAGTCCAAACTGTTTTTCCTTGAGCACGTTGGCACTTACTTTGACCCGGCTGTAGAGTTGAAAATTTGAGTTAGGTTTCTATGATAATATTAGAAACTTTAAAAAGTATAAAATTTCATGAATGTTTTTTATTTTTGTGTGTTTTTATGACAGAGACAGAGAGAGGGACAGGTAGGGACAGATAGACAAGAAGAGAGAGAGATGAGAAGCATCAATTCTTTGTTGCGGCACTTTAGTTGTTCATTGATTGCTTTCTAATATGTGCCTTGACCTGGGGGGGGGGGAGGCGGTTACAGCAGACCAAAGGACTCCTTGCTCAAGCCAGTGACCTTAGGCTCAAGCCACAGAACTTGGGCTTCAAGCCAGTGACTTTTGGGCTCAAGCTAGCAACCATGGGATTATGTCTATGTTTCCACATTCAAGGCAGCGACCTGCACTCAAGCTGGTGAGCCCACACTCAAGCCAGCAACCTCGGAGTTTTGAACCTCGGTCCTCTGCATCCCAGTCCAATGCTCTATCCACTGTGCCACTGCCTTGTCAGGCTATTATTTATAACTAATAAAATATATCTGATAGATTAATTTCTGAGGCTTCCTTATGTAATCTATTTTTATTCTTATCTCATAACAAAAATAAGTATAAATAAGATCTTTAAAGTCTTTAAAATAAATGATACCATCAATTGTTTTATTCTGAACCTCTATGTGAATATATTGATTACTTGTTCAGAGTAAAGCAGAGTACAGCAGATAGCTTTTATCCTATTTAAAGTTGGGTTTAAATTTCCTATAATAAACTTAATATGTATTTAACACAGGATAAAAGAATGTTTCTTTCCTCATAGGTGAGTACTTTGGGTAAACACCGAGTTGACTATATAAAATTGGTAGAAACCATTTAAAGTGCATCCATTTCTTGTCTATTGGGATGATCAGAAATAAATGGAAATGGCTGGTGCTTTCTTCTTTACCATATACTTGTTGCTCACACTGGGTTTCTGGTGTTAACTAGAGTTATGATCAGTCCATTGAGGTTATGCTGAAACCAACTTTCATTTAAAACTTATATTGAGTATTAGAGCTCTCGTACATTGGTGATGGGAATGCAACATTGTACAGTCATTTTGGAAAACAGATCAGCATCAGAGATAATGTTATATCTACAATGACATATGATCCAACAATCCCACTTCTAGAGATTTACCAGAGATCAATAAACATATATAGCCACACAACAACCTGTACACAAATGCTGGTAGTAGCATTGCTGATAATAGCTAAAAATGAGAAAAAAATCTAACTGTCCATCAACTGATGCCACTCAAGTTTCTGGTGCACCCATTCTGTTGTATATATGATGAAATTAAAAGGAGCAAACAGTTGACATGTGTAAAAATCTGGATCAATTGCAAAAGTTCATGCTAAGTGAAGAGATTCTAGTATAAAGAATAAATAGTGTGGTATTTAATTTCTATGACCTTTTAGGAAAAAAGTAAATAATAATGACCAAAAGCAGATAGGCAAGATTCAGGGGAATAAAAAAGTTAACTATAAAGGGGCTTGAGGTAATTTTCTGAGATATTGGTAAATTTTATGTCTTGATTGTGATGATTATTGCATGGATATACAAAGTACCCTAAAACTCATCAAATTGCTCATTTAAAACAAATGAAAATTCTTGGATGTAACATAAACAACAATAAAGCTGTTGAAAACCAGAACAGAAGGAACAAAACAAATCATGGACTGAGAAGAAGACCCAGTTGACATCTTGAGTCTGCTCACCCAATTGTGCTGGGTTGTGATGTGTTGTGTCAAAAACATTCAGCACTTAGTTCTTAATGACCTGTGGGAGAGGTAAAAGATGCCCAGGATGAGGCCTTAACTATCTAATATCTTATAATAAATAAATGAAAATGTGGCTGTGGAGCACTGAGGTTAGGAGGGCAGCTTCTGGATGTCTAGAGTCTAAGGTCAGGTCCAATCTGTGCCACTTACTGTGTGAACTTTGGAAATTACATAGCCCCTCAGTGTTTCAGTTTCCTCTTCTATAAGATGGAGGTTAAACTAGGGTTTATTGACAAGTTTGATATAATGATTAAGTCAGTTTCTCCATACGGAGCACTTGGAATAGCACCATAATCTAAGTAACCAATAAACACAGTTATTATTGGAAATCACCCATGGTATTATACATACTTTACTTAACTGGCTGATACAAGTTAGTAATGCATGAAAAAAAAGCACATGTCTAGTCATTTAAATCAAGTTGATTTAGTGTAGATATCAATTGAGTTACATACTACTCAAAACCGAAAGAACTCTATCATGTGGTTGTGAATGATATTTTTCATGACATTGGTTAAATCTGTATTTTAAAGTTACTGACTGTATTAAAAACCAAGGATATACTTAGGGAATAAAAAGTTCAAGAGTGAACAGTATCATATAAATAATTTAGAATGTTTGTATTACATTTGAGCATTAATTTTTATATTTCTAGGAATGACTATGGCTACAGGCAAACACGTTACCTATGAAACGTCTTTAATATTTATATAAAGCAATTATTAATAAAATATAATATGTTATAATATCTCCTATGAATACTTATAATGATGTTAAACATGGGACTTATAAGACTGAAGACACTTTTTTAATGGTTTTCTAAAATACTCAAAATAGGTTCTTTGTATTAATAGTCATAGAAAAAAAGAAAGTCAAAATGATTGTTAAGGGGAAGGAAATCCGAACTTCACAAAGGAGAAACATTGTATAGAATAGTTCTTGATTGCATAAACACCTCTAATTCCAAAAAGTCCGTTAATCCGTAGCACCAATTATACCTGTTTAAATCAATGGGAATTTTAGAATGCAGCAAAGGGACCAGGTTGAGCCCTGAGTAATTAATTAAAATGACAAATGTATGTAAATGATGAATATAGACCATTGTAATTAGAGACTCACCAGGTGTAGTAAATAAACTCTACTTTCTGTTTTCAAAATTGCTTATAGCCTAATGATAAAATGAGAGTTGCCAGGCTCATCTGAAATCCCAGCTCTCTGCAGACAATGGGTGATCTAGTTAGAGTTTCCCTTGTAACAATGAGCATGCATCTAACGACATACAGAGGTAATAAAATAAATATAGTTCCAGAGAATGAAGAATCTCTGTAGGAGGTAAAGAGGTGGATGGCATGATTAACTTGGGGTTGAAAGGCAAAATAATTCATATTGTATCTTTAGAACAAGGTTATCTAAAATATTTGTACTTTTTTTTTAGTATTTTCAAAACATTGCCAAAAGAAATTGACTCATCTCTCCTCTTTTAAAAACTTGAGATTTGTCCAATGTGATTAATTTGATAACTTATCCTATCCACTTTTACAACATAGAAACTCACAGCTGTTTCCAGTTTCAAGTGTACCCTTCATAAAATAGTCCAATGAAAAAATTCAAATATGCTAGTAGTTTAAGTTCAGATGCACTGACTTGAATTAACAAAGGACACTTTTTTCTTAATCCTTTAAAAAATTGCACGAACACACCTAGCTGATCTGAAAAAATATTTTTTAAATAATTGATGGACGGATTTAGACAGCACAGAAATGGGTAGCTAAAATGCTATGAGTCATTGCTATTGAATATAAATGAAAGCAAGACCTGTACAATCCTAATAACCCATGGATCCTAGCTGAAGCATTCTGATGTCAGTGAATATTGCCCTCAGCTCCTGTAGGGTGAATATTGCCCTCAGACTCTTCGGAGGATGGGCACAGATCATTTTGTATGACACCCAAACACAAAACCTTTATTTGTCCTTCAACTTCAAGTTGTGTTTTACTGATATAAAAATTTTACTTATTAAAAGTATATAAATACTTTCCATCAACTATACATGAAAAGGTAATAAGACTCACATGCATTTATCGAACGGCGTGTCAGTCGTGTTGTTTCCCTGTGGAAGAATGACCCGAGTGTCTGTGAGGATACAGTGCCATCCCTGCTTAGACGTGCACCTTTAACCTTCACTTTCTGATGGTTCCATTTGGCTGTATGAGTGCGTCCAGCTGTCTGTAGTTTAGAGCAGGGTTTTACCTCCTTCATCTATTACTGCTGGCTTGCAAATTGGCCCCATTCATAGAGGTCGAAAGAGGCAGACCATTCCAGATTGGTAGGTGGCAGGATTGATAAACTAGGGGAGTTATATATTTATCAGTGGCCCCAAGACGAGAAGAAATCTGCACCTGCCCACCAGGATCTTTATAGGAGAAAGCTGGAAGTGGCTCAGTCACTGTTGCACATTGCTCTCTCACGGCTGTGTCCTTGCACATGGCCCCAGCTGTGACAACCATGGGCAGAATGTGTGTTCCGAGAACAGGGCAGAGGCTGCGAAGACTGTGATTGCCTAGGGCAGCTCACAGGTCAGCCAGTGAGGTGGCCTCTTTGTCTCTCCCAGCTCCACCGGCTGTTGGAGAACTCAGGTCGGAGAGGTGCGTAGTTTGACCCATTCTTCTGAAAAAGTTTTCTCGTACACCTACTTGAAAGGTAAGAATTCTTGAACTGTTGAGTACAACAGCCAAGGTTCAGACAAAGGCATGTCTAATTCCAAAGCCCACGCTGTTTCCTAATGTGGACGTCATCTTTAGATATTGACTATTTTAATTTAGTGAACCTTCAGTATATGTGCTGTGTGGGACCAGGGCAGATACACATAGCACAGTCCCCAGGTGTGCCACTCACATAGACAAATATGTAACTGCTACTTCTGGGAGCTGCCATTTACAATACTCCTGTATTTTTAAGTTTCCAATGTTTCACCTTAAATACTTTTGATCCTGATCATTTTCTGTTGGAGACTATTTTAGCCTCTAGACTTTAACCATTCAGTGCATTTTCTCAGAATGACATAATATCTATAATATGTATGCATAATACATATAATGAATAATACCTATAATATAATGAATATTCACATACATTTTCCTTCACATACAAGTTATATGTTTAATTGATCATATTTTCCTGTCTTGCATGTGATGCCTTGCATGTGAAAAATACTAAAATATTTGGTCAGTGAAAAGATGTTTAGAGTGCAGAGAACTAAACTCTTGGCATAGTTTTATTTATTCATTTATTAATAGATGTGTGCCTGCATGCATGTGTGTGGTGTGAATTTATTTATGAGGACATAAAGGGAGCATGTAGGCATGGTGCATCTCAATGTCCTATGGAAAAATCCCCAGTTACAAACAACAGACCATTAAGCTTTTTAGAAGATGGTCTCCCTTAAACTTGAAAATAATGGAGTTTTAAAGAATATCTGTACGGTAAATAACAATTGGTTTTTAAGATATCTTGAACTTTCTGTGGCAAAGCCTTACTGGAAGAGGGTCTATGGCTATAATACGTAATGCAGCGTGAAGGTATTTGTAACAGTGAGACTTCTCCAACAATGGAACCAGTTTCATGGGAGGAATAGACCCCACTCAGAAGCATGATGTGAGAGGGTAGCGATCACCTTTTTTGGTGCCTGTATAAAGGATTCTTGCTATAGTAATGAGTTGCAGAGTTAAACATAGTTCAGGCACACTTGAACTCCAGTTCAAAAGTTTTGGCATTCTGTATTATTGCTATTATTTTCACAAATATCACTCCATTTTGTATATTTTTCTTTCAAGTCATTGATTAGCTGGAGTTTGGGAGAAATTCTCTTATTTAAAAAAATAAATGTTGGCCATATTATTTTCTAAAAATGAAAAACGTTCTTATTAGGTATATTCTTTTATAATAAATTTCTCTTATGACATCTTTTATCAATATTCAGTGTTCTGCATTTCCTTGAGAATAATTCCCAACTGTGCCGACAATGGATTCTTCCATATTTCTGTAACTGACACTCTCTCACCATCTTTCTAGAAGGCTCCTAAGATATTATTGTATTCGCTAGTAGTGAGAGGTCCTATCTTTGTTAAAAAGTCCTAGGTAGGATTTTTGTCCATTAGATAACATAAGGGAATGAATATCATTTTAGAATCATTCCTTGAAAGGCAATGAAGCAAGGATTCTAGCTGTATATAGTTAGATGTTCTGGGAAAAAAGCAATGCAATTATTTTGGTCATTTGGAGTCAAAAGGTAAAATCTAGAGGGTTTTGACTTTCCGTTGCTTTAAATACTCTTGGTTTTAAATCCCGTGACCCTGGAATCAGCTTATTTCTCTAGTTTCCTCAACAGTAACACAGTGCAAACTTGCAAGCTGCAAAACTCAGAGAGCGTTGGTATCGGCTTCATAGTGAGTCATCACAACGTCGAGTTTTAATGACAAATCCGCTGTTACTTAGAAAGACCGTTTTTGTTTCTCTCTTCTGTGAATATTGCAGTTTGACCAGCATTCTGCGTAGGATTCAGTGATGATACTCACACTTAATGTTTCCCATTCAGTAGTGTTAACAAAGGGTAATGTTACTGTTTGGAGATGCATTCAGATGTCTTTTACTTGATGCATGTAGCTAGTCTTCCTCTATCTTCTGTACACTTGAGCTTAGGGGAGAAACAAATGAGCTACTGTAACTTATGCAGTCTGGATGTGATTTTTCAATGCTGTCCAAATAGATCACTGATGGAAAACAGCGAGGTCCAGATACACCTCATTAGCATATGCTATTTTAGGAAAACAGTTAGATGCTCTCTACCTCAGAAGAGTGTTTCTCTTAAGTAATATTTACCTTCGCTATGGCTCTTCGTGAGTATTTTGGGTGTACAGTTTGATCTTGCTTTGCATTTCATGAATCCAAGATATAAAAGGAAGGACTCCTTGTTAAATTTTTAATTTAATTTAATTCTAGTTAATTACCCAAGCCACATACGTGGCTATTTTCTTAGATAAAGTTGGTATTTTGCAGCTAATGGAACTGTTTCTGTGTTTGTTTCATCTCACTTCTAACGCTTGGAGTGCCATTGTTATAAAGTACTGTACCTCATTTCTGCGGGTTCATGTAGAGACACCACATCCAACATGTATTTTGAGGGGTTTTATCATGAAAAGCTGGCAGCATACACAGGGCAAGCCTCCTACCCAAATCCTGCAGCCCTGATCACCTCTCAGGGGCTGCGTATATACTCTTTGACTACACACAGGTGGGGGGAGGCATAGCATCATGACACAAGCTTACAACTACATCCAGGTGGGGATTCACAGGACATACATTTCACAGATTCTTCCCATGTCTCTCCCATCCCTCCATTGCCTAGGGGCATGCTATTCCTAGGATTCAAAGAGGGTGAGAAAGAAGGCAATACACAAATTCTATCTCCTACTGAAAGAGCAAGGAAGTTCTTCAAATACCTTACTACGCCATTAGCCTCCTTCACCAGAGAGAAGACCAATTTGGGGGATATGGGAGCTCATTTAATTTGTCATCAATTGAGTTGATCTGAAGACCTAGCAGAAGAAGTTTTTATAGTTCATTGCAGTCAGCTGATTATACTTTCAGTCAACACTGGCCGGCCATCTTCAAGGGCTGAAGGCAGCCTCTTAGAAGTCCACAAGGGAACACGGTTGGATAAAATCCATCATTGCAACTCCCACCAAACCTAAGGGTAGGCCCTGGAGAACCAGACTCGTGTACAAATGAGTCACAGGGTTCGCTTTTCCCAGAAGAGACGGGTACCTATTCCAGGATGAGAAATAATTTCCAACATGGAGGCCCCTGTACCTAGTGTTCCTCGGCAGTTTTCTGAACTATCAGCGAAGAAAGAAAGGGTCCAGGAGAGGAAAATTTTCACATGATATTCTGAAGAAGCATGCCAAGGCCAAGGCAGACCCCAAAGCAAGAATAACTCTCAATATCCCTATTATCAAGCTAAAGTACCCCCGTCATTTCCTTCATTGTTCTAGTCTAGGAATTCCTCCTAAGGTTAGAAGACTCTATCCATGGGTCCCAAGTTTCGCATAGCAGCTAATCCCACATGTAGATTTTGACTTCATGCTGCTGCCCAGAAATCTCTTACTGGCCTCAGAATCCATTCCTGAGTACATCACGCTTTCCAACTTTAGATGTTTAAAACCATTCTTCGATTTTTCAAACTCAGTAGGTCGTGAGCTGCTCAAGGATAGGGCACATGACTTATTTATTTTAATAACTCCCAAGCCTGCTGTAATGACTATCACAGTTAAAAAGTCGAACTCCCAAGGAAGTGGTGACACATTAAATCAGAATCCCTTGCTGTGATTAAAAAAAAGGGGGAGGGCTTAGTTCAGGAATTGAATGAGATTGAATTTTTTTTTAATAAAGGTCACAGAAAGGCAAAGCAACATCCTAAAAGCAATGTAGTTCTTTAGTTCTAGACAAAGACCTCTGATCCTTAACCGCATCTTTGCTGTGTACCCGGGGTGGGGCAGTTTTCCCCAGACAGAGAGAACCGGGTCCCGGGTCAGCTCGCTTCACTGAGCAGCGCTTCCTGCAGCGGCTTCTCTTGGGTGACTGGTTTAAAGCTGACCCCCGATTCTGCAGGCCCCACGTGCTCTGCTGGGAGCTCACCTGCGATGATTTTAAACGCCCTGAGGACATAGCCAGGCTTTTCATAGTGTGTAACTTCATTGTTTTCTTTAATCTTTCATCATTCAGTTCCTCCACTTCACCTTTATTTTGAACTTCTACGTTCTTCATATTTCATTGGAACTACCTCAAAGCCCTTTCAGTTCGTGCTTTACTCTGTCAGTAAAATGTGCCCTTTATTTTAAATTTACGTTTTATAAAGCAAGAGATAACTTTTACTTGAAACATATAGCAGTTATTATTTTTTTAAAAATCTACCTAGTGTTCACCTATTTCATGTATGTCTGTGTAATTATTTTTCTAAATATATTTCTAGTAGGTTAAGCAATGAAATTAATCTTTTTTGATGTCTCTGATCCCCTGTTCCTTTTAACCTACTTAGCATATATTAGTTGGTTTCTTCTTGAATTTCTTTTTCTTTTTCCACAAAAGTGTCAAGCTTAGGAAGGGGACAGAGAGAGAGAGAGAGAGAGAGAGTCAGGAACAATGAGCTGTTCCTGTGTGTGCCCTGACCAGAAATCGAAATGGCAGGCAACTTTTATGCATGTCCGACGCTCTTCACAGAGTTAACTGGCCAGGGCGGGTCTTCTTGAATTTCTATACACTTAAGGTTTTATAATTAAATACATATTTCCATCCTCCTTGGTGTAGCTATGTTTTTGTTTATTTTACTTTATATAATATTTTGCTAAAATATACTTAGATACAGAAAATTTTAAAAATAAAAACCTGCAACTCAGTAAGCATACCCTTGTGACCTCTACTCAAATCAATAAATAGAATATTAACGAATCTCAAATCCCCCAAATAACCTCTTCCAAACATTAATCTGATCTTCCTCTCCAAAGGTTCTCTTTCTCTGGACTTCTATTCTGATTCCTAGTTGTGTTCCTTTTTCAAAATCTTACATGTCGACTACACAGGATTTTCTTTGCAATAACTTTGTGTCTGCCTTCTTTCAACTACCATAGTATTTACGGAATTCCCTCCTGCATTTGTGTGGGACGGCAGGATTGTTTGTTTGTTTTCAATTTATAATGTTACCAATTACTACACAGCAATCTATTGTAATAATAGTATACTTCTTATGTCAATTTGATTATTTTTAATTGAATTTATTGAGGTAACATTGGTCAATAACATTATACAGGTTTTGGGTGTACAGTTCTATAACACATCCTCCATATGCTGTGTTCTGTGTTCACCACCCAAGTCAAGTCTCCCTCCATCACCATTACTCACCCCTTTACTCTCTTCTACCTCCCTCACCCTCTTTGCCTCCTATAATCCCCATAGAGTTGTCTATGTCATTCATATTTACTGTATATATGGATATTTGGATTTTATCCAATTTTGGCTATTTTGAACAATGTAAGAGTATTTAGTACGTGTCTTTTGATGGCATATGTGTGTAATTTTCTCCATATAAAACTTCTGAATACCAGTTTGTGCCTAGATAACCTTAGGAGAAAATGGCAACAGAATTCTGAGGAGTTGGTACTGATTTAAACTACTATCACTGCACATTCTCAATAAACCTTAGAACTCGGTATTCTCCATCCACTTAGATTCAGCTATTTGGGTTGGTGTGTCTTGGTGTTTCACTTTGTTTTTAATTTCTGTTTCACTGAGTTTGAATGAAATTGAACGGTATTTGTATATGCAGTTGGAATATCTACTCTTCTGAAGTTGACTGTTCTTTGCCATCTTATTTCTCCCCACTCTCAATTTTCATTGTAACTGCTTTCACCCACTAATATTTTATTCTGTCTCTGTCTTACTATTGTTTCCCATATTCCCTTTGTTTCTAACTCTTTCGTTCTTATTTTTACACACAAACACCACTGAAAGCCTACTTATTCAAAAATGATACCGATTGTTTTAGAACATTTTCTATTTATGATTTTCCCAAATATAATTCTCTAGTGTTTACAGCAGTATTTTTGAACCAGGACACCAGTTTGAAATACTATGAATAATCTTATAATACTTACGGATCATATAATTTATACTATAATAAATACCTAATTTCTGATCATTTTAATAATTTGTTTTGAACTGTTAACTAGTAATTGCTTCATATTATATTAAAAAATTTCAGATGTACATCACATACAAGTAACATTTTTTTCAGTACTATATGGTCAAAAGGTGGCAAGTTATGAATGTAATACTTAATTATAAATATAGAAAAACACTATTTAGATCAAAAGTATGAAACTGCTAAATGATAGCAGAATTCAATTTTTTGTATCTCATAAAGTTGAATATTTTTATCTTGGTGCATAATAGAACAAATACATGTTAACATTAAGTAAAAACACAGTAATACAACGTATACATTTGAACAAGCAGAGAAAATCAATAGCAAAAGAAAGTTCTTAGATTACAACTTATTTCTATTTTAAAAATGATTAAGAGGTATCATAAAATAAAATAGCTATGAGAAGAGAGATCTAGATGGTCAGATAGAGGCTCCTTTTAAATCGACAAATTCTAAGATTCTGAGAGAAACTATCCATCAAAAACTCAGGCTCAGGTGGCTTTAATACATTTCCCCTCAAGAAACTGAAAGTAATGAAGAAGAGTGTATACTCAAATGACAACGATGGAAAGTCGTTCTGTAGTGAGGTTTTCTTCACTAACAATAGGGCAAAGAAAAGGGTAATACTGCTGATGAAATAATTTTTCCTTCCTTCCTTCCTTCCTTCCTTCCTTCCTTCCTTCCTTCCTTCCTTCCTTCCTTCCTTCTTTTTTTTAAGAATTAGAGTATTTATTTATTGCCTGGTAACACTGATGAGAAAATAGCAAAGTCAGAGAGAATCATAGGGTGTACCCTTCCATCCTGAAGCCATGTATATATTTATATGTCAGGTGTTTCAGCATTCTATATTTGTACCACTTTATGTTCAAAGGAAGAATATTAAATTTATAGAACAAAGCTAGAAAGTAGATTATTCAAAAGTTAAAAAAAATTTACTGACCTGTGGTAGCACAGTGGGATAGAGCGTCAACCTGGAACACTGAGGTTGCCGGTTCGAGACCTTGGGCTTGTCTGGTCAAGGCACATATGGGAGTTGATGCTTCCAGTTCCTCCCCCTTCTCTCTCTCTCTCCCCTCTCTCTAAAAATCAATAAATAAAATATTAAAAAAAAATTTGCCTGACCTGTGGTGGCGCAGTGGATAAAGCATCGACCTGGAAACGCTGAGGTCGCCGGTTCAAAACCCTGGACTTGCCTGGTCAAGGCACATATGGGAGTTAATGCTTACAGCTCCTCCCACCTTCTCTCTCTCTCTCTCTGTCTCTCTCTCTCTCTCTCCTCTCTAAAATGAATAAATTAAAAATAAGCAATGAAGGTGTCGCAACGAAAAACTGATGATTGATGCTTCTCATCTCTCTCCGTCCCTGTCTATCCCTCTCTTTCTCTCTCTGTCCCTGTAAAACAAATAAACAAACAATTTTAGCCCTGGCTGGTTGGCTCAGCGGTAGAGCGTCGGCCTGGAGTGTGGGGGACCCGAGTTCGATTCCCGGCCAGGGCACATAGAAGAGGCGCCCATTTGCTTCTCCACCCCTCCCCCTCCTTCCTCTCTGTCTATCTCTTCCCCTCCCACAGCCAAGGCTCCATTGGAGCAAAGATGGCCCGGGTGCTGGGGATGGCTCTGTGGCCTCTGCCTCAGGTGCTAGAGTGGCTCTGGTCACGGCAGAGCGATGCCCCGGAGGGGTAGAGCATCGCCCCCTGGTGGGCAGAGCGTCGCCCCTGGTGGGCATGCTGGGTGGATCCCAGTCGGGCGCATGCGGGAGTCTGACTGTCTCTCCCCGTTTCCAGCTTCAGAAAAATACCAAAAAAAAAAAAAAAAAAAAATTAAACCAACCATAAAATCTTGTTTTAATAGTTTTTCAACCCTTATAATCTTTTTTTAATTGAATTTGTTGGAGTGGCTAACAAATTAGACAGGTTTCAGTTATGCAATTCTGCAACATGTCCTCTAGTGTATTGTGTGTTTACCACTCCGGGCAAGTCAAGTCTCTTTCTACCACCAGTCATGCTCCTCTGCCTTCTTCCACATCCCTCCCACCCCCTTTCTCTCTCATGATCACCATACTGTTCTCTGTTTCTATGAGGGTTGTGTTTTTTTGGTTTTTTTTTGGCTTAATCTCTTCACCTTTTTCACCTAGCTCAGCAACTTGCCTCCCTTCTGATAGCTGTCACCTATTTTCTATCTATTACTCTATTTTTATTTTGTTTGTTAGTTTATTTTGTTCATTATGGTACACATGTGAGTGAAATAATATGGTACTTGTTTTTCTCTGATTGGCTTAGTTAACTTATCATAATCTCAGTCTATCTATACTGTTCCAAAAGGTGAGATGTCCTTCCCTTTTTAGATCCCAGTAGTATCCCATTGTGAGAATTTATTACAGCTTTATTGTCCATCATCTACTGATGGGCACTTGCTCCCAGATCTTGACCATGTAGATAATGCTGCAGTGAACACAGAGGTGCATATATTCTTTCAAATCACTGTTTTGAGTTTCTTTGCATACATTCCCAGAAGTGGAGTGGCTGAATCATAAGGCAGTTCCATTTTTAATTTTTTGAGGTGAGTCCATCCTGCCTTCCTCAGAGTCTAAACCAATCTGCATTCCAACCAATAGTGCATGAGGGTTCCCCTTCTCCGCATCCTGGCCAACATTTCTTTGTTGATTTACTGCTGATAGCCATTCTGACAGGTGTGAGGTAATATCTCATTGTGATTTTAATTTATATTTCTCTGATGATTAGTAACTGAGCATCTTATCATATATCTGTTGGCCGTCTATATGTCTTCTTTGGAGAAGTGTCTATTCAGGTCCTTTGCCCATGATTTGATTGTTTGTTTATTTGGCATTGAGTTTTATAAGTTTGTTATGAATTTTGGGTATTCACTCATTATCAGATGTATCACTGGCGAAAATGTTCTTCTATTCAGTGGGTTGTCTTCTCATTTTCTTGGTGGTTTCCATTGCTGTGCAATTCTTAGTTTGATGTCATTCCATTTATTGATTTATTTTTATTTTTATTTTTTATTTATTTATTTTTTTAGAGAGGAGGGAGAGAGAGAGAGAGAGAGAGAGAGAGAGAAAGGGGAGGAGCAGGAAGCATCAACTCCCATATGTGCCTTGACCAGGCAAGCCAGGGTTTTGAACTGGCAACCTCAGTGTTTCCAGGTTGATGCTTTATCCACTGCACCACCACAGGTCAGGCTGATTTATTTTTAATTTGCTTCCCTTCCTTGAAAAGATATATCAGAAAAAAATATTGCTACAAGAAAATGTCCAAGATCTTACTGTCTATGCTTTTTTCTAGGAATTTTATGTTTTCACGAGTAACATTTAAGTCTTAATCTGTTTTGAGTTTATTCTCCTGTCTGGTGTAAGAAGGTGGTCTGGTTTCACTTTTTTGCTCATTATAGTCATGGCTGGATCCACTCTAGAAGAGCATCCATGATCTCAAATATTTCCTGGTGCAGTAGGACAAGGAGAGGCGAGTTATGGAGGTATTCACTTCTGCCATGACACATGCAAGGTCGTTTCTGTTCATAAATAATTATCATCTTTTCGTTTACCTTTATTCTCTCAAACTGCTGTGGAGAGTGAGGTGGACGTAGAATAATTATTTTCTTAGTCATCATTTTTCAGTATTTATCAAATAAAATTGTTCTACTTCTGTTGTTTGAGTTCTGTGGTGTGTGTGTTTGTGCGTGTGTGTGCTATTTTGTAAAGTATTGAGGGGGTTTTCATTATACAACTTCATCCTATCATCTTTACTCAGAAATAGCATCTCTTCTAATTTCCTGAATCAAGAGTTCTATAATACATACTCTATTGTAATCAACAATTTAAAAGCTACTATGATTTCTCAAAATTTTATTTTAACATTTCAAGAAATACTACAATATATATTATATCAATATTGAATAATTTACTTAATATTAATTCTATCAAATCCAAGTGCATACTACTCAAGTCACTGGAGTATGATCCCGTTACGTTGCAGTTTGTACAGGTACGACCGCACTGCTATAAGTGCAGTCAGCAATTTCCACGTGCTCTCCTTATCACTAGCCACCTTGTTCTATTTTTATTTGTGATAATTTCTTTAAAACTTTACGTAACTTTGATCATTTTGCATTTCATTACTACTGAATATAAATATTTTTATGTTTATTTACATAGTTTCTTTTCCCGTTTTGTGAACTGCCTCATGTCTCATTTATTTTTAAGGTAGCAATTTTATTTATTAAACCACTTACACACCTATAATTGAACATTTAACATTCAAATAAGCTAAAATATTTTTCATAATTTGACCCATATATTTTTTTTAAATTTATAATTTTTATACAGATTTACTGTTTATCAGGAAATCCTATACATTCTTAGTGTTTATATGTTACATTTGATTCCATACTTGAATGAACAACATTCATCATCCTAAATAATATGAACATTCCCAAATGGTTTTCTTCCAACCACTTAATTGTTCTATTTTGTCTTAGTTAATACTGTTGAATTCTGTGTTATTTGACGTTTTACTCATTATAAACTAAATTTTTTCTTAATGGTTGATATCTAATTTCACTTATTCAATAATTCTTGCTTGTTTAATTGTCATGCTATATTTACCACATTTTTAAATTCTTAAAATTTGTTGTTAGCATTTAATTATCTCCCAATAGTATATTCTACGTAATTCTAAATAATTTGTTGAGGCAATGCTCCTTGAATTACATTATCTCACTTATATAACTTAAAAAAAACTATATTGACTCCATGTTTATAATTTTTGTAAAACCCTATCCAAAAATCATAGGTATTTTCCTTTGGAATATATCAAATTAATGATTTAAAGTGGAAAGAATTGATATTTATATAAGACTGAGTTTATCCAACATTTTTATTGACCCTTAGGAAAAATTTGTAGTCTTCTAAAAAATATACTCTTCCTGAATTTTTCAGTTGATTTCTCACATTATGTTAATATTTGCTAATGTTTAAAGATTCTCTTTTTAAAAAATATGCTCTTTAACTATAAATTATTGATTGCTGCCTATATATTTGTAGCTAGAAATATTATAAAGTTAAAATATTATAATAATTTTAACAGATGATTAGATAATTAGTCTGTGTTTTCCTGGTAAACAATAATGTCATCTGAAAATAATCAATATTTTGTTTCTTCCTCTCAGTTATTTATTGTTATTTAATGGGGAACAAACTTTTTGTTGCATCCACAAAAACAATTGTTCTTACCTAATTCGAGTGTGCTGATCTCAAATCTGACATTAGTTTTTCTCTGTAAGCTACAGTGTTTTTTGCAATTTAAGATTTTTGGTTTTTATCTTATTGTAAAATTTTCAACATTTAGTTTAACATAGTGAAGTAGAATGTCTTCTTGGGCATTATCTTTGTGAAAATATAATAATTTATATAATGCAGTAAATACACTAATACACTAAAAGATATGATTGCATCAGAATTTGTCTACAATTTTGAAACAGAACATATTAAAACACTTATTCTAATCATAAAATTTGCAAAAATTTATTTAAATTCTATTCAGGCAAAAATTTGTGTTTGTAGCTCTTGCATTTGTGTATTTGTTGAGGACAATCTCATTTGATGCTCCAGCAGTAGTCTGCTCATCACTAACAGCTCCAAGATTTTGGGGAAACTTATCAAGGTGACTGTTCAGGAAGTGAATCTTAATGCTCATATTACATCCAATGTCATGGAAAGCCAACAGCATCATTTGTACCAGAAGTTCATAGTTTTCTGCTTTTTTGTTGCCAAGGAAGTTCTTTGTAACTGCCACAAAAGACTGCCATGCTGCTTTCTCCTCCTTATTCATCTTCCTGGCAAATTCTTCATCATGTATGAGGGTTCTAATTTGAGGTCCATAAAATACACCTGCTTTTATCTTCTCAAAAGACAAGGCAGGAAAAGCAGAAATAATATGTTGAAAGCATTCACTTTCTCTATTCAAAGCCTGAACAAACTGCTTCATTAAGCCAAGTTTGATGTGAATTGGGAGAAAAATGATCCTGTCTCGATTAATTACATATTCATTCACAATATTTTGCATCCCTACTTCCAGAGCTTCACGTTTTGGCCACTCCTTCTCTGTCCAGTGTTTCTCCCAAGCTCAGCTGTTCCACAAACACAGAAAGCAAGGATACTTCGTGAAACCTCTCTGTTGTCCTAACAGGAAGTTTACCATTTTAAGATCCACACAAATGATCCAGTTATGCTCCTCATACTTCAGAAAGTCGAGGAAAATTTTTATGTCATTATAATCTTCTCACAGATGAGTTGAATAACCAATTGGAACCGCTGCATAAACATTACCATTGTGTAGGAGAACACATTTCAGATTCCATTTAGAGCTGTCAAGAAATAGCTGCCATTCTATTGGACTGTAAGTGGTAACACCTAGCTGGCTGAGAAGAATACTGATAACATGACAGTCAACAAAGTATTTGTCTTCGGAAAAAAAGTCCACAAAAATTTATTCACGCTTCCTGAAATGGGATACTTTAGCTGACCGGTGAAGTACATTCCTTTCTTGAAGCTGGAGGCTAATAACTCAGCTGCTTTTTTTGATAGGCCCAAACCTCTTACTAAGTCATTCAATTCAGGTTGGCTAAACTGCTAAGGGGTTAATGACTGCTTGGCATCAGAAGAAGACCCTTCAGATTCTAAAATCATTTCCTCATGCATCTTATCAAAATACACTTGATCACCATGTTCACTTTCTTTGTCCTTAGAAGAAATAAAACCATTGAAAATTGGAACCTGGAGTGGCTCAGAGTGTAGGATAGGTCATATTGCTGAAGGAATATTAGGATATGCAATCAGATGCCATTTTTTCTTGCCAATGCCCTTTGTATGGATCAGACAGAAATAACAGTCACTGCTGTGGTCCTTAGGTTTACGCCAAACCAAGGGAATAAAAAAAGGCATTCCTTTGCATTTTCCTTTTTTCCAATCACAAAGCATTTCCTCACAATTATGACACACAATATGAAGATCCCAATTCTTGTCTTGATCGCCAAGGGGAACTTGAAAATAGGCAATATATGCACGTGTCACAAATGATGAAATATTGCGCCTTTGACAATGAAGTGTGTAACAGCCACATATATAACAGAAGGTGTCAGGACTATTCTTATATTTACACCTACTCGAAGAAGCCATGAATCAATCTTAAAACAAAATAAGAGGGTATTTTATCAGATAATATTTTTTTACATTTAAAAACAACTACAATTATGTAAAAGTGATGTTTGTAAAACATTAATTGCCTTGTGGTTATGTTCAATCCAAGAGTCATTGCCCTTTAACTCCAATTTAAAAACCAACACATGCCATTAACTGTAACAAAAAGAAATTAAAATTGCATTAAAACTAGAGCATGCATCAAAGAACAGATTCCAGATTTGGAGTCAGCGATGCAAAGATATATAGACACAGTTCTAAAACATCATGCAACAGAAAATTAAAAAAAAATTTGTTCCCCAGTGATTATCTTTGGTAAGAATTATGCAAAACAATGCAAACCTAAATAATGACTTATAATCATACATTTTTTTCCCCAACTTTAACAAGCAAGATTGTATTTAGTATTACATTTCTTGAACAGGATTTTGTCTTTATGCATCATATACATGTCTTTTTTTTTTTTTTTTTTTTGCAAGAGAGAGTTAAACAAACAGGGATAGACATGAAGAGAGAGAGGTGAGAAGCATCAGCTCATAGTTGTGGCACCTTAGTTGTTCATTGATTGCTTATGTGCTTTGACCTGGGGGCTCCAGGGGAGCCAGTGACCCCTTGCTCAAGCCAGTGACCTTGGACTCAAGCCAGCAGCCATGGGGTCATGTCTATGGTCCCATGCTCAAGCTGGCAGTTCCACATTTAAGCTAAATTAGCCTACACTCAAGCCGGCAACCTCAGGGTTTTGAATCTGGGTCCTCAGTATCCCAGGCCAATGCTCTATCTACTTAAGCACTGCCTGATCAGGCTTGTATACATATTCTTATGAAGTTAAAAAATTACTTTTATTTCTATTATAGTTTAAAATACTAATAGATAATAAATATTATAAATGGCTTCTTTAATTCTCAGGAGCAAAGGGCTAAGTTTATAAACTTTTTCTTTATTATTTTGCCCCATTAATGGAGTTAAATACATTAATACTTCTTAATTTTTAATGATCTTTACTCCTCTGGAAAAAAATCCAAGCTCTCTCATCTTTTTTTTTTTTTGTACTTTGACAGGTTTGGTTTCCTAATGTTCAATGTAAGATATTTCACATATATGCACAAATAAGATTAGTCTCTGCTTTTGGAGAGCTATTTTTAAAAAATCTGAGAATTAAATTATTTCAAATGGGTCAAATTATTGGGAATATTTGATAAGTTAGTCTTTCAAAATGGTTTAAATAGCCATGGGATCATGGGTATTTTGACCTTATTATGCATCTTATCTATAAAGCCAATATAATTATTATTAAATAGCTTTTTTGTTTCCAAGAAATATATACAAGAGTTTTCTAGATCGGCTCATTCACTTCTGTGATCAGTGTTCAACCATTCTCCCAGTTGTAGTGAGTGAGGATTTTGGAATCCCTTATTTTCATTCGCTTATTTGTCTTCCTGAAGAACTTAAGACATTCACCCAAAAGGATAGTTGGTCTAAGTTTATGACATACCTTCAATGAGCTAGTATCCTGACATCAGGCGATGGAGCCCAATAGATGGAAGGGACTCTGCTCAACGTGGTGTCTTCTCTAAACTGATGAAGCAATGAGTCCTCTTTGGCCTGCCAACCACAGTTGGTCCTTAAAAGTTTCTGTCCTGCGTTCTTGTTATGGCTGCCAAACATCAGCTCTTCTGCGAGTTCTTCTCTCTCTGCTCCAGTGAGTCTTGTCAGGAACAATGCCCGCCCCCACTTTTCTGCGTCCTGTGTGAATCTCGGGTCCCCTTTTGGGGAAGAAGAAGACCAGCAGGACCCGCTTGCCTGACACGGGGCGTCTTTATCAATCAGTAGAACTTCCCAGTCAAGGAGTGAGCATGCCCTTTTATCTTTTGTTTTAACTTTGATCCCTTTATGTGTTAGAATAAGATGCTGGTGTAGAGGTGGATACCACAGTACATGATCACAGCACGATACTGTTGTCTGTACTCATTGTCCCGTGTGTTCGATCTCTGCAGCTTATTTATATACTTATTTTGTGCCCTTAATCACTGCCACACTTATCAAACCCTTTCCCCCAAACCCTTTGCAACCACCATGGAACACACCCCTTTTTCTAGCATCACATTTTAAATTCAGAAGGGATGTATCCAAGCTTCCCACTGGGGAATGCCCGGCATGAGTTCCATTTACAGGGCTGATGCAGCTGTTGGCATTGTCCTAGTGGGTCACTCCGAGGGCAACTGGGATGAGCGCATCTACATGCTTGTGGTTAACACACACTACAGTGAACACTTGAGGCTGAGTGTAGAGAGATCTTAACAACTTCTAACAGATTCAATAGAAGGTAAGCTAGTTCAAAAGAACGGAACTCTAACATAATGTGAGAAAAGGAGGAAGGATTTAAGCTCTGTTTAAAATAGTTAAAAAGAAAATGTTAAAAGTATTCAAATATCTGAAACATTTTTTTAAATAATTAGATTTAATGTAACAACATGAAACCCAAGGCAAGAGAGTGACCAGGAGGCATATTTAGTTTTGAAAAAAGAAAAATCTTTCTGATAATGATGTGTCCAATAGTCAGATTGGTTTCATATTAATGTAGTGGTTTCTCCATTACTGGAACATTTCTAGCAGAAATTGAATGACCACCTTCCAGAAATAAGATTCCTGTATGGGCAAGCAGTCACGATGTCCTTTTCCTAATTTATTGTTCAGGTTTCAAATTTATAGAATAAAGTAGTTCTTTTGTTATAAATATTGAGGACTCGGCTTTATTCCATGACTGAAGTCTTACTGTTTTATTAATATTTATACAGACACAGGTTAGAACTTCACATTTGACTCTAGTCTACCTGTAGATGTATACATACTAATTTTTTGTTTGTGTCTCCTCATTTAGTAGGTTAGTTTTCTTTATATTTTGTAACCAAAGGGTTCAAAACTTGTTTCTGGTAAATGGGAAACTGCAGGCTGTGTAATTAAGGTGTGCTTTATTTTCTGGGTGGGGAAAGCCGATCTGGATGTAATCCAAAGCCAAATATAACCTTTTTTCTTCTCTTAAAATTTTAAAACATTGAATCTTCTTTAGGATGGGTTGTGGTTCATATACGATTTGCCAATCATATATTTATATAATAGGCAAGCATCTACCATGTGGGAGGCATTATTTTAGAATTTTGTGGATACAACAGTGAAGAAAAACACGTAAAAATTTGTTCTCTAATGAGCTTCATTTCTAATTGGGGAGGTGAAGACAGACAATAAACATACACACAGACCCAGATTATATAATCTGCACATGGCAGTGATAACTTTTAAAGGTACTTACTTTAAGTCAGAAAGATGAAGTCAACTTTTGGTCATGAAATATAATTGAAAGTAGGTTGCATAACATCCTCTAGAATATATATATATATATAACATTAAATTTAAAAAATACATACATTATACAACTTTATATTTAAAATTTGTTCACAGATCAATAGGTATTGGAAAACTGATATATATGAGTAATCAGTGCATATGATAAAAACTGCATGTGGTGTTTGAGGATATAAGAGTCAGTATAGAAAACAAGTGTATTTTTTCTAATAAGTGCTTGACCTTCATTATTTATTTAACTCTAAATTCCTCACATTGAACCAGATGATTATTAAGGGCATGCTGGTTAAACTTCTGACAGCATCTGGTTTCAGAAAGACCCCTTTGGAATTCCAGAATGAAAATATCTACCTGTCCCTAATCAAAATTATTATTATTATTTTCCTACAGATGTTGAAACTCTGTGGAGAGAAGAAAATGGTAAATGCCTAACTTAGCAGCCAATGCAAAATGCTCTCTTAGGATTTCAGGCAGGCTACTAAAAGCACTCTCATCCTTCTAGGAATTCTTTATTGCCCACGCACCTGGCGTCAAACCTGGGATAGCAGTGGTGGGAAAGAGATACAGTGTCATTTCTTCTCTATAATGTTTCTTTAAAACCTAATCTTGTACTATAACTAGTTGAATCAAATTTTAAGTGAAGCAGCCAGTAGGAGCAAGGTAGTTCATTCAATCTGTTTCTCAAGCATATTTTTTGTTTTTAAAATAATTTTTAATACATAATAATATAAACCACCCAGTTTTATATAACCATTATATGTTGATAATTCAATTTATATAGATTATATATGGCATAATAGACACACACTGTGTGTCTCTACTCTATCTCCTCTATCTCCTCTACTGTTTATCCCAATCTTAGGAAATAAGTCACAATGATTCAGATACTGCTTGAACATGCCCTGAAGGTCACTCACTGTAGTTATTCAAGACAGTGAGACATTGTTGTTTGTAAGTAAAAACATTTCAGAATTTAAAAATGCACTATTTGAATTCAATCTATTTTAGAGACTTTAGGTTTTATAAGAATAAATGATTTATAGATTTTAATTTTTTGTGTGTGCTGGTTGGTGGGTGCTGGTTGGTGGGTGGTGGATGGTGGGTGGTGGGTGGTGGGTGGTGGTGATTTCAGTCTTCTTACAGACAGGAACAATTTAGTGCTCTGTCCCCAGACTTCCCTGACAATCCTAGAAAGCTAATAGACTCTCAATATAAAATTGTAAATATGTCTAAGTTCATTATTATGACTTTGGTTTTTTCAAACCATATTTTTGTTTCTGAGATTTTCATCTCTTGAGAGAATATTTTTATCTTATTGATAAAGTACAGTGCACGTTTTGTAAAACCAAGTGTGTTATACATGGTGCAGGCAACTTTGTAGACTCCAGCAAGAAGCAAGCTGTCAGACATTTCAGTAATTGAATTTCTTTGAGCACTGCCTAGGTTTGTCAGCTCTGAATTTACTGTCAGAAGAAAATAGAATAACTAGGGAATCCATCTGAGATAACACCCGGGGTATTTTGATAATGCGGAGACAAGACAGCTCACTGCTTTCTCAGAAGTTCCTTGCTGTAGGGTAGCCTCACCTAGTGCGGAAGTTCATTTTAGTCTTGAGTCTCTATTACCTGATGCTGCAAATAACTAATCACCTGTCCAATTACAGTATCTAAGCCTCCCTTCCGGTATTAGGATGCATGCCATCGTTGCTGAAAATGCCCAAGATAGCCTTTGTCAGTTACTTCATAAGTGCAATTCATCTTTTTCTGCTTCCGCACTTAGATTGCTTGTATAATGTTTAGTGGTTAATTAGCCTGGAAGAAAGTCCAACTTATGAAAAACCAGGTAGAAGAAAAAAAACCCTTAAATTCAATGGCTTATTTCCTGGTTCTTATTTGGTAGAGCAACGTTAGTCAGATCTATGTGCAAACTTCCCTCTGAGTAGCATCCAGACTTCTCTATCATCCACTTCAGAGATTTGCCATAGTAGGTTTGCCCCTCTGGCCCATGCTTTTCTCCAAAGGACCTGAATGTATTAAGAAGCGATTGACAGCTCTCCTAACAACTGCACGTTGTGCTAACACTAAAAAAAAAATAGAGGTCTTGAGATTTTTCTGATCTGAGACATGAAATATCAAATATGAACATTTATCTATAAATGAAACCAACACTCATTACGATGTATGAGTTGATTGACCTTGAGTCTCCATTAATCAGTTAGAGGAAACTATATAGACAGCCTATTAAACTCCATGTATAGAAATATTATAAAACCATTTTTACAGTCATAAAGTTATCACATTAAAAATAACTTCAATACAAAATAGCACACTGACGTGAAAACCACCATCATTTCCTATTCAGTTTTATTTCATGTCTAATAAGGGTTACCAGAAAATCCTTAAATTACTAAAAGTGGTTTCATATATATTTCACTTTATTCTAAAAGGGAGAGAGGTATTTTCATAAGAAACATATGGATGAAATCAATTTATATAATATTTGTTACCTTAACTATAAAGGAAATTTAAAATTATGGTTCATAGCAGTCATTAACCCCTCTTTTGATACAAAAATGAATATACAAATACCATATAACATATCAAATTATGTAAATGTTTTTAAGTTGTGCTTTTTTTTCACTTTTTTGCCTTAATTCCGTTGCTGGCTGTTCATATGAAGCTCCCTGGATTTGAGCAAAGGGTCTCACCTGCGGATGGAGGTGCTATACTGCTCTCCGTTTGCGGTTAGACCACTAAGCAGCCGCTGTACTTTGATTATAACAAACAAAATATGAGGATGTGCTTGATATTACTTAGGTTCATGAGAAGGCATAATTTTCATTTTGTCTTGAGAAGAAAATTAATGTAGAAATTTCCTTTAATTAAACAGGTAGATTTCTACATTAACATAATTTACCCGGTTCCACTACTCACAGCAAAAAGAAACTATGCATCTGAAATCAATACAAGAGGTTTGTCAGTCCACTTGATTGTTCCTTTTCCTGTGGGTGAAGCTCGCATCTTCCGTCGGACAGTTACTGTTTAGCATGTAGACCGCTTTTTCCAAGTCACGTAGCAATCAGAGAGCTCGACTCTCATGCAGTGCAAACAGATTGGAGACTGTGTTAGTACTATTTTAGCATTACTCTGTGAAATAAGTTTTGTGTTTTTTATCACATTCCAAGTAGTATAATGCGATTAGTATTCATCAGACATGGAATCTCATGACTTTCTATGGGCAAAATTATAGCAAGATTTATATCCTTAATTTAAAGAGAGGATATTTTTTATTAAAGTACTATTTCATATCAAAAGAAATAATAGATGACTATTAATGCGTATGCATGCTTTATAGGTCTACTGTAAAAATTTAAAAGTAAGTAATAAAATGTAGCACATTATTAATTTGGTTTCAAATGAAATTTAAAGTACCCTTTGTTTCTCATAGTGATGAAAGTTGAAAAAAAATCAAGATAATTATTTGGATAAGTGTCAACACCCTACTTATTTATATAACAGCAATGATTAGAATCAGGCTATTATTTTCTGGTTATAATGACCATAAATCCTTTGCATTAGATTATAAAAGAAATAAATTAAAAATAAAACCCATCCATCATGTTATTAAGAGAGATATTTCAATGTCCATGTATAGTTTTATATTCAATGCAAATAAATCCTACTTTCCACACAGCTTTGGATCCTCACTTTTTATTTAAGTTCAAATTTTAAGAGATAAATGAGGTTTAACACTTACGTTTGACTGTCTGACGTTGGTCCAAGTACAGAAGAATTGTTCGGAGGAATAGAAGAGCAGAGCAGGACTGTGGGGCTCTGTCCTCGAGCCCCGGGAGAATCCCGTGCCTGAAGGCTGAGCCGGTTTCCGGGACTATTTCGATCGTTCCCCAGCAGAGCTCCGGGGTCTCCTCAAGGGTGCTGAGAACGCATCGCCTGCAGGAGGGACCGCGCTGCTGAGGCAGAGGCCGGCCTTCAGGCTCTTCGGACTTTGGTCGCCAGCCTGGGGTCGACCGGGGTTCTTCAAAGAGAGCCACACGGGGACCCCGGGGTGACCGCATACTGCGGAGAACCCCTGAGACCCTGCGCACCCCTCTCTCCGCTCGCCTGCTCCTCCGTGTCCAGTCTGACCCTTGGAATGATGGTTTTGCTTTGGACTTTTTATTTTATTCATCCTCAGTTTCTAAACTTAGTTAATGCACTTTATATTGGATCTCATTTACAAAGATTGGCGGGGGAGAGGAGGGGGCGGGGAGGAACCAACTACGTATCAAGCAGAAGAATGGGAGAGAAGGAAATCACTTGGCTCCTCAGTCACGTGTTCCTGTGCCCTCCCATCCTTATCCATCCCATCCCAGGTGGGTTCTGTGACAGTAGCACCCCCTCCAGGAATCTGAGGAGTCCAGGAAGCTGTGCAGTGCAGTGGGGCGGAAAGTCCCTCCCTGAATATGAGCAAGGAGGAGGAGGGTAGGGGACATGCTAGGAGCAGAACGTGCATGACCACACATGGTTTTTTCATAACAGTGTGATGTGTGTGCAATGTCATTTGTCTAATGTACAGATGGCAGAAATGGAGCTTAGAAGTTGCCCATGATCGCGGTGCTAGCAAACAGTAAAGTCAGGGTTAAAATCCAACTCTTCTCTTTTTCTTTTCTTTGTGTGTGTGTGTGTGTAAGATAGTGACAGCGAGAGAGAGAGAGAGAGAGAGAGAGAGAGAGAGAGAGAGAGAGACAAGAAAGGGAGAAAGATGAGAAGCATCAATTCTTTGTTGCGACACCTTAGTTGTTCATTGATTGCTTTCTCATATGTGCCTTGACCGGGGGTCTTCAGCAGACTGAGTAACCCCCTGCTCAAGCTGGCGACCTTGGGTTTAAGTTGGTGAGCTTTGCTCAAACCAGATGAGCCAGCGCTCAAGCCAGCGACCTTGTTGTTTCCAACTTGGATCCTCCGCATCCCAGTCTGATGCTGTATCCACTGCGCCACCGCCTGGTCAGGCTAAAATTCAACTCTTATCTGACATAAAGATCCAGCTTTTAGCCTTGGGAGCACATTATCTCCTTACCCATGAGCTGTCCAGTCATGGACACATGCTGCATCAAATTGTTAGGAGCAGTCCATAGAATGCAAAATTTAAAAATGGAAGGAAGTCCCATCCAGGGAGGAAAACTTCTAAAGTATTGCATCTAACTTTTATAAATAACCAAGTACTTCTGAGTTTGCCAATTCCTCCTTGGAAGGTAAACAACAGAGAGTTCAAAATCAGTTTTCCGGATTCCTTTGATGCCAGAAGGCTGGGATTGACCTTTCCAACTGCATGATCTGATGAATTTGTAGGAAGAGACCAGGTTACCGAGTCAATAAGAAATGGGTTTTAACTTCGCTCAAGCTCTCATTGGCCTGTTCAATATTAATTTCTCTAAGGGGTTTTAACATTTATAAGAGAAATAATATTTGTCACACTTATAAACAAAGAACAAAGCACAGGATAGGTATTCAATAATTGATATTATGACACATTATTGTTATTGGGGTTATTTTATGTTTTAATTAAGTTAACCTTCAAGAGGCAGTTCTTTCTTACTCCACTTTATATGGAATTTAAGTGGAAACTGGCAAGAGCTTGAATTGTTTCAAAGAGATTATTTATGAGTGTGCATGTGTGTGTATGAATACAGGTAGAAGCATACATGACATGTCATTCTATACTGTATATTTATATGTATTTATGTACATATTATATATAATATGTACATCATATATTCATATTTTATTATATAATCTTCATTTAGCTATGTTTTAAAAACAGGAGCTGTAAAGAAACTTATAGGCAGCATCACATATGTTAAAAAGCATAGGAATTTGGATTCCCCTTATCACGTTTTGCTAGAGCTACCTTCGCAGAAATGTTTAGGTCATAAAAAATAACTTTAGGAATTTCTCCTGTGCTACTCAGCTCAGAAACATAAAAAGAAACAATGACTGTCAGATTATAAAATCACGCCAAGGAGCTTGGAAACATGTAGAAATAAGAGCCACAATATTTTCCTGTTTGGTTGTATGTAGTTTTTTATTCAAGGTTTTTCAGAGCCTGAAGCTCTACCAATTTTATGGCTGGGTCCAAGCAAAAGAGCACACAATTGCAAATGAAAAACAGAGCCTGGACCCTAGAACTTATACATCATCACTTTTACTTACAATCCACCTTAGTCTTCAGAGTCTACCATATTGAAAATTCTATGCATTAAAAAACTGGTAAGTACCCACTTCCATCAACTCTAAATATCACCTACAATGGCTATTCTTCTCAAATCTTATTGACTCTTTCTTCGCAAAATCCAACCCCATGTTCCCCATCATATTGTTTTCCTTTGCATGCCCTTCATTCACCCTTGACTTTCTTCTTCTCCCATGATCATCTTTTGGAAGTTCCTAATCTTTCTTACCTAAGCAATCATCACCCTACCTATCCCTCTTTTAACTGGACTAGCATCCTTCAGTGTGTTCCTGGTACTCTAACCACAGAGCAGCTGACTTTGTGAGGTTTTCAGGAAAGGTGTCTCACACAGAGAAAACATCAGAACACTTTCTTTGACAATATAGAGTTTTCTAGAAAGACAAGGACAGAGATGCATTTCAATAGAGAGAACATGGACAAGCTGAGGCAACAAGAAGTTCTATAGTTTCTATAATGCTGGTATTTAAATCACGAGTGGGCAGTGTGGGGATTTGAGACTGGAGTCATCAGGAGATGTCATGAAGTGCCTTGGAGGCCAGGCTAAAGACCTAGGATGTAGGCTGGGAGAAATATGTCAAAGGGTTAACCATGGTGAGTGCCGATAAATGGCTAAGTCTTAAAAATCTCTGATTGCACGATTGAACGTAGATTGAAGTGAGGTGAGGAGACATGAGTGTCAGTGTAGGGTAAATATAACTGAATGTCCAACGAGGACTCCGTGAGTGGGGAAAGGGGGTAAATATCATGCACATTCTTCAGAGTAACCTTAGTGGAGCGTGGATATTGCTTGGAAGTCGAGAATGGGGGAGGAATGTAGAAAACTAAATTATATTTATCATGTCTCTGATTTGAGTATCTAAGTGGAGGATGATTGCAGCTAGTAATTCATAAAATTTGGGAAGAAAAGAATGCAGTTTTGTAGGTAGAAAAAAAGTTTTGTGGGAGTCATTTGAAGATTATGTATGATTGAGATACTTGTCTACAATGTGTGATGTCAGCTGAACACATTTCAAAAAGATCTGAAACTGATTCAGAAAACGCTGGCCTTTCCCCCGGTGGTACACTGATTTGTGGAGACTATAAATTACACTTCTCAGTCTCTATTGTAAAATGCTCATGGTACTATTTCAGGAATCCAGAATCCCTGTGCTCTGGGCTTACATCAAAGAGTTTAAACTTAAAGTTATTTTTCTTCATGCAAAGGATAAAACCAATATTCTGGAAATATCACCCAAGCACAAAAGCTCCACACCCATCATATTTCAAATCAGTGTAAACTCTATCATTTTATCAACTTGGATTATCAAAATGCTTCCCTGCCTGACTCAAACTTCCTCTGAAATTTCTGTAGAAATGCCTCCGTTGCATTATTTTTAATGTTATGCCTTCAGCTTTTATTAAGGGTAGATTCAATAAGCGGACACATGAAGAATGCTTCTAGCTTTACTGAGAAGCTGCCGGTGCAGAAGCTGTCTCTTATCCAGGTTTTTGTCATTTATGTGAGTACCTAGTGAGTACACTACTTTCAGAATTTAGAGTTGGAACACTCTGCTTCTCAAAAAAGTGGTTTTGATATTTTTTCCAGAGCCTAGAAATCACTTAACTCAATTTGTTTCTGTCCAAATTCTAAGCGTTAGAATTTGTGACAAAAGTAATAACCATGTTTAATTTAAGTTAAACTTGGCAAAAAGCCCAAACCTATAAGCAACTATTTTATATAGTTCACATTATTCTGGATTTAAAAATCATTCTAAAATATATATTCTCTTTACAATAAAATGATTCAAGAGTTTTGTGAAAGTGTGCTGGTTTGAAATAAAAAGGAATAAATTATTAAAAATTCAATAATCATATATTTACTTAGAAGTGATCACACTCAATATATTTATTTCAATTATTTTTTACCTCAACCTTAAAAAAGAGTGAACTTGATTTATAGTATGTATTCTGAAAACCATTCCCATAAGAATTTTGATTATGGGAAAGCTTTGATTTTAATTATTTTTTTTATTACAACAGATATCTTTCCATTAGGATTTTACTTCATTTTTATCTGTTTTTCTATAATAGAGATATGCTATTTTTAAAAAGTTCATCATTGTTTAAATTATATAGATTTTAATACCACCTAAATATACCTATCTACAAGATTATTATAAATATTTTGTCCATTGTATTTAAATTTTTTATTGATCTTTTTTTCTAGAGAGAGAGAAAGGGAGGAAGAGAGAGAAAGAGGAAAATGACCCATTGTTCTGCTTTATCCATGTATTCACTGGTAGACTCTTGTATGTGCCTCCACTGGGGTCAACCCAGACCCTGGCCCATCAGGGTGATGCTTCAGCCAACTGGACTACCCAGCCAGGGCTCCATTTCTTTTTATACCACCCACTTATTGGTGCTTTTGTGTCTTCCATATAGTTCTATTTTTTCACTTTGCCTATGGACCTTGGAGTAATTGAATGTTTACAGTTCACATTTGTGGTAGCATCTCAAATACACAACTCTTCCATACTTTGGAAGGCTTACTTTTAGGCCCTAGGTTATAGAAAAGGGCTAAGCAAGGATATTTGGGAAAGAGAGATTGCACTATGAACTGTAGAACTAATCATCAAAGAGAAAACACTTACATAGAAGAATGCCCCATTTGTGAAGACATAATGCGAGTGACTATAAGTTTTAACAAGAAAAAAGAGAGGTCTTAGAATTGTGTATTAGTCTGTGAGAGCTGTCATAACAAAACACCAGGCTGGGTGCATTAAGCAATACAAAATAATTTTCTCTCAGTTCTAGAGGATGGAAGTCCAGACCAAGGTTCTGTCAGGGTTAGTTTCTAGTGTGGCCTCTTTTCCTGGCTTGCAGATGGCTGCCTCCTTGCTATATATTCATATATCCTTTTCTCTGTGCAGTCACAGAGAATGAGAGAATGGAAATAATAAAATTGGAGGGGGAGGGATGGAGGAATGAGATTGAGAAAAGAGTAAGAGCAAAGAGGAGGAGGGAGGAGGAAAGGGGAGTGGAGGAATGAGGAGAAATGGAGACAGAGGTGTCAGTTTCTGGTGTCTCTTCCTCTTACAATGACAGCTGTTTTATTGGAATTGGACCCCATCCTTTACCTCATTTATCCTTATGACCCGCTAAAGGCTCCTGGCTCCAAATATGTATAGTCACATTCAACATGTGACTAGGTTGTTGTTTTAAACTTGAAAATATAAAAAATACCAAGGTGAGCAAAAACCACATAAAATTTTCCATAATTTAAACAAGTATAAATGTGAGACTCTTCTGCTGTTAGTGGGCAAGCTACTTGGCAAGGTTTTGGAAGGCAATTTTCTATGTCTATTTAAAATAAAAAGAACAAACACTATGATTGGGCAATTTGAATTCTTGAAATCTTTTGTTAAAATGATAAAGTTTTTTAAAATGTACATGTGATATTATCTTTAGCACAAATGCAGATAACAGTTAAAATTCATCATACTAAGAAAAGAAACAAATTCTTGTTTCTACACTGAAGTTATATCCACCTATTAAAGGGATAAGAGAGGTGCAGATGAGCAAGTCCTCACGGGAATGTCTTCTTCAGTGGGTAAAATTTCAGTTCTGCAAGATGAGTGAGTTCTAGAGACATGCTGAACATTGTGCCCAGAGCTATCAATGACATCTTGTCCACTTAAACTTTTGTTCAGAGGGTATATCTCATGTTCAGCACTCTAATCTAATCACAACATTTTATTTTTCCAAAGAGAGAGATATAGAGAAAGCATCTTAGAAAGTAATTGATCTAGTTAGTCTTGCTTTGGGGAAGGTGAACTCCTACCCATAGGAGTAGGGTTCCCATGGTCTACAACTCTCTGTCTCTCCTACTCTTCCCCGTGTGGTCCTTCTCTCATTTACCATGCAGAATCTGTTCAATCCACCGCCGCCCCAGTTGTTCTTCAAGAGAAACTGCTCTATTTGTAGGTGTATATTGAGCATGTCCTTGGAAGAAGGTAAGCTTAGGATCTTCTTATGCCACCATCTTGGCCCCACCTCACACATTTTTGTCATTTGACTTTTACTAGATCAGTATAGTAAACACTGTACAATATTACTTGTTTATTTATTGTAGGTTCAGTATAAGCACTTCTTCAGCCCTTATCATTTAATTGGCAGGAGTACTGACAAACATCCTTTGGGTCTCTGATAATTTAATCTGTTGATAGTCATCAGTTTGATCATTTTTTTGAGCATTTTATTATTTTTTTAAATTTTATTTATTCATTTTTAGAGAGAGAAGAGATAGAGAAGGAAGAAGGAGCAGGAATCATCAACTTCCATATGTGCCTTGACCAGGCAAGCCCAGGGTATTGAACCAGCGACCTCAGCATTCCAGGTCAATGTTTTATCCACTGCGCCACCACAGGTCAGGCACATTTTATTATTTTTTTTGTTATTTTAAAGGACTACAGTCAATAGTTGACCTAAACATATAAACCCTGTAGGAAATATTGTCACTGTCTCTCTTGTAGGTGTAGAATAGACTAATAAGTTGCCTATCTTTTTCTCTTTGTAGTGTATGCCATAGTATGATCAAGAGGTAAAGTGATACAAATATGGACAGTAAAGAAAAATGCATATTGACAGTAGTCTCTTCCAAATGATTCTTTGTGGAAGCTTTTTGTTTGTTTGTTTGTTTGTTTGTTTGTTTCTAAAAAGAGAAATTTAACCACTTCTGCAGTACTATCCTGGAGCCTCTGAAGTGAAGGTCAATAAAATCTCTTTGCCTTTCAGTAGAGTCTTTATTCAGTATTTTTCTGTGATTACCTACAAGATACCAGGTGATGGCAATGGCTCTTAGGAGTTTCTATCAGTAGCCGGAAAATTCAGAAGGGCCCTGAGACACTTTTCTTGTTCACACTTTAAATCTTATATACACTATATTTTACCCAAAAGACATTCTATCCAATAACTATGTAATTCTCTCATCTAACATTGATTCATTCCGTAAATATTTTGAGCATTTCTACAAACCAGGAACTAAGCTGGATAAGGGGAATTCAATGAGGATGGAATAAAGCCAAACTTCAGGAGCTTAAACTTTTTACTGAAAAAGACAAAAATGCAAACAAATTTTAGAAATGCAAACAAATTTAAAAAGTGCAAGCACATATAATTAAGAGTTATACGTAAATTGAATAGAAGTTTGAATGTAGCCCAGGGATAGCAAGTAGTGACTGAGAAGATAACTTCTGATTTTCTTCACTATGGTGAGCAATCTTTGTAGACTATGAAAGACCCAGTTGCAAAAAGTCTCTGCAAGCCATGAAAATGGGATTGATCATTTTCATCCCTTCTATTTATGATGTGCCAATAAACACCAAATGCGTAAAATCGCAAGTTGACAGAGTGGGGAACAGACGGCAAGTTCAATAGAGGTTCAGTCCCGTAGGTACGAGAAGCAGTGGGAAGGGTGCTAAAGCCACTGCAAGACCTGAGGGTGATGCAGTTATGACAGCTGACAGCCAGGCATCACCAGTACTGTCTACTCAGAAGCAGGTTTGGAGTACTAGTAATGTACTGTAAATAAGGATGATTGTAATTCTTGAAGCAGCCAGTAGACTGAAACCTTAGAAAAGAGACCTTAATCCCTCACAGGTCTCCAGTCTTGTAGAACAAAACAGTGAAGATGGGCCAACAATTGAACAATTGTTATTTTATCCATCCTTTCTGTTCCCTGCCAACCATAGAAAAATTGAGTTCTTTTGCTCACCCACACACCCAAGAGGATGCTATCTTCCCAACCCAATTTTTGAGGGGATTTCATATGAAGAACCAGGAGGAAAGGATAAAGAAAGCAAGAAAATACAATGGCTAGGGTACAAATTTTCTAAATATTCTGGGATAAGTTTATCTCCTTCGTGCTATTCAAGAAAACAAGTAAATAAGTTAAGTTGTTTGAAATGGCTTCTGAGTATTGAGGTGCACATCTTGGATACTGCTACATTGCTCTAGCACTGAAACTGGTGAGTGTGAAAGGTTGATTGAATTCACCGGGAATGAGGAGGTCCTGGGATGTCATCCTAGTGGTGCATTAGAATATAGCAGGGTTATCTAAAAACCCAAACCCATGTGAGTGGTAGATTTTGATGTCTCCTGATTAGTCTCTAGCCTGAAGACAAGTGCTATGCAGACATGTCATTAGTACCATCTGTATGGTGTGAAGGTAGAATTATACTCATTAAATAGCAGATTTCAATTATAATCATTTTGTGATACGTGGTAGTGAGTAATATCTATTTCTTGCGTTCTGTTCTGCTGTAATTTCAGATACCCTTTCATAATGAAAAAGTAAAAGAATTATACAGAAACAAGAATCTTAATGCTATGGAACTACAGGATCTCAGTCTAGATAATCAGGTAGAAGTGAGAAAGGGAAGAACTATGACCTGTGGTTATTTATTGTTGTATCAGTAGCTCCTAGCACAGAATGAAGGCACTTGTTATAAACAAGTTCATTGAAAATGAAATACAAGAAGCATTCATTGAAGAAGGAGAGTTTCTTATCCCCTAAAAGATTTTAGTGATTCCAGTTCCAAATAGAAAAAAGTCAGATTTCTCAGTGTCACCCAGGGTAAGAAATCACTATTTCTCTTAAGCTAATTGATTGTAAGTATGAAAAAATGTCCATCAAGAGGAATTAATAGAACCCTGAGTATTCACTTATTTCCTCATAAGGTTTCACTTTACTTTTAAGTCATTTAATGACAATACTCAATAATAATTCTCAAATCATGTATTAATATGTACTCTATTAATCCCTAGCAGTCTATCAGGAAACTGCTAACATGAACATAAGTACTGTTCTTAAATTTTTTCTTTGGCTATTGAACATTTTCTTTAACATTTGCTAACATGGATTTAGTTTCCACTTCATAAGAAAGATATACAAACTTTATATTAATGACTAACCCACCCCATTAGCATAGTTTATTCTTATAGGTTGACCTGACTCTACTATCAGTAGCTTGAAAAGGGGTTTTCTTACAAATAAAAGGAAGGTTTTCTCACTATGGGACTATGATTTATGAGTTGAGTAAAAACAAACATAAATCTATTAGAAATCAATTCAGCAAGTCAGGCTTCCAGCTGCAGATGTGATCATGAGTGTGATCGTGCAGCAGCTCACCACCTTTACTCCAGTGCGAGGGGGAGGGGAAGGGGGAGGGGAAGGCCTCTCTGGCCTTACCTGTCTGACCTCTTGTAACCGCCAACCTCCTCTCCTGCAGCTCTTGTCCATCTCTCCTCCAGTTCAGTCACTCTGGCCCCTTTGTTCTCCTGCTAACAGGCCAGAGCCCCATACCTGCACCTCAGAGATGTGTGCTGGCTGTACCTTCTGTCTCAAAGGACCTTTGTCCAGACATCCCAGAGCTAACAACCTGGTATTTCCTAAGCTTCGCTTAAATGTCACTTCTCAGAGATGCCTGTTCTGGTAACCCTATGTCAAATGACATACCTTGTCCTTAGAACTTCCAACCCCTTCTCTGCTGATATTTATTTGTTCCCAATAGCACTTACCCCCACACAGGATAAAACATGATTTACTTATTTGTTATATTGGTGGTTGTCTCCTCCCCGTTTATTCTTTATGGTGTGCATCTTTAACTGATCAAAGTGTCATCCTTCAGATGTCATTAGACGGCTTTATGATTGAAAGTAGAAGAAACCTATAGCAGTATGATTCTGTTGGTCTTCCTGCCCCCCAACCCCATGCTCTGGCTGCCACCTATCCCCTAGCCCCCCAGGTATGTTATCTTATCACTGCTGTAATGAAGTAGCACACCCCTAGTGGGCTAACACAATGCATGTTCATGATCTGACTTGAAGTTGGACATTGTGAATGGCTCTTGCTAGGCTAGAGTCAGGGTGTTAGCAGGGCTGTGTGCTTTCTGGCAGCTCTAAGGTAGGATTTCTTTTCTCTGTCTCATAGCTTCAGTGAGACCTTCTCATTTCTTATCTGGCACCTGCCCCCAACCCCCTTCCCCTTTCAAGGTCAAAGCCAGCAATGTCTGGTCAAGTCTTTGTTTCACACATTGGATCACTTGGACGAAGACTCTCCCGCCTCCTTCTTACATTTTTAATGACTGTCGTGATGACATTGGTTTAATCAGGACAATCTCGGCAAACTTTCTGTTTAAAGGGCAGCTGATTGACAGATTGGATTCCATCTACTTCCTTTATTCCTTTTGCCACATAATTAAACATGGCCTCAAATCTGGGGAATTTGAACTTGGGTATCTTTGGGTGCCATTATTCTGCCCACAAAATAGCTATTAAAAATAGATATTTGTTTTATTTGAAAAATTATTTATACTTGAAAGTTTTTTATTCCTTCATGCTGAACTTTCGTCCATCTAGGACCATTATCCTTTCATATTAAAAGTTCTTTTTAACATTTATCATGTTTCTAGTCTTCTGGGATATGGCTTTCTCAGATTGTCATGGTATGAAAACATATTCAGTCAGCATTTAGTTTTGAAGGATATTTTTACTGAAGGTAGAGTTCTAAATTGACAAGTCTTCGGTAGTTTATTGGTTCTTACATGCATCACTTAAAAGGTCACTCTTCTACCCTCTGGCCTCCCTTGTTTCTGAAGGAGGCCTGCTATCATTTATTGTCTGACAGCTTTTCATATCTTTTCATTATTTTAGTTTTACCAAAGTTCAATTAACATGTGCCTCAGTATTATTTTCTTTCCTTTTAAAAATATTTTAGTTTTAATCAGCATCTTACACAATGGCTTCATGGTTTTCATCATTTTCAGATCATTCTGACGTTATCACTTAGAAACTTTTCCCCATTTGCTCTGTCCTTTCCACCTAGTTTTCTAAATATACATGTGTTATTCCTATACATTGTTCAGACTCTTAATTTCTTAATTTAATTCATATTAAATTATGTGTTCTCACTTGACATAATTTTTAATGATCTTCTGCAAGTTAAAAGAATATGATAAAATTAAATGAATTCTTCATTTGCAATAGTATAATCTTTATTTGCAGTACTTGCATTTGTTTATTCTTATATATGATTTTATATATAACTTCTCTGTTGCTATCCATCAGCTTTTTTTCTGGCCCCTCTAATGTGTTTATTTTAATTGTTTTACAGCCCTTATCTGCTAGTAATTACTACTGAGTCAATGTGGGTCGGGCTCCCGCCTGTTTTTTCCCTTTGAATATGAATTATAGTCTCTGCTTTTTAAGTCTCATAATAGTTGACTGCATGCATACTATTGTGTAAGTGAGAGAATGGTAGATCAAGTGAAATCATATTCACTCGAGAAAGGGGCTAGCCCATTTCTCCGTCAGTCTGCCCAGGGAGTGGCCATGTCAGGCCGGTTGGCAGTGAGGTGTTAACAGGACCTTGTTGTCGCTTTATTTAAGTTCATTTCCCCGGTAGATTTAACTGTTTGCAGGCAGGATTTGGACTTTTTCTTCTGTAAGACCTGGGGTCTGGGTATTGGCAGGACTCTGATGGTCTCTTAACGTTTTGAAGCCAAGCGCCTGTTTTCCAGTCACTGTTTTCCAAGGCACTTAGCTGGCAGCATCTTCTGTTTCTCGCTCTTCCTCTTTGATCTCCTGAGTGCCTGCTCTGCCCCGGCCTTCAGGAACTGTAGGCACTTGGTGGGAGCTCCTATTCGTCTCCACAGAAGTGGAGGCCTCGTATCTGGGGGTGAGCCGTCTCAGGTTTACCGCTCTCCCCTCACCGTTTTTACTGCACGGAAGGGGTCTCTCTGGCTACGTACACCCCAGACCAATCAGACAGGATCAGGAGTTTGCAGCCAGGGAAGTAAATGTTTACAAATGAAGGAAACGACGTCATGCCCGGAGCCAGAGGTGAGTCCATGCTCCGAGACATGGCTCTCCAGTGGCTCCGAGGGCGGGGTTATACAGGGAACGCTCATTAATCGTGGTCACCAAGGGAGTCGGGGTCACGGTTGGCGAGGCTCACAGTCTCTACTGATTGGTCGGTGTAGTTGATCATCGCGCTGGGGCCTGTTGTCCGCCTTGGTGTTACTTTGTCTGGTTTTGCAATGAGGTGGTCCATGGAGTCTCCTCTCTGCTTCCCTGGGTCTGCAGCTGGAACACAGCTGAGGCCTAGATGTTGTCTTCCTTGTTGGCCAACTGGCCAGAGGCTTTGTTTCTAAGATTATTTAATGCTGATTAGAACCTCATTGTCCTGAGGATTTATGATTAAGGGAGTGGATGTGCAAGGAAGGAGGAAACAAGTGAGTCAACGAGGTGGACAAGGCCAAGTTGAACAAAAGAACGGAGGAGAAAGGGCCAAATGAATGGGGTTTCTGCACGGTTACAGAGAGAGCAGGCTGTTGCCATGTCTTTGGAGAGGGTTACACTGATCACGGCGAGTCCTTCCCTCCCCGTGTCCCCCGGGGACAGTGAAAGATCCGCTGGGAAGATCGGTGGTTTGGTTCTACTTGAGCTCTAATTCATCCTACGAGGCACATGCGGTATTCAATTTCACTAAGTGCCTGACTTCTTATCGTGGGCCGGGCAGATTTGTAATTTCTTCCACCGGTCCTCCGTGATTGAGGCTGGACATGCATCTTGTTTATTTCAGGATTCCATTTTACCTAGGTTTCTTATATCAGAAAGCCTCTGATAGTTTTTTTAAATTATGGTTTTATAGCTTATCCAGAATATTTTCTGCTGGAAGTTTGGGAGGATGGTATATAGGGACTGTCTACATTTCACTGGAAGCAAAAGTACCCTTTGGTAAAGTGTTCTATATAGGGATAGTCTACATTTTACCAGAAGCAAAAATACCCTTTGGTAAAGTGTTCATTTTTCTCTTCGATGAATCATCAGAGTGATTTTGAAAAATGTCAGTACTATTAAAATTGAAATAGTTTTATTTATCCTTTGTGAAAATAATATTCCATTCTGTATGTACTAGTAGTTCAACGTACAGCAATGGATTACCTGCTTTTCTTTTCAAAATGATTCTGTATGTTGTTGAGTCTGGTAAATTTAGTGTCACCTTTTTCAATGTTTAGCTCATTTTGCTTTGTGGCATCCATTTATGTATCAAACAGCCACAACATGTTAAAAAATGGGTGTGAATTTTGCATTGTATCAAATATTTAAATCACCTTATGGGCATGGTGATTTAACATTTCTGAGAGGTGCTACCAGTTGGCACACTAACTTGTTAATATTCATAGTAATTAATTATAGCTCTTCAATGTCATGGCATAGAAAACCACTATGGATCATAGATGGTCTAGCCTTGCCCTGGCCAGTGTCACAGTGGATAGAGTGTCATCCTGGAGAGCTGAGGTCACCAGCTCAAGCCTGCATTCCCCAGCTCAACCCCAATGTCCCTGGTTTCGAGCTCAGTTAGGGCAATATGAGAAACAATCAATGGGTACACAACTAAGTGGAAAAATGAGTGGATGACTCTCTCTTTTTCTTCCTTCCTCTCTCTCTTCCTCAAAAAAAAAAAAAGGACAATATATCCTTGTTAAAATATGCAAAAGAATCAAAAATGAAAATATATTTATATATTCTCCTGTTTTATACAATTCTGTAAATAGACATAAAGTACATGTGGATGATTAGAAGATAAAAATAATTAGAGAGGAATTCATAGAAAAGTAAATTAGATAGATACAAGGTTAACTCACAAACATGAAATGAGTCACTATTACTCTTTTCTGGTATGAGAAGCAGGTCAGACTCTGTCTAGTTTTTCACTTGTATCAGCATGGTTTTTACTTTGCTTAAAGCAGTGGATTTATAAGCGTGGATTAGCTCATAATAGGGAAATTATTTTAACTCTGGGGCTCTAGATGTTTCCCGTGATATGTGATTTTATAATTTTTCCCTCCAAGCCACAGAGTATTTTGCTTAATCTTCCACTGAGTTCTGGACAACTGGTGTCTGATTAGTTGCTTTTATTACCTAAAATCTTATCTGAGAGAGACCTCAATATTTCCTCAAAGACCTGGCAACTCCGTAGAGCAGGAAGCCACCCAAGTGTGAACTCTCTTACCTGAGGCCTCGCCCCCCAAACCTGCCCTATCCACGGAGACGTGTTTGATGAGTTCTGAAAACAGCTGTCAGCCGTGTTCTTTTCTCTCAGACTGCCACCCCCACGGATGCTTCGTTCACGTCCGCTAGAGAGTGAGTCCTCACAAATACCGACATAGTGATTAACACGAGAATTCTAATTATTTCACAAAGATGGCCTCTCTGTCATCTCACATGTGCACAAGGAGAAAATAAAAGTCATTGATTTACATTTTGTCACACTCTGTCTCCTCCTGTCCTTTTGTGGTCCTTTCTCAGTTAGCGTCATTATAAAGATTTCTTGAGCATCTCTGCCGCCTCTGTCCATCAGCCTCGCGCTCTAAGACATAGTGTTGGCTGTCGAAAGGATCTGATGTCCTCCAGTCTCCTTCTCTGTGCCCGGATCCGTGCACCTGAAGAACCTGTACAAAGATAGCCTCTCTTTCCCTGTGTCCCCGATCAAAACAATCTCCCATAAACCAACTGATACAGATTGATTCTTCAAGCCTCCATCGCCTCCAGTTCATTGGAAACGCTTTGAGCAACTGAAATTCTCTCTTGAAGAACTTAGGGGGATATACCTGCCTTAATATTGAAAGAGCAAATATTACATTTCCTTGTTGAATCTTAAACTTGCTCTTAAAAATATGTCTTCCAAAACAGCAACAGCGTGTATCATATTCTACATTTTATTCTGAGCTTACACGTTCAGACAAAAAAACTCTGATTATGTTTTTATGCTAAAATCTCCAATTTTTACCATTCTTCTCTGAAGGAATTTCTGTTTCCAATCCTGCTTCTCATGATATTTTGATGCAAAACTTCTTCTGCTGACTCAGGTAAGCAACTCATGAAGCTACACACTGTTATTTTATTATCAGAAGAAGCTCTTGTAATCAATTCCATTTCAAACAATGCTCCTCTCTGACCCATTTAAAATAGTGTATGCTTGCTTGTGATCAAAAACACCATGATTATAAACTAACATATAAAGAAAGATTTCTATATAAGCATATTAAGGCTGAAATAGTTACCACTTCTTTTTAAATGCTTAACATTAAGGGCCAGACATAAATATCCAGAACAGCATGATCTGTTTCTGTTTGACATTATCTATCTATCATTCTCAAGCTCAGTGTATGTATACACAGTATGCCCGAGAGTTACAGGAAGTGAGTTCATAGTGAATAACTGCTATTGCTTATTTTTAAACTGAAGAAAGGGGAGGCCACGGCTATAGCTGTTTCTTTATTGTGAGAATTTTGTACAAGAAATCACTATCCTTTATTTTATCTCTTACCAACCTTAAGTCCTTAATTGTGAACCATATTCTATCAAGTTTTATCATGGTAAAATGAGCTTTCTTTTCCCCCTCTAAAATTTCAAGACAATAAAGTGAGTGTAGTGCTGTTTAAGCAGTGAAGAAAGAAGCACACTGTTGAGCTGCACCCTGAAGACATTTCTTTTGTATTGTAATGCTTTTTATCCACAGATGTTAGTTGAAAATTTGATATAATGGTATTTCTTGTAAGTCTACCAGAAACAAAACAAAAAACATTTTAAAAAAGCAGAATAGATGTAATTGTATGTGATAAATGAGCCTGGCAGAATTATACCAGAAACCCAGAGGGAATAATTATCTACCAGTGGCACCTGCAGAGGAATTATAGCAGCTGCACAATTTGATTTTTGAACGAGGAAACAGAAAAAATAACTTAAAGACTGGTATTAAAAACCGAGGAGAGGGCAGAGCAGAATACAGAATGAGGAGAAGAGGATTTAACCAGGATTTCAATCCGAAGATAATATGTGGAACCCAGTTAGAGATCTGATTTTTAAAACTTATGGTGGGGAAGTGGTACAAGAACAATTAGGGAAGAAGTAGGGACATCATTGAGTTTGAATTTCATCCGCCAATTGTGACTCACGCTTAAGAAGGTAAGATCGTCTAACTGTAGAAGTAGGCCTGTTAGCATGCTGTAATAAAGCATATAGATACTCCGAAGAGGATCCATGATACGTGAATCCCCACCATGCCAGCTACAAGGCATGTGGTCTTTGAAGGTGCTTAAATATCTCTGACCATTTGTTTCCATAATCGTGTTGTGAAGATCCGATGAATTTGCCTTTTGGTTCATGTTTTGTGCAGTGCTTACGTGCAGACTGGCTACTTAGAAAACGTGGATTTTTATTTTACCCCTTTTTATTATTTTGGTGATTTCACAAAGCTTATGCAATGTCTTGTCTTGACTACAGATAGAGTATAGGTGGGTGGACAGATAGACTCATAGATAGATGTAGGTACAGAAAGTTCATCCTCTTGATCCGAGGTGGTTTGTCCTGTAACGGAGCTGTGGAGGCTGAACGAGCCACCCTGAGACACTGCTCCTGGGAGGACAGTGGGTTGGGGTCCTGCAAGCCCCTGGTCACATCGTCACCGACCTGTCAGTACGTGGCCCTGCTCTGTGCATGATTCTGTGTAGACGTCTTATACGCATGGTTTGTTTTTCATTCTGAACAAAGGTGGGTTGGGATTAACAGAAAAGGAGCATGAGGAAACTTGATGAGGTGAAACATCTCGATTGTGGGGCATTTTGTCCTAAAAGTTCTACTTCCCTAATGATTTAAAACAACAACAAAAAGTAAATAAACTACTTTGTAGCTACTGCTCTTTTTCTTGGTAATTGATGATGCTAAACACCCCAAAAGCATTTTTTGTTCTTAACTGCTTCTTCTCTCATTCTTTCTAATATCTGCCTCTGCCGCTACACTGCGCTGTCAGAGGGTCACCAGACTTCCACGTTGGTCTTGTGGTGGTCCGCTCTTATGTTATCCATAATCTCAGTTTCCCACTCATCTTCCTCCCTCCCTCCCTCCCTCCCTCCCTCCTTCCCTCCCTCCCTTCATCTGTCCCTCTCTCCTTCCCTCCCTCCTTCCCTAACTCTCTCTCTCCCTCCTTTCCTCCCTCCATCCATCCCTAACTCCCTCCTCCCCTCCTTCCCTAACTCCATCCATCCCTAACTCCCTCCCTCCCTCCTTCCCTCTCTCCATCCATCCCTAACTCCCTCCCTCCCTCCTTTCCTCCCTCCATCCATCCCTAACTCCCTCCTTCCCTCCTTCCCTCCCTCCATCCATCCCTAACTCCCTCCCTCCCTCCCTCCGTCCATGAAAGTGAGTCTCAGACTCCGACTCCCTAGCCAACAGGACTTTCCTGTGATATCTCCATATTTTATTAATAGAATTTTTCTATTTTTTCCATTTTTCTGATATATGTAGATATCTCCAAATAACATTTACTTTATTTTATTTTTTCACATTGTCACTTGATCTCTGAACACTATTTTTGGAAAAGAGCAACGAAAAAATGAAACTCATGGACTAATGACCGTGTTTTAGTCCCTTGAAATCTAGGTCTGCTTTGTTCAAGCTTACTCAGCACGTGTGAAAAGAAGGCTTAGGTAAATACCTAACATCTGTTTGAGGCCCACAGTGTCATGGTCTTTCCTAGACTTTTGTTCTATCATTTATAATTACTGGATTTGCCTGACCAGGTGGTGGCGCAATAGATAGAGCATCAGACTAGGATGTGGAGGACCCAGGTTCAAAACCCAAGGTTGCTGGCTTGAACAAGGGGTCGCTCTCTCTGCTGTAGCCCCCAGTCGAGGCACATATGAGCAAGCAATCAATAAACAACTAAGGTACTGCAAAAAAGAATTGATGCTTCTCATCTCTCTCTCTCTCCCTTCCTGTCTGTCTGTCTCTATCTGTCCCCCCCTGTCTCTGTCACAAAATATATATAATTACTAAATTTATTTCATGCTGTAGAACCCCAAACAATAAAATTTAGATTTATCCCAAATTTATTTTCTTTTCAAAAGAGGAAATATTATTTTTAAAAATAAAACTTCCTGAATAAGCTCTGTATGAGAGTACTTGTTGTTATAGTACTGTCTCCTGGGAAAATGCAAGGGAGCAGCTTGCATTGAACAATGATCCCACCTGCCTCACTTGCAGAAACATTCCTGCTCTTCCCTCCTGTCACTTACGGCTCAGCCATCTCCCACTCCACTGAAACCACGGCATTCTCTCTCATACTCTCACCCCTCACCTTTGTGCATCCTTGATTGACCTTGAAACTCTGCATTATTTCCTTTACTATCATGCAGACTAATTCACCGACCTCTCTTCTAGTGCCTTTTTTATTTTTCCTATTTTTGTATTTTTCTGAAGTTGGAAATGGGGACGCAGTCAGACAGACTCCCGCATATGCCCGACAGGGATCCACCCGGCACGCCCACCAGGGGGCGATGCTCCACCCATCTGGGCCATTGCTCTGTTGCAACCAGAGCCATTCTAGCGCCTGAGGTAGAGGCCACAGAGCCATCCTCAGTGCCTGGGCCAACTTTGCTCCAATGGAGCCTTGGTTGTGAGAGGGGAAGAGAGAGAGACAGAGAGGAAGGAGAAGGGGAGGGGTGGAGAAGCAGATGGGCCCTTCTCCTGTGTGCCCTGGCCGGGAATCAAACCCAGGACTCTTGCACACCAGGCGTACGCTCTACCACTGAGCCAATCGGCCAGGGCCTCTAGTGCCTATTTTATATTCACATGTCCAAATTCATCAAGGTGCTTGATTGTTGTAAAGTATTCGTACTCCTTAGAAGTCGGCTGTGTTTAAAATTTTTTGTTTGTTTGTTTTTTAATTTTAAATTGACAAGGTTTCTATACAAGTGGCCTGTTATTGGGTGAAATATTGCTATGTTCCTTATTGTAATTCCCCATAACAGAGGACCCTTTGCCCACCCTGGGCTAGAAGAAATACCCATCACTGTGTTGTTGACTGCTAGTCTCATTATTTTCTAGGTGAGTCTTCCCCTAGATAGTGTCTAGAGAGACAAAATTCTTCTCAAATAAGAAAACTCTTTCAAAATAATGTGAAATACTCTACTTTTAAGATAGAACTTTCAAAAGTGTTTATCGAAGTTTCAAACACTTTATCATCATTTACAAACTTTCTTTCTTGGTGCTATTTACCAAGGAGCAAAGTGATGACGTTCCCCATTTTATAGTGAGATCAAAATCGTAATGGATTCCAATCGTTTAAGAAGTAATAAAATGAACACATCAAGAAAGAAATGGCTTCTGAGCTGAAGAGACAGGTTTTAAACAAACCAGGAAGATTTTTCTACAGGAATGTTTTTACAGTTGATCCAGCCACCCCCGAAGGGCGCAAGTGTGTGGTGTGGAGAATAAATACCTGGTACATAAACGTCTCACATCAAACTGACAAAAAGTGTCTCTAGTCTCAGCAAAAATGTTGTCTGGCGGCTCTATGTCTACTGAAACAACTCTAACTTTTTGTAGACAACTAGCTATCTACTTTTTTTTAAACTGTGGTATGAATTTTTATTTATTTTTTTACCTTATTAAAAAAATCATTGTTAGATGCTTCCATTGATGTATTATAAGCCTCCTAATGGGCAATATAATCGCAAATAAAATTTCGGTTTTGGTGTGAAGACTGAAAACTGTATTGGAGACCATGATTATTCCTCAAAATCTGCGCTCAGTACGTGGAAGGCTTCTTCCTTTCTTTCGGTCTTTGCAAGGGTATGAGAATGCCAAGCCGGTTTTTCAGAACAGTAGCAGAATGGAACATTGAGAAAAGAAGAGCTATGCAAATATTAGTTTAAACCCAGGATTTGAGATCGCTGTGTATATCACACATAATACATATTTATAAAACAATTTTATGCTTTTTATCTTTTTTTCAGGTAATCATAAAACTGCAACGGGATTGTAAGTTCAGTGCTATTTTCTTCACCAGACACAAAATACTTAATTCAGGAAGACACTCCTTTCAATCTTGACACTCTCAGAAGAATGTTTTTCTCTCAGTATAATTAATAATAGATTTAATGCATATTTTCAGCACGAGCATGATCCATTAGCATCTACTTCAATTTTGAAAGTGATATTTGCATAAGATCGTGGTCCAGCTTCAGACTTGCAGTAAAAAGGCTAGGGTGGTAAGCTCTATTGGAGAGTGGAGAGTCATGTTTAAAGCAAACGACACTGCTCTGTGAACGGCTTTCTTTCTTTCTGATATGGGGATTTATTGCTAGGGCCTATCAACATTTTTCTTCACCAGCACACCTCCGGGCTAGCTCATGCTATCCTTGGGAGATCAGTAAGTACCCTTCCAAAGAAAAGGAAGGCTGCCCCTCCAGTGAGGGAGGGGCATTAGAGTCTTTACTGTGGGGAGATGGGTGTTGGATCAAGTTCGCAGACACTTTTCTAGTAGACCAACAAAATGATCCTAAACTTCTTCCCCGGCGTTCTGTAGTTCTTTGTTGGTTTACTTCCTATTAATAATTATATAAAAAAACATTTTCTTATATTTATTGAGTATTTATGATGTGCCAGATGCTGAGGCAAAAACTTTATTTTATTTAATTCTCATAACAACTCAAAGAGGCAGGTATTCTTAGCCCCATTTTGCAAAGGAGTGAATTGAAATATTAACTTCTTCAGGTTGAGTATTATTGGCAGGGTTAGAACTCAAAGAGACACCTACATGATATCAGAGTCCATCATTTGAATTATTATTTCTCTACACTTTTGTCTACTATTGCCCCATGTTAGTATTATACACATCTTAATGAAACTGTTTATTTTAAAAGTATTCAATGTATGTTTATATCTAGTAATGTCATAGCCATCTGGTCTAGAACTTCTGTTTTATTGGGAGGTTTTGATTGCTGTTTCAATTTCCTTACTATTGAGGAGATTATTTAGGTTTCTCTGTTTTTCATGGTCCAGTTAAAGAAAGTTATGTATCTCTAAGGATTTGTCCATCCTTTCCAGGTTACGAAATTTTTTTGGTATACAGCCTTTCATAGTATACTTGTATAGTCCTGTGTATTTTTGTGATGTCCATTGTAACTCCCCCTCTTTCATTTCTGATTCCATTTATCTGAGTATATTTTCTGATTTTCTTTGGTGAGTCTAACCAAGGATTAGTCAATTTTATTTATCTTTTCAAAGAAGCAGCCCTTTATTTCATTATTTTTTTCTATTGTCTTTTTGTTTTCCCTTTCATTTAATCATGCTCAAATTTTTATTATTTCCTTCTACTGATTTGAGCTTTGTTCTTATTTTTCTAGTTCTTTAAGGTAAATGGTTAGATTGTTTACATGACATATTCCTTGTTTCTTGTAGTGGACCTGTGATGCTATAAATGTATGAATCTACTTATTAAAAAGTCTAAGAAATACAAACTACACTGACAAAAGTAAAACTACGTTTTGCCTGAGGATGCAAGAGGTTGGCAGAAAGACATTTGGAAAAAGGAGTTATCAAAAAAAACAAAACATGGCCCTGGCCGGTTGGCTCAGTGGTAGAGCGTCGGCCTAGCGTGCGGAGGACCCGGGTTCGATTCCCGGCCAGGGCACACAGGAGAAGCGCCCATTTGCTTCTCCACCCCTCCGCCGCGCTTTCCTCTCTGTCTCTCTCTTCCCCTCCTGCAGCCAAGGCTCCATTGGAGCAGAGATGGCCCGGGCACTGGGCATGGCTCTGTGGCCTCTGCCTCAGGCGCTAGAGTGGCTCTGGTCGCAATATGGCGACGCCCAGGATGGGCAGAGCATCGCCCCCTGGGGGGCAGAGCACCGCCCCTGGTGGGCGTGCCGGGTGGATCCCGGTTGGGCGCATGCGGGAGTCTGTCTGACTGTCTCTCCCTGTTTCCAGCTTCAGAAAAATGAAAAAAAACAAAAAACAAAAAAACAAAAAAACAAAAAACCAAAAAACAAAACAAACCACATAAACTGTGGTGGTAATAGATGTTTAGTATCCTGATTATAATGATAGTTTCCTATGTCAAAATGTATTAATTTTATACTGATAAAATATATAACGAGATGCTGCTACATATCTATTATAATAGCTAAAATTTTTAAAACTTAATACTAATTATTGGTGAGGATATGTAATAATTGAAATATTTTTGGTAGGAAACAGTGTTTTTTAAGATGAAATAGATATTTATCATATGATGCAGACATTCTATTCTTTAATTTTTACCCAAGAGGTCTTAGAACAAAAGCATTATTCCTAAGATGCCAAATCTGAAAACTACTCAAAGGTTTATTCATTGTGAATGGATAAACAAATGAATTATATCACACGTGATGTATATAAATGAGCAATAAGTACAGTAAATGTGAATGGACTACATATACTCCCAATAATGCTGATATATGGTACAACTTACACTGTGTGAAAGAACCCAGCCAAAAAATGTATGTATATGATTCTATTTCTAGTAAGTTCTAAAACAGGCAGAGCTCACTCCCAGTAATGGAAGGTATATCAAGATTGACTACAGAGGAGTAGATTTCTAAGAACTTTTTAAAGGATAGAAATTTTATCGGTGGTTACACACATTTGTCCATATTCATTGAACTCTCAACTAAAATTGGCACTCTTTGTTTTATGTAAATTATTTTTTAGTATGGTTGATTTCAAAAACATGAAACAACCAGGTTTCTAAGAAATGAAAACTTGAAAGATTGACATGACATTTTATATGATACTACAATATAACTTTTATAACATTTTGCTAGTATTTACTTTTGTAAAACTGAAATTCACAGTTATCCACAACTAAGACCATAATATTCTCTCTCTCTCTCTTTTGAAAAATAGTGTAATTAAAAAGGAAAACATAGTTCTACCTATGTAATGCCAAAATTTCAGCTATAGTTAATTTATGTATACACAAACCCATTGGATTTGATGCCCTTTTAAAAGGTTAAATTCAATAAAGCCATTGTAAAGATTAATTATAAAATATTTTTATACAACTGTTAAATTTATCATTTGACCATGTTTGATGCAAATTAGTTTTGCACAACAGTACAAAAGTTACTCTTTTCTTTCCTTTTTTTTTTTTGAAAGAGAGAAAGGGAGACAGGCAAGGAGAGAGATGAGAAGCATCAAGGCGTAGTTGTGACTCTTCAGTTGTTCATTGATTGCTTCTTCTACATGCCTTGACTGAGGCAGTGACATCTTGCTCAAGCCAGGGACATTTGAGCTCAAGCCAGTGACCTTGAGGTCATGTTAATGACCCCACGCTCAAGCTGGCTAGCTTGTGCTCAAGCCGGATAAGCCCACGCTCAAGCCAGCCACCTTGGGGTTTTGAACCTGAGACTTCAGCATCCAAGGTCAATGTTCTACCCATGGTGCCACCATTCATCAGTCCAAAAGTTACTCCTGATTATTGTTAGACTATGTCACCTTTCAGTGGAAATTCAGTATATGTTATATATGTGATATATATATAGTTATAACAAAAGCCTCGATAATTAGAACTTTTGCTTTAAATTAGACTTCAGGTTTTTCTTCTATCTCAGTAGCTTGTACTCAGATTTCCTTGTTCCCTGTCACGATGTCCCGTGGTACTGATGGGGTTGACTTGCTGAATGCACCACTCCCCAACGCCAGTGCTCTCTGCTCCAATTGCTCTTCTCCCAGACATCACCTGCGGCTCGCCCTGTCTGCTTTGTTCCCAGGGGTCTATGTATGACATGCAGACTGCCTTATAGAAAACGAGAAACAAGACTTCTACTTTCCCAGACTATAGTCCTTATCTTGATTATTTTCCACATAAGACTGAACTATATGCATTGAATATTGTCTGTGTTTGATGGCTCAAGGAGTCTAAGTTCGATGAAAGAACCCTGTTCCTGTGTTTTGTCATTGCTTTCTAGTTAGTGCCTTTATACAGCAGGCTCATGAAATACTGGTCGCATCGACGCGAGCATGAATACGTGAGTGGATGGGTGATCCGCCGAATTAATCAGAGAGGAACTTTACAGGAAGTGAGGTTCGTCAGAGTCTGACCACCCTGCTGATCAAGTTTCTGTTTTTCACCTTGGGGTTCGCCCATGAAAGTGAGAAATCCAAATTTCTCCACTGAAGCAGGAGGAAAAAATAAAATCCAAACCAATGGTTTAGAAAATGAGCTATACATCTGTGCTACAGCCTATCTTCTTATCTACTTTCAAGAAGATTAAAGGAACTGAAAATTAAAAACAAAACACATTCCTAATTATTTTCAGTTCCACTGCCCAAACACATTGGCTATCTCTATTAATTAATGGTCACTTAATCACTCAGTCAATACAACACCTATTCTCATCCTACCTCTGGTCCCCTACGTCCTTACCAAGCTATTATTATCACATTCAGTCCCACCAAGGTAGGTACCAAAACTAGCTTGATATCCAAACTCCACACAACCCAAAATCTTTGTTCCAATCTGGCCCAGATTGGAGAAGACTGAGCTAGGAAGGCTAGCAGAAGCTTGTAAAGGAATCTGTTTGCTCTTTTTGCTGCTGTGACAAAAGTTGGACTTACTCCTCACTGCTGGGTCTGCCGCCTGAAGGCACAAGAGAGATTATACTCTTGGTGTTGGTGCTGCAGGATAATTTAGTTTGTTGGAGAACAGTTGACTCTCATTTGCTTTCTGAACTACTGTCAGGGAGCCAGGCAAACTTTTTAAGATTAAAAAACAAAAGGAATTAGAAGGAACTAAAATTGAGAGTGAGCTAGATTTAGCTTCAAGTCTGAGATTTGACACTGGGGAGGTATGCCATTCAGATTGATTTGTACAAAGTGTGAGGACTGAATGGGAAATTTTGGTAACATGTTTCGTGGGCCAGAAAGACTACCAGAGTGGGTCCACCTGAAAGAGAAGCTCTCTCACAGAACGCCGTTGGGGTTCTGCAGTGTCGGTCCCCCTCAGGATCCCAGAGGACTGGGTCTCTGCTAGTGACACCGGATTGTTTTACCTACCAGCAGGCAAGATAATTATGCAAAATAATCATTTTTATTAAGAGCATAACAAATGAAATAAAATGGTTGATCTATTATCACCATATTTAGCCAATTAATTTTCTTCTAATTCTGTTTCTCCTATTATTATATTTTATAAATATATCTATAAGAAGATCAATATTTTGTCTGAGGACTATAGAACTAGTGCAACAAATCCTGTGGGTATTTTATTGAGTACAATGTTAGCACACTGATTCCAGGCCCTCCACAATATCCTCTTCTTCTAAGAAGAAACCTTTGACTACCTAGGTCTCAAATGAGTAATAAGAATGCTCTAATTTTATATTAATATTCACAGAAGTTAATGTCATTCTTACTTGAGATTTTCTCCACATTATTTGGACAATGTTACATGAAGTATCTTGAGAATTATATTCATAAAGAGCATGTCAGTTCAGCCTGAGACTAAAAATTTAATAACTAGTGTATAGCATTCAATATCCTTTTTTGTCCATTAGTTTAAGATTTGAAGATGATTGGGAAATAATATTTCCATTGAAACTTTAATATAATTGTAACTTTTTCTAAAATTGCTTTCCTCTAATAGTCATTTTAAGAGTTGTCAATCTATGACATAACAATATATGAATTTTACTAATTTTCGTTAACCTTTTCTTTTAGAACAATAATTGATATCACCACTCTATCTATTTGTAAAGAGACGACATAAGGCTATAACCTAACCCTGGCAGACAATGATTCTGCATATATTTTCCAACAAACATTTTTTTAAAAATTTGCTTAGAAATTATTTCAAGAAATGCCAACCTATAATTCCTATGACAAGAAAACTTCCCTCATAGAATTTTCCTAGTTTGTAGTTGTCCATAGTAAAAAGTGTTTATCATGTCTTTTATATACAATGACCAAATCATAAAACTCTAATGGGAAGAATCTTCAATCAAAATTAAAATTTCTAGCCCCAGCCAGTTGGATCAGCAGTAGAACATCGGCCCGCTGTGTGGAAGTCATGGGTTCGATTCCCAGCCAGGGCACACAGAAGAAGTGCCCATGTGCTTCTCCACCCTTCCCCTCTCCTTCCTCTCTGTCTCTCTTTTCCCTTCCTGCAGCCAAGGTTACATTGGAGCAAAGTTTCGCCCAGCACTGTGCATGGCTCCACGGCCTCCTCCTCATGCGCTAGAATGACTCCGGCCACAATGGAGCAACACCCCAAATGGGCAGAGCATCGTCCTCTGGTGGGCATGCTGGGTGGATCCCAGTAAGGCACATGCAGGAGTCTGTCAGCCAACACCCACTTCTCACTTAAGAAAAATGCAAAAAAATAATAATAAAAAAATATTTCTATAAGAATGTGGTAAGAATACAGGCATTTGTACTGCTGTCTTACCTTCTTTTCTTCCTTCCCTCTTTTCTCTTCTGTCCTTCCTTTCCTTTCCTTCTCTCCCTTCTTTTCCTCTTTCTTTGCTACCTCCTTCCTTCCCTTTCTCCCTCTTTCCCTTCCTTCATCCCTCCCTCCTCCCTTCTTCCCTTCCATTCTTCCTTTATTTATCCATTTTCTTATATTGCTTTTAACATTTAAATACAGATATCTAAACTTATGATATTTAGAATGACGAAGAAATCAGATGCTTCATTTGACATGGTCTTATATCACAAATCAAATTTAACTGAAAATTGTTAAGCCAAAAGTTAACATGTGAATAATGTTAACACTGAGATCAACTCTACCCCCAAAGTATGATACAACAGTACTTGGAGAGAACTTGTAAAACAATAGCTGTGGGGTGCATCATCCGGAAGGGGAAAAGGACAGGAAACTGTGAGTGACAGTTCCTGAATTTCTATACAGCCACTCTGGAAGTGTGGGTCCCACAGGACACAAAGGACAAAGGTCACTGGAAGATTTACTTACATATATACGAACCCACACACTTACATCTGAGTAAGCAGATGCAGTCCTGTGCTGCATGATGATGTTTCATTCAGTGACGGGTCCACATGCACAACAGTGGTCCCTGGAAATTGTAAGAATGCTGAGAAATCTCTATTGTCTAGTGAAGCTGTAGCCACTGTAATGTCATCACAGTGTTGTTTGTGTTCTAAGCGGTTATTACAATAGTCCAAAAACTTAAAAACAAAATCGTTTATAAAATAAAAAATGTTATAGTAAACTAAGGTTAATTTATTATCAAGGACAGAAAAATACTTTAAAATCACTTTAGTGTAGCCTATGTGTGCAGTCACACCCAGGTCCTCACAGTCACTCGGCTGTGCCCACTGGCACACCCAGACAGACAGCCCCCAGTCCTGCAGGCTCCATTCGTGGTCGGGCCCCATGCAGGTATATACCGGTGTGCATGTCTACCTCATATACATTATGTTTACTGTGTACCTTTTCTGTACTTAGATGCACAGACACCCTGTGTTACAGCTGTCTACAGTATTCAGTGCAGTGGCATGCTGTACCAGTTTGTAGCCCAACAGCAGCAGGTTTTCCTGTATATACCCTTGGTGTGCAATGGGCTCTACCGTCTAGGTTCGCATATGTGCCCTCTGTGATGTTTGCACAACAAATTTGACTAACCACACACTTTTCAGAATATATCCTCATCATTAAGTGAGGCATGATAGTAAACACACACACACACACACACACGCATGCATGTACTGTTGGAATTTTATTTTCTCATCACACACATTATCTAATAATTTAAAATACACTTGCAACACGTCAATGTGATTGACTCTGTTTGAAACCAGACCTGTGTCAGAGCTAAAGAGAGCGTTGTTCCGTTTTATTTTAATTTTTCCTTTCTGCAGGAAGGGTTTCCCTGATCTGACAAACTCCCCATCACACCTGCTTGCTCTGTAGTTAGATAGGCAGATAGAAAGGCGGATAGACAAATAGATCAGATTCTCTAATGAACTGTTCTCATAGCACTCGGTACTTTCTGTGTAAAGTTTTTTGACTCTGGAATTAATTAAAATATTGGTAACATTTTATCTTCCCTACCAGAGCATAAGCCCCATGAGATGTTTGTTCACTATTGTGTCCTCTGGGCCTAGCACCATGAATATCAAATGTAATTGTTGTATGAAGAGTGTTTCTGTGCAAACATGTCCTTTTTCTTTTTTCCTGCGGAAATCTTTCTTTGTCTGTACTTAGGGAAGTCAACGAGAAGGTTTAACTTAAAACCCAGGAAGGCAGGAGTCTAACCTGGCTTTGTGCCTAATTTGCTCTGAACTTTCAAGCAAGCTCCTTTTTATTTTATTTATTTATTCCCATTCCTCTCCCCTTTCTCTCATGGTTCTGTTTCTATTTTGTTTACTCATTTTTTTTTTGTTTTCTTAGATTCTATATACAAGTTAGATCATACAGTATTTGTCTTTGTCGACTTATTTCACTGAGCATAATATGCTCTAGGTCCATGCATGCCCTCACAAATAACACGGTTTCATTTTCTACTGATGAATAATATTCCATTATATATATTACCACATCTTTTTTATCCATTCATCTAATGATAGACATCTAGCTTGCTTCTATATCTTGGCTATTAAGAGTAATGCCAGAATGAACATAGGAGTGAATATATAATTTTCAATTGGTGTGTGTGTGTGTGTTTTGGATTAATATCCAGAAGTGGAATTTCTGGATTATAGCAGTTCTAGTTTTAATTGTTTTTGAAGAAGCTCCATACAGTTTTCCAGATTGGCTACACTATTTCACAGTCCCACCAACAATGTACAATGGATCCCTTTCCTTCACACCATCACCAGCAGTGTTATTTGTTGATTTATTGATGATAACCATTCTGATAGGTGTGAGGTAATTCATTCTGGTTTTAATTTGCATTTCTCTGATGGTTATTGATGTTGAGCCTCTTTTTATATATCTATTAGCCATTGGTGTGACATTTTGGACAAAGTATCTACTCAAGTTCTTGTCTATTTTTTTATTGGATTATTGCCCCCTCCCTACTGGTGTTAAGTTGTATGAGTTCCTTATATATTTGGACATGAAGCCTTTATGTTTTAGGTGTATCATCTGTGACTACCTTCTCCTGGCCAGCGGGTTGCTTTTCCATTTCCTTGATGATTCTTTTCACTGTGTCAAACTCCTCAGCTTGGTGGACTCCCCTTGGTTTACTTTTTGCTTCCCTTCCTCCAGGAAATATATGAAAGAGTTATGGCTAAGAGTGATGTCACAGTTTATTGTCTATGGTTTCTTCTAGGAGTTATATGGTTTAGGTCTAACATTTAAGTCTTTAATTCATTTTTAGTTTATTTTTGTATATGGTATAAGAATGTGGTCTGATTTCAGATTTTTTTTTGCATGTCCTGGTCCATATTTGCCAGCATCACTGATTGATGAGACTAAATTCAGCACACTGTATATTTTTCTTCTTTGTCATAGATTAATTGAACATATAAGTGAGAATATCTTTCTGGACTCTCTGTTTTAATCCATTGATCTATCTATCAGTTTTATGCCATTTCTATACTGTCTTGATTATTGTATCTTTGCAGTATTGTTTGATATATGAGAGTGTGATATATCCCACTTTGTTCTCTCTCATGATTTCTTTGGCTCTTTAGGGTCCTTTGTAATTCCATATAAATTTTAGGATTAGTTCTAATGCTGAGAAGAATACCATTGATATTTTAATAAAAACTGCATCAAATATGTAGATTCCTTTATTTATTTATTTATTTATTTAAATTTTATTTATTCATTTTTAGAGAGGAGAGAGAGACAGAGAGGGAGAGAGAGGAGAGAGAGACAGAGAGAGAAGGGGAGAGGAGCTGGAAGCATCAACTCCCATATGTGCCTTGACCAGGCAAGCCCAGGGTTTCGAACCGGCGACCTCAGCATTTCCAGGTCGATGCTTTATCCACTGCGCCACCACAGGTCAAGCCGAGTAGATTATTTTAGATAGTAAGGACTTTTTAACAATATTAATCCTTCAAATCCATGAGCATAGTATATCCTTTCATTTATTTGTATCTTTACCAATTTATTTCTTCAGTGTCTTTATGGTTTTCAGAGTACATGTATTTTATCTCTTTGGTTAAATATATTCTTAATTACAGTATTTTATACTTTTTGATGCACCTGTAAAGGTTACTGATTTTTTTTCACTTTTACTCCTGATTGTTCATTATTTGTGCATAGCAATGCAAGAGATTTCTCTATATTGATTCTGTATCCCATACCTTTACTGAAGTTATTTGTTATAATAGTTTATTTTTGTTGTTGTTGAGTCTATAGGGTTTTCTATGCATAGCATCATGTCATCGACAAATAATGAGAGGCTTACTTCTCCCTTCTAAATCTGGATACCTTTATTTCTTTTTCTTGACTGATTGCTGTGGCTAACACTTCCAATACTACATTGAATAGAAGTGGTGATAACTAACATCCCTGTCTTATTCCTGATCTTTAAACACTTTCAGCTTTTTACCACATGTGTAATATTAGATCTGGATTTGTCCTATACAGCATTATCATGTTGAGGTACATTTCTTCTGTGCATATTTTGTTGAGAGTCTTTATTATAAAAAGATATTGAATTGTGTTAAATGCTTTTCTGCATCTGTTGAGATAATCATATATTTTTTATCCTTTGTTTTGTTGATGTGATGTATTGCATTAATTAATTAGTGTTGACCCATGATTGTATGCCTGGAATGGATTCCATTAGATCATGATATATAATCATTTTAATGCATTGTTCAATCTAGTTTGATAATATTTAGTTGAGAATTTTTACATCAATGTTTATCAAGAATGTTGGCCTGTAAATTTCTTGTTGTTGTTGTTATGTCTTTATCTGGTTTTGATAGCAGAGTAATGCTGGCTTCATATAAGTTGATTTCAAGTTTAGAAGAATTATGTTTTGAAAATCGCCAAACCAAAACACTTAATAATAATATAGAATGGCACTTGTAAAATATTTTTTAGAGTAGTCTCTGTGAGTTTCATAAAATCAAAGTATTACACAGTAAGAATGTGCTCTGGGCTCAAAAATAAATAACCAGTTATAACAACTTGGAAATGCTTAGAACTCCTAAAATATATTGCTGTTTGCTTGAGACATTTAGAATGGAAGACAGGAACTTTCTGTTCTCCCTAATAAATAAATTCTGGCCATTATTTGGTAAATGACATCCAGCTTTCAAAACTGTAATTTACTTAAACAGCAAGACAGACCCTAGAGATAAAACTAAGTTTTCCTTTTGAAGTATGACTTTCAAAGTTTCATTTTCTTTGGATCTAAATATATCTTAGATTATTTTCCTTAAAACTCCTGACACTTTACTGAGTTGAAGCCAACCCCTATAGCTAACAACTTAGCTTCACAAGATCCATTTAGCTTTGTGAAACTTTAAAACATGTACTTTTAGGTGCAGCTCAGTTTTCTTGATTGTTTATTCAAAAGTGACCAAAGAAAGTGCTGCTCTGAAGTATATGTCTATACATGTTTCAATACCAGTTAACACGTACTTAATGTCAATGAATCGCACGTTTTTGTGCATAATCAACCTGGGAATTGAAATTCATTTGGAAGCCAAAACCGGTTACTGCTTCTAAATGTAGAGTTTATGAATATGTTAATATGCCCATCTACATCATAGACTAGAGATCTTTTTCTCAGAGATATTTAATTATCTGAAATGGTAAGCATGAGACATTGTCATTTGAAAGGCAAAATGACAGTGTGTAGTAAAAACAAGTGAATGCTAAGGATATATTTAAAAAGTAAATTATTACACAAAGTAGCAATGAATATGAAAATCTTGATGGAATAAGGAGAAATAGATTACATTTAGCTTGTGCTGTCTCACTAAATATCTATATGATTAACTTCTTTTTCTTATTGATTAGATGTTAACTGGTTATACAAACATGTCTTACCCTCTAATATATTTTGATGAGGAAAAGGAAAACATATAGATTGTTTAAAGAGTCTTAAAAAACATGAGCTGATCTCATTATTTCCATAATCTTCTTTATTCTTGAAGTATTCGAATCCTTTAATAGCCATGATGACATTGGTGACAATAACTAAGAGAGTAAAACAGGCTCTCATCATTATGCATTTAATAACTCTGCGTGACCGAGTGATTTGCCATTGAGTGTGCCGGAAAGAAGAAGGAAACTTGGATTGAGCATCTCTTCCCACGGGGAAAGAAGAAAACATGTGAGAATCATTAAACTTGTTCAGAGAGCATGGAGAAGTAGCCATGAATGTCTGTACATTCTACTTTCCCTTGAATTATAAATGTACTTTCTGGTGTCTCTTTTGTTGGAGAAAAAAGTTTTTATGTTGTTAGGCTGAGAAGGCTCACTATTTTTTGGACGAGGTAGATAGGGTATCCTCCCTGGTTCTCTCTGCTGTTAGGAGGGATGCTATCTTCTAACTCTGTCCATGGGCAGCAGGAACAGGGGTGTTCTTCCTCTGGTGGAGATGGCGCCAACCCCTTCCCTGTCCCAGTGGACCAGGGTGTCAGTTATCCATAAGCTTAGACGTCACACATCCCTCAGCTTCTCGGCAGGCTTATCAGAAGAAATCAGTACATCCATCTCTTCCTCCCTGATGTCCAGTCTAGGGATTCACACCTGCACCTTTCTCATACAGCAAAAGCCGTATACGGCAAAAGCTGTATCCATGGTACAGGGCCTTATACCATGAAGGTAAGGTAAAATCTAGAAGAATCAAAATCTATAGATACTTCCATAATCTTGCTCATAGTGTTGGGGAAAAAAAGAGAGAACACTGGCACTTGGTATGCTCCTGTGGCCGGTCATCATTAGCAGTGTTTAATTCTCACTGAATGTCTTTTAGAGGAGAATGCATGGGGACCTATAAATATCACATATACAATTCATATGTTCAAAGTGTTAAAAACACAAAGAGCAAGAAAATTATTTTTGATGGAACAGAGAAGCAAATAATATTTTGTAAAATACTGAGCAGCTGAAATAGATACTTTTAAAACTAGAAAACAGGCTAAAATGCAGGTCTTTCCCAAAGTGAATGCATGAGTGTTTCAAAGCAAATGCACCCTATTGTAAAGGACTCTATATAATCTTAAATCTTATTCCCACTAACACAGATGTTGCAAAGCCTGAAGTATGTCTCCCTTGACCCACATGTATAAAATCTTCCTGATGTTTGCTGGATATGTAGATACTAATTGCACCAAAAACTGCAGCTTTAATTAAATAAACTGATTTTTTTTTTTAGATATAAGAAATATAAAACCAAGTTTAGTAACCTTTATGATGAAATAATATGAATCAAAACTGAGGCCAGGGCTTTATTTTAGGGTTTTATTTCCTTGACCACTGTAACCGAATGGGAAGTAGAAGACAGTAGGGCCCCGTGAAGAGAGTATCATTTCTGCACTAAAGTTAGATTTTTTTATACATGGCCTCTGACACGGCCACCGCCTCAATCGCAAGCAGCAGCTGTGCAGAAAGTGTCCTCGGCAGATAGAGAACTCTTGAGAAAACATAAAAGCTGAAAGATGAAAAAAAAGAAAAGATAATTTCAAGATGTTTAAGTCAACACTATAATTATGTAGAAATAAATACCACGTATTCTGATAATATCCTGCATGTGTCAGCTCCATACAATGCCCCTCTTTTCAGTGACCTATATGAGTTGTAACCACGGTTATGGCAAAGCTCGAGTGAAAGCACACTGTTCATCGTCAGTACATGATAGAAATTAATTGTAATAACGCTTTGAGATATTTAATTCTTCATTATGTTTAGACTCTCCTGAAGTGAACGGCATCTAGACGGACTTTGTTAAATTATTGTAAGGATTTTAAAGTCCAAAACTTTTTTCTAGTATCTGTTTCTCAATCGTTATTCATGTCTATCTAGATCTACATCTGCAGCGACACCTGCATCTCTCTTATCTGTATTTATCAATATGTCCCTATATTTATTCAGATGCACATCAATGTATGTAACGTACTGAAATCTAACTTACCTTTGGAAAACACATGTTGCCTTCAAGGTCATGCATCAGGTTTATCGCCAACCTGCAGAATAGACGTGCATTGATAATAGAAATACACACGACAGTAAAAAGACACTAAACTGCCGTATGAATGAATCGAGCAATCTAGTGTCAAAGGGACAAGCGCACAGCATTTGGGGGAGAAAGCGAGTAAGAATTCAAGCTTTCAATCAGCCCAATGTAGTTGGATGGTTTGGACAAACTATTTCAACCTCCATACTAGTTTTCTTACCTCTAGAAGGACATGACCCCGCAGGCTCGCGTCGCTGTTCTCCCACGAGCAAGCAAGTTTAGTCAATGCTTTCACATTGGAGTCTACATTATAAGAGGGTCTCAATACAACTCTTAACCATTATCATTTCATGTTTGAAAACTTGATGTTGAAATGCTGACGTTTGACAAACAACAGAGGAATATGCAAAATAGCATGCTTTTCCGTCACAGGTTAAGTTGTTGAAAACAAAATAACCCACAAAAGTTTTGAATGTTTAGACAGGCTACCATTCATAACAGAGACAGAAAATAATGATGTCTTGAATTTGGAGCTATTTTTTTATCACTTCTATTTTTTTCATTGAGGTAAAATATACTGCTCACAAAAATTAGGGGATATTTTATGGCTTCATATTAATGTTGAAATATCCCCTAATTTTTGTGAGCAGTATATATATATATAAAATATAAAATGTACTATGTCACCATTTTAAATGCACAGCTTAGTAATGCCAATTTATTAATATTACTGCACAACTGTTGCCAACAAGCATCTTCAGAATTTTTTTTTTTCAAAACTGAAACTCCATATCATCAAACGATAATTCTTTATTCTTTCCTAAGCCTCAGGTAACCAGCATTCTGCCTTCTGTCTCTATGGATGTGACTACTCTTAGTTATATCTTACAAGTGGAATAATGCAATAATTTTATTTGTATCTGGCATATTATATATAGTGAGAGGTATATAACGTTTACTGATGTGGTAACAGTGCAAGAACTTTATTCCATTTTGAGGATGAATAATATTCTATAGCCCTGGCCGGTTGACTCAGCGGTAGAGCGTCAGCCTAGCATGTGGAGGACCCGGGTTCGATTCCCGGTCAAGGCACACAGGAGAAGCGCCCTTTGCTTCTCCACCCCTCCACCGCGCCTTCCTCTCTGTCTCTCTCTTCCCCTCCCGCAGCCAAGGCTCCATTGGAGCAAAGATGGCCCGGGCGCTGGGGATGGCTCTGTGGCCTCTGCCTCAGGCGCTAGAGTGGCTCTGGTCATAACATGGCGACGCCCAGGATGGGCAGAGCATCGCCCCCTGGTGGGCAGAGCATCGCCCCCTGGTGGGCGTGCCGGGTGGATCCCGGTCGGGTGCATGCGGGAGTCTGTCTCACTGTCTCTCCCTGTTTCCAGCTTCAGAAAAATGCAAAAAAAAAAAAAAAAAAATTCTATCACAGGTGTATGTACAATATTTTGTTTATCCATTCCAAGTCCAATGGATATCTGGGTGGTTTCCACCTTTCGGTGGTTACTGGAAATAATGCTGCTATGAGCAATGGTGTATAAATATCCTCCCAAGTCCCTGATTTTAATACTTTTAGATAATACTGATAGACTTGCTGAATCATGTGATAATAATGGTTTTATTTGTTTTAAGGAGCAACAATACTGTGTCCACACTGGCTGCCTTTTTGACGTTCCCACATACAAAAAAATTCCATTTTCTCCACATTTTAGCCAACACTTGATTTTCTAAGCTTTTGATAATCTTCCTAATGGGTGTGATGTAGCATCTCACTGTGGTTTTTATTTGCATTTAACTAATGATTGTTGATGGGTTTATTCACCATCTGTGTATTTCTTTGGAAAAATGTCTAAACGGGTACTTTGCCCAGTTTTAGATTGGGGTTGTTTATTTTCTTGTTGTTGTTGCCATTGTTAAATGTGAGGAGTTCTCTATATATTCTGAATATTAATTGCTCACTAGATATATAATTTGAAAATAGTTCTTCCTGTACATTGTCTTTTCACTCTGTGGACAGTGTCCTTTGATGCACAAAAGATTTTTAGTTTTAATGTTTAATTTATTTTGCTTTTTTTGCCTGTGCTTTTGTTGTCACATCCAAGAAATCATCACCGATTCTATTGTCACAAAGCATTTTCCCTGTGTTTTCTTCTAAGACTTTTAGTTTTACTTGTTATATCCAGGTGTCTCATCTATTTAAGTTAATTATGTATATGGTATAAGAGTTCAGCTACAATTTTTGTTATGCGAATATCCAGTTTTCCCAGCATGATTACTTTGGAATTGTCTATACTGAGTTTACTTTCTACATCTACTATTAAGAGTGTAGATGTGTTGTATAATTGGTACCTGAAACCTGCATATTTTATTAAATAGTGTCACACCAATAGATTCCATTTAAAATAAGTGATTTATTGAAAAGAAAAAGTATAGCTTTCTCTTGATAAGGCACTTGGTTACCACAGATCTTTGACTATTTTCCAAAGTTAGCCTTTCTCTAGTTCTGTTTTCAATGTTTCTATGGGGCTACAAGGGCTTAGCTCTTCTTAATGCACTATCTTGCTGACTTCACTCCTCTGTAGCTATTCTTAGTGAAGTAGTTGGCTCATTAGAAACTATACCAAATAATTGATGAGTGGTCTTCACCTAAAACCATAATACCAACATATGACTTTTTATAACATATTAATATTTGAAGTTAAAAAAGCAATTATACCAAGAAAGGGGTTTTGGTCCTAACCATTATATGATGAAAAGCGGTTAACTGTACCTAACATGTGAGAGGCAGTTCTGTATGAGGATCAATAAGACACCCTTCTGACCTCCATCACTTATTCCACAGCCCAGACAACCTACTTTGGCAACTCATTTTCCATCTCAGTGGCCTACTGTGTTGAATTCTTGGTCAGATGATGACTCAATTAATTACAACAATATACGATCTTTTATGTCACACTATATTTAGTAAATCTGCCTTTTATCTTGTGAGATTAAGTTCATCACTAGCTAATCTACTTTCTATAAACACCTGTGATTGGAAAATGCCATAAGAATGCAATAGATACTAATACATGTATAATTTCAAAGTTCAAATCTGATGAAATCTTAAACTTCCAGATGTAACCGAATATAAATGTTAATATCCTTGAGGATTTCCTTCTTTGAAATGTTTGACATCTACTCTTACTTACTGCCATAGTAATCAATCTCACTTTCAATATTTTTCTTTTTTCATGATTTATATTTCCCAAATATTTTAGTTTATTCATTTCAGTACTACATCCATCTGTCAAAGTAACATAAGATGGTGTTGAAGGTTATAACAAAATAGTTATCACTTGAAAACAAAAATGTAGTCATTTCTTTTAATACAGGCAAAATAAAGCTGTCTCATGAATCTTTTACAACTAAGTTAAAACTGCAATGTGTTCTGCAATAATTATATATACTTTTAATCTTTCTGATTTTGACTTTTCTTTAAAAATTAGCATGTAAAATTAAAAGATGAGAATTTTATTTTCTATTTCATATAGTAATTGTAGTAATTAAAATATCTGCTCTTATAAGTGCTTAGAAGAGTACTTGTACCATGATAAGCATCATATAAATTATTGATAAAAGGTAGATTAAATAAAACTTTCATGTCAAAATATTTGAGTTTTGAATATTTCCAATGTGTTTCATGAATTAAAAGCTGTTTCTTATATCTAAAATATGTTGATTTTTAGTAAAATACCCAAATATTTTTTAATATCTACCCAGTTCTTTCATTATATTATGATTGTATATTGTGGGACAATGTAACATCAAATATTTTTAGTAAAATATCAATATATTCTTCTGGAATGAATGTAAAGTGTAGCTAAGAGACTATTCTAAATGATCAGAGACCTATTTTAAGAAAGCATCAATCAGCCTGACCAGGCGGTGGCACAGTGGGTAGAACATCGGACTGGGATGTGGAAAACCCTGGCTCAATACCCTGAGGTCGCCAGCTTGAGTGTGGGTTCATTTGGTTTAAGCAAAAGCTCACCAGCTTGGGCCCAAGGTCGCTGCCTTGAGCAAGGGGTTACTCGGTCTGCTGAAGGCCCACAGTCAAGGCACATATGAGAAAGCAATCAAGGAACAACTAAGGTGCCGCAACATAAAACTAATGATTGATGCTTCTCATCTCTCTCCATTTCTGTCTGTCCCTATCTATCCTTCTCTCTGACTCTCTCTTTGTGTCTGTAAAAAGAAAAAAAAAAGAAAGCATCAATCACTTGACTAGCCGGTGGTACAGTGCATAGAGTCTTGGACTGGGACATAGAGGACCCAGGTTTGAAACCGAGGTCACTGGCTTAAGTATGGGCTCATTCAGCTTGAGCACAGGCTTAACAGCTTGAGTGTGGTGTCACTGACTTTAGTGTGGGATCATACACATGACCCCCAGTTTTCTGGCTTGAACCCAAAGATCACTGGCTTGAGTAAGGTATCATTTGCTCTGCTATAGCCTTCCCCCTCACTCAAAACACATATGAGAAAGCAATCAATGAACAACTAAGGTGCTTCTCATTTCTCTCCCTTCCTGTCTGTGTGTCCCTATCTGTCCCTCTGTCTGTCCCTCTGTGTCAGAAAGAAAGAAAGAAAGAAAGAAAGAAAGAAAGAAAGAAAGAAAGAAAAAAAAAAAAGGAAGGAAGGAAGGAAGGAAGGAAGGAAAAGAAAGAAAGAAAGAAAGAAAGAAAGAAAGAAAGAAAGAAAGAAAGAAAGAAAGAAAGAAAAGAAAGTTTCAATCTACTCGAAGTCAGTAATCTCATTTCATCAGGTTAATGTTAAATTATTTTTTAAGACATTAAAAAGCAAGTTTTTTTCAAAGACAGGTACTCTAACATTTTTGACATTCTCATTCTGAAATTCCAGAATATGTATGTGCCCTGGTGCTTGAGAACCTCAGGTCATGCATGAGATTGTGTGGTCCAAATGGAGCACATTTGCCTCAGTGCTTAGATGGGTGCTTCTTATTCAGAAAGCCACAAAATTAATTATAAAATAATTATGAATTTGGTTCAATAAGTTTGATGCAGGTCTTTCTTTTTCACACCAAGTCCTCAAATGAGCAGTCAGAACAATCACTGTATCTTTTTGCCACTATTAATGAATGATGCCCTTCTTTAAATGTGCTTTTCCCCCATGCTTGTAACATCTGCATTACTCTGAATGCCTTTCAGCATAACTCATGACTGTCTTGTTTTATCCCTGGTAATTTACCACGGATTGGCTTTAGTTGTGTGTTTCTGTTTTTATATATCTGGTGTCCTAAGGATCACTTACTTCTCTTGGAATCATGCCTTCAAATACTTATTTCCACCCTTGCCCTCCTTTTGTGTGTGTGATGGTGCTGGGTTCAAGAGCAGGGGTTTTGATATAAGTGAAAAAGAATTCTGCAAGCAATAACCACAATCTCTATTGTACTAACAATTTTCTAAAGGTTAACTACATTTTGTACAAAATCAATTATTACTGAACATTTTCTCAACAATATACCTAGAGCCTTGAGAATAACTCTGTGTTATGTACTAACCTGAATGTGAGCAGGTCATAAAAAGTAGAGACAAAGATTGTTGCTAAATAGGTGAGGATAGAGTAGCATTCCTTTCTGAGAAATCAGTGTTATATTGTTGAAAAATACATAAGTGAAGACCGTCTTTCTAAATATCCCTGAGATACATGAATGCCCACCATAATTTTATTCTGAGAATTGTCCTGTCTACTCTTTTACTTTGATCTCCCTGACTGTCTCAACCACATTGTGTGACACTGAGTGATTTTTATTATTCTCAAATATTTGGCTAGAAATTTATATCATAAGTAAAAATAATTGTTGTCATCACAATAAGCATTATACTCATGTTATCACAATTTCTCACAATATATAACATTGATATAATATAATTTAATATAAAATTATATGTGTATACTGTGTCACATAGATATATAATTATACAGTATATAAATGCAGCCATTAATATAATACTTCTACACTCAAGCTCAAAAACTTCCAGCAGATATCAACTCTTCATAAATCAAACCCAGAATTCTTTATTTGATTCTCATGAATTTCCATAACTTTACATGACACCAGCATTTTCATCTTTTCAGATGTTCCTGAAACCCTTTCTACCTTATTATCAAATCTGCTTATAGTCTCTACACTCGTTTCTATATTGATGTCTTTATACCGATCACTCTGCTTGTCCTTAAATGCCATCTCTTCTTCAACGCCTATTTTATGTTCCGTCACTCAACTGGTGTCTTCACAAGAGATCCATGTCCTTGTTCGCTCCATACGTATCAGTAACTTAAATTATTTTGTATAAATACTCCTTAAAGATTTTTATAAACTGTTTAACCCTTCACACATATGTACTTTGTCATCAAATAGTTTCATGACAAATTTCAATAGTTACAAGTAAATTTCTAATAGATTCTAAATATAGTTATTCCAAACAAAAACAATTACTATATTTAAAACAAAGTTTATGTGTCATAAATATTTGATACCATCGTTCCTTTATAAACTCTGAAAATCTCTATAAGATGAAAATCTTTTAAAACCTTCCTTTTCTCTTTGAATGAATATTTATAATTCTAAAAAGTTAAATTAATAGATTTTATGCTTAAAACATTTTATTATCTCCAGAAAAAATGTATACATATTAAAGAGTGTGGAGTTATATGTTATGCACAAACATGTACACATACAACTTTTCAAATTTAATTTTAAGGATCAAGTTTTTAAATAAATTTTCTCTGGATTCAGTTGTAGTAATTATTAGTTTTATATAATTATTCAAATAAATACTTACAGCACGTATAACTAATTGTAGAATGTATAAATAAACATTTTTCAAATTGGATTTTTTTTTTGTATTTTTCTGAAGTTGGTAATGGGGAGGCAGTCAGACAGACTCCCGCATGCGCCCGACTGGGATCCACCCAGCATGCCCACCAGGGGGCGATGCTCTGCCCATCTGGGATGTTGCTCTGTTGCAACCAGAGCCATTCTAGTGCCTGAGGCAGAGGCCATGGAGCCATCCTCAGCGCCAGGGCCAACTTTTTGCTCCGATGGAGCCTTAGCTGCAGGAGGGGAAGAGAGAGACAGAGAGGAAGGAGAGGGGGAGGGGTGGAAAAGCAGATGGGCGCTTCTCCTGTATGCCTTGGCCGGGAATCGAACCCGGGACTCCTGCACCCCAGGCTGATGCTCTACCACTGAGCTAACCGTCCAGGGCCTCAAGTTGGATCTTAATGAAATAGATAAGCCTTTGAAAACTGAGTTTATGGATAGCTGAGTAAATATTACCTATTGATTGAATATGATAGTATTCCTCCTCAACCTTATTCTTATTTTTTAACTTTATGACCATAACCACTGAAAACTTCTTTGCATAAATTGGTGAAAGAGAAAGTACTCTACTGTGATCTAGCAGGGTCACACAGTTATTTGAACATCTACAGGTTGAGAAGTGAAAACCTGTGTAGTGGTCCACCATTGAGAATAAACCTTGTGGTGTCCTGGGTCATAGCCTGATCTGGTGTTACCTCAGTTTTGTCTTGAGTGAAGATGCAGAGACCACTTGACTTGCATACAACCTGTTGCCTTGCCGTTAGTCACACATTTTTCAGTACCGATACCGACATCATGCCTTTTGTTGGCTGGTTTATTTGTCAGGTGCTCCGTATCTTTTACATGTAGGGCAATGTCTAGACTAAGAATGCAGGAGAATTGCCTGTCTTTAGAAAATGGGCAAAGGTGACATTTCTGGCAGGTTAATTTTAAGAAAAGCACATAGAGAAATTAAATGTAGGATGCTCATCTCTCTAAAAGTATCTGCGTGTGCATCCCCAGGAAGTTTCAGCATACCTCCCTACCGAACTATGGGAACCCCATTTACTGCTCCCTGGCCCCTGAAATGCACTCCCCAAATCAGACCTTAATTTAAGCTGGTCATGCTACTCATCATTGTTTGATGAACTTTTCTTTAAAATCTTCAGGTAGAATAACTTTAATATTTCGTGTCGTATTCTCCCTGATAGTCAACTATATCTTTCCATGCAGATGAGCATCCCAGTATTATGTATGTGCTTAATGAACATTTTTTGAAGACATTCATAAAAGGGAGAAACAATGAAATAATGCCATGTGGACATTTTTAAACACTAAGGCCAAAAATATTTTACTGTCCACCTTCAGACCATTTATGATGAATGTAAAGATTGAGTACAACCTCCTTCTGAACGACAGGTTAGACCACATTTTTGTAGAAGAGATTTCTTTTAAATTCAGCCTGTAACTGTCCAATGCACACGCACTTCCTCTTTCCCCGAGGCGCTCACTTATATGCTGACAATGAGATTTACGATTGCGCTGTTTTGTGTGTGTCCTGTGTACTTACAGGCTTTGTTTTGTTTTCTCAGTTGGGTGTTCCTAGAGGGCTAGTGTCACTTTCTAAAAATCCATATTTGGCTTTTGAAATAGTTAACACTTATAAATCATTTTGAGTGGAACTGAGCTAAACAAATGAAAGAAAGTTGAGGGCAAAACTCACTATCAATTTAACATTTTAGATTTCAATGGAAGGCTTTTCATGACTTTCTTGATTTAAATGTCCATGTATTTATCGTGTTCCAACATCAAACTATAGAAAGAGTGTATATTATAATATTTTTTTCTTAATTTATTTCCATTTTAATTTAGTTTAAATCTTTTTGGACATTTATTCAGCCATCATCAGGATAATCTTTATTCACCTAAACTTATTGTTTTATATCATCAAAGTGCTTGTCAACACTTATCTTAACCCCTTTGTTGAGAATTACCTAGACAATAGTTACCGAGTTTACATAAGCATCTATAACACTGTTCCTCCAGATTCTTGATATTTCATTTGATCGACTTCCAATATTTCTACTTGGGTATAAGTTAAGATTCAGAACTATTCACAGTTTACCTGAAGATCTTGAACGGTTTTGTACAGAACTTGTTCTGTGAATATTATAGCAGAATGCATCAATCTTGCTTTCTACACTAATACTTCTCTATCCCCAAATGGCGACTTCGTGTTTCAAGGTAACAATATAAATTAAACTGCTTGTCTGTACTCCTTCCTAAAATAGTAAGGATGTCATCACAGCAGTTCTGACCGATAACGACAGTGGCCCCCTGGGTGCCATCCCTGGGAGCTGCACTCAGCATCTCGCCCCACGCAGTCAGAGCTTGAACTGCGTCTGTGAGCATCTGTGAGCAAGCCGTATCCTCGGGTATTAGAAAGGCCTAAGAGAGCTCAGCAGGGTAGCATCCGTAGTGTAAAACTAAACATAATTAAGCATATTTCACATGAGTTGGTCAAATGATTTTTGGGTCCGGGAATGTTCAGGAAATTTCCATCTAAATATATAGTTGTTGCTTCTTAGTTTTCAAAGCCCTCTCATCTTACGAAAGGTTTCACAGGAGCGCTCTGCTCCCGGAGAGCCGGGGGACCTGTGATGCAGAGCTGACAGCCAGGGGAGAGAGAGGGGTAATGGGACACAGTACGCTATTCCACTGGGGAAACAGGCTTAGGAAGGTTCCATTCCCAGAGACGAGCTCATTAAGGGGCTGGAGTGTAATTAGAAGATTATAGAACATTTCCACAACACACAACTGACTACCACACACTAGGGCACCAGTATAATCACAGTGGATTATAGCTGAAAAACAGCAAGCTAGATTTTTTTTTTTTTTTTTTTGTTAGGAGTTCCTAGGAATGCCCAAAGTCAAGAGGCAGGACAGAGGACACAATGGGCACATGAACACTCTGCCAGCCACGGCCAAAGCAGACATGGCACACAGCCCCACTCACCCAGAGGAGCCAAGCCTCCCACGGAGGGCCTGCTGGCTTCAGTCACCATCGCCGGCACACCGCCTCTCACTTTCAGCAGAAGTGATAAGGTCACACGGCATGGCCAAAGGCCAGGGAAACATCATCTGGGGAGACAGAGGTGTCATCAGAAACAGACTCAGATGTGACACAGGGGTTGGAACTCTCTGTAGGAAATTTGAAAGAACCGTGATCAATATGGTAAGTGCTCTAATGGAGAAGGTAGTTCAACATGCATGAACACAAGGGTAATGATGTCAAAGAGGTGAACATTCTAAGTTAACAGTCAAAAGCAAATGTTGGAAATAAAAAAAGAAACACTGTCATGGAAATGATGAGTAGCTTTGATAGTCAGTAAGCTTACCATAGCTGAGGAAAGAATCAGCTTATAAGTAAATAGAAACTTCCCAACTGATGGGAAAGATAAAAAAAAATGAATAATAAAAATATAAAGAAGCCTGACCTGTGGTAGAACAGTGGATAAAGTGTTGACCTGGAACGCTGAGGTCCTGGTTCGAAACCCTGGGCTTGCCCAGTCAAGGCACATATGGGAGTTGATGCTTCCTGCTCCTACCCTTTCTCTCTTTCTTTCTCTCCTCTCTATATTGAATATATAATGTCTTAAAAATATTAAAGAATATTCAAGTATAAGACATTAAGCTATAATAAATATAATATATTTCTCTTAGAAAACAGAGATAAAGAACAGAGCAGAGAAGTAATTTAAGCAATAACATCTGAACATATCCTAAAATTGATGATAAACACCAGATCTCAGATTCGGTGAGCTCAGAGTAGGAAAGGAGGATGAACACAAAACAGTCACAAAGTCCTACGTTTAGGCATCTTGCTTTCCAAAAGGGAGAAAAACAAAAACGGAAAATTTTGAAAGAACTGAGTGGAGAGGTATGTTAACCACACAACAGTGGATTTCTTGCCATGAAACATGCAAGTATGACAGCGAAGTGAGTTGTTTAAAGTGTTAAAAAAATAAAAACCTTTATTCTAAATACAGTGAAATTATCCTTCAAAAAGGATAAAGACTTTTATAAACAAAAGTGAAAAGTTTCATTACCAGCAAACCTTCTTATCAAGAAGTGTTAAGGTTTTCAGAGAGAAGAAAAATGATGCAGGTTCAGAAACTCAGTTTCGTAAATAAAGGAAGACACCTAAGAAAAGGATGAAGTAACATTAAAATGCTTCATTATTCTTCTTTTCCACTCATATAGAAGTATTGGTGGTAAGAACGGATGGAGGAATCGTCACATGTGGAGAACTGAGACGAAGAACAGCAGGGTCACCAAAGACAGGAGGGAGGGTCAGGGAATCTTCCCCCTCACGGTACACATAGAACGAGATACAGTATCACTTGAAGGAGGACCGAAATGAGTTCAAGTCCCTACTCTAAACTCTACGGCAACAACTCAAAAACTAAGGTGGAAAGTATAATTGCTACGCTACCAGAGGAGTTAAGATGGAATCATATGAAATGCTCAATTAAAACCTGAGGTCCGTGGAAGAGGAGAATGGAAGCAAAGATGGATTGCCGTGAATAAATACCAGTTATAAACCCTATCAATGTGCATGGTGTAAACAGATCACGGTAGGCAGAAATGGTCCAGTGGATAAAACAAGATGAACTGACTATGTATCTATTGCCTACCAGAACCCACCCTAAACATCAAGGCTCAGGTAGGAAGAAATTAAAGGAAGCTAGAAAGAGGTGCCGTGTTAACACGTGACAAGGGGAAGCCTGAGAGGCTGGAGCCAGAGGTGCCTGTTAACACGTGTCAAGGGGAAGCCTGAGAGGCTGGAGCCAGGGCAGAGTGGAGTGAACATCTTACGTAGGAGGAATCTGGGGGCGTGGGGGACCGCCATCCTAGCTTCAGAATTGTTCTGTAAACCTCAATGACTATTCTGTAATGAGAATGCCTATGAAAACAAACCCCATCAAAATCCTCTTATAAAGGAGGATTCATCACTATTAATAACTAATTAACTTAATAACTAATTTTTAAAAGAAAGAATATTCAAATATTTGATGATATAGCAAAAGAAAAAAAAATGAAGACTAGCTTTCAAAACATTAACTATGATCAACTTTGGAAGTCTTTCCACAATACGTATACTTCTAGTGTTTAATTTCATCTCATGGATTTTTTTTTTAGGTCTGAGTCCCAAAAATATGATCCTAAAAGGGGGACTTTCTATGGAAAACTGTTTCTCGCAAGAGTGCTCTCCGGGTCAGTGGGCAAGGGCATGGAAACCAAACAGGGCAGACAAAGCCCTGTCTACAGGTGGGGCTCAGCCTGACGTCATCAGGACCACTGGGGTTTGAGTAGCGTTCAGCAACTGTCCTGACTCCATGCAAAGGGCTGGCTTCTTGTACCTACCTAACGATCAGTCATGGGCCTCAGTCCCTGCCTTTTCCAGGTTATGCCCTCAGAACCCCAGCCACGTCTTCTGCTGGCACAGATGGCTTCTGTAAGCAGAAAACAAGGATGGCGTGTTCCGTGCAGGCTGCCCCACCCATCTGTTGATAGCTATAGGGGGGATAAATCCATCCTCTTTTGTTTCTTTTCTTCTACTCTTTCTTAACCTAACCCACAAGGCACGACTTCCTAGACCCTCAAATAGCGCCACATGCTGACATGGTTTCTTGCTTGCGTAAATATTTTTCCAAAGCAGGCTGCATACTGTACCTAGGTAACACCTCTTCTTTATTCCTCTCCCCTGTCTTTACATGTCTTGAAATTAGGCCCAAAGTCTACAAAGTCAGATTTTAACTAGTAACCCTCCTTCCAGTGGAATCATAAATTCTACAGTCTCTCCGGTTCTTTCTTCTACAGCTTTGTTAATTATCTGATCTAACTCCGTATTTTGAAAGCTAAGCCACCATTCAATTAATTTAAGCGTTTACAACGCAAAGGTGTCATGGTAATGGAGCAGCTGCAACCGACGTGGCTTGCTTACCCAGCCAGAACGAGACCGTCAGAGAACGAAGCCTTCAGAGGGAACTTACTGACCCCGGTATAACCAGAACTAAAATGAAATGATCACTCTCTCTACAGAAAGAGTTTTTAATCTATATAAAAAAAGGAGCTGTCAGTTGAGGAATAATATAAGTAATTCAAGAAGTACAAAAAAATTGCTTTGGATATTTTGTGCCATTGATGGAGTTGTATGATCTAAGTGTTTACATGATACCAAATATTGATTGGTTATCCAAATCAAATCATGTGTATATCAAACATAATTCCCTAAGTTCTAGGCATAAACATGGTCATTTTCCCATTAGAAAGACACTGTCCTTTTAAAAAAGCTTGACTTGTGGTTTGCTTAAGGTTGAATGTCGGAAGAACACACTGTATAAATATATCAGTACGTTTAAACGTGTTTCTATGAGTTGAACACATATGTATGTCTCTAGATATAGTTTTAAGTTCAATATCTCCCATTCCATCCACTGATTTTTAAGAAAAACTAGGAGAAAGAAAGAAAGAATAAAGACAGCCAAAATTAGGGAAGATAAACTATTATGTGAAGGAAACATATTTTGCTCACCTCTTGAATATAATACACTTTAGAGTCTAGATAATGTTTTTCATCATTGTATTCCACACGAGTAAAAGTCAAGCTCAGCTTAAGGAACCTAGACATCATACTCCTATAGTTATATATTTTTAATGTTGCTCATATTTTAAGTATCTTTTATAAAGAATTGATGTCATCTAGACTTCTTTAATTATTAACTTATGAGTTAAAAAAATCTTCAAAAGGTAAACTAGTTATCTACAAAGAACTATTCTGTCTTTAATCAAAGATATATCAAGTCTCTTTGATCTGATAAACAATGGTTTGGAGAAAAAAAAGTAAACCCTGCTTTTGGTAGGTTGATTAGAGGTAGTTTCTCAATGTTCTCTTTCAGAGATAAAAATTCAATTTAATTAATGATAGATTCCAATTTAAATTGACCAGTCTTGAATAGAATTAAACACTAATCTAGATAATTTCCACTTACTACATTAGAAATTGCACTATTTTAACATTTTACTTCTATCTTAATAAAACAATGCAAGTTGGATTGACCTCAGAAATGTAACATGAACTACTAATACATTTAATAATAATTGTAAGAGTTAAGATGCATTTGAAAAACTGGAAATGGAAGATACAATTTGAAACATGACCATACTGGCATAATGAACCAGTAATATCTTCAGTCATATTTATGTCATGATTTTTCAATTAATGAACTTAATTTTATTTATGATGTCAAGTTATTAAATTTGTAACACTATATGCAATAATACTTATTATATCTTTCTACATAAATTTTTGACATACCATGTATTCTATAGAAAATAAATATTTTTCTAGGCCATCTATAAATTTATAGAAGCCATATAGTATAGTATATAATAGAATAATTTTTTAACTGAGTGTGCATTTAAAAAATTATTTATTAATTTTAGAGAGAGATGAGGGGAGAGAAAGAGAGACAAAAGCATCAATGTATTCTTGTGCATGCCCTGTGGGGATCGAACCCATATATATCCTTTGCACATCAGCGAAATGCTCCAACCAACCAAGCTATCTGGCCAGGGTTAGTGAGTGTGGATTTTAACAACAAAAACGAAAAAGTTATAATAACATTTGATTTACTGAGTTGCAAAGAAATGTTTCAGAATCAAGGTTGTGTTTACATACATTTTAATTACATAAGATGATTTAAATGTAACATTTCTTTTTCTTTCAGTTTGAAATAATGTGAAAAGGGGGCACAGGCCACTGAGTCTATTTTAGAAGGAGCACGTGCATGGTGTTGAGAAACTCGGAGCTAATCCCGTTTCTCTGGACGGGAAAGCAAGTTGTGTTCCACGGATTGACAGTTGGGGATGAGAAACAGTGACAGGCCTGGGCTCTGGGCCCCTACGGCATGTGGGTGCTGGCTGGCGCTGTGAGAGGGGAACAGTCTGGAGGACAAACTGAAACCTTAGCAGGAGTAGCCAGGGGGGAGGAGAACCAAGATATGGTGTTGTGCCCTGAGCAAACAAACTGCTTCCAGGAAGGAATGGCCCGTGGTGCCAACTGTTAGCAGCCCGCAGGAGGTCACATCTGGAAGTTTCCTGTTCTAAGTACAGTATCCCGAGTACTGGGGAGCTTGAAAAGGTCCAGGGCTAAAAATCTAATTGGGAGAATTTAAAAGAGAATGGAAGTTGGAAGATTTCTAAAGCGCTAAAGGACCTGATTCTAGGCAGGGGAGGGGTTTTGTTATGTGGGATGTTAAAAATGGAAGCAATGACAGAGTGTTTGTTTGCTGGAGAGGATGTCCCAGGAGAGAGGAGAAATGCTACCAGAAAGTGGGACAAAGAGCATAAAAGAGTGGGTTGATGTCAGCCCGGCCTTGGGTTAGCCCGGCTCTGGGTTAGCCCAACCATTATAAGAGGAGAACAGCAGGTCAAAGGGACCCAGTGCAGGTATGGGGCGCCGGGAGCTGTTTCCTCAGGCAGCTTCTGTTCTCTCAGGGAAGAGAAAATAGTAAAAGTCAGCAGCTGAGTATGAGAAAAGGAAATGAGATGTTAAAGATTTTTAAATACAGAGGATAATGCAGGAGACTGATATGTAAGAGTTTGGGAGAGAAGAAATGTTGTGATTGCCTAAATATTTATTTAGAATATTTACCAAAGATATGACAATAAAGGACAGCCAGCCGCCCAAAAGTCCCTTGAGCACCAACCTAGTCACCACTCCCTATCTTTCTTCCAGGGTTAACCTTGTTCTGACTTCTAACGCACTGTATTTAATATATTATCTTATATATCAGAAAGTTATTCATGCAGTTAGAACTAACAGAAATTTATTTTCATTTTTTGTACAGTATTATGTTATAAAAATATACTAGTATTTAGTTATCCTATTATTGATAGACATTTAGAATATTTACAGTTATTAGCTATCATAAATTGTGCTGCTGTGAATATTTTTGTCTTTGGCTATACATTTGCATATGTGAATTTAGGAATGATGAATGGAGATAATGAGATTACTCAGCCATTATTTATTTTTTCTTAGCCACCCTTAGCTACCCTGGGTTGTCATTGAGAAGGTGAAGAGTTAGATTTATCCAGAGTTCATATTTTGTAAAATGCGTATCATGAGATAAAAGGCATCAAGCTTTTGAGAGTATTTGTCTGGGAATGATTATAATAATAGATTTTTATTATCAAAAACTGATATATATTTATAACATTCCAGGTGGTATCCTAAGCTCTTTTCAGTTACTCACCCACTTAAATCTCGTAATAGCCCTATCAGGTAGATAGCATATTTCCCCCATTTTTACAAAGGAGGAAATTGAGGCACAGAAATGTTAAGACATTTGGCTACTGTCTTGAGATTTTTAGATGGCGGGACTAAGTCTCTAACTATAGTGACCTTCCTCAATGACTCATGCTCTTAAAGAATTTAAACAGGATAAAGACAAAAGGACCTGAGATGAGAAGTCAATGGGTTGAAGGTCCAGGAGTGATTTATGAAATTTTGGAACTGGAATGCCAGAAAGTGGAAAAGGGACCCAAGACTGATTGTTGTTTAATGTTTCAATTTGGAAATTATGGATATAAGGACCCAGTCTTAGGTATGACTGGGAATTTTCGCTGGGTAGAGAAGGGAAAGGACAACACCACTACAGCCATGGTTTGAAGAATTTCTACGTGAACATTGATTGTCGGTATGTTATGACAAGAGTCACAGGAATTGGAGGTTTTAAAATCCTGAAGAAATGGAGGCCCGCGCTCATAGTGTAATGCCACAAAAGATGGCAAACAAGGAGACTTGTCTTCAATAATTGTCAATAATAGCAAAAGATGATTTTAGAGGTCAGCAAAAGAGACACTCATGCCATGACATGTCACACAACACCTAGAAAGAAAAAGTTAGAATTTTAGTTCTTTTATAGACCGGTCTCCAAAATACATTGTACTGCACACATTGTAAAACCAAATTGTATATATTATCATAGATACTGTATTAATTCTTACAAAGTACCCGTGAGATATTTCTATGAAAATACAGATAGATAAGTTTATAGTAAAAAGTCTGGAAGAACAGACCTCAGTTATAGTGGAAGGGCCTGATGAAATAAGTCAAAGAGACAACTTCTTTTTTTTTTGGAAATTGTTTCAGACTTTTACAAGAATGTGACTGTGTGCAACTAAATAGATTAAAGGCGGCAGCCTTATGACTAAAGAAACATTTTCTGCAATTAAAATGAAAATATCCCTCCATTTTCTCTCTCATTTAATCTACTCAGAAAACCCAATTTGATCAGTTTCTTGTGTATTATTTTTTTTTCCCCACATGTTAAGGGAAAGGGGATTTAGAAAGTTACAGAGATAGCAGAAGGGAGCCCGCTGGGCTGCAGGGGCTCAGGGAACAGTTGTAGAGGCGGAAAGGACCCTTGAAGCTCAGGAGAGGGCAGGCCAAGGGAACACGTGGGAGGGGGTGGAGCAGAGAGGACGGGAAAGGCAGGAGTTTGCTCCCGGAGGGAGAGCCCGTCCTGTGTCTTCTTGAAGACCGATTATTTACTTTGTGTGTTCAGGGTGTCTCACTGATATAAAACATGCATGTGTTTTAAAAAGTGAACATAGCAGTGCTCAGTTTACGATATATTTTCTAAGAGTGGACATATTTGCGGAACCAAAGATATGACAATCAAGGACAGCCAGCCACCCAAAAGTCCCTTGAGCACCAACCTAGTCACCACTCCCTATCTTTCTTCCAGGGTTAACCTTGTTCTGACTTCTAACGCACTGTATTTAATATGTTATCTTATATTTCAGAAAGTTATTCATGCAGTTAGAACTAACAAATTTATTTTCATTTTTTGTACAGTATTATGTTATAAAAATATACTAGTATTTAGTTATCCTATTATTGATAGACATTTAGAATATTTACAGTTATTAGCTATCATAAATTGTGCTGCTGTGAATATTTTTGTCTTTGGCTATACATTTGCATATGGGTGTGTGTGAGAGAGAGTATAATTCTATATTTTCTCTGTGTGTTCTCATGATATCAGTGGTCCACTGTATTATATTAGATTTTGTCACCCAACCCCAGTCATTTGTATTTTGAGATGCTTAGTAAAATTTTGGCCTTGAAAAATGTTCTATGCAAGTTGAATGTATGAATCTTCTTGAATTTACTCATGTTCAATACGACCACATCTTATAAAAAAAATCCTATATATTTTTGCTTTTAAAATCTCTATCCCAAAATATAGATGAGTGTAACACTAGTTTAGTAAAACAGTTTTGGAAACTTACTTTTTAAATTTATTCTATGGAAAAGTTTAAATAGTATTAGAATAATTTTGTTCTTTTCAGATTAGGTAATTAAACTGAAAATTTCTGGGCATTATCTTTATTAGGTACTTAGATTTTGATAACTTCACAATTATTTTATAATAATTGGTCTACTGAGGTTATGTATATCTCTGAGTCAGAGCCAGTCATTTAACTTTTCTTAAATCCATCAGTTCCATCGAGGTTTTCAAATTTGATTAAAGTATTGTTTTAGCCATTTATAATTTCTCTCTATTTCCATATATAGTTCAGATATTGTGTATTTTCTCTGTTTTTAATACTTATGGCAGCTCATTTCTTATCTTTTAATTATATTTTTCAAAAAGTGAATTTTTAATTTTTGTAAATGAAATCTATTTTTTCTCCCTATTTCCTCCTTTTATATTTATTAAAATTTATTTCTTAAGCATTAAATTCAATAAGTTAAAAAGAAATGAATAATCTTTTGGTCCTAAAGTGAGGAATTTTTAATTGTCATTTCCATTTTAATTTTGTCCTCCCAATAGTTGTTTAGGAGAGCCATTAACTTCTGTGATGTGGGAAGTTTCTTTAGTTTCTTTACTTTAAGATATTGTTTTTACATCACGATCAGAGAATATGGTACCTGCAATTTCTCTTCTTGAAAACTCATTAAGGTTTTCTGTGTGGTCTTAATATATAGTCAATTTTTATAATATTTCATAGGTATTTTATAAAAGTATAGATTACTAAATATTGCTTGGTTCATTAATTCAAAAAATATTTACTTAGTGCTCCTTACATGTTTGGTACCTGGAGTGAATGAAAAAATCAAACAGACAGATAGATATTCCTACCTTACATTCTCACTGGGGAAGAAATAAAATAAGCCCTGCCCATCTTAGTTAAATAAGTACATTAAATCATACCTTTGAATCTGTTACACGCTATGAGGGGAAAATAACCACTAGTTTCGAAGGACAGACACTGATGGTTTGCTGTTCTGTCTGTGATGGTTCCGGAGAGATTCCCTGAGAAATTGATACTATACTGTGACCTTAAGGAGGTAGAAGGGGGATCTTTGTGCATTTCTGGAGGAAAAAAACATTCCAGACAGAGAAAATCTCTAACAGGAGAGTGTATCAGGCATAGTTTAGAAACAGCTAAAGAAGGCTGGTGTGGTTGGTGGAGAGTGAAGAAAGGAGTACCACCTACAAGTCAGAAGTGTAATGAGGTTGTGTAAGGACTTGAGTTGTACTCTGACAGCAACAGAAGGCACTAGAGGTTTCTGAGAAGAGTGACAGTGAGGTAACTTACAGTGTGAGTGGACCTTTCCAACAGATCTGTAACGGACCAGAGAGGCGCCCTACAGTGTAGCAGATGAGAGCTTTTCTTGGCTCTGGCTAGGATTGTAGCCATGAAGAGGTAGCATGTGGGATATGTTTCAGAGTAGAGCCCCCCAAATTTCATCCCGTAGTGCCTTTATGGTAAGAAGAAAGGAAGGAAGGGAGGGAGGAAGGGAAGAAAAGAAAGAAAGAAAGAAAGAAAGAAAGAAAGAAAGAAAGAAAGAAAGAAAGAAAGAGAGAGAGAGAGAGAGAGAGAGAGGGAGGGAGGGAGGGAAGAAGGAAGGAAGGAAGGAAGGAAGGAAGGAAGGAAGGAAGGAAGGAAGGAAGGAAGGAAGGAAGGAAAAGAAGAGAAAGAAAGAGAAAAAAGAGAGAAAGAAAGGGAGAGAGAGAAAAGGAAGGAAGAAGGAAGGAAGGAAGGAAGGAAGGAAGGAAGGAAGGAAGGAAGGAAGGAAGGAAGGAAGGAAAGAGGCTATCACATTTGTGGCCTGAACAACTGGAAATACAGGGATCCTCAGATGAAAAGGCTGATGAGGGTGAGATGTTGTGGGTGGGTATGAGCAATGAGTCTGAATGTGCTCAGTTAGAGACATCCACTAGGGAGCTTACTTAGTGAAGTCCTATAAGCAGTTAGATGTCTGAATTTTGAGAAGTTAGTAAGAGAAGGAAATTATAACCACTAGGCAGGAGGCTGTTACTGAAGATGGAGAAAAGAGAGAATGGGACATGTGCAAGGGCTGATGTTAGGACATAAAGCTTGGCAAAGATCAGAGGTCAGCAAAGGAAACAGGAGAAGTGACCAGACAGGAAGAAATGAGAGGACAGAAAGGCTGGTTAGAACCTTTTGAAGGGATTGGAGAGAGTGAGCAGACTTAAAAGGTGCCCGTATTAAAGGGATTCATGTAGTGGACATGTAGCATCCAGGTGATGGACTGGCTGGTCCCGTCCCATCCCCAGTGCTGGAGCTTTCCCATGCAGGGCGAGTTCTGACTCGGAGGGGTCTGTAAACTCCAGGCTCTGTTTGTGGGCCGGGGTGTAGTCCTTATCTACAGAGCTGTTAAACCTGTCAGCAGCGATAAGGTTGACAGTAACTCCCTGACATTCCTTCCTCCCCAGTTCTTCTCAGGCCGGCTCTGCAGAAATTAGTTTGGACATATCAGCACAGCCTTTTTTCCAGCCCCTTTGATCAGAAGCATTACAAAAATATAAGGTTAAAAGTAAAGTACAAATTAGATCAATCTTGTGATAGCTGGAGACTTGTTATTCTAAAACAATCCCCCACCGATTTTTGCTCTATTATTTAGTGAGTCAACTTCTCAAATTAGCTAAAAGGAAGTAGAAGAAAAAAACAGTTTTGACATTTAATTCACAAGGATAACAGAGGTATTTGGTATTAATTGTCTATGTTACCACAATACTTTTTAAACCAGGAAATGTACTATTAAAAAATGAAACCAAATCAGAATGACTGGCACATTTAAAATAATCTAAGATAGCTAGAAAAATAATGTATTTTTTATCATTTCCAATTATACTGAGTGTTAAATCCTAGCACATCTATTTCTCCAACCAGTTAATTTAGGACCCAATTAAATAGTTCTCCACTTCTTGGTTGGGGTGCAAATTTAAACCCCAAGTGTCACAACCAAGATTTCGAAAAGCTTGTCCTGATCATTTTCTTTAATTACAAAATAAAGTGTTTCTAAAACTCATCCTTCGGTGGAACTTTTGCCTTATATATTTAATGCCTGTCGAAGTTTAGGAGGAGTGAGAGCAGGGACGTAAAACTTTATGCATGTTTGGAAGTTTTCTCTAACGTTTAGCAGTCAGTGAGTGCACGCTGCAACTAAAACTTCCGGGCTCGTCACCTGGACCCCCAACATCTGCTCACGTTGCCAGTTGTAAAACACATGTGGGCTGATGCAACCAGTAACCCACTTAACCGATTTTATTGAGTTCTTATATACGACAGGGAGTTCCTGGGATCTGAGTACATAACAGTGAATTAAAAATGGGGGGAAATTTCTTGATTTCAGGTGAGAGAGCGTGAAGGTGGTTAGACAATAAAAATAAATACTTGTAGATAAAAGCAAGGCTTAGGAAGAGGACGGTCGGTGCTGGGTACAATTAGAAAGAGCAAAGAAAGTAGGTAAGCGGTGGTATTAAATGTGGTAACCAGCCTGACCAGGTGGTGGTGCAGTGGATAGAGCGTCGGACTGGGATGCGGAAGACCGAGGTTCGAGACCCCGAGGTTGCCAGCTTGAGCGTGGGCTCATCTGGTTTGAGCAAAAATTCACCAGCTTGGACCCAAGGTCGCTGGCTCAAGCAAGGGGTTACTTGGTCCGCTGAAGGCCCACGGTCAAGGCACATATGAGAAAGCAATCAATGAACAACTAAGGTGTCTCAATGCGCAATGAAAAACTAATGATTGATGCTTCTCATCTCTCCGTTCCTGTCTGTCTGTCCCTGTCTATCCTTCACTCTGACTCTCTCTCTGTCTCTGTAAAAAAAAATAATAAAATAAAATAAAAAAATAAAGAGTTTACAAAAAAAATGTGGTAACCAGCAAGCAGGGCTTTGCCGAGAAGAGGTCACAGGCAGATGTCATCAGGGGAGATACATTCCTGGCTGGGGCCATAAGGCTCAAGAACAAAGGTGTTTTGAAGCAAAAAGACAAGGCGGAGGAAGTCAACGGAAGTGTGTCTCTGTGTCCTTTGGTCCTAGAGAGGGTGCTGAGAGTTCCCACTCACAGCTGGTTAGGAGAATGAGATTAAGGGATTGCAGAGAGAAACAATCTGATGTAGGAAGCTTTGCCCTGAGGTCTTTGGTCCCTGGCACAAGATAGATATGGACAAATATAGTCCTAGCTAGGGTAATTAGGCAACTGATTAAAAGCAATTAACCCAGCCTCCACCTAGAAAATGAAGCCTTCTAGAATTTCAGAATCACTTTGGAAGTGTAAAAGCGTCTGGTTAAGAGTGCCTTGAGCTATGTCCCCTGCTGCTGTGTTAATTGTAACATGGTTGATTGAAGGCACAACTTGGGAAAGAAAAGCCCTTCTTTTCAAAAGGAAGTCACTTATTCTGACAATCACTACTACTAGGCATAGAAATGGATATTATACCTCGATGACAGTAATATTATAATTATAAACATATACACAAACGCACAAGCTTCATAAGCTGCATTAGGATTCTTAACAGGCCAAAAAACAAAGAAAAATGCAAGCTTTGAAGTAAATTGAAGATTTGTCACCTCATTGAAAACATAAAGTCAAAATTAAAAATCTTTGATTATGTAGGTTATGAAAATATTCAGCATATTTTACATGAGTGTCTGTACACCCACTCACAGAAACAGATACACAAATATGACTCTCAGTGGTTGCACTGATATTTTTCTTTCAGCCTTGTCCTGTACAGAGGAATTACTTCAGGGTCATTTTATAAAGTTAGCTTTATCAGTGTCTTTGCACAAAACACACGCGCACACAGACTTCAAATGAGATTAATGCTAGATCTGATAGTCTTTTAAAATTTGGCTCAGTGATAAAGTTGATGGGATTCTTTACAATGATTACAATTAATCTGAGTTTTATATACTTACCTGATAAATATAAGTGTCATTGTGGAATGACACCCATCAAATAGTCATGAAGGAAGTTTGGGCAAATCTATAAAAAAAAGGACTCTAAGATATGCAGATTAATAAAACAAATTGAGTCTACAAGACTGTATTAATAATGAACTCAGACAAATATTAGTTTAAAAATACAGTGTAACATCTATTGAAATTCATTGCAGAGAAAGGTGAATGAAAACCATGGAAACAACAAGGTTGACTGTGATCTCTTATAAAACATCTAAAATATTACTTAATGTTAGAGATTTTGAAATGTGATAAAACCAACTTCGTTTTTTCCTATAAACGTAAGAAGAAATAGGAAAATACATATTTCAGTGAAAATATAACTTTCAAGAAGAGTAACTTCTATAGGAGAAGGATTGATCATTTAAAGATTAGTCTTCCAGAGCATTTGATCTCAGATTAAGCATGGAAAGAAAGGAATATATAATTCAGACACTTTCTCCATAAGCACAATTTATCAGATTAAAAATGAAGAGAATCCAATGGCTTATAATGAAAATCAAAATAATAGATTGTTATAAAATAAATTATCTGTTTTAAAAGAATAAATTATTGAATATGTAATGCAATGGGTAACTTAGTAATATCCTATATCTGGACCAAGCACTGTAAAAAAAAATGTTTCTTTATTTGTGGAGGGAATGTAATAAACTGGGTTGTTCCATTTAGTGCAATTATTTTAAGATAAAATAAAAAATATATTGGAAGTGTTTTAGGTATAACTTTGCTCTAATCCTTTTTTTTTTTTTTTGCTATTTTAAGAATCAAAACCAATTGGCTAGTAGACAATGCTATTTAAAATATAAATTTTCATAGTTTCTTTCTTAGCTTTTTTTGTCAGTGTTCCTCAGAGTAGTAGGAATAATCATGTTCTTTGATCTGCATTTATAATACTTTTAAAATTGTATCATATGAATATGAATGAAAATTAGTTTGTGTATAGCCTGTATTATTATTGCTTTATCTAAAGATAAGAGAAGTCCGTTAACCAGTTCTAAACCTTCTTAATTTCTCTTATTCTTCATATGTATGATATCAGAATTTGTTTCTGCATGGGAAATGAAAATGTATGAAGTATGTTGGTATTTCAAGAGAGATGTTCAAGTTGAAGATTAATGTCTTACTTCTGTATATATTTTTTCTATCTCCTTGCTCCAGCAAGAGGCTACAGAAAATAACCTTGGTTATCCAAGGAAGATAAATTGCTTATGAATCTTAGATGGTAGGTCAGGTCTCTCCTGTCAAGAAAAAAAAAAAAAAAACAACAACAAATTATTAGTACATACAAGAAAAATAAAACCCAAACATTTCTACTAATAAAGGAGATTTGATACATACAAATAGATGAAAAGAACTTATAAAATGTACATATGTGTATAAGTATACCCACTCAAACAAATGTACACAAAGCTTTAATACAATGCAGCATGGATACCATTCATAGTTTCTCCTCTGGCTATGAGATATTGGGAAAGCAAAGATGACCTATTTAACCATATATACAATCTTGCAGTACAGAAAAAATTGAAGTTAATAAGAAAAGGCCCTTGAATCAAATAATTCGAAATTAAATGTTAAAGAAAAATCTATCCTAGATAGGTCCCACGTCCTCATTATCCAAGCTGCAATAACTGACTTTTAAAAATGATTAAATAAAGTGAGTACATTGATTACACTACATATATCATATTTGATATGGACAATGCTGAGTGTAAAGGATAATTTATAGCTCTAACTACCACTGACTCTCGAAATTTCCTCTATAGTGGAAAACTCAAAATAGTGGAGTCATATGGGCCAGCCAGCCTAAAATTTAATATAATAACAATGGCAACGCTACTCAACTTTTTGGAAATAGATGGTAGAAATTCAGAAAAAGAAATATTTCTTGCTCTGCAACTTGAGTCGTTAGAGAGATAAAACTCTAAATAGAAGAGCAATTTGAAGTCCATTAAGAGTCCTTCTCATTTCTCTTTAGACAATTGCAGATACTCTAAAATAAATAAATAAATAAATAAATAAATAAAAGACAAAAAAAAAAAAACCCAAACCTCTTAAACTGGAAAAATAATTGTTCTATATATAAGAGAGAGGAAATTTGAAAAAGCAATCCCCAGGGCTTCCCTAGAAGTTCTAGTCTTCTTCTCCTTTGGGACAAGTTTTCAATGGTCAGGGTCAGCAAATCCTCAGTGGCACCCCAGGACCCACCATTAAAGTGAAAATAGACTATTTGGGTCTGAATTTTTCAGTGGACACTGGTATGATTTTCTCCACCATTCATTCAGAGGATTCTCCCCTCTCTGTCTCCTCTGATTCTATTCAAGCTGTCAATATCTCTGGCAACCTTTCTCATTGGCCAGCTCTCAGCCCACCCCCAAATCCTCAGGCCCCCTTAACACCCATCATGTCCTGCAAGTTTCTAACACCTTGCCAGCAAACTTATTTGGTAGAAATTTGTTATCTAGATTTAATGCCACTATGAAATTTAACAAGAAAAGTATTTTCATTTTCCTGGCCCCTGTCCATACCCCAAGTTTTCTACTGGAAACTCATCTTAATTTAAATTCTCTGGAGGCCTGACCTATGGTGGCGCAGTGGATAAAGCAAAGTATTGACCTGGAATGCTGAGGTCATTGGTTCAAAACCCTGGGCTTGCCTGGTCAAGGCATATATGGGAGTTGATGTTTCCTGCTCCTCCCACATTCTCTCTCTCCCCCTCTCTCTCTCACTCACTCTCTCACCTCTCTAAAATGAATAAATAAAAAAAAAGAAGAAAAAAATTTAAATTCTCTGTAGAGAATGAAATCTTTTAAGACATTCCTATTAGTCTCGGGGCCACAAGGCAATCATGGTGGGATTGTTCCTGGGTTCGGAGCCTATTTGCATCATTTGGAAAACAATAATCCTTCCCCATCAGCATCCAGACATGGACATGCTCTCTCGAGGGCTGCAGGTGGGGGACTGAGCTGTCCTGGACGCCCATCTGCACCCGTCTTCACTTCCTCACCCTGCAACACTCTAGGATCACCATAAAGAAAGAAGGAAAACTTGACCACTACAGGAACCAAATCTATTGATCTCTGCAAAACCTAAGGGCCATAAACCGTGTGTGTGTGTGTGTGTGTGTGTGTGTGTGTGTGTGTTAACAGAGAGAGAGACAGACAGGAAGAGAGAGAGATGAGAAGCATCAGTTCTTCATTGTGGCTCCTTAGTCTCCTTAGTTGTTCATTGATTGCTTTCTCATATGTGCCCTGACCTGGAGGGGGGGCTACAGTAGAGCGAGTGACCCCTTGCTCAAGCCAGCGACCTTGGGCTTCAAGCCAGGGATGACTGAGTCATGTCTATGATCCCATGGTCAAGGTGATGAGCCCGTGCTCAAGCCGGCGACCTCGGGGTCTCGAACCTGGGTCCTCTGCGTGCCAGTCCGACGCTTCATTCCCTGCTGTGACCTGGGGTACAGCATCCAGCCTGTGTTCAGCTTTCTCCCCATCCCCGTTGCATTGGACTCACCACTTCTTTCGCACTAGCATTTAGACTAAAGGGAGACAGTTAACATGCACTCACCTACTTCAGGGTAGTGTGAGTCACCCTTGATATTTTCCCAGATCCTTACAGTGGACATAGACTCCATAGCCTTTACCAAGGCTCCACTCTTGTTCAGCACATTGATGACCTTTCGCTCTGTAACCAAACCGAACGGGGCGCGCTTACAGCCCCTTCCCTCCCTACAGGACTTAGCAGAACGAGGCCACCAAGCCTTCCAGTCTCGACTTGGATAATTACAGACAACTGTTACCTACTAAGGACACCAAGATATCTCAAGCCATTCAGAAGCTCGCCCCCAAATACCTTGAGTCAATTTTGTCCATCCTTTTCCCCAAAACAAGAAAGCATTTCTTTAACTTTTGGGGGTGCGGCTTGCTACTATGCCAGTGGTTTCATAATTTGGGGACCCTTGCTCATGCTCTGTGTGTCTCTCCCCAACCCCACCCTGGAGCCCATTTCCTGACCTTCAAATGCATGAACCACCTCTGAAAGTGTAAAATAAACATCACCTCCACCCCCGGCTCTAGTTGACAAACCTTTTCATCTTTACTGCCAGAAAAACAATGGGACCACTGCAGGTATTCTAGGAGAAGCCTTTGCCTCACGTCTGCTTCCTATAGTGTACGTCCCGTGTCACTTAGACCCTCCGGTATCAGGCGTGTGCCCACCCTCACATGCAGTTGCCACGGCTGCCACCATGAGTACTGTGACATCATGCTTCCCCGTCTACCCGGTCCTCCATGCTGGTCTGCTCTCTCACAGCTCGTAAGACACAGCGCTTCCCTACACAGTGACAGACCCTGTGTGAAGAGTCCCTTTGCCGAAACCTCCCATCCCCCACCTCGCTGTGACACTCAAATCCAGCTCGGCCTGCCCCTCCCAGGGGATGCACAGTCCGCTCCTGGCCACACCAGTGCTTTGCGGCTACAGAATGGTGTCAGAGCTGGAACCGGACCTCCGAGACAATCCCTGAAACAACCCCGGCTCCTGTTTTAACACGGCTCCTGTAAATGGAATTCCGAGAAAATGTCACATGGCTGGTCATGCCAGAGTTTCCCCATGGGAAACCCTTGAGGCCCACCCACGCTGAGCCTACGGTACAATCAATCCATGCTGCTCGGCCCAGAGCTCTCGCTGGGACTGCACCGATGCACGCTGACTGCAGGCATGCTCTTGGTCTGCCGTGCGTGGGCACAACTTGGAAATCCTACGAATTCTTTACCGCTGCAGGCGCTCCTGATGCTGATGGGCAGATCCTTGCTGCCCGGTTCCAAGCTCTTCAGCTCCCTTTCACAACGGCCGTGTCCACCGTTCAGCCCACACTGAGGAAACTGAGCACCCATTTTTAAGAAGTGACAGAGCTGAGAGGGTGCTAGATGTGCATCCTCAAATAGACCCTCACTCTCTCTTGTTTTAAACCGGCCTTTAACCCTGACTGACTGTATTAACCAGCAGCCAGATGCCACACAATCTGAGAAGGATGTGTAGTTACTAAAATGTGTCAAACAATCATCAGCGGGAAGCTCCTTTCTTTCCACTTGTTGGCTGGACTGAGAGACAAGAACTGAAAGACAATTGGTCCTGTGCCAGCATTAACAAAATTTCCGGACAAATGATTTCCCTGTTCACCACGTAGACAGTTCACCATAATCTAGAAGAAATCAGTGCACTGCATGACGTCCTCCAAGCCCCCCACCGCCCTTCCCAGAAGTGTGAACGGATTCGCGACGCACCCCAGCATTCGGCTGTGTGTCACAGTTCAGTTGTTGTCTGCGTGTTTCGTGGATGGACCAAATGCTATGTGACTAGATGTGCTGATGCCACAGCAGGAAGAAAACAGTAACTGAGATTATCTGCCTCTCGTCATTCTTTTATGAACTAAATCCGACCAAGGAACTCAGTTTACAGCCAAGATAAACCACTTGCTTGCCAAGTTCGGGCACTCATTCAAATTCTCTACCTGGTACCATCCTCAATCATCAGGGCAGATGGGAAGTAAAAATTTAGATATAAAAAGAACTTTAGGGGAAAGAAATATGTCAAGATACTAGACTTAAAAGCTGGAAGAAGTACCCCTGGACCTTGGAAAGATCCAGAATACTCCAGGCTGACAGAGCTTGACCCCTTTTGAAGTAGTGTTTGGAGACCTCAACCGAGTGCCTTCACATCTAAACCTTCCATTCCTGTTAAATGAACGTTGTGGGAAATTAAGCAGTTTGCTGCTATGAGTAGCTATATACAGTAACTAACTAGCACACTTGAAATAGATTGCCAATAAGTGAAAGGTCATGGTGTCCACCGACTGGCCAGCCTTTTCTATCCCTATCCTTAGAACAGGAGAGTCAGGGTGTATACAGCGGGGTGTTTAGAAAGAAGCATGTGCTCTTACCACACTGGGGAGGGCCCCTGAGTACAGCTGACCACCTACACTGCCATCAAAACACAAGAAAAATCCTCCTGGATCCATGCAAGTCACACCCAAACAAGGCCAGATCATCACTCCCAAAACAACTAGAAGACAGTCGCTGTCCGTGACCTTAAAGTAAGGATTTCCGGAACCAATCCCCAGGCTTCAGAAGCAGGCGGCAGCACAAAGTAGACAACTTTTCTCAAAATCACAGATCAAAAACTTGGCTTCCACCTCTCCTACCCTTGTTAAGATTCCCTACACACATGCACACACACCATCTTTTCTTATTAATGAATGCTTTTTTTTCTTCCGTAGTTTTTAATCATTTATTAGAAGGCTGACTTAGTGTCAATCTAGCAAACTGCTGCCTCTGAGTTTCCACGATGTGTTCTCTTTCAACCTGTGTCTTGTTCATATTAACCCTTACTTTTCCAATAGGGAAGGGACCCTTAATCTAGTTTGCTAAGCCCTGGCCACATGTACTTACTAGCCTGAGTGTTGGTAGAAGGTGCATAAGAGCCTGAAATGGCATTCCTTCTTTGCCAATGTGAGTGCCTGATGGATTAAGTCGTGAGTATGACTGAGTGACACGGTATGGTGTCCATGACCAGAGAAACATCACTGTGCCTCCTTTCTGAGTGACTTCTATGAATCCAGGAAAGCCTCTAGGGAAGCTCAAGGCCTATCTCTTGCTCAGCTGAACACAAGTGAGAATGTTGCCCTTTGTGATGAAACATGCCACCGGCCTTTTCGTGGGTGACACAGTGCAGTACTGCAGTCAGACCCTGTGGTTTGATTCTGTAGATGCCATCTTCAAACCCATCAAAGAGATCGGAATTGGATCCAGCACTACCTTCTTCACCACAGGTGTTTGTCAAATCACCAGATGTTTTCAGATGCTTCAGAAGCTACTGTAGCTCCTCCCCTAATTAGACTGCTCGATGACCCAAACTATAATTGGGTGGACCAAAGTCCTGGAAGAGTTCTCCAGGTGACAGAGCCAAACTCTCAGGTCCATGGGAAGTGGAGATACGTGGATGTCAACATTACTACTAGCAAAGGTCACACAATGTCCCAGATCTGAGACAATACAGACTACACTCTGACTTCATCTTTGAACCACACTGGTCTTCTTATCTTATGTGGTGACAAGGTATATAAATTTTACCTTTCCTAATGGTCAGGACAGTGTGGACTCAGATACCTGCCTCCATCTGTCACCAGCTCTTCCTCTTTAAATGCCAGCTGAGTGACAAGCATGGGCTCCTTTATCCATAGACTTGCGCCCTGTAAAGAGACTGGATGAGAAGTCATGGAAAATGCACTTGTGGTCCCCACTCCAAGAAGTGTTTTTCAGTGTTGAAGACCTAATTCCAAAGCTTTGGAACTTAAGACTGGGAAAGAAAATCTTAAGGCTTTCTATGGTAGCAGAAGAAGAGACCCTTGTCTCTCTGAATGCAGAACTTAAATTCCCACCCATGAAGAAAGCCATCCGTGACCCCGGAGAGTGGAAGGCATCGCTGCTGCTGCAGGGAGGGACTTCAGGACTGAGTAGACTGGAACACAAATTTTGTTACTTCTTCACCCATTTGCCAACCCAACCCCAAACACCTTAGTTCTTCACATACAATTGTTTCTTTATGTGAAAGATACAAAAGCTATCCTTTCTCTGCATTAGTTGAAAACTATATAATGGGTTAGAGAAACGAAAGCATGTGATAGAAATAACATCGACTATAACTACAGGTTGTTTGGGAAAAGAAAAAATCAAATTTCAGTTTGTACTTGTCACAGATCCTATATGAACACACAGGAGACTTGTTACTTGTAAAGATTTCTCACAGTTTATCTTTAAACAATTGATTTTACATTTGAGTATGAATAAGTTACTTTCATCATAAAGCATTAAGAGTATATAATATAGATGATGTATTTGTAGCCCATGAGATTCTACTTATTAATGAATAAGGCCCAACGCATGTTTATTTTTCATAAAATGTGTTCATGAAAAACACAGACAAGACCAAAGTTAAACAAATTATCTACTTCTATATCCCAAGAAAGCCAATATTCTCATATGTGAATGACATTGCAGAATGCCCTGGAAGAACACAGTTCTTAGAGAAGTATGTCAGCAAACATATATATATATTTAACAATGGTATACCAGAAGTTGGATTTTCTAAAAGATATAAAGCTCTTACAATATGAACATACCTGCAAGCAATTATTGGTAATATTACTAGTAATATCAAAAGTATATTAAGTACAAGCTCTTAACTTCAGAAATCATATGGAATTATTCATAAAATTGTGAATGTGTTTGTGTTTACTCATTTAGAATGATGAAGATCATCAGCAGTTTTAGTAAAATTATTTGTATTTTTATTCCATGAAAAAGTAAAATATCTCTATACAACATTAAATACTATTATGTGTAAATTTGGTAATATTTTTGCAGAATTATATGTAATTCTAAATAATTTGAATTACTGAATACATTAGCTACCTTATTTTTCTTTACTCTTTAAATACATGGAAGATGAACACATGTCATTTTTGGTCATTTATTTCTAAGTCACTTATTTTAAAATTATAATATTAGTTTACTGCAATGGAGTCTCTTGTGATGTATATTTAATTACCTGACTGCAGGGCTTATGTGTGTTTACATGAAATGTATATTCACAATGACAATTCTATATCAATTGTATATTTATTTTTCTATATCAATAGAGTCTACTTCAAATTAACTTGTGAAACAAGTCATAAGTACCTCTACATTTTTTTAGTAAATCTCAATATAATCTATTTATAGTAAGTTTTAGACCATATTTAAATCTAAACATTAAACACGTTCATCAGTATCAAAATTGACTTTCCACAGAGACATTTTGGGGACTTAATCTATTTGCTTGTACACAAATTTTATCATTATAACTTAACTCAGTTGTTCTTTTACAGACTGTGTTATACGTAAAAGGAAAAATGTGTAAGCAGAAAATAAAAGCATTCGCAGAAGGTAAGTACTAAGCATATTTATATCCTAACTAAAAAGTAATGAATAAATTGCAGAAAATCAAATGTCTTTTCAATGTAAAGTGAGGTTTTTAATATGTTATAAATTATCCTAATGCCTGTGAGTTAGGAGACTTTCATAGAAAATCATGCCTGGAAGAGAACACTGCTAGGTGTTGAGGGAAAGAGAGGACCACCAATGGTGGATGTGGTTCTGAATGAAAAGTGTAACTCGTTCAGAATTCTCTTAGGGCACATTATTCCCACCACAAAAATATAGTGCATTAGTGTAGTATTGAATGGCGATGTGTATCACATAATCTGTAATAACAGTACAGTATACCAAAGGGCAATTATTGAGGAATAAGATGAATCTTCTTAATTATACTAAAAATAACAATATCGGGAAGAAATATCTGTATAATTTATATTAAAAGGTTAATAGCTTCTCTCACCTACTTATAACCCCTTTGTAGACTTTACCACTAGAGAAACACTGACAATAATATATTGACTTACAGCTATTGGTAGAAATATAAATAAGAAACAAAATGATTAGACTTCTTAATTATTTCCTTATCTTTTTTAATATTAGCAAATATATCCAATTATACTTGTAAAAGGCGTTTGTAAAAGAGGGGCTAATGCTCATAGGAAAAAAGATTGTATTTTATATTACCATTGGTAGATTGCCTGATGTTTAATTATGACTTGTAAGAGATTAAGAACAGCATATACTAGAGTTGTAACTTGTGATCAGTTTGCCCGGAATTGTCGAGATATTATGTTACTAAATAAAAAATGACTTCTATAGTTAAGTAGATTTCTTTTTATAATATAAGACTATCATTCTTTTTTCCTAATAACCTTAAATTTCATCACAGAATTTTTTATCTTAGAAGGTTGAAATTTCAATTATTTCAGCTATCAAGGTTTATCTCCCATAAAATTTATTGATCCAATCTATTTTAAGAGTGTTTGCTCACGGAACCCCACAAGTGAAAAATACCTAAAGTGAATTAAAAAGATATGATTGTAAAATAAACTAGAACTTTAAATAGCAGAAAGTACGGAGATGTAAATTAAATGTTTAATCTCTATACATACCCAGAAGGACAATGACCTTTGTATAGAGTAGCATTTTTGTGCTTCTCTGATAATATAGAAATGGAAAATGCTTCAGAAAATCAAATTTCTTACCAAAAAAAAGTTGCCAGTGAAGTAGAAACATTTTAATCATCAAATGTAATAAAATTTTTCGAAAGGCTTTTTCCTTAACTGTTATTGAGCTTTTTCTGAGTAAATATGGTTTATAGAGAAACCACTTACATAATCTGAAAGTGGATATGGGATGTATTCATTGAAGATGTATAGCAAATATTTTTTCATATGCTTTTAAGCTCAGAATTTACAAAGGCTTACCGAAACATAGGTAATCTGCTCCCTCTCACTAGTCTTCATTACTATTACAAAAATCACTTCATACTAAATCTGGCTTATGTGTAAAATTAAGTCAAAGCACCATGTAATATATCCTGTGTAAGAAAATTCTGTGACTCAAGAAATACCTTAAATTACGTTTTTAAATTGTAAATTAGTTTATAGTTCCATATTCTAATCACTTCAGCAAAATCCACTAAAATTTACATCACTCAAGATGTGTGTGTGTGTCTTGAATTAAAATGAAAATAGAAGAAATATTCAATGGTGATGCACTTCCACTTGCAGTAATGGCATTCTAGCTAATGTAGACCAACCCCATATACTGACATATATATATATGTCAGCAAAGAAGTACTAGGCTAAAATCCAAAAAGAAAGGGAACTTGAATATTTGCGACCCATCAGTTAGAGCAACATTTCACCTGGAACTCTCTTTCCATTTTGCAAAGGTGGCTGACAGAATGCATGGATTTTGTCAGCCTCTTGGAGATAGACAGAGTTACAGATACCACAGAAACAGAAAGGATTATAAGGAAATAGTACAAATGATTATATGCCAACCAACTGGACAACCTGGAAGAAATGGATAAATTCCTAAAAGCATACAATACCAAAGCTGAAGTAGGAAGAGACAGAAAATCTGAACAGACTGATAAACTACTAATGAAATTGAATCACTAATGAAAAATATTCCAATAACAAAAATCCCTGAATCAAATAATGGCTTCATGGGTGAGTTTTATCAAACATTTAGAGGAAAATTAATATCTTTTCTTCTCAAATTATTTCAAAATATTGAAGAGGAGGAAAAGCTCCTGAATTTATTTTATGAGGCCCGTATTACCCTGATATTAAAACCAAAGACATCACAGAAAATAAAAATTATAGGCCTATATTTTCTGATAAAGATAGATGCAAATATCATCAAACCATTAGCAATTTAATTCAGCAATACATTAAAAATTTCATGTACCATGATCTTGTGAGATTTATTACCAGGAAGCAAGGCTGGTTCAATACTACTCAAGAGAGCAGTCCCATTTACAATGTCATCACAAGGAATAAAATACCTAGGAATAAATTTAACCAAGTAAGTAAAAGACTGGTACATAAAAAAAACTATGAAACTGAAGAAGATACAAACAAATGGATGAATATACCATCCTCATGGATAGAAGGAGTTAATATTATTAAAATATCCGTACAAATGAAAGCTATCTAAGATTTGATGCAATGCCTCTCAAAATACCAATGATATTTTTTCACAGGACTATAGCAGATTATCCTCAAATTTATATGCAACCACAAAATCCCCAGTAGACACAGCAATCTTTAGACAGAAGAACAAAGTTGGAAGTATCAGGCTACCTGATAACAAACTATTCTGTAAGGCTTTAGTAATCTCCCTTGTATGAGAGGCAGGGGAAACAGGCCCAGATGCATCCTTATTATAAAAGTGTTCTGCTACCACCAAGTAAAAGGGACAGACCTGACTTTCTTCTGCATGAGACCACATGAGACACAGGACTGGAGCAGACACAGGAACACTGAGAAGGCCCACCCCTGAAACCCAGGCACACATACCATTTAAGACTGAGGCTGCTCCAGACAAGCCAGGAACTCCCCACTCCAAATGTGAGCATAACAACCACATCAATAGTACCATGTGCACAGCAACAACGCCTCCCAATCAGCCACTGGGGGGAGAGAGGTCAGAGAGAGACCCCGCTCTGTGATTCAAGAATCCAGGAACAAAAGGAAACATGAGAGAAGATAGAAGGAACAAGAATAAAAGTTCCCCAGGACTCACAAAATTACATACAGTGACAGCTCACAGTTGAATAAATGTGAAGTCCATGGGAACTGAAGATGGTGATAATGACCACAGAACACATGTCTGTCTCAACAGCCAACCATATTGACCTAACTCTCCCAACAATGACCTGGCAAAGCAGGAGGCCTGCCCGTCACTGGGCATAAATAATATGTACCTCAGGGCCCTGGCCAGTTGGCTCAGCGGTAGACCGTCAGCTCGGCGGCGTGTGGAAGTCCTGGGTTTGATTTCTGGCCAGGGCACACAGGAGAAGCAGCCATATGCTTCTCCATCTTCCCCTCCAGCATCTTTCTCTCTCTCTCTCTCTTCCCTTCCCAAACCCAAGGCTCCATTGGAGCAAAGTTGGCCCGGGCACTGAGGATGCCTTCATGGCCTCTGCCTCAGGTGCTAGAATGGCTCTGGTTGCAGCAGAGCAACGGCCCAGATGGGCAGAGCATCGTCCCCTGGTGGGCATGCCAGGTGAATCCTGATTGGATGCATGGGGGAGTCTGTCTGATTGCCTCCCCACTTCTAACTGCAGAAAAATCCAAAAACAAAACAAAACAAAGCATATGTCTATATATATATATATATATATATATATGTATATATATATATATACATACACACACACACACCTCAGTCTTCCCTGTTCTTCTAGACCTGGTGTCTGAAATGTGCACTTATTTATTATATTGGATATAATTTCTTTAATGGTATCTCCAATAAACTAGACCTGGTTAAGAAAAGACTCAACTGAACTTAAAAATAGGTCAATGGAAAATATTGAAAATAAAATGCAAAGAGGAAATGCAAAGAATAAAAATACAATAGAGCATCTAGGAGCTGTCAGATGGAATCAAAAAGTTAACATGTTTTTATTTATAGGATGAAAAGAGAAAGAAGAAAATGGCTGAGGCATTATTTGAAGCGACAATGGCCCCAGAATTCTAAAATAAATAAAGGTCTACAAAACCCATATTAAAGAAGATTTGATAACTACAAGATGAATACAAAATTAAAGAAAATTTGAAAAAATAATTTAAAATCAATTTGCTGAAAAATTGTAAAGAAAACATCTCGAAGGCATTAAAGAAAAATAAACATTGCACAGCGAGGAACAATAAATTCCTAGCTTAGCAAGGCCATAATGGGTAGAAACAACCTAGGCATATACCTTTTTAGTAAAGGTTTTATTTTTGCCTTAAGCAAGCCCTATCCACTGTTTTTTGTGCTTATAGGTTAACACACCTTTGAAAGTAGCATATCCACTCTCAGGAAAGCACAATTCTGTAATCCAATTTTGCCTTCATATAATCTTCCTTAGTCCCACTCTTAATTTTACATGCATAAAAGAAACTGGAAAACTGTCATTCTCCAAAGGCAGTCTGAACCCACAGAGCCTTATTTCTTTCTTTCTTTTTTTTCTTTTCTGAAGTTGGAAATGGAGAGAGACAGTCAGACAGACTCCCGCACCCGACCAGGATCCACCCGGCACATCCACCAGGGGGCGACGCTCTGCCCACCAGGGGGCGATGCTCTGCTGCGACCAGAGCCACTCTAGCGCCTGGGGCAGAGGCAGAGCCTTATTTCTTATACACAGGCGAGAGGTGCCTATGAGTGGGTGTGGGAGTCTCTAGCCGCTCAGAATCGGACCACACCTGCTATGTTACCGGCATCCTTTCCTTCTTTAGAATAAATTTAGTGCTGGCCATTCTACCGTCTAAATTTGGTTCTCATTTTAAAAACAAAGCCACTGATTCTTGACAAAGAGATTAAGCTTTGCAGGAAAATTGTAGGATTATCTACTGATGGATCCCTCACTCCCTTGGACCACAGCAACCCATTAGAAAATCATATTAAAAATATTATTGAAGCTCATTCACATCAATATCAACCACTCCAAATAGTAACTAAACCAATCATAGAAAACATGTATAAGTGTGGCAAAAATTTTTTAAATGAATTAAATATGTTAAATAACTATAATTGAACTTACTGGGGTGACATTGGTTCACAAGAATCATTCAGGTTTTAAGCGTACTAAGTTTTGAGTAAATGGAGAGATGTGCTATGTTCATGACTATTTAAATTCCAGTTAATCACTGAGCTTGATATTGAGTGGTTTGAAATATGTATTCTAAGTTTTTTTTAACAGAAGAATGTTACAAATAACTATCAACTTTGTAAAAGAAAACGAAATGAGAAAATTCAGTTGAACATATTTAACTGCATTGTACAGGGCTGAAATGTTTTAAAAATATTGCTAGAATAAGAAAAAATAAATATAACAATATAATAAAACAAAATAGAAATGGACATATCTACTTTATGTCTATTTATAAATTTTATGATTTATTATTATAAATTTATAAAACTTCTCAATTATAAAGTAGTTAAATAATCAATGAAAAAAACAAGAGAAAGGTTAAATAGTGTTGGGAAATTTGGCTAAATATATGAAAAATAAATAAAACAAGACCTCTCTTATGTCACATCAAATTGTTTTCTTCTTTTGCATATTTAAATAAATTAGAAAAAAAGAGCTCACTAACATTTGTTTATATTAAATATTTTTACATTAAGTTTAAATAGTGAAAAATGATGTAATTTCTGAGATATAAACATTTTATTTTAAACTGAAATTGATATCACTTTATCTAAATATATCAATTAACATAAGTAATACTGTTTATTTAATATCCACTTTTATGCTATTAAAAAAGAGAAAAGCCTTTTCTTTAATACCATTACTTTTTGGGGATTTAGAAATTTATTTGAACAACTCACAAGTTGCATGTTAACAATAAAAAGTGATCTGTTATTAAAAATACTTTTAATGACTTCTCAGCTACCAACTTGTCTTGATCCTCGTTCAACTTTCTTTTTTTTTTTAAATATTTTATTTATTGATTTTTAGAGAGAGGGGAGAGAGAAAGAGAGAGAGAGAGAGAGAAAGGGGAGGAGCAGGAAGCATCAACTCCCATATGTGCCTTGACCAGGCAAGCCCAGGGTTTCGAACCGGCAACCTCAGTGTTCCAGGTCGACGCCTTATCCCACTGTGCCACCACAGGTCAGGCCTCAACTTTCTTAAAAGCAAATAATTAGGAACTATTTCAAATGTAAGCGATGTAAAAGTTATTCAGTGAAGTCATTTACTTTCACAACTTCTGTGGCAGCAATCTCATTAAGGTTGTTCACATTTTTAAAACTAATAATATTATAGATATCTGACTATATATATTCATGGGTTTTTTTTTCCAGTGGTTATGCTCCATAAAGTTACTGTAAATACTGAATTACCTAATACAAAAAACATCACTCCTAAAGGAACTAGGATCTCAGATTCCTGTGGAACTCGGGCCACAGGCCCATCAACTGATCTGTACGAAACCGTATTTTATGTGTGTTTCCATTTTAAGATACTTTATTTAACATCTATTTCTTAAGAATAATTAATTGCATTGCCTTTGAATGCAGAAAGCTGGGATTTTGAAGGCCCTTTGCATTCTGTAGTCTTAGTTGCCAGCGTCCTTGTAAAACGAGCCAGCCTGCTTGGTGTGGACACCTGCTCTCCCACATGATCTCTGTTCTGTATCATATTCAACAATTATTTCAGAACAGTTTTTGGCAGCTTCCTGATCTGCAGTGGCAACCTCACCTATAAACTTAACATTTTCTTAGCCACACAGAGCCTCCTGAAGCTTGCACACCAGCTAGTCCAAGCCAAGAAGTGTTCAGACCTTTCCCTGACCCTGGGTGGTGTGATGGTGAAGGTTTCTGCCTTCAGCCACTGCTGCTGCCTACTGTACTCTATCGGTACGCTCTCAGGAATCCACAGTCTCTTTCCCATGGGGTCGTCACTCCTTATCGATGCTGCCTTACCAGTTCTGGAGTGGCCTCATACAGATTGAAAAAATTCCCCTTCTTCTTCCTGGATGTACTCTATTATTTATTTGTTAACTTTGAACTTAGGGCCAACAGCACCGTGACTCATGCCTGAATAAAAACCTATTTTTTTAACAGCTGAGAAATCAGGTCTCAGAGAGGTTTGGTTAATTTTCTAAGGTCACAGAGTAAGTGGGAGAGTAATAGACTAGAGAAATCCATTGTATAAAAATGCAAGGAGTTTATTTATAATGAGAGTTTAATAATTTAACATTACTAGCACTAAATAAGGCATATCACATACCATAATGTTTAATATTATATGTATAATATGTATCATTTACATATATAACATATTATCATATATGTATTATGGCTTAAACAATAGCAGTAGTGTTTCAGGGTGTCTAGGGTTGCCTTGTGCAGGGTATCCTTAACACATGATATATTTATATATGTAACACATACATATTGCATATATAATATGCAATGTGTACATATTGTTATATGTTGCATATAACATTTTCTCTGTAAGGCATACCACCGTCTCCTTGCTCTTAGGACAGCAGACAACACTTCAGTACTCTAGTTGGGTGACATTTTAAGCAGTGAAACCGCCAACAGAAAGAATCAACTTGTGAAAACCATAGTAGGAATCTGCTTTGAGAAGGACAGTAGTTGGTAGTCTGAGCCCTGAGATGGGAGGCAGGCTGGCAGCCGGGTCAGCCTCCGCCAGGAACGTGCTCATTGAGTGGGTCAGACTTCCGGTGCTCTGCACACGGCTGCAAATAAGCAGGAAGTGCTGCAAATATTGATTTGAGGACAGAAATTACAAATTTGGCTAATAAACAAACACATTTGCACATATGGAATCCATGAAAAATGAACCTTGGGAAAAGATCATGTGTGTGTGTGTGTGTGTTTGTTTATTTGTACAGATTAATGACTGGAAATTTTGTTTAGTCAATGAGGTGGCAAAAGAGAGTTTCACTGTGTCTTTTCAAATTTGTTTAAGGTATGGTCCTGTACAGTTTAAGTCCTTAACAGCAGTCTAGGAATGCCTGAGGTGAAATAGATTTAAGAATTTTCATCATCACTGCTGAGTTCACTCTACTGCATATCTGCATTTAGACTGTCCCAACCCAAGTGAGACTTCTCCAGGTTGAAAAAGAGAATAAAACTAAATTAAAGCATAGTGAGACAAAAATGATGCCTAGATGTCTCAAGAATGATTGGGTCTCATAAAATCATTGATGTAACTAGTTAGAAGGAGGAAGAGAGTGCATGAGGAATAAAGAAGAAGGCAAGTACAAAGGAAGACTGGCTAGAAGGATGTGGAAGATAGAGACAGGGATGGAAGGGAAAGGGGGAGAAGAGTATTGGGATGTTTTGCAGAGGCCAACAGCGAAGAGTGCAGAAGTAGCAGACGGCGTGCTTTCCTTCATGCTCCCTTTCCCTACTCTCTCATCTGTTACCCGAGATGGTTTTAAAAACCAAGGAAGTAACCATGAAGTTGGTGGGTGTAGAATGTTTGGAAAATGAATGTTCTTTGCTAAAACAAATGCTAACGATAACTAAGATAGATTGATTGACATAGTTTACAAATTGTATTTCATACCAATGTGCAGTTCACAAAGAATTCATGCCAAGTAACCGTATACTTGTAAAATATATTAAAATAGAATGACACCAAGGCTCAGACAGGTTTGGCTAATGATTAAAGTTCACATTACAAGTAAGTGGGAGAGCTCAAGATTACAGCTAATTCCTATAAAAACTCGAAGATATTTATTTATAATTATACTTTAATAATTTAACATGTCACTACTACTCATTAAATCAGGCAAGACAGCATATTGTTTAAGGGTGTTTTATGAGCAGGGAGCTCTGACTTAATAATTTCATTAAATGTCCATTTTGTCAATGTACATTTGGGAGCATTGCTACTCATTCTCATTTCACATTAGAGAAAATTGACACGTAACTCAAATAACTGGCTCAAATTTCTGCAACCATCAAGTGATTGGACTTCAGTCCCATTCAGTCTCATTCATCTTCAAACCTTAAAAAAAATTAATGTGAAATCTCTACAACAATATGAAGACTCAGTTCGCATTATTTTCCAATACTCAGTTATCTACTTTGCATCTGTAAACCCTGTATAACTTTATTCAGACTCAGCCGGTTTCATAAACCCTTAGGTTACCTACATAGAGATATGTGCAGGCCGTAAATTGACAAACTGATTTGATTTTCTTCTTTTATATTTTAGCTTTTAGTAAGAATATAAGTGTAAATATATTTCTAATCCTATTTTAGACCTCCATGGAGATGAAATCAGCAAAAAATAGTTGTGAAATGCAAAATCAAAATAATTTTTAAAAATGCACAACAAATATTTAAATATTCTAAGAGACATATAAAACAATTGAAGTGTGATCATGCCTTTCCTATTTTGAAAGTTATGTCTATCTTATTTACTAGCTCCAACGAATTTTTTCACTGACTATTTTCACCTATTTTATTTACTAGTTAACTAAATAAACAGATAATCATGGAAAATGTTGCAATACTAAGGGCGGACTAAGCAAAGGGAAAAAATTGGTTAAGGAGAGTTTGGTTTATGACTTAAGTATTCTCACCGAGCTCTGGTACGTAGTTAAGAATTATGAAGGGTATGAGAGAACACACTTCATTTATTTTTTATTTTCCCAAGAAAACAACCAAAGTAGAAAAGAGTCCAGTTGCCAAAAATTTTAATCGCATTTTAGATTATGTTGCTATTTGTTTTATGTTTTACAGGCATTAGAAAGAGATAGAATATAAATTATAGAAGACACGTGCAAAGCAGAGAGTATAAGTTAGGAGCAGAATATTGATATAATTATAGCGAAGGACGTTTTTTAACTATGCAGTTATCAACTTCTTGTCTAGTTGTCCTAACAGTCCTTTTTTGAAGATGTATTAATATGACCATCAAAAAAGTACACCAATGGTTCTTTGGAATATGCAAGATATTTTTGTTTGAAGATTATGCAAATTAGTTCTTAAAGCCTCATTAAGAGATAATATTTAAGCTGAACACTAAAAATTTCCAGCTAAAATTTACATCAGCAAAGCATGGAATTAGTAGGTAGCACTATCTTGGTTTATTGTACACACTGCCACGCTAAATATTCTGTGTGCATCTCATACTTTTTATGTATCAACTATTTATGACATTTTCTATTTCTTTATCAGGATATATGCATATATATATATTTTAGTATGCATGGCAGAATATTTCCATGCCAATATGATGTCTATTTTAAGAGAAATTATAAAATTTTCAGCATAGGATTTGAATCCTCTATATAATCAAATGAATTAGAACTATGAATATGAACGTGAGAGCTTCTCTCAATGTCAGAAAAGTCAGGACTTGAGCAAAGTTGGAGAAATAATTAAGAAGATCCTTGTAAACCTTGTAGTCCTAATGCGCACTGTCTGCCTTCTCACCTTGGTGTGAAACAAGGAAGAACACGCTACCAACCAAAACGTTTGATGGTTGAATGGTGTCTTGATCTATGACATTCCTGTAGTAACTGGTTTTGTCAAGTTCTGTACACATTGGAGAGCAACTTAATAGATGTATTAGCAAATTTAAAATACATTTTATATGATTTAAAAGAAATCCTGAAAATCATTGTTCAATCATAGCAATATAAAGAAATGTCAGAATTACATTTTTGGATGTCTGCATCTTCTAAACAAGAGGGAATATTTGCTTTGACACAGGAAAGAAATCAAATTTCACCAAGTGATGCATGAAGTATAATTTATAAAGGAAGCAATGGTCCTCAAAAGACAAATAAAGCTGAGAAAGAATTTAGTTGATCAAAACAGAAATTCTCTCATGCTTGATGCTTGAAGTATTTGTTTTTCATTCAGATCTATTTACAGAGAATTGACTTGCTTCATAAATACAAAATTATGTTCAGGCAAAACATATCTACATGTACATAAACAAAGATACTCAGAAGCTCTCAAGATTGTTTACAGCATTACTTTTGAACTGAGTAATGGATCAAAGAGTGCTGTTTCTGTGGCAGCAGATTCCTGGTCTTAATCTCGTTTTCAGAGCAGGCTAGATTAACTTGGTAATGCGAATAATTGGAAATGCATTAGGAAGCATTCGGACAAGCTGACCGTGTTCCCATTTTATGACTTTTTGTGCGTGTCTATATATATTGTCATAAATGACTTTCAGTCTTTGGAACTTTTCAATGATGAGCTAGACTTTGCACAAGTGTGTTAGTGCTGTGATTTATTTCCGAAGGGATTCTCATTAAGTTGTACACTACTGTATTGAAATACATGATTACGCTAAAAATGCTGACACACATTTTTTTAAATTACTCTTTAAGTTGGTTTATTTTCTGTGAATGTTAAATCAAAGACAAGAATTTACTCTTCTCATCTGCATAGAGATGAAGATTCATATATTCATATTTCTTTCTGCACTGTCAAATATATATATATGATATATATATATGAATTTGAGGGAAGAAAATATTCTAAAGAAATGTTTAATAAAGCTGACATTTTTATATAATACAGGTAGGCTATTTTAAAAATTATTTATAGTAATAAACACCTCTCTATGCAAGCTCAATGAGGTCTATGTAAATTGAATATAACTAAGTTAATAATATTTAAAATATATTTTATAATATCAATTTTTAATGCCATAGTCACAGTTAAGGATGTGGTTTAATACATATTACATAGTTCAGTCTCTTTAGAAAATACACCCAAATAATTTATACCTGTATTCAGCCTAAATGTAAGTTTATATTAAATTCCCATTGGTTCAACAGAAATTGTTTTCAATTTAAAATGTATGACCTGTTTAAAGGATTTAGTTACATTTTAAAATGAAACCAATATATTAATTGGTCTTTTTTCAGATACTCCTTACAACATGCTTAGAAAATTTTTAAATAAGTTTCTGTTTTTGTAAATATATTTTATAAGTATAAACATAAAAATATGTAATTATAAAACACAATAAATGTGATATAATTCCCTGTCTGTATCAGGATGAATGGCAAACATCTAAGGAAAATGCTCTTGAAATGTGTCTTCAAAAGTTATGTTAGAAAATCATTTCCCATCTTACACCATGTTATTGTATCAAAAATTAATTTTACTCTGAATTGATATTATAAGTAACTGATGAAATGTTCCTATTTGTGTTAGAGCTAAATATATGCTCTACTCCTATGTAAGTAAAGTTGATAGAATTCTTTTATTGTATATATTTTATTTCTCTTTTCTTCAGTTGTTTCATTTGCTTATATTTAATATTATTCATATTGCATAAAATTGGATTTAAATATTTTAGGAAACAAATCAGGATATATATATAAACAAAAATATACATACACTATACTAACTTTGATTTTCACAATGGATTTGCCTAAAACACTTCTTTACAATAGCTGTTTGTGGAACACAGACTGGAATGCAATGTTTGATGTCTTCAGACATAATTTTTCATTTGTGTGTATAACACTAAATCAGATGGTCATCGTATCAAATAATGTAAGAATCATGGAGCCAGAAAGAGTACTACTCATAATTACATCCCTAGTGCTTAGACAGTTGACTCTTTATAGGCACTGAAGATGGAATAACAATGTAATTTTTCACATTTTTTTTTGAGAATTATCAAATACAAATAATTTAGTTGCAAAATTTACCCATATTACAGTATCAGATACTGCCCGTCGGGAGTATGACTAGGGATCTAATATTGCTTAAAAGTCACATTCTAGGTGTTTTTTTTATTGAAGAATGAGTAAGTTTTGTCATGCTAAATTGAGTCATAGACACAGCTAGCACAAGAAGCAGTATTATGCTGACACCACTAGTTGACCCAGTGTATACAGCAGGGAGAGAGACACAGGGTGGTCAGAGGAAGTGTGAGTAGCCACACTCGCATGCTGGTGATGGCTCAGGGAGCACTTTCATGCGCTGGGGAGATGGAAAATAGATTGAGAAACCTCCTCAAATGATTGTGACAAAATTACCTCTAAATAAGTAACTTTCGTAAAGAAAATTCATAGTGAAATTAAATTAGCCATAAAACAGCTCTCTCTTTATGGAATAGTACTGTAGGTTTCATGTTCTGTTTTACGACTGACTACCACTAACACTTTTCTAATCTCATACAAGTTGCTATTATTGCTAATATAGTGATATTTACCATCTTCTAATACTAACCATATATTCTAATACTATTAACTTTTTAATTTCTGATAACCATTTAAATATAGAATAAAAATTTACTTAGGTTTCCCTTTAAAATTTTCTGATTACTAATGTGGTTGAGTATCTTAGCATGGGTTTATGGGTCATTTATGCTACCATTCTGCAAAATTATAATGTTTTGCCATTATTCTATTGACCAATTATTATTCTTATTGTTTAAAACTACATATACAGAGTCTCTCTGGGTTAAAAACATCCCATTCCATTTTATAGCCTGCTTTATTTTGTAGCATATTTTAAAGAACAGAAACTCAATTTAAATGTAGAATATTTCAGATGTTCCTTATGGGATACATGCTTTGTATGTTGTTTCAACAGTGTTTCTTCTCCCAAGCTTGTGATGATATTTTACTAATCTGTAATTTATTTAAAATTAATTATGGATACTATTGCTTTTCTACAATACTACCTCTTGCACACAATCCAGTATCCCTAAGTGTGATGCTGAGCTGTTTCTCTTGTTCCATTGGTTGCTTTTTCTATTAGTTTTTCAATATTCTATTTAACATAGTTTTATGATAAACTTGAGTACCTGGTAAGGAAATACACATTATTTTATTATTTTGTTTGAAGGGTTCTTTAGATATCCTTGGCCATGTATAAATTTACAGTTTTAAAAAAGCTTTCTTAAGTTACAAAATAATAACAAAGCAAGCAAAAAAAATGACAAACACACCCAATATGGTTGTTTTGAATATTTAAATTCTGAGGAAAACTTTAAATATTTTCTATATTGAATTCTTAACAAAGTAGAAGTGATATATTTCCACTATATGTAGGTGATATGCAATGTTTCTCAATGTAATTTTATAAAATTTATGCCTTTATTTGTTAAATATATTCCTAGACACTTTATATCAATTATAAATCTTAATTTTATTTTCTAAATATTTGTCAATATGTTTGCAAATGTCACTTTATGAATATTGATTTCAACAATCTTTCTAATCATTTTATTACCTAGAATAATTTATTGCATATTCCTTTGGATTATTATTTAGATAGCCTTAATATTTTAAAAATAATGGAAGTTTGTGGAAAATTATATTTCACTGACAATCATAAATAATTAAAATTTTAAGAGAATGTCATAAACATCTTTTTTGCTAACAAATTATATAGTCTGATCTAATTCCTCAAAGGATATAAACTAAGAACACTGATTCAAGAAAAAACAAAAAACAAAAATAGAGCTATAACAAGTAAATAAACTATTTTAAAAGTTCCCATAAAGAAATCCAATCCTTCTCTTATATATTTTTACCAAATATTTAAAACAGAATTAATACCAAACCTCTATAAACTGTTATAAAAATAGAAGAAATAGGAGGACTTTTCAACTTATTTATGAGGCTAGTAATATCCTGATCCCAAAAAAGTTATCAAGGCATCACACAAAAAACACAGACCAATGTATTTTATAATACAGACACAAAATATTCAACAAATTGCTGTCATGCAAAAGCCAATATAACCCAGATGTATTTAAGCCAACAATGCAAGATTGCTTTAAATGATTAGTTAATATAATATATCATGTTAATAAAAATAAAAGGCAAAAAACCACACATGATCATTTCAATAAACTCATAAGAAGAATTTAAGAAAAATCTAATACAGTTCCATGATGAAAACACTCAACCAACTAGAAACAAAGTAATCTTCCTCAACTGATAAAGGCAATGTATTGAAAACTCACAGGTAACATAATGTTTAATAGTGACAGATACCATACTTGCAGAAAATGGAGTATTACCCAGCACTAAAAACAGAAGAGCTGTCCTGCACCAACCTTAAATGCATGTTACTAACTGAAAAAGTCACCCTGTAAAGATTACATACTGTTCGGTTCCCTCTGTATGACGTTCTAGAAAAGGAAAAGCATGGAGGCGGTAGATAGGTCTGCGGTTGCCAGGAGCGAGGGTGGACAGGGCGGGATAAGTAGGCAGTGCGCAGAGTATTTTCAGGTGGTGAATATGCGTAGTAGCATCATGATGAATACGTGCCTTTAAGCATCTGTGCAAACTCATAGAATGTCCACCCCCAGAAGAACCCTACTGTGAAATGGCTTTTGGTGTTTATGGTGTGTAAATGTAGGGTTCATCAACAATAACGAACAAAGCATCCTGTTGGGGAACGTGAATAATGGAAAAAGTTACGCATATACGGGGGCAGTTTTATGGGAAATCTCAGCATCGTCTCCTCAAAGTTGCTTTAAAGTTCAGCTGCCTTCAAGAGTTGTTCCCATTTTAAAACATGAAAGTTATATTTCTTCCTTTAAAATTTCATATATATTATTGATTTTTATTGGCTTAACTGGGATGCCTGGGGCACTTTTGTGCAATCTATTCATGATTCACTTGAATTTCACCTGAGTTTCTTTCAAATAGGTTAGCATTTATTACATGGAATTCCAGAGAGCTATTTGTTTAGTTTGCATATTTCTAATGAATATAATGGCCACTGTAACCTTAATATTCCTCATCAAATTAATATGAAAAATTTCCAAATCACTTGGTTTGTGGTGTTTTTTTAACTCTCTTTTGACGTTAAATACATTGCCGATTTAGCATCATTTAGGAGATATGTTTATCTTCTTTGGTGATATGTGTCATTATGATTTTATAATAAGAGTAGCTTAATAATCTTGTTAAAAAGAATTTTAAAAAATTGAATAATAACATCTAATGCCTATTTAGACCCAGGCAAAATGTGAAGAATGTTGACAACAATGTGTATAGATATGTAATGCTTACTGTGTGCCAATTTCAAGCATCCCTTCCAAGTAAATATGGTCTCACCTAACTGCAGGTAAGGAAGTTCAAATTCAGATTTTAACTTATTATTGCTGAATTGACCCTATTGTATGATTTTCCCCTTTTAAATACAAATTTTAAAATCTTCCTCTATAACATAATGATCTAGTTATGTCCAGCTAAGGGGAAAAAATATCTCAGAATTTGTAAGTCATAAAACCAGGTAGCCTCACCAGGCAGTGGCGCAGTGAATAGAGCATCAGACTGTTATGTGGAGGACCCAGGTTTGAAAACCTGAAGTCGCTGGCTTGAGCAAGGGGTCACTCACTCTGCTGGAACCCCCTGCGGGTCAAGGCACATATGAGAAAACAGTCAATGAACAACTAAGGTGCTGCAATGAAGAATTGATGTTTCTCATCTCTCTCTCTTCCTGTCTGTCTGTCCCTATCTGTCCCTCTCTCTGTCTCTGTCATACAAAAAAAAAACAAAAGCAAAAACAAACAAACAAACAAACAAACAGCAACAACAAAAAAACAGATAAAACATGGAAATCTCAAAATTGTTTCCGAAGTATTTGTACCAATTTTTAAATTAAATTGTTCTTCCAAAAAAATATGCCTGGGACTGACACTTTCTCATCTAAAGTTACTAAGTATCTACCAGAATACTTTAATATGATATTTTAAGTAATAATTATTATAAATGTATTATTATTTAAGATATGCCTTTGAGAAACTTCAGAAGCCTGTATTTCAAATAATGCATTTCAGAATATTATTTATGGCTTTAAATAACTTGCTTTACAATATATTAAACGCATTTCTACATTATTTTGCTGAAAGATTTGACCCTAGAAAACACATTTTGCCACAAATTGTGCTTTCAAAGTTCAATATGTGCGCCTAGTTATTTGCAAAATAGGAACTTAAATGAAAAGAGCTATTTGCAAGAGTCACATAATACTATTCACTTTTTCAGGTAGTTGTAACTTTGCAAAGAAAGGGTGAAATTTAGTACTAATATTTTTTCTGGCCTCAGAAATATTTCATGGTTGAACACGACAGAAAAAGATTTCCATAAAACTTACAGTGAGTTTGATACTACTGGAAACATTTGTGACCCCACAGATGGGTAAAGAGATAAGTAAATACACGGATAGCTGGCAAACATATGGCTTTCCCTTCGCATTTTAAACCACATCCCTTGTTGAGAGTGGCCTCCACAGATCCATTTCTGCCATTTTCACATGTGTTTAGCACTTGGTATCTTTAATAAAATGTGCTAAAAATGAATAGACAACATGAGGGGAGGGAAAGCATATAAGTTTAAAATTAATACCATTTTCTTATTTTGGAATCTGATTATATCGCAACTAATTAAGTACAGTTTTAGAATTAAGAAGAAATTGTGCCCCAAATATTCACCACACTTTTCAAAAACAAACTTGGATCTTCAAGCACATCAGCATTTTCCTTGTGACCAAAAGGAAATGAATTTAGCTTTATCCATGACAATTAAAACCAGAGTATTGGCACTGCCCACCTACCCAAACCTTACCACAGATTCGTGGAGGTAGCTTCGTTAGCACTGACAGAAATAAAACACATTAGAAAAGTAATGTATGTTTTAGAAATATTGAGAGGTAGGAAATAGTTTTGATGAAATTTAAACATCATTAATAAATAGACGATATAATAAAATTTTACAAATAAGTCTAACAATTAAATATTAGGTGAATTAAGTACACAAATACACTAATTTTTCCCCTAGGGTTATTCTATCTTTTAAATTTTATTTATTTTATTAAGAGTGGCCATGTCATCACATCTCAAGTGATATTTTCTTCTTATATTCTAATTTTATGAACTTTCTCAGGCCTCCTTCAAAAATCTTATTCTTCCTGTGAGTCACACTGATTTCATTTCTCAAATTGCTCTAGTTCTCATATATCACTAAAGGTTTTTATACTTTTATCCCTTTAAAATATTGTTCTCTTTTTTTCATGTGAGTGAATATACTGTCTTATAAATTCAAAGGCATAAGTTTTATCTTATATCCCAATATGTGTTATATATTTATATAATTTGATTGAATATGGTCTTATTCAAGCTTATGGACATTTAGACCACATATGATAATTATAGCCAATAGGCAAAGATAATATTGGTTTAAATGTACTAAATCACTCTTTCAATAAAGTATATTCACCTTATAATATGCAGCATGCATTCCCCAGAGAATGGCAATCTAGAATAGAGAATATTATGAAAATTTTAAGGTGAACATATGCACATTTTTATTGAATTGTAAGAAGTGCAGAACAGAGGATTAATGAATGGAAAAGCAAGTCATCAGAAAACATTTAAACTGCAGCACCGAAAACATCTGAGAGCTAAAAATTCAGAAAAAAATTGGAAGCACAGCAGAACATTGTAACATGCAGGTGAATAGGGCCCTAAGGGAGAAAAAGAGGGAGACCTAGTACGGTAAGAGATAACGGCCAAAACACTTCTAACGCTGATGAAAACAACAACCTCCCAAAAGTCAAAGATCTATGAGCATCCTAGACAGAATAAATATAAAGAAAAGAGTCATAGTAGCACTGTTGAAAACTAAAGATAAAGAACAGGCTCAAAGGGAGGGGAGAAAAATACCTATTTCCTTCAAAGGAGCAACAGTCAAACTAAGATCTGACCTCTGAAAACCAGGAGCCAAGAAACCATGCCAAGTAACCTGATATTCCTCAAATGCAGCACAGTCCAGACACAAAATCCTGGTGTCTCTCTTCTAATTGATATTTACGAAGGTGGAGAAAAATAAAATAATATGAAATAGATTATAGAGGTAGTCGTACACAGGACTTGATGGATTAAATGTTGAAGGGAAAGTAAAGAGTAAAATAAAATAATAAACAAAGTAAGTTTTTCCTTTGTTGTTTTTGTTCTAATCAATGTGCTGATTCCAATTAGAGATCTGGGTACTTCTGGGAAGGATGTGTGGGAGGTAAAAATGGTCAATTATGTTTATTTATATTGTATTTGAAAGATATATTCTATATCTACATAAAGAGATATATAGATACAGTCATTCAGCACCCAGGAAGAATTAGGGAGGACTCAGTTTTAATACAGTAGTCAGGGTGATTTCATGGCTGCGATGTTTTGGCAGATGCAATGCTTTACTGCTCTGTAACAGAATTGCACATTCACGCCCTCACTTTGTAACTTTGAAGTGCCTTCTGCTGAGGAAAGTGTGCATTTTTTGTACCTCATGGATGTTGGTCTGCCATGTGATTTTCCTTGGTTAATGTGTTATGTAGTTGCATTGAACACTGCTAAGATGAAAATGTTACTTCGCATTCTTGATATTGGCCATAAGAAGAACCTGCCATGGTGGTGGCTTGTGTCAGGATGATAAATAGAAGGAGAATGGATCTCATCCAACGAGCAGCCTGGCTCTAAACAGAGCAGACTTTAATCAATGTCATCCAGACTCTACATAAACTCTCAGACCAGCCTATTCATAAACATAAAAATAAATGTCTGTGTTATAATTGTGAGATATTTAAGTTGATTTTTAATCCAAATGTGATTAATAGAGGCAGTGATACTGAATTTGGGATGTTGCCATTCTATTACAAACTATGGCGTTGGCTTTAGGACCAGTCAATGTGCAGTGAGGCAGCCCTTATAAAAAGATGTAAAATAACAACAAACAAAATGTGTGAAATTTTGTGTAACTTACACCTGTGCTAACCTGGAAGTTAAAATACGTGCTTATGACCCAGGTAGGAAACGTCTGAGGCAGAATGTTAACTGTGGTAGTTGTCTGTTAGGCAGATGTCATCAAGGTAACAATAAAAGTATTGCACTCAGAACTGAATGGCTCATACTTGATGAATATTTTAAGTGAAAATCCTAAAAATCGTGGAGTTTTGAGTTAGAAAAGGAACTTTCACAAAGTAAAACTATACCTATTTTTAAATCACGAAACTCAGGGGGAAAAAAAACTCAGCTTTTGTCTCCGACTTTAATTCATAGCCTTAAGACAGAAATATCATCTAGGTTGTTTTCATTAAGACAATAAATACCCTTTCGATTGAATGTAATGGGTTCCAGAACACTGGAGACATTGTCTAATGTAGTATTTTATGCTATCAAATTTTACTTAAATCTAGAGAGAAAGAGAATAATATATTGTGGTTATAACTTTTGGCACATAAAATGAAATAGAAACAAGTGAATAGAATGCCTCAAAGTTTTTATTAAATTGTACTGGCCTAAGCACTGTGAGCCTGTATAAAATGACACAGGCTTTTCAAGGTGCTGACTCTTTCTTCCCCATGAAGCAGGCTTAGAGATCTTCACAGCCTTCCAGGAGGATGCGTGGCCCACCACCCTCTGCCGAAGTGGATAATGAGGACAATGAAAAAGAAGGGCGTTTCGTTATAGTCAGGCTGTATGCATCAACAGAAAGATACATTGAGGAATATCCCAGAAGTACTCAGAAAGTGGTTAAAGACTGACTTACTCTAAGCACATAAAGGTTTTCCTTTGCCCTCTGTCAAAGGTGGATCACAGGCCAGGTGGGGCCAGATGTATAAATCTGGATCTAGGGAAGGCATATGAAACTCAGAATACATTTCTGGGTGCATCAGGGATGGCGTGCTAAGTACCTAACTGGATGAAGTTGCCTATCATGAGGAGACTCTGTGACCCAGCCTCAGACAATGCTAATAATAGAGGTGAAAGGGACGAATAGGAAGAACCTAAGAACAATGAATATTGAGTTAATGATATATCATCACCTCATTTGAACCACTGTCTATATCTGCAGGGAACAAACAAAATCTTGATTAAATTCAATTCTCCAGCAATCCTTGCCCACAAAACTAAATGTAGCTGGAGAAAAGCAGCAGTCATGCCACCTTCGCCCCACCCCCACTTATTTGAAAGAGAGAACCTCTTGTTCCACTGAGTTCCATTTGGTTGTGCCATCTGGTTGTTTTTTAAGTTCACGGACACAGAGAAGATTCTGAGATGATGGGGGAGTAGGAAGCTTCAGGACTCTGTCTCCACAGCTAGATAGACATTGCCTTAGCCTAGCCGAATCTGGCTTTGATAATTAGTTTGGAGGTCTGGAGTCTAATAAGGTTTCCAACTTCCAGAGGAAGGCTTTGCCGGTCAATAGCTAATTTCGGTCATTATCACGCCTTAACACTGTAGCAGCGACCCACTGTCCACCTCACACACCCATGCCAGGCAGCCAAGCATACTACACAATACCGTAATCAAAGCTGTGTGGGCCTAGCAGAGAGACAGGCCTACAGACCAAAGGAATAGAATGAAGAGCCAGAGAGAAACCCTTGCCTATATGATCAAATGATTTTTGGAAAACGTGCCAAGAACATTCAATAGTGAAAAGACATTCCTTTGAACAAATAGTGTGGACACACTGGGATATCCACATGCAAGAGGAGGAAGATGGAACCTTCCTACTGCCATACAGTAATTAACTTCGAGTGTATCAAAGACATAAGTAAAAGATCTAAATGTATAAAACTCTTAGAAAAAGTATAGGCCAAAAACTTGACAACATTTGGAATTAGCATGAATTTCTCTGATAGAACACCAACAGCACAGTGAACAGAAGAAACAACAGACAAATTGGGTTTTGTAAGTTGTTTTTTTTTTTAAGTGTGCATCGAAAGACACTGTTAACAGAGTAAATAGCCAATCTGCAGAACAGGAGAAAATATTTGCAAGTTATATATCTCATAAAGTATCAATATTTAGAATATACACAGAACTCTTACAATTGAACAAAAAAGTAGTAAACAACCAAATTCAAAAGTGATTTAAAGCCTTGGATTGACATTTCACCAAAGAAGATATACAAATACCCAATAAACACATGAAAAGATACTCAACATCATTAATCGCTAGGGAAATACAAACATAACTACTATGAGATCACACTTTCAGGAGATTCGGATGGCCACTAATAAGAAAACAGATAAGCACTGGTGAGGATAAAGAGAAATTGGAACCTCTGTGCACTGTTGTTGAGAGTGTGAAATGCAGTTACTGCTATGGAAAACAGTATGGTAGTTCTTTAAAAAAATTTTAAATAGAATTATTATTGGATCCAGCAATTCCACTCTGGTTTCATACCTGAAGAAATTGAAATCAAAGTTTCAAAGAGAGGCCCTGGCCGATTGGCTCAGTGATAGAGTGTCGGCCTAGTGTGCAGGAGTCCTGGGTTCAATTCCTGGTCAGGACACACAAGACAAGCGCCCATCTGTTTCCCCACCCCTTCCCCTCTCCTTCCTCTCTGTCCCTCTCTCTTTCCTCCCACAGCCAAGGCTCCATTGGAGCAAAGTTGGCCCGGGCACTGAGGATGGCTCCATGGCCTCTTCCTCAGGTGCTAAAATGGCTCTGGTTGCAACAGAGCAACTCCCCAAATGGGCAGAGCATCATCCCCTTGTTGGCATGCTGGGTGGATCCCGGTCGGGTGCATGCGGGAGTCTGTCTGACTGCCTCCCGGTTTCCAACTTCAGAAAAATACAAAAAAAAAAAAAAAGTTTCAAAGAGATATTTGTACAACCATGCTCATAATGGTACTATTCACAGTGGCTAATAAGCAATGGACATAAGCAATCCATATGTCCATTGATAGATAACTATGTGGTAATACGCACATTAAAGAAGAGTCAGCAACATGAATGAACCTTGAGGACATAAGCTCCATAAGATAAGCCTGTCACAAGAGACAAATGCCATATGACTCCACTTATATGAAGTACTTAGAACTGTCGGAACAATAGAGACAGAAAAGAAAATGGTGGTTGCCTGGGGCTGGGAACAGAGGAACTAGGGGTTTGTTGTCTAAGGGGTAGAGAGTTTTAATTGTCAAGGTGAAAGTACTTCTGGAAATGGGTGGTGGTGATGGCAGTATACTGTTAGAAAGATATTTAGTACCCCTGAAAATGGCTAGGCAGTCTGGTTTTTCGTGTGGGTGTGTTTATTTGATCCCTAGGCAAACCCTCAGCATCTAGAGCAGTATGTGGCACTTAAGTCCTCTTGTAAATTGCGAGCATAAATACATACTTGAAGAGGAAGGTGTTACAGAATCTAAAAGAGTAACCTCAGGGAGGAAAGAGCTATCTGATAAGGGGTAAAGTGAGTTAAGACAGGGGCAGTTTCACGTCACCAGGTGTTTGCTGGTAATTTGACAAAACACTTCCCAAGAAATGAAGGTCATGGCAATCCACCCAGAAGGCTGGGCTGGTTGACAAAAGAGCAGGAGATGACAAGGAGGATCCTGGTCAAAACATAAAGGGGGAAAAAAAGTGTTACTGTGAAGAAGAGCAGAAAATTAAAGTAGCAGCTAGAAAGATATGTTACATTGATCCAGTTTTGGTTGTGAAATCCTAGTAAATATGAAGATTGGCATAGTGATTTCCTTGTCGCTGGCCTCCATGCACTGAACCGCTGTCTGACGAATCAGTGGCATGGTGCTGGGTACCGGACGGAGATCAGCTGCGATTCGCAGTTCCTGTCCTCCCGAGCTTCTCACAGTCTAGTGGGGAAAGTAGACAATACTCAATTTGTCACACAAGCAAATGTAAACTTAACCTATTTCCTGTTTTTTTTTGTTTTTTTTTGTTTTGGTGGCGTCATGGAATGTTTATGAATAAAGTGGCACTTTAGCTGTAACCACTTGAACAAGCATGAGATCACCACTTAAAACTAAAGTTGCTCCAACAGCATGACTAAGAAACAAAAGAAAACCAGTGTTGGCATAGCATAAAACGCAAGAAAGGGTGACTTCTGTCTCTCGTATGGTGGGAAAATTTATGCAATTTAAAACTAGAAAAAAATAATGTTAAAGAAGTCTTTATTGATACAAAAATACAGAAAATAATTGTTTTTAAATTACATGGCATACCTGTCAAGCAAATAAAGAAAGTTGTTCAGAGATAATAGGCTAATGTTTTGACCCTGAAGGGACTAAAACAGGCAGAAAGGCAGTTCTTGGTAGGCTACCACCCCCCAGGGCATGACAGGCAGCAAACTAAAACATACCCCTCAGTCTTCCAATGACCGCTCCCCAACACCAGGAGAAATGGCTGTTTCACTGAATACATAGAAACAGAGTTGAACATAATAAGGAAATAGAGGGATATGGTCCAAAGGAAAGGACAAAAACAAACCCCAATTAAACAAAAATAAGTAGTCCACCTGATAAAAAATGAAAACTAGTAGATATGAAAATGCTCACTGATCTTGAGAAGAATGGATGAACATATATAAGAGTTCTGCAAAGAGAGAGAAAAAACCATCTCAAGCACCCTGTTAGAATAAATGAAAACAATACATAGAAAATTGTGGTGTTTCCAAACATAGATTATAAGATATCAGAAAGAGAAATTTAAAAAAAAATCATATTGTCGGTTATAAAAAATTAAATAGCTGAAAATATATTTAAGTGAGGAGGTAAAAACCTGTACACTGAAAACAATAAGATATTGGTACAATAAATTGAAACAGACATAAATAAGTGAAAAGGTAATTTATTTTCATGGATTAGAAGGATTAATATTGTTAAGGTATTTTTACTACTGACAGCAATCTGCAGATTCAATGCAATCCTTATCAAAGTTTCAATGGTATTTTCATGGAAGTTGAACAAGTAATTCTAAAATTTGTATGGAAACGAAAAATTACCCAAAATATCCAAAGCATTCTTGAGAAACAAAGAAGATCAAAGCTGGAGCTATTATATTCCCTGAGTGCAAACTATACTACAAATTACAGTAATCAAAACAGTCTGGTAGTGGCAAAAAAAAAAAAAAAAAGAGATCAATGCAAGAGAATAGAGAGGCCAGAATTAAACTCACTTATGACACAGGATACAAGAACATACAATGGGAAAAGTAGTGTCTCTTTAATAAAAAGTGTTGGGAAAAATGGATAGCCATAGGAACAGAATGAAAGAATAATGCCATCTCATACTGCACCCAAAATTAACTCCAAATATATTAAAGACTTGAGTGTAAGACCTAAAGCTGGGAAAGCAAAAGCAAAAATAAACCAATGGGACTACAAACAGCAAAGCTCTGCACAGTAGAGGAAACCAGCAGGAAAGAGAAAACAACTTCCTGAATGGAACCAAATACATACTGATCATATGTCTGATATGGTGTTAATATCCAAAATAGATAAAAGACTTACATAACTCGACAACATAAAAACAAAGAACTCAATTTAGAAATGGGCAGAAGATCTGAACTGACATTTTTCCAAAGAAGATTTAGAGATGATGGACAGGCACATGAAAAGAGGTTCAGCATCACTAATTGTTAGGGAAATACAAATTAAAACCACAAAGAGATAACATCTCATGCATATTAGAATGACTATTATCTGGTGTTGGACAGCTACCTGCAAAAAAATTGAAACTAGACCACCAACTTACACCATTCACAACAATAAACTCAAAATGGATAAAAGACTTAAATGTAAGTTGTGAAACCATAAGCATCTTAGAAGAAAACATAGGCAATAAGCTCTCCCACATCTCTCGCAGCAATATATTTGCTGATTTATCTCCACGGGCAAGTGAAATAAAAGACAGGATAAACAAATGGGACTCTATCAATCTACAAAGCTTCTGCACAGCTAAAGACAATATGAACAGAATAAAAAGACAAACCACACAATGGGAGAACATATTCGACAATATGTCTGATAAGGGATTAATAATCACAATTTATAAAGAACTTGTAAAACTCAACACCAGGATGATAAACAATCCAATCCAAAATGGGCAAAAGAAATGACTATTCTCAATAAAATGAGAAATAATAAGTGTTGGTGGGGATGTGGAGAAAAGAGAACTGTGTGCACGGTTGTGGGGTTGTAAACTGGTGCCATTACTGTGGAAAACTGTATGGAGATTTCTCAAAAAATTAATAATCAAATTACCATATGACCCATTACACTTCTTGGTATTCATCCAAAGAACACAAAACACCGATTTATGCTCCCTTATGTTCATTGCACTATTATTTGTTATTTATTATTGCCAAACTATGAAAACAAACGAATTGCCCCTTAGTAGATAAATGGATAAAGATGTGATCTGTAGTGGAAATGTACACATATACAAACATATGTACATATAGTATATTCATATGTATGTATGTGAGTATATATTTATATACACATATAAAGTGAAATACCACAGAATCGAAAATAGAAAATTTTGCCATTTGTGACAACATGAATGGACCTTGAGGATATGATGCTGAGTGCAATGAGTCAGAGAAAGACAAGTACTATATTTCACTTATATGTGGAATCTAAAACAAAACAAACAAACAAAGCAAACTCATAGATACAGAGAACAAACTGTTTCCGAAAGGGGAAGGAGTTTGGGAGAGGCAAAACGGACAAAGGAGATAATTTTATGGTAATGGTAACTAGAGTTACATGGTGAACACTACATAGTGTACACAAATATCAAATTTATAATGCTGTATACCTGAAACATATATAATCTCATACCAAGTTTATCACAATATCATAACAAATTATTTTCATCCATAAATATAAGTCAAACAAGCCACTCTAAATATTTAATAATCACAATCATATAAACATATTTTCTTCAAAAAAGATCATTTAAAATAATCATAGAAAGATAAAATATTTTTCAATATAAACATAAATACTTCTAAATAATTATTAAGGAGGATGTCTTCATAGATATTAGAGAATTCAGAGAATAAAAATACTACCTTCAAAATTACTGAAATGCTACCAACAAGTGCTTATTTTTTTTATTTTTTGTGACAGAGAGAGAGAGAGAGAGAGAGAGAGAGAGAGACAAAGAGAGGGACAGATAAAGACAGACAGACAGGAGACAGATCAATTCTTTGCTGCGGTTCCTTAGTTGTTCATTGATTGCTTTCTCATATGTGCCTTGACTGGGGGACTACAGCAGACCGAGGGACCCCTTGCTAAAGACAGCGACTTTGGGCTCAAGCTAGTGATCATGAGGTCATGTCTATGATCCCACGTTCAAGCGGATGACCTCGTGCTCAAGCTGGATAAGCCTGTGCTCAACCTGGTGACCACGGGGTTTCCAACCTGGGTCCTCTGTGTCCCCGTCCGACAATCTATCCATTACACCACCACCTGGTCAGGCCCAACAGTGTTTAGAGGGAGATTAGAGTTACAGATGCCTCAACTGAAAGAGAATAATTACTCATTGGATGGGTAGGGGTCTCTGGCGGCAGGGAAGAGGGCTGCTGTGCTCTCCTTCTATGGCATCGGCTGGGAGGGGGTGCTTCCTGGACAAACTCCAGCTGTGGCCATGTTGGCTCCGTCCCACTCCCTCTGCTCATGCCAAGGGCTGGTCATCCCTGTGCTTCTCCAGGGTAGTGACCGAGACAGCAGGGCTACCCGCTCTGGGCCATCCCTGCAGACGCATCCCTTTCCAGACACCTCCTCCAGGCAGGCTTGTCTCTGGAGCTGTCCATTTACCCTCCTGTCCTGTCCTGTCCCACAGTACTCTGACCCGGTCCAACCTCCCCCTCTCTCCACCTTCCCAGAGGTCAGCCCTGCACCTGGTTATTTCTGCTGTATCTCTGCTTTGTCCTGTCTGGTAACTGGCAAGGTTAGTGCCCCCTGCTGGTCAGAAGCGGGCGGTGCAAGCGGCTCACAGTGGAGGCCGGGAGAAACCCCTGTGTATACTGCTCCGCAGCCACTCTGGCCAAGACCACCAGGGTCGCACTGGCTCAGCAGTAACAGGGAGAGAACACGTGCCGCAGACCCAGCCGGACAATGGCCTCCTTGCCAAGGGCTCATTTGCTTTATGAACCCGCAAAGGATTTGAACAGACACATCTCCAAAGAGGACAAACAGGGGATGGGACGAACAGACATCCGAAAAAAAAATGCTCAACATCACTCATCACCAGAGAAACGTAAATCAAAGCCACAGGTTCTCCAGTGGGGTGATTTTTCCCCAAGAAAGTTTTGCAATCACCAGAGGCATTTTTGCCTGTTGTAACTGGGTGCTGCTGGCCTGTCCGGGGAGGCGGTCAGGGACGCTGTGAACTGACCGCGAGGGCACGTGGCAGCCTGGGCTGTATACTGTATGTAGAAGAAGGACTTGCCCGGCCCAGAATGTCGGGGGTCCCTCTTCCGAGCAGTCCTCCGTCATAGCCGCCGATACGGTCTCACTCACATCGGTAGTTTCTGCTCCTGTGTCTAAGCAGAGGACTCAACGAGTTCTATACACCTACCTTACATCTTTCCTTTGATCTCCGGGCTTGTTCATTTGATGATCTACTTGATATTTGCTCTTGGCCGTTTCCAAGGCACCCGAGGGCGTCATCGTCTGCGTTCCCCGTTCTCTGTCTCAATAATTGGCCCTTAGAACCATTCGGCCGAAATTCAGGATACACGGAGCTGTTCTCCTATTTCCCAGCTGCCGTTTAGAATCCATCCTGTGGCTTTATTCCTTGTCACACGACACAGCTCTCACATCCGGCAATAATTCTCCCTTCTCCGTAGTGAGCATCCACATGCCGGCTGCCCCTCCTCCCTTCTCTGGGACAGACAGACAGACAGACAGACAGATGGACACCCCGGCTCTCACAGAGTTGTCTTTTCTAAATGCAAATTTGACCCAGCTCTTCCCACCTTATGACCATTTAATGACAAAAGTCCTAGCTTCATTCGTATCTGGTGTTCCCTTTCCTGCTTTGCCGCAACTGTTTGATTCCCAGCGCCTCGCCGGGCTCCACCCTGAGCGTCGCCATTCCACCCCACGTCTGTTTTGGCCACTTGACTCTCTGCTCTTCTCGTATTTCATAATCCTTTCGACTCAGCGAAAGGCTCTTCTAACGAGGGGATCCTAAGAATGCAGCTAATCTCTTTATTAGAAATGTGCAAGAGAGCAGCCGCTGTCATGAAGAGCCCCTGTCAGGTTGTCGCGGTGGCGGTTCCGCTGTCAGCGGCAGGGGAGGGGGCGCTATTTAAAGCGCCTCTCGCTCGTAGATGACAAACACAAGCCAAACCGGGACTTCAGAGCTTGTTGCCCGATTAACTCATCCGCAGCCCCTGGAACATGGCCAGCTGTGTAACAGCGTTCTTGAAAATTTCTTTAAGGGATGATGAAAATGACCTCCCTTAGTTATATTTATCCAGTAATGATTCCTTCAAAAGGAAAGACAATATATTTAGTAGCAGGGAGCCAAGATGGGGGAGGGGGACAGTGAAAACATTCTCTCAAACACTGGTGTGAGGACCAAGCGTAGAATTAGAATTGAGAAGGACGCATTCGGAAGAATCGTGTAGTCCAAAATGGGGCCCTCTAAAAATGCCTCTATTTCTGTGCTTCTGTGAAATACTTGCTGAGCTTGTTAAATTGATTATATTGTTTATTTAAAAAAAAATAGTTGTATTTTAAAGTGTCACTGAAAGGAAGGGCTTTTTATAAATTAATATTTATCTGCATTCATTAAATTGAGATTCCATGAAGGCTTTATTGATTATATGAGATTTAGAATAACATAAATAAAATTACTGTTCTGGACTATATTTCTATACTTTGAATTTATAATCTGGACGTGGCTGGTGGCTCGCTCAGCTTATCCTATGGATGTCCCAGGTTCAACTCCCGGTCAGGGCACAAAGAAGAAGTGACCACGTGCTTCTTTCCTCCTCGCTCTCTTTCTTCTCTCCCTCTTCCCTACCCACAGCCAGTGGTTCGATTGGTTCGAGCATGGCTTCTCCCTGCCCTGAGAATAGCTTGGCTGATCTGATTGTGTCAGCCTCAGGTGCTAAAAATAGCTTGATACTTGAGGATCAGCCCTAGATGAGGTTGCTGGCTAGATCCCAGTCCGGGTGCATATGAGAGTCTGTCTCACTATTTCCCTCCTCTCACTTAAAGAAAAAAATTATGATCGTACTTCACCTAGCATTTAATACTTTATAACTAGTGTTTTTGAAAATGTTGTTTACAAAGTTGTTTTGTGATTAAGTTGCCTAGTTAGTGAAAACTGGGTACATGATCACAGAGTCAACTTCAAGAGATTCACCCTTTTGCCATTCCATTTCTTTCCCTTCAGAAAGACGATCTTCTTTGGTGTTTGCTTTTTTCTCTTGCTGTGCGTGTGTCTGTGTGCCTTTTTCTGATGGTTGACTGCGGACTGTAAGCTCACTGAGCAGAGGACTGTGAGTGATTCATCTATTTATCATCCAAACTAAAGCAGCCTGAACGTTCACGAAACACGAAACCGAGATCTTCAAAGCCTGAGAGCAGGAACCTATTACATTAGGTGACACTGAGAATTTCATCTCATTTACCTGAAGACACGCTTTTGTATCAATGATGACAGATATGGAAAAGACAAGCTGTATTATCTCCAAACTTGATTGTAGTTTTATTCATAATTAATATGCATTTAATAAATATGCATTCATTTCTTGTTTTGGAAACCCAGCATTAGTTACCCTGTTTTCTTGCATTGCATTGGTTTGTATTCCTTAAGCCTCCAAATTATCTGCATTTTCAGACGGAGACAGTGGCAGGGAAAAATACATATAAGACTATAATTGGTAGTAAAAGAACACAGTTGTGTCTATTAGCATGGAAATTACTGCTATTATGAGTATGGCGTTTCCTGAAATTGTACACTAACAGTTGGGTTATAATTTTAGTAGACAGTAACTATGGCTGCCTCTGAGTATTCATGAAAGGGACCAACTATTTATTTGAAAGATACGGCTTTTTACTTACAAGTGTGGCATGTTGACAAGCCTATCTGACACCGTGTACATATTTATTAGAAAACAAGGTTCCTGATTTACATGCTTTCCTCTGTTCGGACAAACCTGCATTTTCAGTGTGCTGAAGATTTATTTAAAAAGTTGCAGAGATGTCAGAAGAGGCTTTGCACTGCCACACACAGGGCCTGGACAGGTGTTGGCAAATCAGCCACCCTCGGCCACTTGTCTAAAAAGAACATTTTATTTTTTTGAACAACAATATTTTTAATGGTGAATTTTATTTCCCTATCAGTAGAGCATCTTGATTCCAAACACAATTCGGATTCTCTGAGCTGCTAATTGGCATCTATTCCTGCCAAAATGTCATCACTTAGGTTCGGTGGCTATATCTGTCTTGAAGTTCTTATGCCTTGCTGACCTCTAGGACATCAAAGCATTGTTTCTAGTGCTTCATTGAGAAAGTGATAAGTTATTTTAATAATTGTTGTCATATTAATTATGAAAATGAATCAGAAACACTTTTCTGACTTCACTAAGCATGTAAACAGATACTGTTAGTTAATTGTCTCTTTGTGGGAATGTCCATTTAGATTTTGCTTTAAACTGTAGATAAGTTATTAAACCAACTAATGATGGTCAAGCTTAACCTGTGGTGGTGCAGTGGATAAAGTGTTGATCTGGAACCCTGAGTTTGCCGGTTCAAAGCCCTGGGCTTGCCCAGTCAAGGCACATATGGGAGTTGATGCTTCCTACTCCTCCTTACTTCTCTCATTCTCTTTCTCTTTCTCCTTTTTCTAAAAATGTATAAATAAAATCTAAGAAAACAAACAAATAATTGGGTCTTAAATTTTATATATTATTTTGTTTATGCATAATAGGCAAGGGAAGTACAGATTCTGGAATGGTCAGGCTTTCAGAAATAAATCAAGGCAATAAACGGTCTGCAACTGAAGGATGGATAATTTAGATGTGTAAAATAAGTGGTATAAGAACAGAAATTTACTGAAAAGTCTCTAGGAAAAGAACATTCTTCCAAAATACAATTTGATTAAGACTATCTTTCTAAGAATAAAAGACATGTTCTAGGCCAAATAATGAAGCTGCTTAATTAAAAATAATAAAAAATTGCCCAGGAAAATCTCTAGGTCCCTCAATCAGCCCTTATTTGCTCTTCTGAGGACTTTCTGGGTAGGACGTGAGACTTTGGCTGAGTGTACCCCACACCTCATGATTATTATAACTCACTGAACCAAGGGTCTTCTTGATCCAAATTAGACCAATAAGTACCTTTCCCAAAGGAACTTGTAAGTTGGACACCAGGACCTTGAGCTAGCTGATGTCCAGTCTGGGCTCCTGTGGTGTTGATTGGAAGCAATGGGAGCTCTTAAGGAGTGACTGTGACTGTGCATAACAACCAAAGCCCAGCAGGTGGGAGGGGAGGGGAGCCAGGGAGCCCTGGGATTTCTGAAGGAATGAGAGAGCTGAGGCCCCAGGGAGGTCAGACAGAGTCCCCAAGGGGGTTCAGCAGGACTCACTACCTTAGAATTATATCGGGTACCTCGAAACAGTCCTAATAAGTCTGCCATTTCCCTTCCAAATTTAACTTGTTTGAGTGGCTTCTTTTCCTTGGGGCCAATGATTATTGATGAAGACTTTTCTTTAGTTTACTCAGTTTAATCATTCTCTTATCGTAGATCCAGCATATATTTGATTTGGGCAAATATATTATAAATTCATTTAAATTAAGATAATGTTGGGATTGATAAGGAAGTTTATAAATTATGTATATTAGAAATGCATCTATTCTAATGCCTTCATTGTACAGATAGATGTGAAAATTAGATATTGTTCAAAGAATCATACCAGACCATACAGAAAAGTGGAAGAAATATTTGGACTAAAGCAGAAATGGTAATAAGTATTAGGAAACTTGGGTATAACTCCAAGATTTTCAGCAAATTATTTTAAGTGATTTTTAGCTTATAAACAAAATACTGGATTAGAAAATGTGAATCCCTATAAATATTTTTCAATTATCTTATCAGTCTATGACATATGGACAGGTATTTCAAAATTACTTATAATTTTTTTTTCAGTTGACACCCATGTGGTCTTATTGGTGGTGAACTAGTAAATGTTTAACAACTGATCGTCTTTAAAAGGATGTGTGTACATACATACATAACTTTGGTGTAAATTTTATTGACATAAAGCATTTGTAGAACACATTTTTCAAATGATAATATAGTATGTGATATTCTTTATTGTCATTTTCATGTAGCCTAGCAGTTTTCAACCTTTTTCATTTCATGGCACACATAAACTAATTACCAAAAGTCTGCAGCACACCAAAAATATATATTTTTTCCAATATGCATAATTTTGATTCATCCACACTGGACAGCTAGTGTTGCACTGGCTGTTGCCATTCTTTTTTTTTTAATTTGAAAATCTAATGGAAAAGAGGTCAATGCCCCTGACTGAATAGTCAGGTGTTGCATGTTTTAACAATTCTTGAGACACACTGGTTGAAAATCACTGACAGGCTTGACCAGGCAGTGGCGCAGTGGATGGAGCGTCGGACTGGGATGCGGAAGACCCAGGTTCGAGACCCCAAGGTCGCCAGCTTGAGCGCGGGCTCATCAGGTTTGAGTAAAGCTCACCAGCTTGTACCCAAGGTCGTTGGCTTGAGCAAGGGGTTACTTGGTCTGCTGAAGGCCCACGGTCAAGGCACATATGAGAAAGCAATCAATGAATAACTAAGGTGTCGCAACGTGGAACGAAAACCTAATGATTGATGCTTCTTATCTCTCCATTCCTGTCTGTCTGTCCCTGTCTATCCCTCTCTCTGACTCTCTCTCTGTGTCTGTAAAAAAAAAAAAAAATCACTGATAGCCAATTGATTCTAATAGAATGTTTTTGTTGATTTTGCTGAAATTTGGTACCAGAAGCCAACTACTTGTGGTTGCAGTTGATGACAACTGTCATTCCAACATGTTCTTTGACATCTTCTTTAAATTAATAAGTGCAAAAAAGACAAACAATGAAGATGTATGTTGTTAATATGCTCATGCAACAGTGAAATGAATAGCTTCCTTCTTGAATAATAGTTTTCCAAAACTAAAAGTATATTTCCTCAAATTTTTATGCTAGCCTCCACGCAATGTCTACAGACACAATGCAATTTTACACTTAAATTGCTTTACAGATATTTCTGCACCACTTTCTGTAGTTTAGGCAATTTCTGTTTTATTTGGTTGAAACAATAATTCAAGGCCTGATCTGTAGAGTTTTCTAAATACTGTGATATAAATAGCCCCACTGTGGCTAATTTCAAGCTGCGACAGTGTGAAGGCGATGTTCAGGAGAGAAGCACAATGGCACAATATTACATAGTATTCCCATGACAGACACAAAGAACCTGCAAAATCTCAGCAGCAGTAAAAGGATTATGAAATAAAGCGTTTTGAGTATTTCTTAGTTTTGTTTCTAATGTAATTTAATTGTAATTTTATATACATTGATCTTAAAGTGATTTATGCATATTATAACTTGTTTACAAAATTCTTAGCAGTGGGCTCTCATGAGCCGTTAGGAGCTGCCTCCAGCACCCTTTGGGACTCGTCGTGTGTGATAAATAATGATTATAAGGTAAGACTTAAATGTATTAAGAAAGTCACATCTATGTGATATGGGAAGTATTACTGATCAAAGCATTTCACTGGTAAGAGTTTGGCACTTGTCTACATTCACGTAATATCTTCACAATACAACCTGACCACTCTCAGCTCTAGATGGAAGAGGGAAGAGGAGGAAGAGATTCCTCTGTATTAGGAAGATGGCCTGTGACTTGGGAATGACTTGAATGTAAGCAAGGACTTAGAGGCAGGGATAAGGGATATTCTAGTTGATTGGAATAGCAAGCATGAACTGGGGAGGAGACCCTAGAGGTCTAGGAACATGGGTTTAGTCATTGCCTGGAAGACAATGCCATCAGTGGAGATTTCTATCGGCTTTTAAAGGGTTTGGAGTTCATGAATGAACTGTGAGTGAACAGTGCCTTTGTCTTCAAAGAACTTCTAGCTTAAGGTAGCCTGAGGAACTCTACTTCTGCAGGCAAAAGCCAAACAGCCGGCTACAGGCACAAACAACCGGTGATCAAGTGCTGTGGAGGCAGGGGTGTTGGGGAATTAGGTTTTCAGAGGGATTGTGGAAGATGTCACTCGATGAACAGATATTGAAAATGCTTGACAGATAAATTTGATCAAAGAAGAGGGTTTAGCGTCATTAAAAGCAAATGGCAGAAGCAGGAAGTGTGCAAAGGGAAAGAAAGTGTTTCAAAGAAGTGTAACCAGCAGAAAGATAGAGGGGTTACAAGGGTCATGGCTGGATGCAGAAGCGGGAGATAGAGAGGAGTCAAACTGGAGGGTTGAGGAGTTCAGAGTCCATTCCGAGGGAAAGAGGCTATGCCTCTTTAAAACCTGAAGCAATCCGGCTTCTTCCAATAGTCAATTTGATGGCTACGTGTGGGAAGAGCCTAACGTCCAGGAAGGTACCCCAACGATCTAAATGAGACATGATGAGACCCAAGACACGGGCAGGAGCGGGCGGAGGAGACACCCTTAAACAGAAAGGCTCAGACTAAACCTACGCTGAGAGCTGACTTCTTGTTAGAAACGAGGAAGAGTGAGATTCACCCCAGAACGTCTCGTTTAGAGTACGTGGATGGTTGTGCCAGTTAGAGATACGGAAGAGAGAGGAGAGGCGAGGCTCCTCAGGAGAGGGCAGTCTACTGTCTGCGCTCATTCAGGGAGCTCTGGGCACCGGCTGGACAGGAAGATGGAAACTGGGTTGAGAAGCAGGTAAACAGCTGGGATACTCTAATGTCTATTCTGCCCAGTAGCGATGAGGGTAATGTCAGTGAAAACAACTGCTGAGCTGACAGGAAAAACAAACTGTGTCTCTCCTGTGTCCGCCAGGTCCTAGATGAAGACTGACGAGACACCCCAGTGTGGGAGCAGCGTGGGAGCAGTGTGGGAAGCTGGGCAGTAAGGACTGAGGATGAGAAGAGAGCTGGGAAGTAGAAACCCAGGCTCTCTCTCGAGTAAGTGAAATAACGGACCAAGACGACGGCGCTTGATCAAAAGACAGCACTGCTTCCCTCCACGGGGCGGACACGTCTGTGTCTTCAGTCCTTGGCGGACCTACCAATGACAATATTTTTGTGCAGGAACTGCCACTTCAGGTTGTACTTTCTGTGATGACGGTGACAGCCCTTTCTAAGATGAAAATGTAACAGGAAAACAGTGCATTCAAGCAAACACGTTCAGAAATGATAAATTATTAACCAGCGATTTCTTTGTAGCGCGTCGCGTCACCAAGAGTGACGATTGAGGCAGGATGCTTTTCGTAGACGTTTCAGTTAACTGAGGGGAAGTAGGAACCACTCCTAGGCAAAGGATCTCAGGTGAGGAGGGAAAAGACATGAAGTACTCACACCAAAGGGAAATGGTTCTCACCTTAACCAAGATCCTGTCACCTGTCCAGACGCAGGGAAGTCACACAGAAAGACACACAGCGACATCACTGAGCTGCCCAGGTGCAGACTCCTGAGGTAAATTTTCCAGTGGGCACACGGACAGGACCCTGGTCTATCGGAACACATACAGTACACGCTGGAGCAACTTCAGACTGGCCAAAAGATTATAGTTTCCATTTGACGTTTTTAATGTTAATGATGTAAAGAGAGAAAAAACGTCCAGCTGGAACCCTTTGGAATTTCTAATGTTCTAACTATGTGTATTTGCCCTTAAGACTTGAAAACTAGCCATCTATAAAGGTCTTGAATAATGTCATGCACATGGCCCAATAGCTGCCCATAGAGACTGTTTTTAATGCTATTCTGTGTTTTAGGCCTTTGTTGATCCATTGTCTTTTAAAATCCTAACACCGTGGTGAGAATTAATTTAATGAAGAACGTGCAAAAGGCACTAAGAATTTGGGAGGAATGAGTATTTGCAGTTCTCCAAATTCTAAGTACAGAAATAGTTGTATAGGTTACTGACTTTTATTTTTATTTCTTTTAGTTATTTAGTTATTTCTAAGTGATATCTTTATTGACACCCATGTGTTTCCTATACACATCCTTGTAGAGAATCATGTCTCGGGATCTCAGTGTACCTGAAAATGAAATTTTCAAACAAGTCATATGACGTATTAAAATTTAAGATGACACGAGAACATCCAAGCCAGGTAAACACGCACAATCTGTGCAGCCCGCTGGACTTATTCACTGACCAAACAACTTCCGGTGTTACAATGTACCTGGACTGAATTGATAGATTTGGCTGAGTGGTGATATGATGAGGTCAAGGCCGTTGACTGAGTTGTTTATAGTGCCCGGGAGGGGGGTACCGCACGCCAGGCAGGACCACCTGAGCGAGCGTTGAGCATCGGGACCGCTCAGGAGGCAGGGTGAGTGGGGCGGAAGCCGGGTGAGCGCCTTTTTTCTACAGCGGCGGGGAGCTGTAGATGAGGACAAAGTACATGATAAACAATAAACGAGAGAACAGGAAGCTCTGAGTGCGCTGGGTCCACGTGGCTGTAGTGTGAGCTTGCCTTTACTGGCCTGGTCAGAGTTTAAACTGCGACGTTGAAGTGGAATGGAAAAACCTAGTCTTAACTCAGCCCATCTCCGTCCTCGAAAGTGGTCAGATTTAATGAGCATAGGCTTGAGGGGTTTGGGACTTTGCAAAGTCCTTGGTATAACTCTGCTCACAAAAATGAGGGGATCAGGGCAGGTGCAGATACTCCAGTACTTTCAGCCTTTTATAGAGCGCATTTTCCCCAATAAAATAAGAGTTGGTTTTGCCTCTCATTTGCATAATCAAACAACTTTCTTTGACTTGTCTTTTGCTTTTCTGATGTTCTTAATTAAAAAAAAAACAAAACAAAAAACAAAAACCACTGCTTCTTTTTCTTTATCGCTTCATATTCATGTTGTAATATCCCCTCCTTTTCGTGAGCAGTCTATTTAAGTAGTGTTGCTATCACCAGTGCCCTGGTAACACAGGAAAACTAAGAGACCCGCAAAGCAAAAGAGTCGGCTCTAGCCTCCGCGAAGACAGGTGGCCAGTGCTCGGCAGGAAATTAGACCTCAGCCTCCAGGAGTTCAAGAGCAGGCTGCGTTTTCACCGAAAGGACTGGGAGTCACCTATTCTATCTACGAGACGTCGGGCAGCAGAACACATTCCAGGTGAAATTTACTTTCATAAATTCAGCTCCTTATATGTTGTCCAGCTAAAGCAATTAGTTGAAGCTGAACTCATATATATATATATATATATGAAGCTGGAAGGACATGCAACTGAGTGGAAATGAAGTCAAGGGCAAACCCACAACTATCTAAACTGTATGATCTAGTTTGGGGAACAAAACACTAGAAAATTAATGAGCTTTTACATAGTGCACTGAGGGATAAATACGTATAAGGCCATATGTGTTATCGTGATTTTAACTATTCCCAGTCATTTACCACCTCATTCCTGGAAGGGGATTATAGATCAGTGGCTTGTCGTGAATCTGCAAGACCTTTGTGCAGGAGTGGAAACAGAAACTCACTGATATCTTTGATGTGATCATGGGATTTCTCTTGGTGAATGATGTGACAGTCATCCATTCTGAACAAAGTCATTGAGAGCATTGACAGAGCTATAGGTTTTGTTTCTTTTTTTTTTAATTTTTTAAATTCATTTTAGAGAGGAGAGAGAAAGGGAGAGAGAGAGACAGAGAGAGAGAGAGAGGAGAGAGAGAAGGAGGGGAGGAGCTGGAAGCATCAACTCCCATATGTGTCTTGACCAGGCAAGCCCAGGGTTTCGAACCGGCGACCTCAGCATTTCCAGGTTGACGCTTTATCCACTGCACCACCACAGGTCAGGCAAAGACTTTATTTATTTATTCATTTTAGAGAGGAGAGAGAGAGAAGGGAGGAGCTGGAAGCATCAACTCCCATATGTGCCTTGACCAGGCAAGCCCAGGGTTTTGAACCAGCGACCTCAGCATTCCAGGTCGATGCTTTATCCACTGCGCCACCACAGGTCAGACCGACAGAGCTATAGGTTTTAACCAACTGTATAGCTTTGTTTTTGTTTTTCATCTGCCACAAAATAGCATGTCATATCATATGAGTACTTTTTTTTTATCCTGAATGAAAAAAAATAAATACAAGTGGAACCTGAGCAGAATGGTCCACAACCTCAGCCGACATTAGGCGAGGGGACAATTGTTGTTGTAAGCCAGTGATATTTTGCAGCGGTTGGTGAAAACCAAAAGTCCAGTAGTTCCGAAGTTGTTCAAGAAGTCAGTGGTGATGGACAGAGATTTGACTTGGGAAGTGAACACACAGTACAGTGTACTGAGGATGTGTTGTAGAATGGTGCCCCTGACCTGTATCATTTTGTTAGTGTCATCTCAATAAATTCAGTAATGAAAGAAGTGAAGCAGGTTTACATTAAAAAAAAGGACACGCTGTAGGCTTCCTGGCTGTGCTGTGAGCACAGTATAAACTACAACTGGAGAGTGAACTCTGGCCACCTGGTGCACGCAGTGCTGAAATTGTACATAATAATACAATGGGTAATGATGCCCTTACAATAACATGTCAGCCACAGACTGTACCTAAACTGCTTGTGTCTTTTAACAATAAGGGTCAGACATAAAACTGCCTCAGTTGTGCCTCTGTCATTAGCGGGATTGGAGGAAAACAAAGATCAATTCAGAAGAGAACTCACTAGTTAGCAAAGAGTGAAAGAGGAATGAGACAATCCAGACCGGTAACATCGCTCAGACTTGAATGACTCAGCTGTTTCTAATAGGCAACTGATGACTCATGCAACTTGGAAGCACTCTGAACAACTAAGACTGTTTAACAATAAACCTGAAGCAAAGACCAGATTCAGACAAGTGTCATGTTGCTCCTGGTTTAAACATCTGGATAGTTCACGGTAGCTACAAATAAATCCTTTCAGTTGAACAAAACATGTCACATATATACACACCCATACAAACAGACAAAGGGTGGCATCAGAGTGAAGACTGATGAAGTCAAAGTCATCTTAGAGCAGGGGAGAAAGGAGTAGGGGCTGGGCGGCTGTCTTAGAGAGAACAGTGGCCGTACCGGTCTGCGCCTGGAAGAGACTGGGATGAAACAGATGGAAATAAAGCTTGTAGGTAAAAGAGATGCACTGTCCAAAACACCTGCCAGTGTGGATGAATAGAGACTGTGACCATCTGAGATATATCCTAAACAGCTTCTGGAACTGAAAACTTCTACAACCACAAATGAAGGTATATCCTCCAAAACCATCTTCAAATACAACCAAGTTTAAATATAGAATGAATAAGGAAGAAGGGCCCAGAGGGTGGGACCGATTATATGAGGTATTTTTATGCATCTTGAAACATCTGGCCAATAGAATTCCAGAATTACTACAGACCATTCATTGCTACATGCCACTCATTTATCCTGTTTCTGAATAGCAGTATTGACTCTAGATAACTGATACCTCTTCCGGTTGGATTTTGGCACATCTTCTTTGGCAAGTGGACACGACTAAGAGGGGGTATGTTGTCCTTTGCATCACTTTTCTTATTTGTGTTGCTCTGCCCATTAAATGGGCTATATACCACTATGTCACCAAGCAACTGCAAAGCGTTCCTGTGGAAAGAATAAATGTCCCCACTGCATTGACCTGAACTTGTCCTCTTGACTACTTTGGGCCATAAGTATGTGAGCAGGGTCAATAGGCCAGCTGCTCAGGGCAGCTCTGTCAGTCATGCTGTACTGGCTCCAGGCTGCCATTACCTTGTGGTCTTGCTAGCTGTCTTGCTCTGTCTTCCTCTCCCAGAAGAACCATATCCTATAGAGGGTGCAGCTTCTCCAGACTCGGTCATGAAATTGGAAGGAATATAGGCCAGAAACGGAGCTGCCGCCAACTCAAAACACAGATGTAAAGAGAGCATAAATTAAACCTGTGGAGCTATTTTGGTCCTTTGTTTCTGCAGCAAAGATGACAAATAAAACAGTATTACAAAGAAACTGTTGGCTCTGAGGTACACTGCCGATTATATGAGGTATAATAAAATATTTCTTGAAGTACTAAGGGAATTCACAAATTAGTTTTCCATCTGGAATTTACAGGCTTCCAGATAGTCTCAGAAATAACAGAGAAAATAGTTGAGATGGATGAGTCTGAATGAACAGACCATTCTAGGGAAAGAGAGTCTCAAGTCAGCCTGGATTTGTGGTATTAAAAGCTGCACGGAGATGACGTCAGAGTAATGGCGGAGTAGGAAGCGATACCGATAAATCTCCCCCAAAACTCAACAAGATCTTCAACCAGAAACAGAAAAACCTATATTTGGAGCTTCCAGATTCTTCGCAATACACCCAAAGGTATGATTGAGTGAAAAATTGGCTAAATATATAACCAAACCCCGAAGGAAATAGGGAGTAAGAAATGCTCCGCCTTCCTCACTAACCTAAACAGGGCGGCTTTCTCTGGTAACTGTGAATATAGAAACTGAGGCGGGCAAAGGCGGTGAATAGATCCAGGCCCCCGCAGCAAAAACGGCTGAACCAAGCTGTGGCTCAGAGATCCAAGCCGAGGAAAATCTGATCCTGTGGCAACCCGGGCAATACAAGCTAACACTCGCGCCAAACCCAAACAAAGAAAGACAAGCGGAGCGGCCATTTTACCCGGTCTCCTGGTCGGTGCGCAGTTAGTGGAAGAGAGATTTCTTCCTAAGCCGCGGAAGTGGGTGCCCGTGTTGCCCCACGGAGAGGCAGGGTCAGAGGCCTTTCTGTGGGCTGAGGGCAGAGTCTCTGGGCAGCCCCAGCACCCTGGGAAAGCCACGCACGGGAGGGAGTGAGAACTAATCCCAACGGTGGAGATTTTCCGTGCTGGAGGCTGTTTCACTCAGAGGGAACCGCGGCCGGCCTCATATCCTGGTTTGCGCGCGCAGATAAGGAGTGAGCGATTCCTCCGAGTGCCTCGGCAGTGCGCGCCCGTGTTATCGCAGAGAGGGGCAGAGTCAGGGGCCTTTGTGTGGGCCAAAGCGGAATCTCGGGCCGCCCCAGCGCCTTGCAAAAGCCGCGCACGGGGACGGAGCGAGACTCAATTCCAACGCTGCAACTTTTCCCTGCGGTTGGGGGTTTCACTCAGAGCGTGAGACTGCTGGCCGGATATCCTGGTTGCAGACAGTGAGTGAGAGTTTCCTCCAAGCGCCCCGGAAGTGGGCGCCCGCTTGTGTTACCGGATAGAGTGGCAGAGCCAGAGGTCTTCGAGTGGGCGGAAAGCCCGCCTGATTATGCTAGCAGCTCTGACTGACTGAGCCTTACCCAGAGCCCTGTGCTGAGTGGAAATAGAGTGGGGAGTTGCCAGCAATTTGAGCCTCTTACTATCCAGGCAGAGGCAGCAGCAACCCCATACCTGGACTATCAGGCTACTAATTGAGGAAGGAAAGACTAGGAGAAAGGCTCCAGGAACACGGACTCTCTCACTGTCGGAGCCTATAAATGCTAATGAGCCTCGACTCCCAACGAGAATAAAGCACAATACATGACATTGCCATAGAGACTTATCAACTGCAAACCTCTACCTGAGCGTGCCAAAGGGGCAGAACCCGGGGTACAGAGTCACCGACCAGGAAGAGGGAGAGAAAAGAAAAAGCAAGAAGATAACCTCTCAAAATCAAGAATAATATGCAGACTTTATAACCTATCCCATTTTATTATATTTGTTCGTTTGTTTCTCTTATCTTCATTCTTGATACTTTTTTTTCCTCCTCCAATTTGGCCGATTAACTCTCTACCGGTCTTACTCTCTCCTCTCCTTGAACTACACTACCCATAAGTGTTACATCTCCCATTATCATTTCTCTTCTCTTCCTTTCTCTCTATGAGGGTTGCACTCCAAAACCCTTAACTCTCTCTCTCTCTCTCCTTTCTTTTTTCTTCTTTTAGTGGTTCCCTCTTTTTTTCTCTCTCTCTCTTTCTTTTCTCCCTCTATATTAGTTTCTTCCTTTCTCCTTTACATCTCCTCTCATTCAAACCTCAATAACAAACAAATTATCTTATCTGGGACTCAAACCTATGTTTGTGGCATTTTGGGGGGTTTTTACTTCACCTTTTTAACTCACTAGCAGTGCTCCCATCCCTGGCTCTCCATATTATCTAGTTCTTGTTCCACTAAATACAATAGTAAGTTTTTAATTTGTCCCCCCATTTTTCCATTTTCCTCTTATTCCTCTCATCATAACTCTTAGAAAACCAACACCTAAAAGCAAATCATTTTATTCTTGACCCAAATTTTTTCCTTATTTGCTTTTTGTGGGTCCATACGCTCTTTTTTTTTCTTTTTTCTTTTATTTTTTTTCCTTTTTTTTTTTTTTTCTTTCTCTCTTTTTTGCCCCTTTATTACTTTTCCCCAATTCAGGCCCTCCATCACAGGCATTGTTTGTTATAACTCACAGTCCACCACAAGATTTTCTCAAGAAAGAGGGGAGAGGAGAGGAGAGGAAAAAAAGAGAGGGGAAATAATTTCCTTTTTTAAAAATTTTTATTTTATTTTATTTTTCTTTATTTCATTATTAATTGTTTTTTAAAAAAACAACTCTTTTCGATTTGTTATTTTTTTATTTTTTTTTAACTTTTTATTCTTTATTAAATCACATTAATACTATCAACAAAACCACCCTCAGATGCCATTAAGGAAGAGAAAATCGAATATCATGGATACAAAAGAAAGAGAGGTAACACAGCTAGATGAGGAAAAATCTATGGAGAAAAAATTTAATATATTGGAAACCTTGGAGCTAAATGACAGAGAATTCAAGATAGAAATCCTAAAAATCCTCCGAGATATACAAGAAAACACAGAAAGGCAATATAGGGAAATCAGAAAACAACTCCATGAACACAAAGAATATATGTCCAAGGAAATTGAAACTATAAAAACAAATCAAACAGAGATGAAAAACTCAATTCACGAGCTGAAAAACGAAGTAACAAGCTTAGCTAATAGAACAGGTCAGATAGAAGAGAGGATTAGTGAAATAGAAGACAAGCAACTTGAGGCACAACAGAGAGAAGAAGAAAGAGACTCAAAAATTAAAAAAAATGAGATAGCCCTAAAAGAATTATCTGACTCCATCAAAAAGAATAACATAAGAATAATAGGTATATCAGAGGGAGAAGAGAGAGAAAATGGAATGGAGAACATACTTAAACAAATAATTGATGAGAACTTCCCAAGCCTGTGGAAAGAACTAAAGCCTCAAGTTCAAGAAGCAAACAGAACTCCAAGTTTTCTTAACCCCAACAAACCTACTCCAAGGCATATCATAATGAAATTGACACAAACCAACAGCAAAGAAAAAATTCTCAAGGCAGCCAGGGAAAAGAAGAATACAACATATAAAGGAAGGCCCATTAGATTATCATCAGATTTCTCAGCAGAAACTCTACAAGCTAGAAGAGAGTGGACCCCAATATTTAAAGTCCTGAAAGAGAGGAACTTTCAGCCACGAATACTATACCCATCAAAGCTATCCTTCAAATACGAAGGAGAAATAAAAACATTCACAGATACAGAAAAGATGAGGGAATTTATCATCAGAAAACCCCCACTCCAGGAATTACTAAAGGGGGTTCTCCAATCAGATACAAAGAACAAAAAAAAACAGAGCCACAAGTAAAAGCTCCAAGAAGAACACAATAAAACCAAATTTAAACTGTGACAACAACAAAAAGAAAGAGGGGGAGAAGACGGAGATTAACAGTAGCAAAGGACGATGGAGTGCAAAAGTACTCACAAAATAGTTCGCTACAATGAACAGGGTAGGGACCCTTTTCATTACTCAAAGGTAACCACCATTGAAAAAACCACCACAGAAGCACATGAGATAAAAAAGATAGCAACAGAGGAAAGATGTATGGAATACAACCAAATAAAAACAAAAGATAGAAAAACGAAAGAGAAGGATCAAACAAGACACAAAACTAACAGAAAGCAAGATATAAAATGGCAATAGGGAACTCACAAGTATCAATAATTACACTAAATGTAAATGGATTAAACTCACCAATAGAAAGGCACAGAGTAGCAGAATGGATTAAAAAAGAAAATCCAACTGTATGCTGCCTACAGGAAACTCATCTAAGTAACAAGGATAAAAACAAATTCAAAGTGAAAGGCTGGAAAACAATACTCCAAGCAAATAACATCCAAAAAAAAGCAGGTGTAGCAGTACTCATATCGGATAATGCTGACTACAAGACAGGAAAAGTACTTAGAGACAAAAATGGCCATTTCATAATGGCTAAGGGGACACTGAATCAAGAAGACATAACAATTCTTAATATATATGTACCAAACCAAGGAGCACCAAAATATATAAGACAGCTACTTATTGATCTTAAAACAAAAACTGACAAAAATACAATCATACTTGGAGACCTCAATACACCGCTGACGGCTCTAGATCGGTCATCCAAACAGAGAATCAACAAAGACATAGTGGCCTTAAACAAAACACTAGAGCACCTGGATATGATAGACATCTACAGGACATTTCATCCCAAAGTGACTGAGTATACATTTTTCTCCAGTGTACATGGATCATTCTCAAGAATTGACCATATGTTGGGCCACAAAAACAATATCAGCAAATTCAGAAAAATTGAAGTTGTACCAAGCATATTTTCTGATCATAAAGCCTTGAAACTAGAATTCAACTGCAAAAAAGAGGAAAAAAATCCCACAAAAATGTGGAAACTAAACAACATACTTTTAAAAAATGAATGGGTCAAAGAAGAAATAAGTGCAGAGATCAAAAGATATATACAGACTAATGAAAATGACAATACGACATATCAGAATCTATGGGATGCAGCAAAAGCAGTGATAAGAGGGAAGTTCATATCGCTTCAGGCATATATGAACAAACAAGAGAGAGCCCAAGTGAACCACTTAACTTCCCACCTTAAGGAACTAGAAAAAGAAGAACAAAGACAACCCAAAACCAGCCGAAGAAAGGAGATAATAAAAATCAGAGCAGAAATAAATGAATTAGAGAACAGAAAAACTATAGAAAAAATTAATAGAACAAGGAGCTGGTTCTTTGAAAAGATCAACAAAATTGACAAACCCTTGGCAAGACTTACCAAGGAAAAAAGAGAAAGAACTCATATAAACAAAATCCAAAATGAAAGAGGAGAAATCACCACGGACACCGTAGATATACAAAGAATTATTGTAGAATACTATGAAAAACTTTATGCCACTAAATTCAACAACCTAGAAGAAATGGATAAATTCCTAGAACAATACAACCTTCCTAGACTGAGTCAAGAAGAAGCAGAAAGCCTAAACAGACCTATCAGTAGAGAAGAAATAGAAAAAACCATTAAAAACCTCCCCAAAAATAAAAGTCCAGGCCCTGACGGCTATACCAGCGAATTTTATCAAACATTCAAAGAAGACTTGGTTCCTATTCTACTCAAAGTCTTCCAAAAAATTGAAGAAGAAGCAATACTTCCAAACACATTTTATGAGGCCAACATAACCCTCATCCCAAAACCAGGCAAGGATGGCACAAAAAAAGAAAACTACAGACCAATATCTCTAATGAATACAGATGCTAAAATACTAAACAAAATACTAGCAAATCGAATACAACAACATATTAAAAAAATAATACATCATGATCAAGTGGGATTCATCCCAGAATCTCAAGGATGGTTCAACATACGTAAAACGGTTAATGTAATACACCATATCAACAAAACGAAGAACAAAAACCACATGATCTTATCAATAGACGCAGAAAAGGCTTTCGATAAAATACAACACAATTTTATGTTTAAGACTCTCAACAAAATGGGTATAGAAGGAAAATATCTCAACATGATAAAGGCCATATATGATAAACCATCAGCTAACATCATATTAAATGGCACTAAACTGAAGGCTTTCCCCCTTAAATCAGGAACAAGACAGGGTTGTCCACTCTCTCCACTCTTATTTAATGTGGTACTAGAGGTTCTAGCCAGAGCAATCAGACAAGACAAAGAAATAAAAGGCATCCATATCGGAAAAGAAGAAGTAAAGGTATCACTTTTTGCAGATGATATGATCCTATACATCGAAAACCCCAAAGAATCCACAAAAAGACTACTAGAAACAATAAGCCAATACAGTAAGGTCGCAGGATACAAAATTAACATACAGAAGTCAATAGCCTTTCTATATGCCAACAATGAAACAACTGAGAAGGAACTCAAAAGAATAATCCCCTTCACGATTGCAACAAAAAAAATAAAATACTTAGGAATAAACATAACAAAGAATGTAAAGGACTTATATAATGAAAACTATAAACCATTGTTAAGGGAAATCGAAAAAGATATAATGAGATGGAAGAATATACCTTGTTCTTGGCTAGGAAGAATAAATATAATCAAGATGGCTATATTACCCAAAGCAATATACAAATTTAATGCAATTCCCATCAAACTTCCAATGACATTTTTTAAAGAAATAGAGCAAAAAATCATCAGATTTATATGGAACTATAAAAAACCCCGAATAGCCAAAGCAATCCTAAAGAAAAAGAATGAAGCTGGGGGCATAACAATACCTGACTTCAAACTCTATTATAGGGCCACGACAATCAAAACAGCATGGTATTGGCAGAAAAATAGACACTCAGACCAATGGAACAGAATAGAAAGTCCAGAAATAAAACCACATATATATAGTCAAATAATTTTTGATAAAGGGGCCAACAACACACAATGGAGAAAAGAAAGCCTCTTCAATAAATGGTGCTGGGAAAACTGGAAAGCCACATGCAAAAGAATGAAACTGGACTACAGTCTCTCCCCCTGTACAAAAATTAACTCAAAATGGATCAAAGATCTAAACATAAGACCTGAAACAATTAAGTACATAGAAGAAGACATAGGTACTCAACTCATGGACCTGGGTTTTAAAGAGCATTTTATGAATTTGACTCCAATGGCAAGAGAAGTGAAGGCAAAAATTAATGAATGGGACTACATCAGACTAAGAAGTTTTTGCTCAGCAAGGGAAACTGATAACAAAATAAACAGAAAGCCAACTAAATGGGAAATGATATTTTCAAACAACAGCTCAGATAAGGGCCTAATATCCAAAATATACAAAGAACTCATAAAACTCAACAACAAACAAACAAACAATCCAATAAAAAAATGGGAAGAGGATATGAATAGACACTTCTCCCAGGAAGAAATACAAATGGCCAACAGATATATGAAAAGATGCTCATCTTCTTTAGCTATTAGAGAAATGCAAATCAAAACGGCAATGAGATACCACCTCACACCTGTTCGATTAGCTGTTATTAGCAAGTCAGGTAATAGCAAATGTTGGAGAGGCTGTGGAGAAAAAGGAACCCTCATACACTGTTGGTGGGAATGTAAAGTAGTACAACCATTATGGAAGAATGTATGGTGGTTCCTCAAAAAACTGAAAATAGAACTACCTTATGACCCAGCAATCCCTCTACTGGGTATATATCCCCAAAACTCAGAAACATTGATACGTAAAGACACATGCAGCCCCATGTTTATTGCAGCATTGTTCACAGTGGCCAGGACATGGAAACAACCAAAAAGCCCATCAATAGATGACTGGATAAAGAAGATGTGGCACATATACACTATGGAATACTACTCAGCCATAAGAAATGATGACATCGGAACATTTACAGCAAAATGGTGGGATCTTGATAACATGATACGAAGCGAAATAAGTAAATCAGAAAAAAACAGGAACTGTATTATTCCATACGTAGGTGGGACATAATAGTGAAACTAAGAGACATTGATAAGAGTGTGGTGGTTACGGGGGGGAGGGGGGAATGGGAGAGGGATAGGGGGTGGGAGGGGCACAAAGAAAACAAGATAGAAGGTGACAGAGGACAATCTGACTTTGGGTGGTGGGTATGCAACATAATTGAACGACAAGATAACCTGGACTTGTTATCTTTGAATATATGTATCCTGATTTATTGATGTCATCCCATTAAAAAAATAAAATTATAAAAAAAAAAATAAATAAATAAATAAATAAAAGCTGCACGTGGAAAAGCAGCCTGCATATGCTCTTGAACAGGTGTGACTGTTGGCCAAGCCTTTCACCTTCTAGTTAATGGAAACATGTCCAAAGTATTTGGTCGGAATCCCAAACAATAAACGAATGATGCTGAATAGAGCAGAAGTGGAAGGACACGGTATGGTCGCTAGACAATGTAATTAAGCACTGACCCGCTCTGCTGAGTTCTTGTTCTGTGATTGCCCGGAGCGCCTGTGTAAAGACACAAAAGAGCATGGCTAGTTACAGAATGTTTACGACCTACCTTTAGAATGGCTTTCCATTAGAAAATTTACTCATCCTTCTTTAAAAATGTTACAGATGGGCTTTGTATACATTCAGATATTTCTATTTATCTCACCTTATTTTTAATCTGACACTTGTTTTGAAATAATAAGATTTTATAGTTTCCCTGTATTTTAAAACACATGAAGGCAAAAGAAAGAATTTTAAAAAACAAAATCAAAAAAGAAAGAAAAACAAACAGAATAGGAAGGCCATATACAAATATTATTCCATGTGACCCTGCTGCAGCCAGGAGGAGGAGGAAGAGGAGGAGGAAGAGGAGGAGGAGGAGGATGAGCAGGCGGAGTTTCAGCTTTCCAGGGTGAAATCCGAGACTCAGGAAGCTGACAGGACTTGACATATGACTGTGAAGATACATTAGCTAAATGGAGATGCTTACCTGTATGCAGGCTTCAGGGCCAGTATTCTTTCTTTAATATTAGTATTTTTTTCTCATATTAAAAATTATTTTCCTTCTGGGAATGGATTTTTCTCCTATCGTATTTGTCATTATTTTCATAATTTTCTTATTATCTCTCTTTTCCCCTCCCTCTCTTCTTCCCTTCTTCTCGTCAAGTGATTCCCTTCCTCTACATCCTTGGCTCTGGGCTGCTTGCTAAAGAAAACGATGAACAGAAGTTTTCTCTGTTTTCAGAAAACTTAAAGTCATTAGAATGGACTCAAAGCAACAAAGCAACAACCAGTGTGTCAGAGTCTATGAAACAAGTATGCATGCCTAGCTCCGGGGTGGCGTTTCAAATGTACAACCCCACATATATGGTGTTTGAGGCAGGCTTTTAGGGGGCAATGTCAGCCCAGCCATATCTTAATAGGATCTTAAAATAAATGGGCCAGGGATAAATGCAGTGCAAACCAAGAGAGCAGCAGGTGACAACACAAAGAAACCCAAAATAACGCGACATGGTCTATCCCGCAAGCCATTATGTGACCTAAATGTCTCCTGGAGAGAAGGCAGGCGTGGTGAGGGATTGGAGTGGAACTGTTGATGGCATCAGGTTATAAGGACCTTTGGGTTTGGTCTTGAAGGCAAAGGGGAACGTATAAATGACTAGATGACTGAAGGGTTGAGTCATTAATGACATGATCAGACTTCCTTCAGCAGTGTCAGTCTGGTAAGATGTGCCTCTTGGAGGAGGAGTGCAGGTTTCTTACAGTTGATCTCTCAGAAATATCATCTCCTGACTCTGCTGTGGCCACTCTTACAAGTGTAACCTAAGACTATACTTTCAGGGATCATTTCTATAGTTTGTTACAAGTGTAACCTATACATAACCCCATGTGTGTGTGTGTGTGTGGGGGGGGTGTTTTCTAAGTACAGCAAATTATTTTTTTAGAATAGAAATATTTTACACTACATATTGTTCATCAGAAATAAATTAAAAATAAGTACAGTTAAGGCTGAGTCCATCTTATAAGATTTCTTAAATGACTTTCAACAGGCTGAATGTCATCAAATTATTTTATATTTTATGTAGTGTATTTTCTTATTTTCTTTACATCACCATTTTTTTCCCTAATAAGTAGTCCTGCCTGAGCCTAACCTCCATGGTGACTTGAGAAGAGAATTCTTTAAGAGACCAAAAAAATTCTAGATATTTACATACAACAGCCCTCCAACCCACATCCATGGCAATACTTTCAGAGACCCCAATGGAAAACTGAAACCAGATAGAACCAAACCATATTTATAGCATGTTTTTCCTACACATACATACCTACCATATAGTTTAATTTATAGATTGGGCATAATAGGAGATTCATAACTATAATAATAAAATACAACAATGATAATAATATACTGTAATAGAAGATATGTAAATTCGTCTTTCTCAAAACATCTTATTTCATCGTTTGAGGATTCTTTCTTGCCATAGATCTCAGAAACCTCGATGTATAATTTTTTTCTTTGCCTGAGTCAAGAACTTTTACCTTTACACTTAAAGGAAGCCCTTGACTGCTTCTGGTAAATCCAAACAGCCAGCGCCACTAGACTTGCACTGTGGAGCTGTTATTCAGTAAAACAAGGGTGACGGGACACAAGAGCTCAGATACCCAAACAACTGATCCAATCACCAAAATGGGCTCTGCAGTGAGGAACAGGAAGGGTTGTCCACTGCGTGGAGATGTTGGACAAAGGGGTGACTCAGGTCCCACATGAGACACCGTGAATCAGGAATGGATTTTATCACACGACTCAAACAGTGTGCAGTTTAAAAACTTAAGAATTGTTTATTTCTGGAGATTTCCACTTGACATATGCACACCCTGGTTGACCATGGGTAACTGAGGCTGTCGAAAATGAAACCATGGGCCCTGGCCGGTTGGCTCAGTGGTAGAGCGTCAGCCTGGCGTGCAGAAGTCCCGGGTTTGATTCCCGGCCAGGGCACACAGGAGAAGCGTCCATCTGCTTCTCCACCCCTCCCCCTCTCCTTCCTCTCTGTCTCTCTCTTCCCCTCCCGCAGCCGAGGCTCCATTGGAGCAAAGATGGCCCGGGCGCTGGGGATGGCTCCTTGGCCTCTGCCCCAGGTGCTAGAGTGGCTCTGGTCGCAACGGAGTGATCCCCGGAGGGGCAAAGCATCACCCCCTGGTGGGCAGAGCATCGCCCCTGGTGGGCATGCCAGGTGGATCCCGGTGGGGCGCATGCGGGAGTCTGTCTGACTGTCTCTCCCCATTTCCAGCTTCAGAAAAATACAAAAAAAAAAAAAAAGAAAAGAAAAAGAAAATGAAACCATGGATGGAGGGAGTGTGGGTGGGGCTACCGTAGTATTTTCTTTGCCTGGCACTTGATTCTGCTGGTTTCTTAGTGTGTGTGTGAGCACAATTTTATCAACTTGGAATCCAGTTGGATTTCCTGGGGAAGACAGAAAGCCTTCCGTTCACAAACATTACATGGTAATATTTCTCCTTCACTAATACAAACATACACCACCTTATGAACCACTTGTAATCCTGAGCACGGAGTCTGCCACCAAGTGGCAGTTTAAAGATAAAGATACAGTGCACTATCTTACCCTGGTAGCTCCTTGAGGGGATAATAATGTGTTATTACAATACGCCCTGCTTTGACATAGACACATTAGGAAAAGAACTATCTGAAAGCTGGTGTAAAATGGTGGTTAAAGATACTGAGTAAATATGAGGATACATACTGGCCCTGGCCATTTGGCTCAGTGTGTAGAAGTCCCAGGTTCAATTCCCAGCCAGGACACACAGGGAATGCGGCTTCTCCACCCCTCCCCCTCTTCTCTCTCTCTCTCTCTCTCTCTCTCTCATCCCCTCAATCTCTCTCTTTCCCTCCTGTAGCCAAGGATCTATGGGAGCAAAGTTAGCCCAGGTGCTGAGGACAGCTCCATGGCCTCTGCCGCACATGTGCTAGAATGGCTCTGGTTGCAATGGAGCAACGCCCCAGATGGGCAGAGCATCGCCCCTTGGTGGGCATGCCGGGTGGATCCCGGTCTGGCACATGCTGGAATCTGTCTTTCTGCCTCCCTGCTTCTCACTTCAGGGGAAAAAAAAAATATATATATATATATATATTATATATGTGTGTGTATGTATGTATATATAATATACACACACAAATATACAATCTTAATAAAATTATAATATGCATACTCCCATGTAGCTTAGATTCCAAAAGTAGCATCTAAATTCAGAGGATAGTAAAGAATAGAAGAAACCTCTGTTTTAAGAACATCATGATATGGAAGAGAGATCTAAGGAGCAAGGATCACATCTATTTTAAATATTTAAAAAAAAATGTTTCTTTCACACGAATGATATAGCAACATCATCATTATTTGGATGAATATAAATAAGGGCTACATGTGTTATCATTTCAGCGGGATCACATTCACGCACTATGTGAAAGAAGACACTGAAATGCATTCTTTAGCCAACAGGAAGAAACAGATAAAACAGAGGGCTGTTCGCAATGCCACGGCACGTGTGCGGTTGAGTTCCATTTTAATTACAAGTCATTATTGTAATATAATTGCTGTGAACAGCTAGCAACTTTTCAGGGAAGTGATAGGAAAGGCCCAGGAGCTTCTGAAACTCATGATTTCTTAAGAGGAGAGAATGTGATTCTAAGAAAACCGTTTCCCCATTATTGGACAGTCCCCTGAAGCCTCACAGTCGCCCTCTTGCTCTCTGCCTGCCAGATTTTTTGCAGCTCGCCTTGTTTGCAGAAGTAAGTAGCAGCAGCATCTGTCTTCTCGTGAAACCTGTGAGACTTCTTTTCCATAATGCTCACTTTTTCAAGCCAATGTAAACTGACCAAAAAATTTATTTGATATTCAGTGATGCTTAGCCGAGGAATGAAAAATATGCTAACGTGACTTGCAGTAAATCACAAAATATGACAAAGTAAATGACACTGAACCAAGATAAGAAGTACAGATCTCCCAGAAATATATAATTATATTTGTCTACCCAGTTTCTTAATCCACACGTGAGCTGATAAGTGGTATATAGAAATAGAACCCAAGAGTGGCATTTAGATAAATAAAATGCGTTTCGCTTTCATGTTTCGTGCATTCGAAAACCTCCAGATCATAAAAGCTTTACGTATTTATTTATTCTCTCTTTTCTTTGTGTGCATTTTACACTGTAGCAGTACTTCTTACAGCTTGAACATTTCTGCATTTTATACCACTTATGTGCCTGGTCACTCAAATTGATTGACATATCCCAACGCAGACTTTTTTTTTTTTTTCCAACAGGCACAATGAGAATAGAAATAAAAATCTATCTGCCACAAGAATTGATTTTTAATGAAAAAAATAAAAAAACCTCTTTGCCCTTAGTGCTGTTAGTTGACCAATAAATCATAGATCAAAATCCTTCCTATAAAATATTGAAGGAAAACCACTTCCGGCGGAGGCTGGTGCTTCAATGATTTGTGCATACTCAAGACTATTTGAATCTAAAGTAAATTCAAAAAGTTATCCCTGGATCTAATTTTCTCTAAACCCAAGGCCATCTACTCAGTAGGTTTATAATCTTGGGTCTGTGTATGTGCATGTGTGTAGGTGTGTATGTGTCTATGCAGAGGAGGAGGAAGTGAAAACCGAGAGATGCTTCCATTAGGCGGCATATCAATTTCTCCAGGAAAATAGCTCTAGTCCCTGTTGTGTGCATTTGTGTATTTTTTTAAATAAAGATTTAACATTAAGAAACCAAAATAATGGATTCTAGCATGTGAACCAAATATAAAACTAATTCGTCTTTAACCATTCCTCTGTTTTATAATGCTAGGATTCTTAAGCAAACAAAAAACCTTTCCAGCACAATGCCCAAACAATTTATACAGAGCTGAAAAATACTGCCAAGTGACCTCTTTCATATGTATTAGGATTTTAGAAGCTACTCTTTTGGTTGGATATGTCTATTTCTTTTTGTTACACATTTTTTTTCTTTCTTTATTCAATGACAAATTAACCAGTAATAGATAACCTAGATAATTTGAAAACACACATCGAACTCAACTTGTTACACGCTGATTGCATTATCTAACTCTCTGAGCCCCCCTATACATACTTACTGCAGCCCAATCCTTGTTTAAACTTCCCCTTCTTTTTTTCCAGAATTTAGTTAAATCTGCTACCCTTTCCAGGTTACACACGCCTTCCTCTAAGCTGCGTGGTGACATGAGCAGGTGTGCCAAGGGAAGTGATGGTCACAAAGACATCTTGGCTCAGAGCTCCTGGTTAACCTCTCCCGGACCTTAATATCACCATTCTTCACTTTCCGGTTAGCCTTTGAATCCCTTCAAAGACATGTTTTATCACATTTTTCTGCTCTTTAATTGACTTCATCAAAAAGACTGGACCGAAGCACCTAATTTGCCATTCATGCGAAAATAAATTCTTCCAGCCCTCATTTTCCATAGCTGGTTGTGTTGGAGGCTCCAGGGTCTCTGTAGGGAAGCCCATTCTCTCCTCCTGTATGGCTCCGGGGGGCACCTTGGCACTCACCAGGTCCCCAAACAGATTCAAACCCTGCCACACACTGATACGGAGTCAGCTTTCCCTTAGTGGCTTTAATTTCTTTCTTTGTTTTTGTTCCCAAGCAGATTTCTTTCTTTGTTTTTGTTTCCCATTCTTTGGAAGCTTAACCATGTCAGTGTTTCATTGTGTTTACATGGGGGGGGGGCGGGGCAGGGGGGACTCACACCTGTCAGCTCAGGGTGTCATCAAGAATGAACTTTGAAATTAATTTCCACACTACAGAGTTTGCCTTTTATTGCTGCTGGCATGGGAATGTATTCTGTCATCGTATTTAAATTCTTTTCCAATCCTGCCATAAATCATCTGTTTTTCTTTACTTTTTACATTTTTTTTTCTTCTTCATGTTCTCTTAAATTTAATTGGATCCTGGTGAATTTTCAACTCAACTTGATTTTCTCAGTAGGACCTTGAGGCTTTTATTATAGAATCTATAACTGGTGGCATACCATTATGAATGACAAATCAAAATTGTCTGCTACAACTGTTTTCTAGAAACAGATTTCATTCTGAGTATTCCTCTAATATTTTTATCTGGTTCTGCTTTGTATTTGTCAATGACATTTGTTGTTTCACTTTTCCATTAACCTCTTATCTCCTTTTACTGCCTAGGATTTCTCCCAAAGATGGACTATTAATTCATGGTCTTGTCTGAACTCTATACTTGGGGGACAGCCCACCTCCCTCTATCATTCTGTTCAGTTTCTGATTGCTTGCTGTGCAGAGAGCTGCTATCAAGGTCTCGCCTGCTCCGAGAACTGATTTTGCTACTGTAACCCCAGTTAGAGACATGGCCTTTCCATTATGGCCTAGTTTTTATCTATTTTAAATATATCAATATGTAAATTTCATATGAATATCAACATGAAATATAACTATGGTAGCAGCATCCATTCCACCTTTCCTTGTTTCTCTTTAAATCAGTCCTGTGCCCCCCAAGATGCTAGAATGTCCCCACGGTCCCTGCCATGTCCTACGCCTGCCACCATGCTCACTTTCCATCCGGTGGACTTTCATCTTCAAGGACATCCAGGATCTGTGAGAATGTAGACAGGTGGGGATCTGGGGGCAGTGCTCCAACCATAACAAAGAACAGCGTGGGTGGCAAAGGTTTAAAGAGGGCTCCATTTTTGAAGAATACAAACCACGGGTCTCTAAATTAAAAATCAGAAACTATAGGCGTATGTACAAAGACTCTTAAACCTCTATGTAGAAACTCACTTTTATAAGCATTAAGCCTAGATAAGCCATTGTGTAAACAGTGTGTGTGTGTGTGTGTGTGTGTATTGATACTGTGTGTATATTGAATAGGAGCAAAATTTATCACTCCAGAATAGGTTTCCTTGGCATTTATTTTAGGATGATTACTTTTTTTTTACAAAATGAGAAGCAGGGAGGCAGTCAAACAGACTCCTTCATGCGCCTGACCGGGATCCACCTGGCATGCCCACCAGGGGGTGATGTTCTGCCCATCTGGGGCATTGCTCCATTGCAGCCAGAGCCATTCTAGCACCTGAGGCAGAAGCCATGGAGCCATCCTTAACACCCGAGCCAACTTTGCTCCAATGGAGCCTTGGCTGCAGGAGGGGAAGAGAGAGAGACAGAGAGGAAAGAGAGGGGGAAGGGTGGAGAAACAGATGGGCACTTTTCCTGTGTGTCCTGACCAGGAATCAAATCCCAGGACTTCCATATGCTGGGTGGACGCTCTACCACTGAACCAACCGGCCAGGGCCTGGCTGATTACTTTTAAGAAACAGCAGACATAGGCAAAGCTCTGAAAATTGAGTAGAAGTTACCCTTTGTAAGGGTGTTTCATTGTACCTGGAATGAGAGAATTAAATGTCTGAAAAGTCTCATCAATGAGAAGGCAAGGACCTAAATTTTCATCACAACTGTACCTAGTTTACTGCAGTGTCCTGCGAATCTCCCAAACTGCCTCCCCCATCACCATCATCTTCTTCTGTCCTTAGCTGGAGATGTATATTTAAGGTGACCACATGAGCCATTTAAGGAGTTACTCTCCTGTGTACACCAGAGGCATACATGCTACAAAACTTCTGTTTCTTTTTCTCCTGTAAGTCTGCCAAGAACTTAGATGAGTAGAGGAAAAATTCTTTTTTTCCCCCAAATTATAAATACATTTTATCTCCATGATAGAGTGTAGACATCTCTAAAAATCTGACATTATGTAATTTTTCAGTTAAAATGTTTTAAAAACATAAGTTTTCGTCTTTTTATGATCATCATTATAATTATTTAAATGACAACTTGATAGAGGCTCTATCAGAAACATGTGAACTTAATCTATTTGAAACAAGACCCTCCCAGTAAAGATAAGAAGATGACTTGTTGAGAACACACTATGTACTCATCACCAAGGTCAATGGTTTAGAGACATTTTCTGATTACATTCCACAAGGCTTACTGAGTAGGTAGTCTTTCTGACCTCTTTTCCCTGAAGGTAAGCTGAGGAATTGAGGAACTAGAAAAATTATTAGTAGTAACTTAGTAGTGAGGAGTAGCAAATTAAACCTCTGGCTTCAGAAACTAAGGTCACAACCGTGGGGTTAAATTTCTAATCTTCAGAGGCTATAGTAGAGAGATCTATAAATGTCTAATGAAAATACTTAAGATATATAACAAGTGAATTATAGCTGATATTTCTTAGGTGTCAAGACTTTTAGGAAAAATACGCTCAGCTGCAAATAACTGATACTCTTTCTATAGAGGTTGTCGATACAATATATGCATATATATTTGAAATTATGGATTCATAATTGATTTTGTATCAATTTTTAAAATTAAAGTTTTAGAAAATAATACATAGTCATATAAATTAAAAATTAAACTTTATATTAGTTACTTAACATCAATGTTATATAAGTTGAATGATTAGTTGGGGGTCATAGTCACACAAATTTTAATATTACATATTTGGTATATTTGAAACAATGTGCTAATTTAGATATGCTATTTTTAGATTTTCTTTGTAAGATTGGCTGCAATCTCAAAATTCTATTTTATTGTTATTAATTTGGAAACTAGACATTTAATTGACTTATCCTTTTATAACAAAATACTTTTATTTGAGAAATTATTTCATTTACAGAAAACTGTGTGATGATTCTCCTAAATGGAAACAGTATTAAATTCTAATATTTAATATTAAATGGTGAATAGATTTTGAGCTATAGCACATCTCAGATACTACCCTGTTTTAATTTTATATACCTTTATTTGATAGATAGGTTTTATTGGCATACCCATCAAATAAATATATATGATTCTTTTGACTGTTTCACTAAATTTAGATGCCAAAATATTGTGAACCTTTTTAATTTTATTGTAGTATAATACAGAATACCTCTTTTCAATTAAACATATTTTCCATCAAATGATTTTTCTCCCACTTAACACAACAAATTGCAATTTTATAATTTTGAAATCCAATCTTGTATACCTTTTGCAAATTCTTGGTCTGTAATTTCTCTGCTGCCTTTCTTGGTTTGATAGAAATGTGCTTCAGGGTCATTCCAGTTCCAAGTCATGATTTGAAAAACCTCAGTCTGTTAAGATATTTAAGGGCTGAGGTTTTGAAGCCTTCACTGTCAGACTGCTCTGATATAAGGCTCCTAAACCATTTTGAACAAAACAACGACCATAATGTAGTGGATATATATATATATATATATATATATATATATCCACTTCCCTCATTCTAAAATTCATCTCAACATGAAAAGGCCTAAGAGCAGCCCAGACAGTTTTGGAAAAATAAAACAAAATTGGAAAAGTGGTCTTCCCCAAAGCGAACAGTTATATAACTGTAGTTAGTGCGGTACAGCAGTGGCTGAGAGAGAGGTATTAAGATAATACTGTACAACAGGGAGAAATCTGGAAATAGACCCATGTCAGTACATCAAGTTAGTTTTCAACAAAGAAGTAAAAATAATTCAATAAAGAAAGGTAGACTTTTTAATACATTGAAATGAAGCATTTGGACAAGTACAGGCAAAAAAAGATTTTTTTTTAAAGAACCAAAAACATCTATCAAAACTCAAAATGGTCCATCTCATGGACTGAAATAGAAAATAAAAAAATATATATATAAAATTTCAAGAATAAAAATGAAAGGGAAGAAATGTTCAGAATCTAACATTAAATCAAGATTTCTTGTTACCAATGTCAGGACCACAGAAAGAAAAATTGATAGTCTAGTCAAAACTGAAGACTATAAAAACACTCTGTAAAAGACTATTATAAAGATTATAAAGCCAAATGACACACTGCAAGAGAATATTTGTAAATCACATATCTGATAGAGAGAATTTGTATCTAGACTATGAAAGAATTCTTAAAAGAGCATAGTAAAATCAGACATTGTATTAAAAAATATATATGATGACAACTACATATGTTCAACATCGTTAGTCATTAGGAAAATGCAAATTCAAACCACAATGTGATATCACTACACACTTACCAAAATGGTTATTAGAGGATAGGAATGGGGAGGGAGGGTTAGTGTGGATTTCAAGGAGTACCAGAAGGGTACAAGTAAACATGTTGATTGTGATGGTGACTGTATGAAGCTACTCATCTGATAATACTGCATAGAGCTATGCAGTCACAAACACAGGCACACACAAATGGGCGCCTGTATAAATGTGGCTGTCTTCATAAGCTCTGTCAATTGTATCAATGTGAGTTTCCTGATTTTGGCATTTTTGATATAAATTTTGATATTGTTCTATAGTTATACAAGATGTTAATGAAGGATACATGTGACATCTCTATGCAGTTTTTGCAACTTTCTGACTCTATATTTCTGAGTGAAAGACTACAATCATTAAACAGCAATGACAGAAAATAATCTAACACATTTTTAGGACACTTAAGTTGTTTATAAAAAACATTACTTTTATCATAATGCTTATTCAATCTCATTTTTTATTTGTTATATCACTGATAAGGAAAGAGCTATTTAACTCAATACATAATAGCATTCACAACATTGTTTCATATTTTGCTTTGATAAAATTTACTTCTAAAAACTTTACTTACATAAATTGGGTTTAAAAGGGTATAATTGGCAGCATCATTTTTTAAATTTGAAATATCTGATGAGCATGCAGTATATGATTTTGTGCAGTCTTTCCATAAATGGATTCAAGAAGTACATTAAGATTTTGTACATGCACCAAAACAACGTAATTTTTTAAAGTGAAATTAATTTAGTAAAGCAGTTATGCTTCACAGAAAAAAAAATGTCAAATTATTTGCTTTGGAAATAGTTTCCTAAAGTAGCTACCACTATTTTATTTGTATTTTCTGGTTTTCAAGTGGTCAGTGATATAACACTACTTAGTTTTTTATTAAATATACATTTTTCTAGCCCTGGCCAGTTGGCTCAGCAGTAGAGTGTCAGGCTGGCATGTAGAAATCCCTGGTTCAATTCCCAGTCAGGGCACACAGAAGAAGCAACGATTTATTTCTCCACCTCTCCCACTCTTCCTTCTCTCTCTCTTTTCTTCCCATAGCCATGGCTCGAATGGTTTGAGAAAGTTGGCCCCAGGAGCTGAGAATGGCTCCACGGCCTTGCTTCAGGTGCTAAAATAGCTCGGTTACTGAGCAACAGAGCAGTGTCCCAGATGGGCAGAGCATCATTGAGTCGGGAACTTGCCAGATGGATCATGGTTGATGCATGCCAGAATCTGTCTCTCTGCCTCCCTTCTTCTCAATTAAAAAAAAAAGCATACATTTTTGTATTTTGGAAACCACTGCTTTCAAATATGTAGTGTAAAATTAAGTGATCTTTTACAAACAATAAAATAGGCAGTAGATTTAAACACTGAAATATATATATATATCGAACCACTGTAGCAAAGATGTACTACTTATGAGCTAAAAATGCTTTCCATATTATAAAGAGTTGAAAAAATATTGAAAGAATAGTCAATTTTGTGACATAAAAATTATATAAAATTTACACTTTAGTGTCCATGAATAGATTTCTTTGTTCTCATACCTGTGTAATAATAAAAATAATTATACTCAATGGCTATTATTATATGTTGAATTTTGCCAATAATAGTTTTGTGGAAATGTATTTTCTCACTTGTTATATAACTACCTACCTAACATTCTTGGTCTTGCCTCTTGACCCTCAATGAATAAAATATTTGCTCTCAGGCCCTTTTCAGAAAAAGCATGCCCCTCTCCTGACCTGCACTGTCTCTGTGCAGGAATGTCGGCCCTTGTTTCCTGTCTCCATCATTTCACATGTTAGTCACTCTCTCTACTCCCTAAAAGCCTGGAATGCCCCTTCATCCTTCAGTCCTCAGCACAGCCCTGGCACACCAGGCTGACACAGTAAATGGTCGTCAAGTGTAACAGCACCATTGCTCAGCCCAGAAGCAATTACATGCTCCCAGCTGCTCGTGTTCAAATACAGATGTCCACTGCTGTGATTGTCTGCATGCTGTTCTTGAAAGGGAGACGTTCTCTGGTTGCCTCTGTAGAGGCAGATAAGATATATTTTGCTCACTCTGTTAAAGATGGCCGCTGCCCACGTGGGGCGGCTGATTGCCTTCTTTCTTGGGAAGGGGCTTGGTTATACTAATGTGTGTTGGGGGAGGGCTTTCACATCAAAAAGTTTGAAAAGGAGAAGGTAGGAGACCATTTTGGAGTGACCACGTTCTTGTAGAGAGGAAAAGAAAGCCCATGGAGGGAGGGCAGGGATGTCTGGTGGAGGAGGCAGCCAAAATGGTGGAAAGATGAAGGAGAAGCCAGTTTGCACAGGAGAAGGAGATGGGGAGCAGAGGTGAATAAGACTGGTGAGATGGAAGCCTTTGATTCTAGGAAAACTCAGATGAGTCAGTGGCTTTGGGGGCCCTGAATGGAAAGGGAAGAGTTTCTTCTGCTGTGTGTATATTCTCATTTGCCGGGTGCGAGCTAGGATTAAAGGAAAATGGACCACCAGTCTTTGGCTCCGCAGTTTCTTTACCGTCTGTCCAGATCAAATGTGAACCTGCAAAAGCTAGGCAGCTATGATGGTGGCTGCAGCTACTGGCTCAACAAGGACCAAGAGGAAAATAGAAGTATTATGTTTATATTTATTTATTTGTTTATTTATTTATTTATTTTTATTTAACCACCTGCTTAAAGAAAGAATTTGATTTCACTGTCTCTGCTTCACGCACTACTAGAGGAGAAGTCTTCAGAAGTACACAGTGGGGCTCTTCTGAAGGTTCTTTAATTTTATGCATAGCCCTTTGATAAACCGGATGTGATGCTTGTGTAAGAGTGATGTCCCCTTTGTTACACAGACACAATTCATGTCCCCATTCGCAGGGAGCTCTGAATGTCAGCATTCCAAGGTCTGTGCTCAACGACCTCATCCAGAAACCCAGACTAGGTTTGCATGACATTTTCTTACTCTGTCTTTTGTCTTCCTGGCCAAAAAACGCTTGCTGTGCTTCTGGAAACGGATTATTTACGTTTCTAGAAGGAAGGATGCTGAAGAAGCGAATTGTTTCTTTCTGTGGGTCTCATTTTCTTCAGCATTTAAGTAGGCTCACCTCAATCTCTTTTAGAGTAGCTTCCTGCTCTCCCCTATTGCCTCAAGCCTGTTCTATGCCCATGCGTCTCCTCTTTTTGTCAAAACCTAAACATTCCGTTCACGCTCCTTCTTACTCTCGTCTAGCTTCTCCTCCCAACCCCTGCCCTATAACTGCTTCTGCACAGGACACTTTGCTTTCTGAAGCTAATGTGTACTGTGATTCTTAGTTTACCCGACTTTCCTGTGACCAGGTTCTTCTCATCATGCCCCCTTCCCACCCCATCGGGAACCCATGGTATCTACATGAGTCTGGTGGGCTCGCATAAGCACACCTCACAGATTCGGCGGCTTCACCACTAGATGTGTATTGTCTCTCAGTTCTGAAAGTGAGAGGTCAAGGTGCCTATGAGCTTTAGTAATTTTATTATTATTAATTTTAATTTATTGTGTTAACATGGATTCTAGTGTCCATTAAATATAACACACTCACCCCACCCCTTTGCCTCCTTTTCCCTTTCCCCCCTTCCCACTAGGATTTGCTGTCCTGTGATCTGTATCTCTGTGTTATGTATATATAATTTCACTAATCCCTTCACCTTCTCCCGTCCCCTCCTCCCCCTTCCCTCTGACAGCTGTCCCTCTGCTCCCTGTGACGCTGCCTCTGCCTCTATTCCATTCTTCAGTTCACTTTGCTTGTTAGATTCCACCTATAAGTGAGATAATATGATACTTGTCTTTCTCTGCCTGGCTTACTTCACTTAGCAGAATAGTCTTTAGTTTTGATGAGGACTCCTCCTGGCTGTGGTGGGTGGCCTTCTGGCCAAGTCCTCACATGCCTTTCTTCTGAGTGTGCACAGAGAGAGCACTCTGGGGTCTCTCCTCACACACACACTCACACACACACACTCTCCCTCACACACACACACTCACATAGACACTCTCACACACACTCATACACACACTCTCTCACACACAGACACTCACACACACTCACGCACTCTCACACACACTCTCTCACACACATACACACACACACTCACATAAAGACACTCACACACACACACTCTAACACATACTCTCTCTCTCTCTCTCTCACACACACCCACACACACACATACCAAAGGAGTATGGAAAATTCTATCGCATATATAATGGGACTTTCTGGACAGAAAGAGCAAGGACAGGCTGAAAGCTGTGGTCTGGGCGGGGCTGGGGGCAGCTGCTTCTCACAGAGAGAGGCTTTCTGCTTCAGCTCTCCAACTGGCACCAAATGAGTGAACATCTGGACTCATTAGCTTGTCCAGATGTGAGGCAGAAGGGAGAGAGGTGGGGGGTTAATAGCTGTTGAGCATCAGAAAAAGGACTCTGATTCTCCTCATGGTGTCAGGAGCTCAACTGAGGGTGGAGAGGCGAGCCGAGCCATCAGCTGGGGTCGTCACCCACTGAAGCAACAGGCCAACCTGGGAGGGCAGCCATTGGTGCAGCAAGAGGCCAGTCCCAGTGTCCGAATGCCCGCTGCATTTCCCAAGAGAAAGACACAGTGAGTGAGGGGCAAATGGGCGGCGGGGGGGGGGTCATCTTCCTGCTGACAGAGACCTGACCTAGGGTGGTTTTATCAACCCCGGGGTGGAAGAGCGCTTGACAAGTGAGGGGTAGGTGTGGGAATGAACAGAGCACTTAGAGTGGGAACAGGTGTCTAGGAATGTCCCCTTCTTCCCATAAGAAGGTCTCAGCACAGAGGCCTGAGGACCTCTGCCCAAGGCCTCCGATAAAGACACCGGGTATCAAAGGCATCGGAGATCTGAGTATGTGCAGGCTGGCAACCTCCTCCATGAAGCCCGTCAGGAGAATGGCCTGTGGTCGGGCCAGAAACATCACGGACAGAATTTTAACCAGAACCTAGACTCTTCACACAGTCCTTATCCTATGGAATTATAACCAAATGTCAGGCCAAGGGGAAATGGATCACATTTGATCAACTGATTAGTTTCATTGGGCATATCTTAATGTTTAGCATTATATTATTTTTAAAATATTCTGACTATTGATTTTAGCTGATTCTTCTTTCTTCATGTTATAGGTCAATATAATATTTATATTGAAAATATCCACTTTTATATTATCTATGCTCATATATGTGTGTTTTGAAGGCAAATGGAAATTAGTATCAACACACCAGCAGAAATGTTTTTAGCAGTACAGAAATTAATGTGGGATAACTGTCAAGAGCTTTCCTTTAAGAAAAGAGTGGAAAGTAATCTAAAACCACAGGCTCTTACATTGTATGGATGTCAGACCAAGTCTAAACTCTGACTCTATTCTATAAGCCTAAATTTTACACACTCACATTATATACAAAGAAACTTCTTAAAAGTGTATAAGTCATGAAGACAAATAAGACAAAACAACAAATATCATGCTCTTTAGCATAGTGTATAACCAAATAAATGGTTCACAAATGAGACGGTTTACAATCTACACGTCTATGTTTCTCCATCATCCTGCTGTCACTTAACACTATGGACGGATTTGGGAATGATGGGTTAACTAACAGGAGGGGTTGTACCACCTTCTTGAGGTTCAGTGTCCCTGTTAAAACACTGAAACGTCTCTCTCTCTCTCTGTGTCCTCACTGCTTTTTAGGTTTATTTTTATGCCTTACAATTCTTTTAAAAATTCAAAATTATTACAAGATGACTGGTGATTTTTGGGGGGAGGGATGGGAGAACATCAAAAATAAGTTGCTAATTTCTTTGTCAAGAAGAGGATCAGATTTATAATTTTGGCATTTTGGGTAAAACCTCTTTCTGACAAAGCATTAGCATTCTTGGCTTGTTCTTTCTGTACCTATTACCTAATCTGTCCGGCTCACATTGTTTATCGTGAGATGCGTGCATGAGTCTTAAAGACATAAAAATGGTTAGAAAGGCAATATGTGTGACCTTTTCCAACTGTTATATACATGAGAGCATGTCTCATTACAATGTGGCATGTGGTATTTAAATGAAATTAAATTCATTTAAAATATTTTATAAATTCTTACTTGTTGTCAGGAACTCATGAGTTAAAAATAAATGTTCTGCACCACTGAAAAACTGGTGATTTGCTCAGAATTTAGGTACAGTGGTCCATCTGATCCATGGGGTATAGATCCAGGACCCCAAGAGGATGCCTGAAACCATGGATAATTCCGGACCCTATGTACACTGTGTTTTTTTCTATACAGACATGCCTATGATAAAGCTTAACTTATAAATTAGGTGCAGTAAGAGATTAACAACGCCATTAATAAAGCAGAACAATTATAACTATATACTGTAATAAACTTAGGTAAATATGGCCTCCTTCTCAAAATACCTTATTGTACTGTACTCACCCTTCTTATGATAACGATGATGAAGGGAAAGGATAAAACCCCAAACCTATTCCGGTATCTGTAAACATCCCAACTTGCAGTGAATGGCTTGGTGTCGCTCCCTCCCGGGGACCCCTTGCTGAGTCTTCCTCCGGGCTCAGCCCTTGCCGGCACCACACGCCGCATCCACAGGACACATTCCCTGTTCAGGTCTTCCACCCGCACATTTAACGCCTTTTCCATCTACATTCAACATTTATCAGAAACTATGGCTGAAACTTTTGCAATTTGAGGTGAGACGGCACAACATGCCGAAGAGAAGCCAGAAAGTTCTGCAGCCTCAGGGAACAGTCAAGATCGCGTGCCTGGCCTGACCAGGCGGTGGCGCAGAGGATAGAGCCTCCGACTGACACATGGAGGACCCATGCTCAAGATCCTGAGATCTCCGGCTTGAGTATGGAATCATAGACATGACTTTATGGTCTCTGCCTTGAAGCTCAAGGTCGCTGGCTTGAGCCCAAGGTCGCTCGGTTTAGCAAAGAGTCACTCATTTTCTGTAGCCACCCCCTTCCCCCAGTCAAGGCACATATGAGAAAGCAATTAATTAACAACTAAAAAGACTAAGGAGCTGCAATGAAGAATTGATGCTTCTCATCTCATCTCTCTCCCTTCCTGCCTGTCTGTCCCTTTCTGTCCCTCTCTCTGTCTCTGTCATAAACAAACAAACAAACAAACAAACAAACAAAAAGAACACGCCGCTCATCTTTTCGTTCAAAGGCGGTACTTAGGGCTTCTCTCCCGCGTGTCTGAGTTGCCAGCATCATCGCTCCTGACCCCCTTCGGGATCACTAGTAAGTATTATAAAACAAGGGTCGCTGGAACAGAAGCACTGTGATACTGGAAAGGTCAAGCTGGCCACCAGAAAAATACTTAGTGACCAGGTGGTGGAGGCATCTACTGAGATAAAGGGGGGCATCACACCCAGGGCGGGGCGGGGCCGCATCTTGCAAGAGTTCCTCATGCTACTCAGGATGGCGCAAAACTGAAAAGCTGCACATTATTTATTTCTGGAACGTTCCATTCTCTTGGGCCGTGGTTGACTGCAGGTAACTAGAAGCAGGTAAAAAGAGCCCACCTGACCTGCCGAGGTGCAATGGATAAAGCGTCCATCTGGAACACCGAGGTCGCTGGTTCAAATCCCTGGGCTTGCCTGGTCACGGCACAGGGAGCAACTACTATGAGTAGATGCTTTTTATTTCTACCTCCTCTCCCCACTCTCCTTTTCTTTCTCTCTCTCCCTCTCTCCTCTTCTTCTAAAAATCAATTAAAAAAAAAAAACAGGAAGAAGGAGACCACATACTTAACCTACCATAGTTCAGTGGAATAAGGACTATAAAAAATACAATGGCAGTGTGTCTTGGGAATAAAGGAAGAATAGGTTATTATATGTCTTCAAGTAGTAGGAAATATTCGCGTATGACATCACAGTTGACTTCAGCCTTGACGAATAGGTCATCCTGTCCAGGGAGAGAGAACTGGAGAATGCCGTGTGGAGTAGAAAGCAAGGGCATGAAAACAGACAGAAAGGTTCTCAGAGCTGCAAACGAAGCCGATATTAGGCCATCAATACACATTCCTTCAACACACCGTCCTCCAGCATCTTAAAAATACGTGCCAGGCTCTCGAATTTCAAGAACACCGAGCTGACAGAGTAGATTGAAATTATATTGAATGAACGCTGCTGTTTATGCTTAAAGCCCACAGCACCTAATAGAGTAATAATGACGATAAAGTCATTTACCATTGACTGAGATCATACAATCTGTTAGTGGCACATCGACATGGGAACTCAGAGATCCTTGAATCTAAAACTATGGTCCGCCAACTGCATGTTGAGGAATCTCCGTACTAGTTCATAAGAAATAAAATAATAAAACAATACACTACTTATTCATAAAAAGCATACTGGCTTGTTTCCTGTTGGGAAAAAAGATGAATATATAATTATAATACATTTAAAATCATTTTTGACAACATATTTGTATCTGGGCAGGCGCTAAGTATAAGCATATTCCTTGAAAAATCTCCTACAATATAGTTTATATGTATTTTTGTGTAACATTAATGTACATGCTGTTTTGGGAAGTCATCCATAAAATCACGAAGAACTTTATATTTTCTATGTAAATGTGCTACATCGCTATTCTCTGAAGAAATATGCTTTCACATATTTAAAATACAGTATGTAGCAATGACAACTAAATGAGAAATTTTAGTAAAGTGCTAAACTGTATTAGAGTCTTTTTTCTTACACATTTTATCCCAACTCTTCATGGATTTACTATTTTGAGTTGATTCTGTCACAAACAAATCCATACAGTTTACATTTTATGGCATCTGGCATCTGGGTCCTCTTTGTTTGAATAGTCACACTTTATAAATGTGCTGTGATTGTTCCATTGGTTGTACCAGCCATGAGGGGTGGTGGCCGGCCACCCAACTAAGTGATGTGGAAGCTGACAACTGATTTAACACTGTGAGCTGTTTCATTGTGCTAGACCAGGGGTAGTCAACCTTTTTATCCCTACCGCCCACTTTTGTATCTCTGTTTGTAGTAAAATTTTCTAACCGCTCACCAGTTCCACAGTAATGGTGATTTATAAAGTAGGGAAGTAACTTTACTTTATAAAATTTATAAAGTAGAGTTATAGCAAGTTAAAGCATATAATAATAATTACTTACCAAGTACTTTCTGTCAGATTTTCACTAAGTTTGGCAGAATAAATCTTTATAAAACAACTTACTATAGTTAAATCTATCTTTTTATTTATACTTTGGTTGCTCCACTACCACCCACCATGAAATTTGGAATGCCCACTAGGGGGCGGTAGGGACCAGGTTGACTACCACTGTGTAAGACTGTGTTCTCTAACTTCAAGAGTTTATGTTGACGGCCAGGGCACACAGGAGAAGCGCCCATTTGCTTCTCCACCCCTCCGCCGCGCTTTCCTCTCTGTCTCTCTCTTCCCCTCCCGCAGCCAAGGCTCCATTGGAGCAAAGATGGCCCCGGGCGCTGAGGATGGCTCTGTGGCCTCTGCCTCAGGCGCTAGAGTGGCTCTGGTCGCAACATGGCGATGCCCAGGATAGGCAGAGCATCGCCCCCTGGTGGGCAGAGCGTAGCCCCTGGTGGGCGTGCTGGGTGGATCCCGGTCGGGTGCATGCAGGAGTCTGTCTGACTGTCTCTCCCTGTTTCCAGCTTCAGAAAAATGAAAAAAAAAAAAAAAGAGTTTATGTTGAAAGATATATTTCTTTTGCTGGGCTAAAAAAATTTTTTGTCTTAATTATACTTGACATTTCAAAGCTCATACCAAGAGCTTTCTCTCAGGATAGAGACAAACCACTTGTCTCCTCTAGAATAAGAGAGAGAAAATGAATAAACATAGTCCTTCCTTGTTCTCATTCAATAGAGCAGCTTCTCTGGTGTTCATTTGTCTTTTGTTTGCTTTATTTTTTTTCTTTAAAAAATCATTGAATAGGTTGTTAGCTTAATATCTTTTAAGACAAAGTACTGATGAGAGAAATATTTTGGAAAATTGTAAATAAAGTTGCTAGTGTATAAAGCAATATAGTGTGTGTCCTTGGTTGGTCTATGTGTTCATTCAGAGCAGAACAATAGTAAATATGTTTTAAAATATTCACTTATATTATTTAGCCTAATCTGTTAAAAAGTGAAAATCTTTTAGACTAAGATAAAATAACAGCATAATGACTATAAAACACATAATTGAATAATAAAGCATGCTAATTGTTATCTTTTTAACTAAATGCAAGTGGTTTAATTCTCTATGCCTCACTTTTATTATCTATGTAACGAGGCTAATATGTTCTAATAAGGTGGCTTTGAGCATTAAATTATTTCATTCATAGGAAGTATATGAGAAAATGCTTAGCATGAGTTTAGCTGTTTTTATCTTTATTATTAGTTGCTTAATATAATACATTATATAGAAAGCAAATCTTAAACATCAGTCAATAGAAATTATTTTTTAGAAAGAACACATAACCAGTAATCCAAAATGCTATTATGAAAATAAAAGTATAATTATTAATAATTATACCTTTGAGAAAACCAACAAAACCCAGCTTTCTTCTTGGTAAACCTGTATATAATTATGGTAAATAATTCATCAGTTCTCTGACAAAAATTAATATAACACTAAAGTCAACCATGCCATTAATAAACATAAAATAACATGCATTCAAACTTTTAATCTTCTAAGTATATTTAATAAATGATAGTCCTTTAAAAAGGCCTGTAACATAAAATTAAGAAAATAAATGAGCTAAACTATGTCTCAAGTTGTTATAAAGCAGGTTAAACAAAACAGATCAGGGCAAAAGAAATTTATCAAAATGACAGTGGAAATAAACAAAATTGAAAATGTTGAAAATAATAAATGGTTCTTAGATACAAAAATAAAAATAATTAAAACTCATAAAAATTCAAACATATTTAGAAGATAAATGAAGAAATAGGTAATTAAAGTTTCAGTAGAATAACTTTTATGGCAAGTTCATAATACATTGCTATAAACCACGACATCTCATCTTCTCAAGGAGGCAAATAAGCACTAAGCTAAGAGAATGACAAAAAAACATAAAATGAAGCAAAGAGAAAAAGAGGTATTATAGCTCTCAAAATTTACATGAGACCAAATAGTGTGACTGGAATTATTGCCACGATGTTGCATTAGACAAATTTGATCAGGCATTTCAATCCACAGGGATAAAATTATTCACATTAGTTATAATTAATTCCTTAGAGGAAAGCTGAGTTTTTTTATACATATTCTCTAATAGGACCACTTGTAATCGACCCACTCCTTCCTCAAATATTCAAGTATGATCTTCCACAATCTAACATTTAGGTGAAATCAATCAGTACTAACAGACAAAACAATATAGACAATCAGCAATTTCAATAAAACAATGAAATTCATAATTTTAATAAAGTAAGAAGAGTGACTGATTTTCTGGGTGTTTCTTTCAAAAGATTTATTGCTATTCTATGATTATTACCTTAATGTTCATAATGGTTCCTTCCAAATTAGTCAAATGATGTCTGCAGTTGGATTCATAAAATATTGCCAGTATTTTTTCCTTTAATGCTTTGGAAAATGTAAAACCAATAGAATATTTTATGATCACTTTCAACTTTCATTTAACTCTCCGAGTCCATAGTAAAAATAATAATAATAATATGTAATTTTTTTACTATCTTGCACTTATAAAAATTTTCATTTTAAGTAACTGTATAAAATTAAATTCTCTAATGAGCTCTGTACCTTAGCTCTAAATATATCTATATTTTTATTTCTTTGAACTAAGAGGTGATATATTGTCAAGAGTAAATGAATCTTGAACTTTATGTACTTCAGAAGTTCAAGTTTTCTAAAAATTTTGACCTTAGTAATGGCAGTCACCCAACCCTATCATAAAATTACATACTTACGTTGTCTTCCTGAATCTTTACTTCCTACAGATACAACATCAGTGCAAGAAACAGAGCTGCCATTTCTGAGAAAAACACTTGTTAATTATCTGTGATAATTTTTTCAACTTCTCTTCTCGGATAGATTGAACTGTACGTGAGATCATTGGACTGTTTCTCATTCTCTTTAGATTTTAAATATATATAAATCTACATCACCATTAAACTGCAAAGGACACAATTTTATGTATTAAACTATCTCCATGATGAGAGTTCATTCTAAAGTTGAAAGTTGAAAATTAATCTCTGTGATATGGAAGTAACATAAATTATCATCTAAAAACTTTGATAATTTAGACTTCAGAATGCATTAAGCTCAGAAAAATATCAAGCTTGATAATTTATCTCAAGAGCATAACATTTTAAAAGACCCTTTTGAATCTTATGTGATTTGTATGAGCGGGTTTTATTATCAACCAGTTCCACTGGATAAAATGATTGTAAATATATATGACATTGATTTTAACAGTGTTAAGGGTAAATAAGTAATGCTTCAAGGAAATTACATTCACTCCATTGATAAATACTTAAATTAATGGCATATAATGATTGCCATCTCTTTTTATGCATAAAGGTGTGGCCATAGATGGATGCCCTATTCAGTCATTAAAAATGCATTAGACTTTGAGACTCATCTCATGTTGTAGACAGAATCAAGAAAATTTAAATATCATTAGACTATACTTACTGCTACCAAGAATTTGAGCACAGTTTATATTGTTAAAATGTACATATTAAATGACTTTTTCAAATATTAACAAAATGCTAAAATAGATAACAGTTAAATTTGGAGTTGATATTATATTAGACATAGTAAGATATTTTTGCAACTTAAGAATTACTTAAGTTGTATATACATATGTGTGTCTGTGTGTGTACATACATTTTTTATTTAAGGTTTTATATTAATTACATAATTTTGTATATATCCTTTTCTGACTTAATTTGCACATGTGCTTCATAAATTAACAATATTAAACATTGACTCTCATCTGCATACATTTTGACTGTTAAAGTCTTCCATTTTATAGAGAATCCAGGCCCCTGAATGAGAGTTTTTCTCATTGATCCTTCAAACACACGCTGTTAACAAGTACCTGTCTTAACTTAGATGTCATTTTGGGACGAACCCAGAACTTTTTTTGTGAATTTCAATCTTGCCTTCTAGAGACTGCGACTACTCACCTTCCCCAGTCAAACAATCTGGCCATTCTACATGAAAACTTCGCTTTCGTCTCCCACCAATCACTCCTGCTGCCCTGTCTCAGACCCCTGCCATGGGGGAGGGGCCTGTTCCACTTGGTGGTCCTCTTTCAAGCTTCCGTTTTCTCCTTTGTGTTCTGACTCCTTCAAATCAGGGCACAGAAAGAAGCATGAGAGGTAAAGACATAAAAATCAGTGGCTTTATCCAGAAGTGTTTGCGTTTTCTTTACCCTGGAAATGGCCTCTGTCAAGGAAGAGTTTGAATGGAAAGGCCGCAGACACTTGCCTCTGCCAGTAACAGTTCCCTTGACTGAAACTAGGCCCCCCTACCACCCCTTTCCCTGTCGGGTTAAGGGAAGGTCTGGGAACAACTCCTGTGTCATCTCTATGCAGAAGTCACGCTAGCCACGTTTTGCCCCGACTGACCAACAGAATCATCGCTGCTTGCCATGACAGATGCTTGCGGTGCCGGCTCCACACCTTTCGCTATCCTCTTCCAGTACGATAATTGGCTTAACAATGAACGCATGGCTGATCATACCTCTATCCTCCGTAGGGCACTGCAAGGCTTTTTGTCGGCATGAACCTCGATTACCCTGTCCCATTCCTTGCATGTTAGTTTCTTTCTTTTTTAATTTTAGAAAGAAGAGAGAGAGGGAGAGAGAGAGAGAGAAGAGAGAGAGAGAGACAGAGAGAGAGAAGGGGGAGGAGCAGGAAGCATCAATTCCCATATGTGCCTTGACCAGGCAAGCCCAGGGTTTCGAACCGGCAACCTCAGCATTTCCAGATGGACGCTTTATCCACTGCGCCACCACAGGTCAGGCGCTTGTTAGTTTCTTTTTTTCTTTTTTTTTTTTAAATAAATTTTTATTAATGGTAATGGGATGACATTAATAAATCAGGGTACATATATTCAAAGAAAACATGTCTAGGTTATTTTGTCATTAAATTATGTTGCGTACCCCTCGCCCAAAGTCAGATTGTCCTCCGCCACCCTCTATCTAGTTCTCTGTGCCCCTCCCCCTCCCCCTAACTCTCTCCCTCCCTCCCTCCCATGTCCTCCCTCCCCCCACCCCTGGTAAGTTTCTTATAGTACTTCATAGTGATCTTGTTTTATGCCCCGATAACTGAGTCACTGTTAATATAGATATTAATGTGGAAGTGCTGTTTACATAGCTTGCTGATTAGGTCTGTCCTCCGAGGTTATCACCTTCTTGACTCAAATTGCTTAGTGAATTCCAGCTTTTCTCTTTCTGCATTTAGTGCCCTGTGGCTGAAGTACATTAATTAGCAGTTCTGCCATGAGGCTCTGTTAATGGCAAAGTCTCTCTTCTTTTTCCTCTTTTTAACACTTTCACTTGAATTTTATTTTAAATGGGTTTATAGAATTCTATGTTGAAATGTTTTACCCTAGCATTTCCTCAGTCTGTCTTATTAAAAAGTCTCTTATCAGTGAAAGTATGCTTCTTTAAACTTTTAAATTTTTCTTTGGTACTTTGTAATGCCACTATGTTTTCTATTGGTGCTCATGTATTTGTTTCTTGCTAAGGATATACAAAGCTTGCTGAATCTGAGAAATTAGTTATTTTATCCTAACAAACAAAACTTAGCCATTATCTTAATATGTTTTGGTCTTTATGTCTGGAAACCAGTAAGACATAAGCATCTTCCTCTCTTCTACATTCTTAGCTATTTCTGTCTATGAGTTCACTAATTCTCTTATTAAATGTGTTTCATCTGCTGTTTAGCTAATTTACTTGAGTTTTCTTTTGGCTTTAATGGCTATTTTATTCTATTTGTGCAATTGATTTTATTTTTCAAAGGTGTTTGCTCTTTCTTCATAGTATATTGTTCTTAAATTTTACGAAAATGTAAAGCAATACTATCGTTACAGGTGCTTTCTTGGATGTTGCTTGTAATTTTTGGTGTGTAGCTGAAGTACAGTTGTAGTTTTTCCCTGTGATAATCCCCCCTCCCCTGTTCCATGGGTGCACCCCTCCCAAGCTTTTGTTTCTTCGTTGCTCCGAGAGTTTCATCAACTTGATGTATACTGTGTGACTTTTAAACCTTGAAATTTTTCAGCACACATATTAAGTATGAATTCTAACCAGTTTCTATATGCAGTGCAAGTTTAAACTTTCATTGATTTAGGGGAAACCTTTTTGTTGGTCAGATTTCAGGTGAAGAAAGATATTTATTCTCTCTGTGCCAAACTATAAGTTTTTGTTTTATTTTGTTTTGTTTTTTTCCACTGTCCAGTAAGATTTACTCCTTTAAGATTGCTGCCTGTAGGGGTATCTCCCCATTCATACTCCCTGATGTAGACAGCACATCCTCAGCACTTCTCCTGTATAAGCGTTAATACCAAAGGCTCTTGGTGACTAATCTTACCTACTGGCTGTGACTGCACCTGTTTATGACCCCTCTTTCCCCATTAACAGTGTTCTATTTATGGTAGTTAACAATTTTTCTTGCTAGTAAGTTCAGCCGTACATTCAAACCAATGTTCTTTCTAGGTATTTATTACAGGAGAAATTTATATTTATATTTGTATACTTTAACTAGATCTGAAGCTTTACATTTAGTCACAGTTTCAAAGTTTTTATATAGTGTTCATCTCTCTTTTCAATTAAATTAGATTTTTAGTTTCATTGTCTTTTTCAAAAATTATCTAAAGCAAACTAGAGGCATTATTTTAATAGCTGTACAAGATTCTACCATATGTAATGGATATTGATCATGTATTGATTCCTTTATCTATTGAACTTAAATTGTTTTCAATAATAGTTGTTTTAATAGTTAAGAAGACTCTCTTTAAAGCCAGTTTCTCATATGTGATTTCCCTAAAGTTTGGATGATACTGTTCATTTTTTTTTTTCTTAACCACACTATAACTTAATTTTCTCAAAGGTAATATTAAGAAATGATTACACTTACGTCTTAGGATTTCTAATGAATTATATGAGTTAATGTACTGTATGAGTTTGGCAAGGTTATATTAGAAAAACATGCCAACTCAAATTACAATGGTTTGACAAAGAAAAAGGTATTCCTCGCTCACATCAATGTGCATTGTATCTCTTCTGTTACCTCAGAAAACCAGACTTTCTCCATTTTGTAATGTTTCCATGTCATCTCAAGCCACGTGTTCTCATGTTCCTCTTAGCAGAGGATGAGAAGGGTGGGCAAGGTATACAGGTTCATAACCACCTCAATCTAGAAACAGAGCACATCAAACTTTTTCCTAACCTACTGACCTCAGTCACATGGCCCAAACATAAATACAGTGTGTCTGTAAAGTCATGGTGCACTTTTGACCGGTCACAGGAAAGCAACAAAAGATGATAGAAATGTGAAATCTGCACCAAATAAAAGGAAAACTCTCCCAGTTTCATACCTATTCAGTGCAGTTCGATGTGGGCTCATGCACAGATTTTTTAGGGCTCCTTAGGTAGCTATCCCGTAGCCTCTACAGACTCGTCACTGACTGATGGCCTACCAGAACGGGGTTTCTCCACTAAACTGCCGGTTTCTTTCAACTGCTTATCCCACTGAGTAATGTTATTCCTATGTGGTGGCGCTTCGTTATAAACGCACCAATATTCACGTTGCCCTTTGGTCATGGATTCGAATTTAGCGAGCCACAGAACACACTGAACTTTCCTCTGTACCGTCCACATCTCGACTGGCATGGCCGTGGGCTGCTCCGCTGTATACACGGTGTTACATCATCCTCTGCACATGCGCACATGCTGCCACATCATCCTACAGAAACTGGGAGGGTATTCCTTTTATTTGGTGCAGATTTCACATTTTTAACGTCTTTTGTTGCTTTCCTGTGATGGGTCAAAAGTGCACCATGACTTTAGGGACGCACTGTAGTATGATGTCTGGAAAACATGGGGAAGCACAGGGACAGTTGATAAGCATTAACTGCTTTACCACAAGACATAAAACTTTTATAGTGGAGCCTCACCCATTTCATACACTCAGTCTATAATAGCTGTTATTATATGTATAAACAGCACTGTGATGAATTTACTTACAAGTAGAGCTTGGCGACAGTTAGGTTATTTCATTAAGATTCCTGAAAGAATACTTCTCATGCTGAAGGGTATAGGGAGTGGTGGGCTCTTTATAAAGGCTGTCAGACTCAATTTGAGAATGAGATTGTTACAAATTTATTACAAAGATGTGTATATCCATTTCATCAGATAAATGACAATAAGATATTTTTCAACGTATCTGTGGATTTTCAAATCAACTTTCTAATCTTCATTTCATTAGCTTAACAAATTGGATTTTCTCTTAATTTGCATTTATTTAATTACTTTGATAAGATTGAACATTTTTCTGTATTTATACTGGTCGTGAGATTCTGATCTAGAGAAAATTATCTGCTTGTAACCTATGGCCATGAATCCATTCATGTCTTCAGGGTTTTTCTTTCCCCAATTTGTCTTGGCTTTTTATTATCACAAATTAATTCTTCATGTAGATAGTGGCCAAAAATGTTTGCCTCCATTTTTTACTGCTCTTTCTCTGCTAGTAATTTTGTATATAAAGATGTTCCTAAAAATATTTCTAAGAATAATTTTCCTCCCTTCTCATTTATTAGATGTACCATAAATAATTATACTCATTATTACAATAATTTCATGAATTTTTGAATATGAAAGCTGAGGCTTAACGAGGATAAATACCTGTGAGAGTGACCTCATAGTTTACATGATGAATAGCCAGAACTCTAATCAGCACTCTGCTTGAGATTGTGTTGTTGTGCAATTACTGTACGAAGCCCTCTGCAGTAGCAGAGTAACGTCCTTCATCCCTTGAAGATGCCCGCACCATAATCCCTGGAACTTCACATGGCAAGGAAGACTCTGCAGATAAAATTAGGGCCACAGCCTCACACTACAGTTATCCTGGGTTATCCAGGTCGCCACTTGAATCACATGAGCCCTCAAACACAGGGAACTTTCCTAGGCAGGAGAAACAGAGATTCGGGTAAAGGGGTATTGGAGAGATAGCACGTGTGAGAAGAATTCCACGGGCTGTTGCTGGTTCTGAGAGGTGGGGCCCGTACATAAGGAGCGAAGATGGTCTTCTAGGAGGTAAAAGTGGTTTGTGGCTTCCCCTGACAACCTCTACGGAACAAGGACCTCATTGTTACAAGATTCTGCCAAGGACCTCACTGGGTTTAGAATCTGAGGCTTCCCAGCACCGCCTGCTGCGTGCACAGCTGCTGAACAGCTTGATGTAGGTTATGCGAACCCCAGAAGGGAGACATCAGCTGACCCAGCCTGACTTCTGCACTAACAGAGCACAGAGATCATAAATGTGTGGTGTCTAAGCCACTACCTTTGAGGCAATTTGCTCTACAAAGATAGGAGGGAAATGGAAACACTTCTCTTCAATGAAGTGGGAAATGCAATTTAAAAATGTGTACTTCTTACATTATCTCATGAGGATGTTTCTTCTTATTTATCCTGCTCATCAATGGTGTTGTGGATGCTGACACACATTCCTGCGCACTCGCATACGAAGCATCAGAAGACGGCACTTGATGCATCAAGCCCACTTCTTCTGTACCCTGCCCCAGACTTCAAGGCTGATCATCTATTCTCCAGGCCAAGGCTGTTGGGCCAGCAGAACTTAGTGACGGGGTCAATCCCTCGGTAGCTGCTCGTTTTGGATATGGGAACCTTTATGTTCCTGAGGCATTCTCTGAGGTGTTCCTTGTTTCTGGAACTCACTGGCTATGCCTTCTGGTTCTAGTCGTCACAGGACAATTTTTGCACTAGTCTGGCTAAAATTCAAATCCCCAACACTTTAGAATTTGCTAGAATGTAAATGTAATTTTCAATAACTGTTCCACACATTCAGTTTGGCTACACATGTATGTGCTGAGTTGCAGACCGGTCGTTGTTTGCCAATGTTTTTCATTGTGTTTTTCTAATTAAAATTTTTATTTTGAGAAAATTATTGATTCTTATGCTGTTGTAAGAAATATTATGAGAGATTGCACATATTCCTTGTCAAGATCTCTACCTCATAGTAAATTTGCAAAATTATACCAGCACTAGGATATTGGCATTCATACAGTCAAGATAAAGAACATCAGAATGTTTTGCCACAACAAGCATCCTTCATATCTGCTTATATTTCCACAACCTCTACTTTCCCATGCACATCCTCTCTTTAACCCCTGAAAACCATTCATCTTTTATCTATTTCTATAATTGTCATTTCCAGAAGTTTATATAAATGGAATTATACAACAGGTATCATTCTGGAATTGGATATCTTTCTTGACATAAATCTCTGGAGTTTCATTCAGGTTGCTCTGAATATACTGGGGAAGAAAATTTTTGTTGCACACAGAGAAACACTTGTTCTTACCTAATTTGAGGGTACTGATCTCAAATCTGACATTAATTTTTCTCTGTAAACTATAGTTTCTTTTGCAATTCAAGATGTTAGGTTTTCATCTTATTGTAAAATTTTCAATGTTTAGTTTAACATAATGAAGTAGAATGTCTTCTTGGGCATCATCTTTGTGAAAATATGATAATTTATATAATGCAGTAAATACACTAATATACTAAAAGATATGACTGCATCAGAATTTGTCTACAATTTCAAAATAGAACATATTAAAACACTTATTTTAATCATAAAATTTGTGCAAAACTTATTTAAATTCTATTCAGGCAAAAATTTGCGTTTGTAGCTCTTGCGTTTGTGTACTTGTTGAGGACAATCTCGTTTGATGCTTCAGCAGTAGTCTGCTCATCACTAACAGCTCCAAGATTTTTGGGCAACTTATCAAGGTGACTGTTCAGGAAGTGAATCTTAATACTCATGGTACATCCAATGTTGAGGAAAGCCAATAGCATCCTTTGAACCAGAAGTTCAAAGTTTTTTGCTTTTTTATTGCTAAGGAAGTTCTTTGTAACTGCCACAAAAGACTGCCATGCTGCTTTCTCCTCCTTATTCATCTTCCTGGCAAATTCTTCATCACGTATGAGGATTCAAATTTGAGGTCCATCGAATACACCTGCTTTTATCTTCTCGAAAGACAAGGCAGGAAAAGCAGAAATAATATGTTGAAAGCATTCACTTTCTCTATTCAAAGCCTGAACAAATGCTTCATTAACCCACATTTGATGTGAAGTGGGGACAAAGTGATCCTGTCTCGATTAACTACAGGTTCATTCACACTATTTGCATCCTTAATTCCAGAGCTTCACGTTTCGGTCACTCCTTCTGTGTCCAGTGTTTCTCCTGAGCTCGGCTATCCCACAAACACAGAAAGTAAGGATACTTCATTAAACTTCTCTATTGTCCTAGCAGGAAACTTACCATTTTAAGATCCACACAAATGATGCAGTTATGCTCCTCATACTTCAGGAAGTCGAGGACAATTTTTATGTCATTCTTACTAAGTCATTCAATTCAGGTTGGCTAAACTGCTCAGAGGTTACTAACTGCTTGGCATCAGAAGAAGACCCTTCAGATTCTACAACCATTTTCTCATTTATCTTTTCAAAATACGCTTTATCACCATGTTCACTTTTTTCATCCTTAGAAGAAGTAAAACCATTGAAAACTAGAACCGGGAGTATTTCAGAGTGTGGGATAGGTCGTATTGCTGAAGAAATATTAGGATATGCAATCATATGCCGTTTTTACTTGCCGATGCCCTTTGCATGGTTCAGACAGAAATAACAGTCACTGCTGTGGTCCTTAGGTTCACGCCAAACCATGGGAATACCAAAAGGCATTCCTTTGCATTTTCCTTTTGTCCAGTCACGAAGCATTTTCTCACAATTATGACACACAATATGAGGAGCCCATTCTTATCTTGATTGCCAAGGGGAACTTGAAAATAGGCAATATATGCACATGTCACAAATGATGAAATATTGCACCTTTGATGTGTAACAGCGACATAGATAACAGAAGGTATCGGGACTATTCTTACATTTACGCCTACTCAAAAAAGCCATGATTCAATCTTAAAACAAATCAGAGGGTGTTTTTATCAGATAATAATTTTTTACATTTAAAAACAACTACAGCCCTGGCCAATTGGCTCAGTGGTAGAACGTCGGCCTAGCGTGCAGGAGTCCCGGGTTCGATTCCTGGCCAGGACACACAGGAGATGCACCCATTTGCTTCTCCACCCTTCCCCCTCTCCTTCCTCTCTGTCTCTCTCTTCCCCTCCTGCAGCCAAGGCTCCATTGGAGCAAAGTTGGCCTGGATGCTGAGGATGGCTCTGTGACCTCTGCCTCAGGTGCAAGAACAGCTCTGATTGCAACAGAGCAATGCCCCAGATGGGCAGAGCATCGCCCCCTGGTGGGCATGCCGGGTGGATTCCGGTCGGGCACATGCAGGAGTCTGTCTGACTGCCTCTCCATTTCCAGCTTCAGGAAAATACAAAAATAAAAATAAAAAAACCAACCAAACAAACAAACAAAAAATAATAAAAAAATAGAACAACTACAATTATGTAAAAGAGATGTTTGTAAAACATTAATTGCCTTGTGGTTATGTTCAATTCAAGAGTCATTGCCCTTTCGCTTCAATTTAAGAACCAATGCATGCCATTAACTATAAGAAAAATAAATTAAAATTGCATAAAAACTAAAGCATGCACCAAAAAATGGATTTCGGATTTGGAATCAGAGATGCAGAGGTATATAAAAATAGTTTTAAAACCTCATGCAACAGAAAATGAAAAAAAAAGTGTTCCCCAGTAATATCAATAGCTCATGCCTTTTACTGCAGAGTAGTATTTCATGGTATGGTTACCACATTTAGCCAGTTACTATTGGCAGGCATTTGGGTTCTTTAGAAGTTCGGGCTATGATGAATAGAACTTTTATAAACTTTGGTGTGCAAGTTTTTGGGTGAATATAAGTCTTCATTTCTCTAAGACAAATGTTCAGTTGTGCAACTTTTGGCTCATTTAGTGGTTGCACATATAGTTTTATAAGAAAACACTAGATTATCTTCTAGAGTCTGTAGCATTTTGCATTTGCCACCACCAATACATGAATGGTCCAGTTTCTACACATCTTTGTTCTATGCCTTGCAGATTTTATCCTTTTCTAAAAATACTATTATATTTTACTCTTAATTTTGTGATGTATTTTTTTATATCAGGTATAAGCTTTAGGTCAAGGATTGATTGAATGAATGATTGATTGATTGGTTGATTTTTGTGAATGGCTATTTGATTGTTCCAGTATGAAGTGTTCCAGTACATTCTATGAAATGATGATTCTTTCATCCATTAGATTGTTTTCGTCTTTGCCAAAAATCAGTTGAGGGCATTTGTGTGGATCTAACTGTAGCTCTTTTTTTTTATCTGATGTGTTTATCTTTCTGCTAGTACTAGACATTTATGAGTAATGTACCTATATAATTTTTTAATCAAGAAGACCATTCCTTCCACTACATTATTCTTTTTCAATAATGCTAAAGCTGTTTTTTTTTTATCTTCAGTACATTCTTTAGAAAAAGCTTATATACATCTTTAAAAATGTGTTAGAATTTTGATAGGAATTTTATTAAACTTTTATTAGATTTGGGAAGAATTCATATCTTTCTCTGTTAAGTATTTCAACTGATAAACATGGTGTGTTCCTCCATTCATAAAGATCTTCAATTTTCTTCATCAGTGTTCTCTAGATTCCCTATTTTTGGAGAAATTTTAAATGGTATTATATTTTTAATTTTATTGTCCACATATTTATTGTTAGCTATATAAATAAAACTAATATTTGCATGTTTATGTTTATCTTGTATCATACAACCATACTGACCTTAGTTATTGATTTTAGGAGGTTTTGGTTTCTAGATTTTTTTTTAGAATACTGAGCATTGTTTTATGTAGACAATCATATTCATTAGAAATAAGGAAAATTTTTCCCCCTTGCTATTACAATATATTTGTATCTTTTTTCTTGCTTTATTCCACTGGCTAGAGCTTTCCACACTACCTTATGGAAAAGTAGTCATTCTTTCACTATTAAGTATGTTAATTGTAGGTTTTTTGTGTATGTTCCATACCAAAATAAAAAGGTCTTCTCTACTCCTGTTTATGTGGAAGTATTTTTAATCATTAAAATTTGTCAAATTTTGACAAATGTTTTTTCCTGCATCCATTGATATGAATGTATGAATTTTTCCTTCTATAATCTATTAATATGGTGGATTACCTTGATTCATTTTCAAATACTGAATCAGCTTTGCATCACAGGAATAAACCCAGCTTGGTAATGGTTAACAGTTACCAAGCTGTTCCTATTATCTTTTACATACTGAGTCAGCTCTAGTAGTTTCCATTTTTTAAGGATATGGTGCATTTCATCAAGTTGTTAAATTTATGTTTGTTAAATTGTATATATAGTATGCAACAAGAATCTTGATGTCTTCAGGATCTGCAGTGAGAACTGTTTCTCTTCATTCTATTTGTAGTTCTGTTTTCTCTCTCTATCTAAGAGATAATTAGTTTTGGAAAACATTTCAAATCATATCATTTTTTAGAAAAAAAATCATTCTTTGTTTTGTATATCGTCTCTTATTTTTTATTACGTATTTCATTGTTTTTTGCTCATCTTTTTAAAATTTTCTTTCTTAATCTTGTTTTGAGTTTATATTTCACTTCTTTTTCTAGGTTCTTGTAGGTGAATGTTAGATAATTAATTTCGCTTTTAAAAAATCTTTATCAAAAGAAAATTTAGTGTTGGCCCTGGTTGGCTGGCTCGGTGGTAGAGCGTCTTCCAGGCATGTGGATATCCCGGGTTTGATTCCTGGTAAGGGCACACAGTAGAAGTACTCATCTGCTTCTCCATCCTCCTCCCTGTCCTTACATTCCTGGCTCCACTGGCCTGAGTGCATCAGCCCCACATGCTAAGGGTAGTTCCTTAGAACCTCTGCCTCAGGTGCTAAAAATAGCTCAGTTGTGAGCATGGCCCAAGATGGGCAGAGCATCAGCCCCAGACGGGGGTTGCCGATTGCCTGGTGGATCCCGGGCAGGGCATATGTGGGCGTGTGTCTTCCTATTTCCCTTCCTCTCACTAAAAGTTAAAAAAGAGAGAAAAAAAATTAATGCTTTACCTGTACTGAATAGATTTTAATATGTGGCATTTTCATTTCCATTCATTTCAATGTATTTCCCTGGGTGTTTGTTCCGCTTTGGCTCTTGAATCAATAAGGAATATGTTGTTCCGTTTGCAAGTGTTTACAGATTTTTTTGTTGTTTTTTTGCTATTGATTTCTAGTTTGATGCCATTGTAATTGGAGGACATGGTCTGCACAATGTGTCAAGGGTCGCTTTATTATTCAGAATATGATCTACCTTGCTGATTTTTTTGGCACTTGGAAAGAATGTGCATTTCGCCGTGCTTGGTGAAGTGTACTAGAAGTCTTGATTAGATCCCGTTGGCTGGTGATGTTGTTGAGTTCTTTCATATTTTGCTGCTTTTCTGTCCAGCTGTTCTCTCACAGTTGAGAGAGAAGTGATGTGCTTTCCATCTATAATTGTGGATTTGTCTGGTTCTCTTTTTAGTTCCATTAGTTTTGCTTCACATTTTGTCCTGTTTTTTGTTCAGTACATACATAGTTAGCATTAGGTTGAGTTTTTGTTTTTTAACCTTTTTTCATTATATAACGCCCCTCACTCAACCTGATAAATCTCTTCATTCTGAAGACTATCTAATATTAATTATAATTGCAGCTTATTTGATATTAACATAGCCACTCCTGTTTTTATTTTATTATAATAGTCATGATATAGCCTTTTCAATCCTTTCACTTTAAAATTACCTACATCATGATATTTGAAGTGCATATCCTGTGAATCATGAAGGCGTGCTAATTAATCCAGCTGCCAATCACCTGCTTTTGGTAACGATGCAATTATTAATTGGTTAGTGCCCCAGTCTGACAATTTAGTTTGTTCTAGATTTGGTCTTTTCTCCCTCTCATTTCTCTTTCCTTTTCTTGCTTATCAGAAAGTTACTCAAACATTTTTGAATTTCATCTTTATTTATCATAATGTGTTTGGTTGTAATATTTTGTATAGCATTTTTCCTGGTTAGGCAAAGTATTACACTATGTACACATAAGTTATCACAGGCCAAAGGTGTTCTCACTTCACCAGTTCGAATGAAGCATAGAAAGTTTACTCCCTTTAAATTCCTTTATTACATTTTATTTATAATATAATGACTTAAAAACATTCCTCTATGTAGACTTAGAAACCTTTCAGGTTTTGAATTTTAGCTTCAATAGTCAAACATAATTTAAAAATTCAAGAGGAGAAAGAAAGCCTAATGTATACCCCACATTTTTGTTTGCTGCGTTCTTTGCTCCTGCCTGCACTTTCAGAGTTTCTTTGTAAATTTTCCTTTCTGCTTAGAGGACTTATTTTAGTCATTCTTTAGGCTAAGTCTGCTGGTGACAAATTGTCTTAGTTTTCCTTCATCTGACGGTGTCTTTGCTAACCTGTCAAATGTAATTGATATTCTCACTGGCTTTAGGATTCCGGATTTGTGTTTATATTTCCTTCAGTGCTGAAAAATATGATGCCGCTTCTTTTTGACATCCACGATTTCTGATAAGAAATTCCCTGTCATTCAGGATGTTTTTTTCTAGTAACTAATGGGTTGTTTTCCTCTGGATTTTATACTGTTTTTGTGTCTATTTAACAAATAATTTCAGTTTAATTTGTCAATTTCTTAATGAGACAACATTTAATTTTTACCTCCCTACCATAAATTAAGTACCTTAGTAATTTCAGAGGCGGTTTTTTTTTTTTTGTTTTGTGTGTGTGTGTGTGTGTGTGTGTGTGTGTGTGTGTTTTGTTTTCTTTGCCACTGGGTGATGTTTATTGTAAACCCTCATGGGGTAAGGACGGGATGAGGAGGCCGACCAGGGCAGGGAGAGATTCTGTTTGCAAAATCCTCATAATGCTGTTAGATAAGATGATAATTCAAGCATCATCCTCGATTTATTTCAAGTGTGAGTGCCCGTATGCCCTTTGGGGCTCGAACTGGAAGGCTAGTCTTTGCTCAGAATGATTTGTATTTCAGGAGATTTCGTTCCTCTGTCCTCTTGCAACTCCCAAATCTTACTGAATATTTAATATAGAGACAGAGGTTGCAAACATACAAATATCATTTCCCCGTTATTACATTTTATGAAATTAAAGTGGCCAGGGAGCTGAGCGAGGTCGCTGCCAGCTCGATTTACGGGGTGTTGCAAGGGCTGGGTTTTCGATCCTAATTTCAGCTTGGCTACTGACTGTGATAAACACGCTGGTGTCAGTGGCTCGTTCTCTGGTTCATCACATTGAAACAAGAATGATAACGCTTAAAAACTAAGTTAGTGCAGGGTTATATAAAGTGTAATGAAACCACATGTAGTGTATCCAGCAAAATTACCTGTTAGTTGCTGAATACTAAATTCCCTTTCTTTTTCTTCGTGAAATATAAAAGTCGTTGGCCAGGCTTCTGGCTGATGTAGTTCACGTGTGGATATTAGTAGTCCTATTTGTGAATCTCCCTCAACCTGCAAAAACACACACAGGCCACGTGCACACACACACGCACACAGACACGCTTTAAGTTTATAGAACTCATTTTCTGTCTCACAGAATTTTCTGACAACTTTGAATTGTATAAAATGCCCTTGTCAATTTAGAATGTGTAACTTTTTTACATTTGGATACAGCATAATGCCAAATGAAATTTATATTCTACCTATAAGTAGCCATGTAAATCTCAGTATGTACTATATATATTTTTACTGATGCTGTATGCATTTATTGATATTATCTTAAGAAAATCCATTTATTATGCTTATTCAATGACTATAATTTTAGAAGATAGATTGTTCTTCTATGTATCTGTGTGATCTGAAGAGCGTGGTAAAAAACAATGCAACCATCCATTGTTTCTCAGTGGCAGTGGATTAAAGACATCTCAAACTCCTCATGTCCTAAATCAATTTCATAACCTTTGCATAAAACTTACTAAGCTGAAATTTACCTTATTGGCATTGACATGCCCCAATTTTCTGATCCTTAAATGTTGCCCTATCCCTCCATCATGAAGTCAATTACCTGTTAGTTATTTCTTTAACATGTATTTAACATCCAAGCTGTCATTCTCTTTAAAATTCCCACTACCCTCATTCAGCTTCTCTTTGAATTTCACCTGAATCATTGCATTCATTTTTCATGAACCTCCTTGCCTCTGGGTTATTCTCTTCCAATCTCATACCCTTTTCTTAAAAAAATTACTTCTGATTAGTTGCTCAGAGATTCAGAGCACTTCCTCTGATCCGTGGGTGCAGCCCTTTTGTAATGGGACTTCAGCTCTTCTCCCCTTAGGGCTCTGTTCCCCCGGCTTGCATCCGGGCTGCCACTGTGACTTATTCTGGAATACAGAATGCGGCAGAAGCGTTGGCCACTTCAGGTTTATACCTCAAGAAACTGTGCACCTCTTCTTTTTCTCTCTTCGATCCCAATACTGTGATACAAGGCAGCTCAAACTGGCTTTCTGGAGCATGAAACTGTGGGGCAGAGACAGACTGACCCCGCTTCACCTTCTAGAGTGGACAGCCCCATCATGAGCCACCGTCCCATGGCAACTACATCACAGCTCCCTGATAAGACTAAAAGAACCACCCAGTGGTATCCAGGACGAATTGCTATCCCTCACAGTCTCGAGCAAGTCAAATGGTTATTGTTTCAAACCGCTGAGAATTGGTGTGGGTTTCATCCAGAGATAATAAAAGTAATGTAGACATTGGTGCTCAGAAGTGGGTGTCGCTCTAACAGAAATCTCAACTTTGTTACATTAGCTTTGGGATTGGTGACAAATGGATGCCATTGGCCAAACCTAATATTGTTGATGAAGGCTGGTCAATGGCCTGTTGAAGTTTGGGGAAGGGAAAGTCTATGTTAGGGAATAGTTGGCAAAGCTGTCTATGTCTGGTAATTTAGAATAGAGAATCCAGCTGAGGTGATCTATAAACACATATGGAGTGTGAATGGGATTTTCTGTATATTAAAAAGTATAGTGAGTGATAAACTAAAAAAAAATCAAATTTTCAATAGAACAGATAGTGTGATGAATCTTAGTATTTACTAATTTAGAAAATAACAGTTTTTCCTTCTAGATACTCCAGGCTGCAAAGGAAGATTAATTCATACAGATGGAAACCGGGATGTGGCCATGAAAATTTTAGTCGAGACCTCAGAGAGATTAAGATGATGCTGAGTAGACATCTCAACTAGGTGAAAGGCTTCTGAAAATATTCAAATTATTGTTCAACAGCACCCAGGCACAACACCCAAATTAGAAAGAGGCCAGTCTCCTAAAGAATTTTTAGTTTAAATTTGCCTAATGAAATTATATATATAAATATAACCTGATACAAATATAGCATTTAATGTTTATAAGATAATTTTAAAAATGGGACTTAAAAGAAAAAAAAAACAAGGTTGACAATGAAATGAAAACTGGGTTTTCAAACTTCTATAAGCTAGAAAGTGCCTGAAAAAAAGCTGTTTGGCTTTAATAAATATGTTATTTCTTATAAATATGAAAAGATGTCTTTAATCTAAACCAAAAAACCAAATAACTTTTCTAAAAGTTAAGGAAAATCATTCATCAGAAAATCCTATGAGAATGACAACTTCATCCTCATTAAAAGAATATTTCCTCTCCTTAAAGGAGGTGGGGATCATCTGATGTCACGTGTTCGGCTGGGTTTCAGAACTACCAATCATCAGTTCCCCGCCCACTTGGAACGCAGTACTGTCTGGTGAGAATCTCGGTTGAAGTCCAGAGAGAAGAAGAGCACAAGGTGCAGGAACAAACTGAGACTCAATTCATGCTCTTCCCCCCACCTGGAGCGTATCACGGTAGCCTCGTGAATAACCCTAGACAAACTCCAAGAGGAGAAAATACAAAATAAATTCTGAACCAATGGCTCTTATCTGAAGCTAATATGTTTTTTTGTTTGTTTGTTTTTTGTTTTTTTGTATTTTTCTGAAGTTGGAATGGGGAGGCAGTCAGATGCCCGCATGCACCAGACCAGGATCCACCAGGCACGCCCACCAGGGGGCGATGCTCTGCCCATCTGGGGCGTCGCTCTGTTGCAACCAGAGCCATTCTAGCGCCTGAGGCAGAGACCACAGAGCCATCCTCAGCGCCTGGGCCAACTTCGCTCCAATAGAGCTTTGGCTGCGGGAAGGGAAGAGAGAGACAGAGAGGAAGGAGAGGGGGAGGGGTAGAGAAGCAGATGGGCTCTTCTCCTGTGTGCCCTAGCCGGGAATCAAATCCAGGACTCCTACACACCAGGTCGATGCTCTACCACTGAACCAACTGGCCAGGGCCTGAAGCTAATACGTTTTGAGAAAGTCTTTTATGTGGTACCCTCATCCACGATAATAGTTATTGCATTATTTCTTATCTAATTTTTTTGCAAGTATTTAATTGGGTCTTTTATTAATTTTATAACTGCTTTGTTTATTCTCATAAACATCTATCTGATTTTAACACTTTCATAGTAAACACTTCTGTTCTTTTTTTATTTTTTTAATTTTTTTTATTTATTATTTTTTTGGATTAATTTTAATGGGGTGACATCAATAAATCAGGGTACATATATCCAAAGAAAACATGTCCAGGTTATCTTGTCATTCAATTATGTTGCATACCCATCACCCAAAGTCAGATTGTCCTCCATCACCTTCTATCTAGTTTTCTTTGTCCCCCTCCCCTTCCCCTCCCCCTCCCCCTCTACCTCCTCCCCTCCCCCTGCCTCCCGTAACCACCACACTCTTGTCCATGTCTCTTAGTCTCGTTTTTATGTCCCACCAATGTGTGGAATCCTGCAGTTCTTGTTTTTTTTCTGATTTACTTATTTCACTCTGTATAATGTTATCAAAATCCCACCATTTTGTTGTAAGTGATCCGATGTCATCATTTCTTATGGCTGAATAGTATACCATGGTGTATGTGTGCCACATCTTCTTTATCCAGTCTTCTATTTTTTTTATAGTGATTAAAGCCTTTAAGTAAACTCTTGGCCAATACAGCAAGAATCCATAAAAGAGTAGTGTCCTTATATTTCTTATCTAATTTAATTAAGTCCTTGAGTCAGGTGCCCGATGATTCACATTTATAATAATACTACGTCCTTAAACTGTACCCTTCTTTGTTCTTGCTCTGCAAAATGTAATGGTTCTTTAATATTGCAAGTATGCCTGCATTCTCACTGTCATATTTAGTACTTTCTGTCTTTTCCTGTTCAATCCTTCAAGGACTGTTTTCCGGAAGCTACATGTCACATCATTTACAAGTCCCCTCTGACTTTATAACTCACACATTTATTAAAAAATACTTAACATGTTGATAACCATCATCTATGTGGTAAATTATATAATATTATCATCTGAATATTCACTTTATGGCACTCATAACCTTTGAATTAGTGTCAATAAAACATCTGCATTAGAATAGGAAGTTAAAGGAATTCTTTGAAGTTACATCTGCTATATTCTACTTGTAACTCTTATATTATCGTTTTTCCCTGGTGCACTAAAAACATAAGGTCCCTCTTCTCTTTTCATCATGTAATTAGTCTCACTTTTGATTTAACTTCGATTTCGACAAAAGAGTCATATTACTAGATTTCAGAGTCTATTTCAATGCTGAATAGATCAAGAGGAATTCTCACAAGTCATCAGTTCTCTTAACTGGCTTGATGTGGCTGCTATTTAAGCAGTGCAGCAAGAGTTAGGAAAGCACTAGTTTTACAACCTCTACTGTATAAAATTACTATCTACTACAGTCCATTGAGTTTCATCAAGAAAAATTTCCTTTAATAAGAACAATAAGTAACTTGCAAGCTGGTAAAAGCAGTTTTTCAACTAACTAAATCATGACAATGGAAATAAATTCTTACATGGTTGGTGAAGTATATTTTTTATAGTAAGATGCTTTCTCAAGCTTATTAAGAAAAGAGAGACAGCCTTTTTTTTGTTGTTCTTAGTGATGGGTTTATCCAACCATAAAAGATGCATTTCCTTGTATTTATCATTTTATTCTGCTGATTATTACCAACACAGTGAGCTGGTAAATGAAAATTCTAATTTGAATATTTTTGGGAGCAGATTAAAAACAAAGTTTGATAGTTTTTAGATCATTAAAATAAAATGCAAAATACAGCTTGTAAAAAATACTTCATTAAATAGAAAAGAAATAAAAATATACACAAAGAAGTACTGAAAATGGAAGATTATGAGACTGTGTTATACAAAAGTAAATGAAATAACTCTGTAGATTTTTTATATCAATGAATAGCCAGAGGACAGCTATTAAAATGTTGGGGAATGTTAAGAACATTTAAAATACAGCTTCCACAAAAGGTATTTTATAATGCCTCTGATTAGTTGTCTCCAGCTTTCAAATACTTTGACGATTACTCTCCTACTGTAAAACAGAAATATCTATTGGAAAAATATCAGCAGAAAGTTCAAATATCATAATTATTTCGTTAAAACTTTAGATTATAAAAATGACATTTTTATGACCCAAATTCTTTTTCCTCATGAATTTTTAGCTATAGTACTATGTTTCAAATAGAAATCATTAGGTATAATCATGGAAGGAAAAATATTATATCAATATATTCTTAAAACTCCAATTAAGATTTTTAACAACAAGATTTTATTTATTTTTAGTGATGAATGTAAATTTAGAGAGACAGTTCAGAGACAATTTGAATGAGGAAATCAGTCTTACCCATTCAAAATAATTTTAATAATAATTATGTACAAATATGTACTGGATAAATAGGGTTTGCATCTTGCCTTTAGAGGATTCTTGTTTAACAGTTGAAATACAAATAACGACTTCTTCACAAAGTGGAGCGATGTAATATTGTTAATTTTTACTGATATGTACATGTTCCATAGTCACTATCTTTTTTAGGAAAATCAAATTAGTACTTAGAAAATTAGAGAGCATGTTTTTTAAATTAGTTGATATTTTATGTGTATTAACAGAGTACCCAGAAAATTAATATGTGCTACTCTTATGTATCATTTTGTAAGGACTTGACTATTGCTGGCAGCCAGAAATATTGTCTCTTTCTAGACCTTTTGAATATTTAATATTTGTGGATGTAAAATAATTTTTGTTTTGAATGTCCATCACTGGGAATTAAAGATATTTTACAAATAATAAAGTAGCAACTGCAATATATAAGGCAAATAAAATACTCATTTTCAAGATTTGCTACAACTAATGAGAAAATAGAGTGTAGACAGTGAAACAATATTTAAAAGTATAATTATAATTTCATCTACATTTTATGATCAAATGTTCTCCCTGAGTAAGTTCCATGGCCCAGCATGACCCTTTGTCCACTAGAGTCTCTCTAGGTGAGAGGGGAGAAACCAGAAAAATACACGGGAAAGGAGCCGGCAGGAATATATGTGTCAACCAGTTGTAAATTAACTACATCTGACAGTTCTCTAAATGTTTGCTTGGAGCTGCTTGCAACACAAAGCAAGAAAAGCAGGATCTGTATGTTGCTAAGACCAGTGATCCGGAAACCCTTTGCTGACCCCACCGAAACTCTCTCTCCCCTCTTTTTGATCCCTGAGAAACCTTAAACAAAAGGAATCATGCTCCCATTGCTTAGATACTGTAAAGGTATATAACCTGTAAGGAAATCTAATTCGGGGAGCTTATGCTTTGGTGACATTAGCACCACGTGCTCCACTGGCTGCTATTATATTCTCCTTCCTCTATTAATTAAGTTGTCTGAGTGTCTCCTCCATCAGGTGTTGCTTCCTGTAAAGTAAGAAAGATAACCAGGAAATGAGAGTTGGTCAGAATAAATCAACTTAAAGAGCTGAAAGCAGTCAAGTGCTAAAATAATAGATTTGATGGTAAAAGAGTTAACAGAGGATAGTGATAGAAAATAATTAAGGGGAAGGAAGTTATCCCAGTTCAAAAGAAGGTTTGAGCATTAGTTCATCTCTCCCCCTTCTATTTCTCTTATTAGATTTCAAAATCTCATTCAGTTTCTCATCTCTCTTCTCCTTCTACCCATTCTAGGTTCTCTAGAATATGTGATAGCTAAAGCCACACTAAGCCTAAGAAAACAGCAATGATTAATAAATATCAAAATGATGTTTCACTTTCTTAGCAAACTTGGATAGGTGAATTATAGAAAATATCTTTAAGGAATGTTTTTAAAAGAAATAAGATTATAATGCATTCCACAATAATTGTACTTTTTTCTCATTTTGATTTTCAAGGTGGGAAAAACTCACTATGTATGTGTGAAAATATAAATGATTCAAATTTTAAATTTATTGGTGAAAAAAATTTATCACATTAAAAACATATCACATGAAAACCACTGTATTTCACTGTTTTAAAAGTCACTGTATTAAAAAAAACACACACACACCTAAAATATACAGAGAATATTTTGGAGATGTTGGATACATCTAGTCCCCTGAATGTCGTGATGGAATGTAGTACCATGGGTGTTTGAATATACTCATCAAATTGTACACATTAAATATTTCCAGCTCTTTGCATATCTGTTACACCTCAGTACAATTGTTTTATAAAATAAAAGCATTGTATACCAGAATAGCTACAATGGTGTTATAAAATCTTCAATGAAATAAAACTCATCTGAAATATGGTTGAGATATTTGTATGACAGAGGAAATGAGTTGTTTATAACTACTCATCCTCAAATTATTTTCAGTGTCAAGGAATAATTAAAAGCAAATCACAGTTTGTGTTATGTTAATATAGGTTACAATTTCAAGTCTAAACAAGAAAAGGATCTCAAAGGTTTCCAATGCCCTAAAATGGTCGTACTTATCCACGAATGTGTTGCTTCCCTGACTCACCAGTAGCCCATTGGTCACGCCCTAACTACCTAGTTCCCCTCAGGGGCTACAATGGAGCAGGCACCCAAAACATCTTACTGTCTGTTTGCTCCCTTAATGCAAACTGCCCAATGAAAGATAGGGGACTTTTGCAAGGTTTGCTTAGTATCTAGTGGGCGTAGAATTTATGGGGGATTGTGGGTCAATAATTAACTTTGACAGAGGAAAGGATGACTTTTTAAAATATTTTGTGAGTTTTCCTAAAATGTAGGGGAAAAACCCCGTATAAACTAAACATAATGAAAACCAAGTAGAACCACCACGGCCACTAATCTCACCGGGTGACCCTCTCCCAGCTCTAACACATGTTTTTCTAAGTTGGTCTATGTGACAACAACGGTACACCAGGAAACATAATGTGACACCTGTCACAGCAGTGTTATTAAAAATGTATCAGCCACGAAATCATGAGAGTCGAGTATGGCATGAGCTGGAGCAGGTGATTCCTAAAGCCCTTTTGTGTTGTATCATTAGTGCCTGGATCACATGGGAGTTCATAAGGGGAACATTGGGGAGCCTAGAACAGTTGCAGTTTACCGTAGGGAAGTATTTTAATATTGTAACAACTCATACAAATGTATTGGTGCCTAATGGCCAAACATCAGCCTGGCAAATAACCAAGCATCTTTTGGCTTCACAAACACCATGTTGTTCTGTGACCATCACTGTAGAAATGTTGAGAAGGCAGCAATGAATAAAGCAACCTCGTGGAAAAAAATTAACACGATAGGATAAAATCTATGGTCTATGTCTAAAACTTCCTTTGTTTAAACGTGTATAGAGAGGGATAAGTCATTTCCCTGGAGAAGTTGAAAAAGTTGGGTCATAGAAATGAACACTTTAAATTGGTCTTGAAGAATGCCTATAAGTTTATTATAAAGAAGGGGAAAAAATCTTCCCCAATTAGTAAAATCTGAATGGAAAAAATGGACTTATTAGAAGTATTAGCCTATTGAACATAACTGACAGCTGTTATTGTATGTGAGAACTGGGATTGTGTTGGCTCTTGTATTGTATGTGAGTTTGGGGATTGGTGTGGAAAGTTCCTTTTGGTGGCATTACTGTCCCAAACATGAGCAGGGGATTTTGAGGAAGATAATGAACACGAGGAGATTCTGACTCAGATCATTCCATAACACTGACCTAGATTCTCAAGGCAGATTTAGAGATTCACTTATAAAAATGTGATGGCGTTACTGCATTATGCCAAAACTTCCTCACACGTTCTTCCCGTTACTGTCCAAATTAATTCCATATCATCAAAATTATTATTTAAATTTTCTGTGACCCAGTTTCCTCGGGCTTCAAGTGTGAATAAAATAAAATAAAATAAACTTCTTTATAGGTTTACTGTGAAAGTAGAACATTATAATAGCTATAAATTACACAGATTCCTCGTGAGAAGCTACTTCTTTCTCCAAATGCACTGTTCTCCTGGCAACAGAGTGAGCTGTCTGGAGAGAACAGAGCATCCGGTCACGTCTGTTCCTTTGCCAGTTTGGTATTCAGACATCTTAACGGCAAATGAAGGAACTGAGTCTAAGTTTAAAACTTAATTCAAGTGAGGGAAGAGGAGTTTCAGTATGAACCCAGACCTGAAAACTGTGGAAGCAATGTTTCCAGGGTTCCGAACAAGCAGAGATGTCGCTTAACAGAAGACTTGAGAATGCCCATTGATTCTTAAAGAGGAAGCCATATTTTACCACCTTTTAATACGAGCAGATAAATATAAGTCTTTAAGATCTGAAGTGATTAGAACTATCAGGTCCGTTTCCATCAGCAGATAACAGTAGCTGCTCAGGACCAAAGCGTTCTGTCAATATTATCTCTTGACCATGTCTCCAGTCTGTCTTCTGTTACTGCTGTGTTCTAAGTTACCATAATCTCTCACCTGGGCAGGTACAATAGACTCCCTTCTGGGCTCATCCCATTTTTATTCCAACATCAGTTCATTCTCTGTCCTGTAGTCTGTGTCCTAAAATATGCCAGCAGTTATCACATCGCTAGACTCTTTAAATCTCTCGAGAGGCTTCCGGCGGCTTCAGAGATTAGTCACCAAAGCCCTGCGCCATTGGTGGCTGGTTTTCCACGCCAGCCTCTCCCCTTGCCTCGCAGGGACTCCTGCAGACCTGCGCTCGCAGCCCCTCTGGGTGTCATTCACTCTCCGCCTGCCCCATATTCACACTCCTCACCCACCGCCCTTCTCGGAAACCAGCCCTGCTCTTTCGCCATCTTGATTGTCCAGGTTTTGATTCTAAGGAGCAGTTTCCAAGGCCAAACTTTTCTAATCGCCCCTTAGCCCTGCAGCCAGGGGGCATACCCGAGTACATTGGGTAAAAAGATCATTGCAGCTGAGATATTAGCTATGGTTACTTTATATTGCTTAATCATCTTATATTAAATTGTTTTTTGTTAATTGTGTTTTTGATATAGTACTTCTTTTTTTCACTTCTGTACTCCCTATTATTGATTTTTTTAAATGTAAATTTCTCTTTTCAACTGTTTGCTCTTTGAGGAAAAATACTTATTTAATTTTCTTTCTTGCCTCTGTTTTCTCACCCGCCTACATCTGTGAGTTGCATTTTCTGTGATTCATATTCTTTATTTGATTTTATTTTACTTAACCCTGTGGTTATAAAACTTAGCCCTACAAAAATTTTGGGTGAGTAAAAACTGAAATAAATATATATCAAGGCTACATGGAAAGTAATTATTTTTCACTTTCTCTACCAAGCTAAATTAGAACTCCTAGAAATTCACACCAGATTTTAATATATCAATCATGTTTTGCTATTTGTGAGACTGAGAAGCCTATCTAAAAATTCAGTGACATGATTGAAAGATCATCAGTCAATTTCATAGTTGATTGGAAAATGTAATGATTTCTAAAAAAAAAAATGCTAAAAATAACATTATTTTTTAAAGATTTTTATTTATTAATTTTACAGAGAGAGGAGAGGTGAAGAGTGAGAAGTATCAACTCATAGTTGCTTCAGTTCCATTGTTCATTGGTTGCTTATTGTATGTGTCTTGACTTCAAACCCAAGGTTTTGAACCAGTGGCCTCAACATTACATGTCAATAATGTATCCACTTGTCCTCCAGAGGCTAAGCTGAATTTAACATTTGATAATTTTTTTTTACCATATATTGGATTGTTAAATTTGGCATTAGTCCTACAATTTTATTTTTCTTCTGGATAAAAATCAATTTTTTGTGCAAAGTAGAAATCATATGGCTTTATGCCACAGAATTCCCAAACAGCTTAGAAATAGTATCCTGGTTAAATAAAACTAGCAGAACTTCAGCTCAACAGGACATCTTCTATCTATAGATTTTCACTAAGAATTTTAAGGGGAGTTGATGACTTGGAGGTGAACACTTTAAAATAGAGTATAAAAACTGAAATTAGAATTCTTCTGTCTCTTTATGTATTATTATCCTCTATTAGAAAAAAAAGCTTGAGAAATTTGCTATATAATCTATTTTAGTGAAGGATGTATTTCACATAAACTTATGAGGTTAAAATAAATAACACAAATGCCAGGAGGCAGATAGAAAGACATTTTTTACTATTTACAAGTAGAATAACCTACAGGAATGCTTTGTCTTTGTCAAACTACTGAACAAGCAAGTATTTTACCATCATGTGTTATAATCTTCTGATTTAAAAAAAAAATACCATATAAACTATCATTTGTATCTCTAGCATTGGGCAGAATCTCTCTATAAGTTGCAAGTTGTACTTCAAAATTCCTGCCAGAGACATTTAGACCACGTTAAGTCTTATCTATGTCTGTTTTGTTTATGAAATAACCAACCACCAAGTCTTCCTTGAATGTTTGCTGGACTGTTGTGTGGTTTCAGGATATAAATGGGTGATTTGATTAACAGGAAAGGAAACACTGATGAACCAGACATTTTGTTCCTGACTTAAATTCATTCCAGTAACTTCACCAAAACCCAGTTATGATAAAATTTATTGAATTTATTAATTGCTAATCAGAAAAAATTTTAGGCTTTGGTTTATTGCTTATTCACAGTTCATATTAAGCATATAAACTACAACAGAATACTGAACAATTAAGGAATCATATTTTTTAACCTTAAGAAAGGAAAACAATGAAAATATAGATGACATTTATGATTCATTAAAGTTATAGCAGAGACTTAACAATTTTAAAAGAAGATAAGTACATTTAAGGCTATTATCTTACACGAACAAACCATTATTCCCATCTGCTAATTATATATTGATAGTCTCATTTACTTATATACAAGCATGTCTCTGCAAGAACTCTCTCTCTTTCCATTCCTCCCAACCCCTTTACACATGCACTCGTTATATTCTAGGCACTATATTCTAGGCACTATGCAGTCAAAAGAAGTAGTGAAGAGTTTATTGCAAAAATAGGAGAGAGTCATTTTTAATAAAGTGATGAGTTTTGCAAAACGCATCTATCTAGATAAAGGTAGACAAGAAGGTTTTGCAATTCATGAAACTAGATCACCAACTTACACCATTCGCAATAATAAACTAAAATGGATTCAAAAACTCAAATGTGAGTTGCAAAACATAAAAATTCTAGGGCTGAGACTCAGAAGGGCAGCCGTGGAAACATGAGGAAAGGTCACCAAGAGCAAAGATGTGTCATTAGAGACCAGGGCTAAGATCATCCACACCCTCGTATTCCCCATTACTATTCACAGATGCGAAAGTTGGACAGTGAAAAAGGCTGATAGGAAAAAAAAGGATTCATTTGAAATCTGGAGGCAGAAGAGAGCTCTCAGGATACCCTGGACGACCAGAACGATGAACAGTTGGGTCCCAGAGCCAATGAAGCCTGAAACATCACTGGTGGCTCACGTGACACAACTTGGCTGTCCTGCCTCAGGCCTCTGATGAGAGGCAGGGTTCTTTAGAGAAGACAGTAATACTGGAGGGGAAATAGAGGCAGCAGGAAAAGAAGGAGTCCAAATAGAAAAAGGTTGTCCTCATAAAGGAGGCTGTAGGTATGAATGTACGGGACCTGAGCAGAGTTGTTGAAACCAGGACATTGGGGACACCACTCATTCATAGGGTCACCAAGAGTCGGAGCTGATTCTGTGGCATGTAACACATACCTGGACATGTACCTAATGTAAGGCTACTGAGAGTCCATTCTAAGGCTCTCGGAGAAATTCTGAGGAAATGAAATCTGTCTTCCTGCTAAAGATGCTTAGCTAGTAGGAATTTGACCTGAAGGTGTTGATGGTTGTCCTGCCAAAGGAAAGAGCGGAAAATGCATTAGGATAAAGCTAATGTTATAAAAGGAAACAAATTCCAGAGATATTTGCATAGAGTATCAAATTTTGTGCACAGCAGAAGTCAGCTTATCCACCCGATATTTTTGTATCAAAAGCCTTCATTTAACAAACATTTCTTAGGTGAGGATACTCTGCCAGGTAATATGCAAGATAATTGGAACAAAGTGATAACATGCACCTGTGACTTTGACAGGCTCTCCAATGAATATGGACAGATACATAGGAAGTAAGTTCATTAGAGTTTTGAAATGTTATGAGACAAATATGTTTAAAATACAGAGAGATAGATCAGAATAGTCAAAACAATGTGAAATAGTAAGAAAAAGCTAAATAAAGTTTAAACTTTATTGAATTTCCAATAAGCCATCATAAAGCAAATTTCTTTAGAGGATGGATTTTCTGTAAAATAAAAAGTTTAAAAAATAGACTGGACATGAAGAGTAGAGTTCCTGTTTTTAAAAAAATCACACAAGTGTTTAATTTTTCATGTTACTATAACTCTAGAAAAACTTTGTGTGTAACCTTTTGATTTATTTCTTTGACTTGTAAGTAATTGGACATTCAGACTGCCTACATACCTCCTAGATTAAAAAAAAGATCACATTCATAATAATTATTGCAAAAGAGAGAACTCCAAAAGCTGCTTATGTTAAACCTATACTGGCAAACAAATAGGGTTTGTGGAAAATAATACATTAGCTTCTATAGTAACTTGCAGAAGTAAAATTTATAGATTTGGAAATAAAGATGTTTTCTTACTAACAGCAAATGAAAATGGCAATTTTGGTTCATCAGATGACATACACATGTGTGAAGAGTAGCTCTAAGTAATCACACTATTGTTATTTCATGGTCTAGAAGCAAAACAGAGGTTGGAATTATAAAATTGCTGCGAAGATGTTTCATTTCTAAAACTGTAATTAATGGAATATGTTATAGCTAAATCTATTAACTATTCTAGTAAACATATACTAAGACATATTTGATGCCTCAAAATAGTATTGTTAATAAAATAATAGTCACTTATTATATTATTTATTAAACAGCAAATTCTAAATGGCTATTAAAATTTAATCAGTACAGGTTTTTAAGAATTTTAAATAATTATTCATATCAATATATTTTATTCTGAATTAGGAAAAACATTAAATTAAATGGCTTAGTACAATCAATATTTCCTGATAATTTAAGTGCAATGTGTGCACTCATTTTTGTTTTACATGTAGAAATCATATAACCTAAATATTGCCTATATTTTACATAATTATGATCTCAATCAACAGATAATTATGGTGAACACTTATTAAAGCATAATATATGTAACAATGTTTTAAATATTGGAAATGAGGCCAAAGAGAAGAAACACTGTTTTTTGACCTTCAGCAATAAGAAGACCAACATTGTAGTCAAAATAAGGGACACCAGTGATTGAGTTGCATTATTGTCCAAGCTTCTTGCTTGGAAGATATTTTTCAACATTTTGAGTAAAAGTTGTTCTATATATGTATATGTACATATATTTATATATGTACATAATATATATAACTAATTTAACTCAAAACATTAGAAAATATATTATCTAAAATATAAAATTCTCTGAGTGAGGTTAGTAGCATATAAAACATGATAATAACAGGTCAATGAACTTGAATACATAGCAGTAGAATTTGTTGAAAATAAAGCAAAGAGAGAAAGATAACTAAAGTTAATAAGCACAACTTCAGATACATGTCAGAAAATATTGATAGATTTATAATAAATAAAATTGGAAGCCTAAAAAGAAAAAATAATGTACTATTAAAAGTGGTTAAAATATTTCAAATTTGATGAAAACAAACCCCACCTATCCAAATAGCTCAACAAATTCCAAACAATATCAACAGACATATTTTTCTTCCCATGCAATGTATGAACAGCAGAATGTTTTGTAAACCTAGTAAAAGTTATAACATCCCCCTTTCTGATATAAAAGCCTACATGCTAAGACTGGGAACTTGAAAGGAGGAGCACTCTTACTGTATCTGTTATTATTTTATTATTTTACTCACAGTAGAAATCAAGGCCATCAGTCAAAAATAAATTAATTAATAAAGCTATGAAAATATAAAGAAAGAAAGAAGAAAATACTGTTACAGCAGATTTCACGTTTAGGTAAATAGAATCCTAAGGAACATTTTTAAGACTATAGAACTGCTAAATATCATTAGGATACCATAAGATGTAAAGTAAATATTAATAAAATCAAAAGTTTTTTTATGTAGCAGCAACACAAATCGTAAAATATTGTGATGTAAACCTTGACACCAAAGACAAAGGGGAGTTGTCAACCTAGATGATAAAATCTGCATAAATATATTCTCTCCTGAGTACACTTGCTTTGTTGACAAACAGTGACATGCAAGTAACTGAGTATGATATAAATATATATTAAAGTGAAAAATTACCTTAATAACTTATAGCTGAAACATCAGTGTCAATAAGCACTTATTTTTCACACATGGAAGGCCCATTGTTTGCAGCTTTCTTTCATGTTTTGATGTAGTAGTCCAAACAATTTTTTTTTGTATCTATACCATGTTTTATAGCTTCATATTGCTTGTATTCAGCGGAGGAACATAAAAAGAAAAAAACCTATAATGCCACATGCTTCATAAAATTTCATAACAGTGACACAATGACATCCCAAGTTATATTTCCATTGGTAGAACCCAATTACTGGTCACATCTAAATGGAACAGGGGTTAGAGGATATGGCCTGTCAGGAGAGTGCAGTTCTGCAAAAACTTTACACAACATTAGGACAAGTAGCTGTCTCTGTCACAGCACATGTTGGGAAAAGGTCACTGGTAATACTAAAAAATATACACAACACACACGTAGTATTACTCTGTGGATGAACTTTGAAATTTCACTCAACTGTCTTTACAGTGTTACCAAAGATTATTGTCTTTTTTTCTTTCCCCAATTTGGCTACAAGACTCAGTAAGCTTTCTAATTTAATTTTACTTTAAAATACATGAAAATAATAATATTCACAGGGACAATGAACTGATATTCTCATGGTGTGTCACCTGATAAGTCCTACAAGGCGAGTATGGGATTCTGAGGGGGGGGGGAGAGTAGATAGTGGAAGACAGACAAACACATACACATATGTATACATATGTATATAGACTCTCTTGTAATAGTAATAATAGGAGTCTATAAAAACCATATAAAACAATCATTTACTTTCAAAGGTTTTTTTTTTGGATAAAGGTAGAAATTCCAGAAATATATAAAATAGTCATATCTGCTTTCTGCTAACTTTCTGAAACCTAAAATCAGTGTTTCTAAAACTATTCAATCATAAAATATGATAAATGAAGAACCTATATATACAATTAAAATAGTGAAAATCTCATACTGGACAACTAGGTCTTTTATTATTAAGTATTCATTGTGTATAAGTAAAATATACTATAAAATTCAAAAATACATTATGTTACTATATGTACAAATCTAGGTTGTTAAAGTGATTAAGAATATGAGAGATTGTTTACAAGTATTAGCAAGCTACTCTGTAAATCTCATGTTATGCAATAACCAAATAGATAACTTGTTGAGACTCATGTAGTATAATAATTATATTGTAAGAAAATCACGGAAAAAGATTGCACTCTTTTCCTGGAATTTAAAGGTTTTCTTAATACTACATTGCTTTTCTTGTTTTTATAAGGTGTTTAGAAACATTTTCTTGTAGTGCTTTGTTCTATTTTAATTTGTTCAATCTGGGCTATAGTTCAGAAAAAAATCAGTAAGGCAAGCAATAATGAAGAATGATCCCCTGATATGGATCATTAATTGCCTTTTATGGCAACTGCTGGTTGGATATAAAGATTCTTTCAACTGTTTAGTGGTCAACTAAAGTGTGAGATATACTTGAGGGGTTGGAGGGTGATGTCATTTAACTTCATTCTATGGCCACCATTTCTAAAGTACATCTAAGTAAACCCAACATCCCCAATTCTCAACCAACTAATTGACTCACTGCTAATGTTTATCTCAAATTTATAATGTGCATAAGATTGATGCTATTTTAATTATTAAAGTATTTATGTACATTATTATAGGTTATGATGTCATCATCTACCCACTAATTTATCTTCTCCTATTGAAAAGTTCCAAGAAAAAAACCCCAACTTTGATTACATATGCTGAAAGATTTCAAGAAATAAGAGAAATGATATGTTTTTTCTTATATATTAATTTCTCATAAAGAAAAATCATTGAGACTGTTAAATAACTGGTAACCAAGACAAAAAGACTATTTTTTTAATGTATCAACTTTTGAAAGTAAATTGATAAGTTTTTTGAAATGGTTGATACAGAATGATCTTTGCAAAGAAGCATAATTATTATTCTTGCCATTATTAAAAATAATGACATGATGATAATAATATATCCCCTTCAGTAATAAAAAGTAGGTTGATATATTAGTTAAACAGATAATATAAATTATATGAGAAACAAAGGTAAAACAGTGATGAGCACACAAAAATGTTTGGAAATGTGAATTATATAAATATGGGCAGAGTTGGTTCGCAGTTTTGCTTTTATATTTTTTAAGTCAAAAACTTAAAAGAAAATCCTGTTATTTACATAAATTACTGCATTCAGAAGATAAAACATAGATATTTAAAATAATATCTCATAGAAAAGGAAAAATAATTTCTTCTCAACTTTCTTCCACTAAAATGTATTTTTTGATTAAATGAACAGTAGACTGTACTCAATAACATTAAATAAGAAAAACACAATTTATAGAACTATTACTAGAGGATAATTTATAGGTTGTTTTTAGATAGTTTCCAAGAAAAAAGATAAAAATACAGCAATCATAGTAGCTGTAATTAAACGTGCACTCCTTGTATAATGAATTATATATATATTAGAATATTTTACTGAAATTAATTTCACACAATGCATTTTATATGTGACCCAAATGAATGAAAATAATAAATATATACTCTCTCAAATAACTATTAGATGTGTAAATCTAACCTCCTAAAATAGAAGCAATACTATCCAGTTGGAATTTCTGAAAAGGCTGAACCAGTTGAGGCCTTTTCATGGACAACTTTGATGAAGTTTGGACTAAAAAAACACTATTTTCTTATTATGTAAGACTCTCAAAAAATTCTTCAGATCTGTCCTGAGATCTTAACTAGACCATGTAAAAATCCTTCTCTGGAGAAAGAGATGTAACCATTGGACCATAACTGTTTTCTACATGCTGGTGTCCCATTATAGCACATAGCCTCAATCTATCCTTTCAGAGGAGAGGAAAAAACATAAATCTGCAAATCCCTGCCTAACGTTTCTTTGTTGGAAAAGAATTCTATTTTTCATAGTTTGTGTATATTGCCTTTGTTTATAAATTAGAATCAACCAAGATGACATTTTCCTTTGTATCTAAAGAATGTGAGAGAAACTTGTAACTGGATTCCATAATTAGCCCAGCCTTTCTGTTTGGCAGAAAGTGGTAAAATGATCATAAATACCTCATGGTGCTCCCAGTGGGGTGTTGGCTGTCGACAAAAGCTATCAGATGTTCATTCAGCTCAACAACAGAAGTTCCAGGGTTCAGTATCGTTGTCATTGTCATGATCAGATGTCCTCTTCCTTCATTCAAAGGAGTAGACAAGTATAATAGCTAGGTAGTATTTGACAATGCATTTAGTACGTAAGTACTGAAGTGGTCTCTGACTCAGCATGCCAGAAAATTTTTAGCTCAATGCAGTAAAAATAATCCAAATATAGTTTATCACCAGTGGGAAAGAATCCCTAATTTTGACAGGCCATAGAGTTAGTACAAATATCTCTGTGTCAGTATTGGCATCCTTTTTGCTAGAAGTAGTTTTGAGCAGCCTTTTAATCAAAACAATTAGTATACACTTGGTTATTCTTTGCAGTTAGAAGACCAAGAAATATTTATTAGTGGGGGGATGATGGATAAGACAAGGTCCAATCAGATAAGGGGATACTAGGCAACGCTGAAAAGGAAGAAGTGCATTTTTATGCATATTTATAAAGCTATCATCAAGAGAATTACAATAAAAAGTATATAAAATATGTATATTATGCTACTACTTATCTAAGAATATACATATATTCATGTATATATAGAAGTTATATATAATGTGAACACTTTGGAGATTACCAGAATAAAAACTGAACTTCCTTAGACAGATCTTGTTTAGTACTTTTGATTGGAAGCATGTAAATATTTTATTTAAAATATTATTTTAAATATAACACTTAAATTTTTTTAAATGAAGCAAAATATTAGTATGTTGAATTCTTGCATAAAACATGGTGAAGACATTTTTTTCAAGAGAAGTTAAAATACAGTTATTTGGAACTAACTCCTTACTACAATGTACCTTAAAGGGGGAAAAATGACAAAGTAAACTATTAGATAATTCTTGGTAACAGTGTAGCTATCATTATTCTGAGACTATCTTGAATTTATTGTAAATGAATGCAAATAAACTATGTTGATGTCACAGCCAGGTGGGATTTTATGTGTATAAAGCCATTACAGATACAAGATTAAAATAAGAACCAGTAAAAACCTGTATCCATGAGTGCATGAAAATAAATATATAATCTCTCACAAACCAAACCTATTACCTCTGTTTCCTAAAAGGCGAATCCCATAGTAATGAGCACCTCTGACACCTAGATTGTACTCGCTAAATGCCATCGCCTCCCTCTGCATTGTCCCCAAAAAGGGAAAGAGAATCAGCCTAAAATTTTAACGAAAGTAGCTATTATCGTGTCTGGGGCAGGACATGAGTAAAATGCAGGTGGAATATCTGACCAAAGTACAATGCAAGTAAACTGTCATAGATTACAGTGTGCTTGTGGAAAGCCAGAGGAGACAGCAAGAGGAATTAACCGTTGGCAAAAGAGAGGAAAATTTGAGCTTCAAAAAGAATAACTATGATGAATTGAAACATATTCAATATTTTAAATTCATGACTTCATAATTGTCACATTTGCAGTTGCTAAGGGAGCTGCAACTCAACGTTTTGAAAACTAGGAAATCAGGAGAAACATCAAGCATCTATCTTATACAAGCAATGCCTATCTTGTCCTATACAAACAATACCTCAGAGAATCTATTGTTTCCTGGGGAAATTTTTATTTGAAAAAACGTTCCACCAAAAAATCAATAAAGAATGTTAAAAGTTTACTATTTTTGCCATTTTTATTTATTGATTATAGAGATTAAGGGTGAGAAATAGACAGACTGAAATAGGGATTTGTTCCTATGTGTGCCCTGACGGGGAATGAAACCTGCAACTTTGTGCATGGGGCAATGCTCAACCAACTGAGTTATCTGGCTAGCGTGAAGGTTACCATCTTTAACCTCTAAAGAAATAATAGACTTAGAAATGGTCATTAGTGACTATAAGCATCACAAAAAAAAAAGGATAACAACTTGATGGAAATATGGAATACCATTATGGAAACGTTCTAGCCCACAAAATCAAAATTGAATCTAACCATGCTTACATCTGACAATAGTTATACAAACACAGGAGACAAAATAACATGTTCAATGATAAAACAAACTGCAAATTACAGATTTCAAAAAAAAAATCTATAGGATAGCCCACCCACTCTCTTCAACAAAAATGCATTCTAAGGGGAAAGTAAGGAAAGAACAGAGTATTTACAGATGATAGGATACTTAAGAGAAGGATAACTGTGTATGTTATGTCATCCCAATAGGAATCTTTGAGACTAAATGTGATTATTATTTAAAATGAAGCTTGGACAAAAACAAACAAACCAAACCAAACAGGATGGCACTGGGCATCTGGGGCATCGGAGTCTAAATAAGAAACATAGAAACCTATGGAATCCATAAAGCTCAATTGTTTGGATTTCTAAATTGTTTAAAAGTGAAATAGACAACACGGGAATGTAACCACTGGGTAGATATTTGAGGCATTAAATAATGACTGTTAGTCATTGAAGATATGCAAACAATAATATGGTTACAACTTTTAAAGAGTTTATATGTTAGAGAATACATAATAAAATATATGCTGAAGTATTTACATATTGAAATACATAGTGTCTTCTTTTGCTTACAACCAGTCAAGGGTAGACGTGAAGGAAAGTACATCTGTCACATAACTGGCCATGAATTAATTAATTTGACAAATGCAGTTTATTATTATACTATTCTATTTTTGTATATGTAAGACTATTATTAATGTCATTGATTGAAAGCTTTCATTGGCAACAGAATGATTATTGCCATTTTGTTTAGATCTAAGTTTAAATCCAGTAAGCCACACTCTACATAGTTGGAGCATGGGCATTATTATTTTTAATTAACTTCTCTACTGATTCAAATGCACAGTCTGGGTTGCGAGCCTGCATGATCCAAAATTAGTACTACTTTAACAAAAACATTATTATTAGTGGAATAGTGTTTATTGACCTGGGGAAAATATTTTAAATATCCTGAAATTTAAAAATTGGTTTATCATACTTCCTTTTGTCATACAGTTCCAAGAGAACAAATGCTCACATGTGAGCATAAAATTATGAGAGAGTGATACGGGTTACAGAGCAGTACATAGCCTTCAAGTCAGTGGCACCACAAGTGATCTGAGATTTCAGCATCTTGGAACTTCATCGCCCGTATTTGTAATTACTATGGATTTTTGATACATAATACAAAATATATGATTGGTTAGTACATTGAGATATTAACTTGTGCTTTATTCTATTCCTCTGGGTAATTTCCCTGCTTTCTTCTTCTACATTCAAGGACAAAGTAACAAGACTGTATTTTGTTTTCACCTTCTCCTTTATACGTCCTATACCCTTTTCTCTATTGTCAATAAAAATGTTGTTGCGGAATATAGGCTTGTACACTCTCAGTTCTCAAGATTTGAATATTACCATTTACAATCCCCTACCCCAAGAGTTAAACACATAACCCAGGCCTCAGTCAATCATGTTTAGCCAAAAGACCCCTAATTAATATGTCAGTATTCTGCTAGTTTAAGAGAAGACAGAGAAGCCCTGCACAAAAGTTATGGTTTTGTTTGTGGTACAAAAGTTAGATTTTATTTCACAGCTGTCATCTTAGCAAAATAATAACTTATATACTATATAAAATATACAATAAAATATAAATTAAATATTTATAATAAATATACTGCTTCCAAAATTTAGGGGATCAAGGAATGTGCAGAGACTCCAGTACTTTCAGTCTTTTGTCTAGTGCATTTTCACCAATGGAATAAAAGTTGGTTTTGCATCTCATTTGCATAATCAAACAACTTTCTTTAACTTGCCATTTGCTTTTCTGATATTCTTGTTTAATAAAAAATATCAAATGCTTCTTTTTTTATCTCTTCATATTTATTTTGAAATATCTCCTAATTTTTGTGAGCAGTATATGTGTACATCACACTATTTTCTTGCTATTTAAATATTTAAACATTAATAATATCAGTGAGTTTTAACAAATATGTGATCAGGCTATAATGTCTTCCCCTAGTAAATTGTTTTCTTTAAACGCGGTAAAGACAGAGCCATTTCACATGAAACTCTGTACTCTACTCTGTCGTGGAAAGAAGATTCTCCAAAATATTACCAGTTATCTTTCTACTTTTACTGCTGATGCTCCATGTTACATGCCCGGTAACTATAGAATCCTTAAACAGTGGTATTCCCCTAATAATTCTTCCAGCAAAGTGTTCATAACATAGGAACAAAACGCTTCTGAGTGACACCAAAATCATTTAGATGAACTTAATTGCTGATCATTTATTTCCTAGCATCAAGATCTATTTTCACCCATTTACCACATCAAGGCATGGAAAGCTTATGCGATCTGGCCTTCAGATTGATTTGCATTTGTTGTCTTTGGATATCTTGGTTTTTTAACTTATTGAATGCATTGTCAGAACATTCTTCATTTCACCATCATTCTCCCCCTCACCTCACCGTCTATGTTTTTTTTTAAACAGAGTTCCGTTCTCAATCAGTCCTCACAACCATGAGAAAGTAAAATTCTGTGTGTTTCCCTTACACAGAATAGTCAAGGATAAGTGGGAAGTATCAGACATTATTTGTCTCAATGTCTCTAATTGAACAGATACCCTTTGTGAAATCAATGCTTAGTAACCATCTGATTGACTCACTGGGCAGTAAAGTCAAAGCAAATGATTTTTTAACTGAACTAATTATCTCCTTGGTACTTAGTACATACAGTTCTGCATTTATCACAAAAATACACGTTCTCAGTTGTGTTAGGTCTTTGTGTGTCAAACAGTACAACATAGTGAAAAAAGCTACATATGCAACAGTCACAAATCCCATGTATTTGTATAAACAGCTAGCTTCTGATGTTCTGAAAATAATTTTAGCACTTATGAAGTCTTATCTTTATTTTACAATAGTCTAGAAAATTCAATGTAATTTATGCTAACTTACATTTCTGCCAAATAAATTATGATCTGAAATTTTCTTCATTCAGATAAAGATACTTTTACTCATTTAATTGGTTGATTAGTCTTTGAATTTCAGGATCTAGAAAAGATATTTGTTGGTAATAAATACAAGATGGCAGTAAGGTGATTGCCAAGGAGAGGGGAATGGAGATACATGTGGGCATGAATGGTGATGGCAAAGACCTGGCTTGGTGGGGTAAACACACATATGGTGTACAGAAATGTGTTGTAGAATTGGGCACTTGAAACCTGTATAATTATGTTAACTAATGTCACCCTAATACATCCAATGAAGAAAAAGAGAAAAAAGAAAATAAAAAAAAGAAAAGGTAACTTGATTTTGGTTAAATACCTAAGTTAAAATTTGAAGCAAGATTATATTAGTTAAGAAGAGATAAATCACTGAGTCCAACAGGTTTACTTACTCTGATATTAGACAGATGTTAGAAGAACTTTATGATAACTTTAAAAGACAGATAACAAATTATGTCAAAACTGTTTCAAAATTTATTAAGAAAAGCCATGTGTGAGCTTCTAGTACTTCATACAGTTTGCATGCTGGTGATAGTGTCTGCAAGAATCCCACTTTACCATGTAAATGTTTATATTAATTTAAATAAAATATTATTTTGAACAATAATTTATATAAGAATATTAATTTAATATTTTTGAATAAGAGGTAAAATAAATATTAATTATAAGTTATGCAAGTAAATTCTGCTAAAATTAAGTCTATCCTTTCATCTGTTGCATTTAGATTATTGTAGCAAAATAGGTATTGTCTTTGAGTTAGTTGTACCTTTGCACATAAAAATATTAAAATGATCTTAGAAAATTATTTAGCATCTGAAAGAGGCAATATAGTATGGTTTTCTGTGGTAGCAGAAAGCCACATAAAGTAAATGTGTCAATATAAAAAAAAGAGGAAGATTAGCTGCTTAGAAACAATGTGCAATAACAAAATTACCATTTTTATTGGAATCAGAGAAGAGTTTATTTTGTAGAAAGCTATATAAGTAATGTGGAAGATAAATTTGAGACAGTCTTTCAGTAAGAAGATTCAAAAGACAATGAGAAAAACAACATAAATGATGAGAAGTTTGAAAATCTTAGACTGACAATACAAACTAAGTATTTTAAGTGCTGGTTTCTAATGAAACAGAATAAACACATCTGACTAAAATTTTTTGCTATGCTTAATAGGGATTCAAAAAGTTCTGCACATTCTCGAAAGTCGTTAGCTCTGATTTTAGGTTCACTGTGCCAAAAGTATTAAAGTATGAGTTTAAAAATTTTTTGCCAACCTGCCTTTATTCACTCAATTGTTACTTTTCAAAATTATGCATATTATATAATTCAATTTATATGAAACCTGGCTATTCAAGGGCAGAGAGGAGGAGGAATGGGGAGAAGCAGGTTTTTTTTTCTTTGGAGGGACAGAAATGCTTTATAATTAGATAACAGTGGTGGCTGTGGACATTGTGAATGTACCAAATCTACTGGACTGTTCACTCTATAATGGTTACTTTTGTGTTATATGACTTCTACCTCAAAAATTATTTAAAAATATATATGCATGAAAATATAGTCAACAAACTATGAAAGTAAAAAGCATGATCTATTAGACCCCCCACAATGCAATATACAGATGATGTATTATAAAAGTGTACACTTGAAACCTATATAATTTTGTTAACCAATGTCACCTCAATAAATTTAATTAAAATTTTTTTTTGAAGCATGGGTCTCAGATTCAGACAGATGGGGGTTTGAGTCCTGGCTGTAGCCTTGTTAGGTGTGGGACCTTGTTCCTTTATAAAACATGGCCTGACACTCATAGCACCACTTCATAGCGTTGTTGTGAGGCTGAAATAAAAGAATACATATAACAACAGTACTTGGTAATTAGAAAACTAATAGAAATCACTCTTCTGATTGTTAGTAATTATAATTCCATAGAGGTCCAACACAGGAAAAAAACAGCTGAAATCACCCTTTTTTTTCCATATAAACTCTTAAAATTTTATAGAGCAAAGTTTATAATTTTTATCTTTTATTGCTTCTGGATTTTGAGTCACTCTAATTCTCTAGTTTTATGATGTTATGTCGCCAAGATAAGTTTTATATTTATGTAGTAAATACTATTTGTATTGTTAAAAATATTTAAAGGTATAAAATGTTAATTTAGCCAGTTGGGCTTAGCCAAATATTTATACGTGAATTCCTTCTTCAACTTTTTCTTTTTGAGATTTCTTTAATTTCCTCCTCGATTTTTTCCTTCTTCCCTCTTTCTCTTGTTCCTCTTTGTGTGTTGGTGATTTATAATTCTAATATAATGATACACATCTCTTTGTAGTTGCAGAATCAGTCTCGTTGTTTTATAATCATTACATAAGGTAGTTGTAGTCACAGTACAAAATGCTGTGGATTTCAGAAGGCAAGGAAAAGTCCAAAGCAGTATCATTTTATCTCATTTTTCATAGGAATTGGATTTTCTTTTCCATGATTGTAATTAATCTTGGATTAATAAGAAAATGTGTTGGTGCTACCTTTTGAGTTGATCGACTTTCCTGATACAGGCTCAAAATAAACACAATTCAAGGAATAGACATATAAACTCAATGTTAATTTAATCATTTCCTATTGGTAAGATGACCTCTGCAGTATAGAGAGATTTGGGGGTTTTTACCCTTTCAAAAGAGGATTTAGGACGTCTCTTTAGAAAAACTCACAGGATGTAGATATTGTGATTTATGAGCCCAGAAAGTGACTGGTTTAAGCAGTCTTTGTCACTCCCTCGAAAGTAATTAAGCTCTAGGCTAAAGTTAGATACTCAATAAATATTTTGTCACCTGAAGTGAGGTCAGGATAACCTATTTGCAGCTCTTCCTTAATTTGGTGGGCTGATCCCTGACAGTCAGGAAAACAAGTTAATCTTTCCATACAAAAGTCTTCACCTGTGATGCTCAAAGGTTGGTTTTGAAAATGTTCTTCATTTAGTTAAGATATAATTAGTGTAGAATGCAAGAGACTTAATTTAAACATTAAAGAAAAAAATGCAAAAACAAAAAGTACCAAGTCTCTAATTTCATTACGATTTGACATGAACCCTGACACATGAGATCACAGACAGTGTCTAAACAACGCCAAGCAAGCAGAGTGAGAAGTAAATCAGTGTGCTTGGCTTTGGGACTTAGCCTCTGCCCATAGGAAGTAAACCAAATCTTTTTAAAGTAAATAAAATATTTACTTCTAAATACTTTCTGATATGTAGTGAGCAATTTTTATTACCAAAATCAACATCCTGTTAAAATGGCCAAAAGTATTTTTCTAGAGCTTAGGGAACGTTTTTAGCCCCAAAGTATTACATGCTACATGTGGACAGCAGATTAATTTATTTATTTATATAAGCATAACTAAATCAAAAGAAATTGAAAATTTCAGAATGTCTGATTCTTTAGAACAGTTGTATTTTGTGAAACTATCCAAAAACAGTTTTTCCATGGTGATAAAAAAAACAATTTTATAAGCATAAGGACTCAGTAATTAGAAAAACATGAACAACTGATTCACCAAATTTTCACAAGTATTATCTATAAAATGGATTTCAAAGAATAGTAAAAATTAAAGGATCTGACATCAATGGCTTTTGGATTTTAGAGCTTTTATATACCTTTCTTGAGTTGCACTATTTTAATATCAATTTGTATCATTTTTTCCTCATTTTTTTCCTTGATAGCTACTCTCAAACAAGTTACATGAACACAGTAAAAAATAAACATAATTTACAACCTGAAATATTCCATAATTTTTTAGCTGTCTTTTTTTATGGATTATTAGAATCAACAAAAAAATAGGATATTATATTACTTTTCACTATTCACATTTATTTTCTGTGACCATCTAAAAGATTATATGAAGTTATGAAGATGCAAAAGCTCCTTAGAGATTTTGCAGCATAGAAGCACTTTAAATGTGACATTTTCCCTTCTGTGATTATAAAGTTGGGTTTGCCTGGCTTGTATGTCACATAGATTGGAGATATTACATATATTATGTTTAAAGCGACACACTTTAGAGTACTCCTACACCAAACTCTCTTTTTTAATCATGTATCTTTACTAGAAAATGCATTTAGGTATGTGATTTTTGTGAACCTTGTCATAATAAACATAAAATGCAGTTTATAAAAATGCTTTCAACTCAAATTTAGAAATTGTGCCTCTTGTTTTGATTTTTTTTAAAGTAGACTGACTTAAATACTCTGTAAATTTTATTTTTCTTTGCATAACAAAAGATGCTCAAGCAGAATGATCTGTCCAATACACATGGCATAGTGCTTTTCCTAAATCCAAGTGTACCTTTAGAAAAGAGTTTAATAAAGTTAGAGTGTTTCAGAATGCCCCTTTGCAAAAGTTTTATCTTATTATTTTTTTATGATTTCATTTATTCATTTTAGAGAGGAGAGAAGTGAGAAGAGCAGGAAGCATCAACTCCTATATGTGCCTTGACCAGGCAAGCCCCGGGTTTCAAAGCTGCGACCTCAGTGTTCCAGGGCGATGCTTCATCCACTGCACCACCACACGTCAGGCTTCTCTTATTATTTGTAAGAATAGTTGAGCAGAAAGTTTTTGTTTCCCATTACACTATATACAATTGTTTTGTTTGTTTGTTTGTTTTGTATTTCTCTGAAGCTGGAAACGGGGAGAGACTGTCAGACAGACTCCCGCATGCACCCAACCAGGATCCACCCGGCACACCCACCAGGGGCAATGCTCTGCCCACCAGGGGGGATGCTCTGCCCCTCCGGGGCGTCGCTCTGTTGCGACCAGAGCCACTCTAGCGCCTGGGGCAGAGGCCAAGGAGCCATCCCCAGCGCCTGGGCCATCTTTGCTCCAATGGAGTCTCGCTGCCGGAGGGGAAGAGAGAGACAGAGAGGAAGGAGAGGGGGAGGGGTGGAAAGGCAGATGGGCACCTCTCCTGTGTGCCCTGGTCAGGAATCGAACCTGGGACCCCTGCACGCCAGGCCGACGCTCTACCACTGAGCCAACCGGCCAGGGCTACAATTGTTAACATGATTCGCATTTATACATTTTGTTTATTTTTCCCTATCTATAATTATTCACTTAAAATAAAGTTTATTAAGGATCAAAATTTTTAAACGCCTAATAAAACATATGTTCTCAGCTTTCTAATATTCTAAAATAATAATTTACCTATAACTATTTTAGATCGTTTCTATCATTAAAAACAATTAAAGTCACCTGCGTAATTTTTAAAGAAACATTATTCTGTAGGACGATGTAGCTCATTTCATCTCATTTCATCTTGTGTCCTCAAGTTGTAACTCAAACAGGAAGAGTAGAAAACTTTTTTCAGTTGTAGTAGGTGCTTCTAGAAATCCTTAACATTCAGATGTTGTACCATCCAATTTATAAGGAACCCTATAATCAAAATATAAGATGCAACACACTTAGGACATAGTATAGAAAATGGGAAATGCACCATGTGTCTGCAGTTAACAAGCATTAATGTGAAGAAATAGGTGGAAGATTGACAAGTGTCCCTTGATGATGTGAGCTTAGTGAGCTTGACATGTACTGATTCTCCCACCTTCTCGTCCCTTTAGGATCCTAAGTGTACTGCTTATTATTATAGATACATACATACAGAATATACATAGCAGAAATAGATACGTAACAATGTCCTTGTATTCTGCAGTAGCAGGCTCTTACTGCTTTATCCACTTAAGAGAGTGCTTTAAAAAGTGTCGAGCCTGCAATTTATTGATGACTTGCATGCTATTGGAGAGGATCAGAGACATCTATGTTTATCAAAGGCTAAAATAGCTCATTAGGTGAATGAAAAGACCATACATTGAGTGTCCACTTATAAAAATCAAAAGTTAGGTGTCATTTAATAATTTTTATTGGCATCATTTAAGATATATACATTAGCAAATGTTCCTAATCACTTAAAGGAAGTGTTGTAACAGTGTGAGGAAAAAAATGGATGATGAAATAAGAAATAATGGTCTCTCTATTTTAGTCCTAGCTCTGACATTAGATGTCCTTGTGAACTTTTTAAACTATCATTTCTAGGCTTTAATTACTTTTTCATAAAATGAATATATTAAGCTAAAAAATCCCTTGCATTTATTTTTTGAGCAACTATTATGTGCAGAGTTCTGTGCAAGTCACTTGGCATTTCTAGAAATCAATCTATGATTCTAAATACATCTTAAGAGTTCATGTGCATCCTAAGTTTATAGCCGGAGGACCTTAGAGACGGTCTAAAGATGGAGACAAACACTTTGTTCATAAACACTATTAATGAGATCTATTGAGAACAGTAAATAGAAAACACATTAAATTACATTCCCATTTTGCATAATTATAACTAATTATAGTTATTAGACTAATGATCTTAGTCATCAAGAACAATGTAATTGTATAAAGGTTAAGAAACATAACAAATTTACATCATTCTATTATGGTTCTTTCATAACTCCCTGGATATGCATTTTCAATTTTCTTCATGGGCACTCTTTCCCCCGCTTATTCTGTAAAAAGGAGTTTTCTCCCAAATTTCACCTAATGCAACATTTTTGGTCTTTTCAACTTCTGGTGCTTCATATTCCGTTTAATTATCCCATGAACACCCAAAAGTTTAATTACCAGATATATAGTGACCATCTCTAAATCCGTGTTCGACCCGTATAGCTTTGAATGTCTCCTTTTAGATTTCGTACAGGGCACTCTTAATCCAGTATGTCAAAACAGTAACTCATGCCTGCCATATTTTTATGTAGTATTCCAATACTTTTAATGTTATTTTGCTATGGCAAAATATTTTTAAAATCTTAATTTAAAATATGAATAGTAATTTTAAGGATAAAAACTTTCCAAAATAACAAAGTGCTCAGTTGTAGGTACGATATTAAAACCAAAGTCCAATGTGATTTATTTTTTAATTTTTATAGAATTTATTGGGATGACTTTGGTTTATAAAATTAAACAGGTCTCAGGTGCACAGCTCTACAACACATCTCTGTATACCATATTGTGTGTTCACTACCCCAAGTCAGTCTCCATCCATCGACATCTCTCTCCCATCTGCTCTCCTCTGTGGCTCCCTATCCTCTTTCCGTCCTACCATCCCCCATACTGCTCTGTGTCTGGAAGTTTTTTTACTTAGTCCCTTTACTTTTTCCTACCCAGCCCCACAAGTCCTAAGGAATACTACTCAACAACAAAAAAGAAGGAGATCTTACCCTTTGGGACAGCATGGATGGACCTGGAGAGCATTATGCTAAGTGACATAGCCAGTCAGAGAAAGACAAACACCATATGATCTCACTTTTATGCAGAATCTAATGAACAAAATAAAGTAACAAACAAAATAGGAAGAGACTCAAAGATATGGAGTCCAATGTGACTTCAGAAGCCAATTAAACCAAATGACTACATTCAAATTTCATTTACCTATAGTTTTCAAAAAAAAAAAAAAAAACAACAACAAATAAAATGTTTGGAGGCTACTTAGCAAGACTTCCATATCACAATTTTACAAATATCCTAATTAGATTCATATAAAGGAAAGGAAGTATGTAAAAACATTCTTGGAAAAGGCCAAGGACAAGGTCGATATTTAAGCACAGATGGCCACATCAGTGTGTCCGCAGGACAACAACATCCACGTGAGGAGGTGTGGCCTGGGCGTTCTCGAGGTTACCTAGTTCACTCATTCACACTTCATTTCTCAGGGAAGGCTGGCACTTCCTGCTTTGTAATCCAGCGGATTTGGAGGACTCCTGCTCATTTATCTTAGAGCTCAAGGAGCAGCTGGAGATTTGTCTTGTTTACTCCTTGAACCGTCACCAAGTCCTTTACGGCCGACACATTATATTTCACAACCTTTTCCTCTTTCCACATTTCTAATCCACCTTTAATTCAAAAATAGCTATCATTGTGGAACTCTCAGTGAATTATTAAGGTCTTGTTCATGTGGAGAACTAAGTATTGCCTCTCAACTTATTCTGCAACATCTTCAGAGACACATAAGTCTGTATAAAACCCTTTTCAGAATATTCTTTTGAAAACAATAAATAACTAAATAAATAAATAAACAGAAAGCAGTAAGTTGCTGAACTATCTTTAGGTAATAAGTTTCACTGCAGAAATTACATTACTTTTCACTCATTTTAACAAAAGAATTAATAAAGTACAAACTTTACTCTCCAACTGTGCTGAAAAAAAGATTTTCCTTTTATTGATAACTCTAAGGTTCTGATGATACCTTTCCCACTAGGAGCAGAGATTAAGAAACCCAAGTGTCAAAATACAATTTGAAATAAGAAGCATCACTGTTTAATTAGTGGGTTTTGGAGACAACACTTAGCAGGTAATTAATATGTATTAATGCCTACTTGGAGCAAGCTTCTGTGGTGGCTGTCTCTCCATCTCATTGTATCCTTCCCACAATTCTGAGCTATGTTGATCTCTGTATCACATGTGAGTCAACTGAGGGGTACAAATCATTTGCCCATGATTATAAAAATCATATGAAACAGAAAGCCTCAAATACTGGTCTATGTGGTTCTAGAGCCCACAGATCTTTCACTGTAATTTTGATGATTAAGTACATTTGTTTTTGCCTTGAAATAATATTTTTCCAGAGTAATAGATGTAAAATCAAACAGAATAATTAAAATAATCAGAAATGTTTCCAATAAACTAAGTGTGGTACTATGTTTTTTGAATAAAATATTTTATAGAGCAGTTTTAAATTAACCAGCATTGAGCAGAAATACATGAATAGCCTTTGCCATGTCAGCATCCACCATGAGGTGATAAATTTATTACAACTGACGAACTTGCTTTGACACATCGTAATCACCTAACATCCATATTTACAGCAGGGTTCAATCTCTGTGCTGTATAGTCCGAGTCTGGAAAACTTTGTAAAGACATGCGCCGGCCATAACAGTCCATGCAGAGTGGAGTCGTGGCCCTAAAACCCCCCTTACTCTACCTGTTCACGCCCCCACACACATGCCCTGGCAACCACGAATCTTTTTACTGTCTCTAGAGTTTTGACTTTTCCAGAATGTCATGTAGTTGAAACTATACAGTATATAGCCTTTTCAGACTGGCTTCTTTAACTTAGTAAAACGCATTTAAGTTTGTTCCATGTTTTCATGATTTGATGGCTCTATTTTTTTAAAGCTCCAAATAATATTCAATTGCCTCAATGAATAAAAAAAAACACTATTTATTCATTCACCCACTAAAGAACATCTTACAATAGATGCTTCGAACTTTTGGGAATTATGAGTAACGCTATTATAAATACCTGTGCTCAGGTTTTGTTTGGACATAAGTTTTTAACTCTTTTGGTAAATACCAAAAAGCATATTTGTGGATCTCAAAATGTTTCTCAAAGTGGCTATACAGGTTCTACATTCCAACCAGGGATGAATAATATAGTACCTACTGCTCCATATCCTTCCCAGCAATTAGTGGTGCCTGTGTTCTGGGTTCTGGCCACCCTGAGAGATGTGTCGTGGTGTCTCGTTATTGTATAACTTTGTTTTCCTGCTGACGTATGATGGAAAGCTTCTCTTCACGTGCTCCTTCCCTCCATGTATCTTCTTTGGTGAGATGTCCAAGGGCTGAGGTCGATTTTAAATCAGATTGTTCATTTTCTCTAAAATTAAGTTATAAAAGTTATTATTATACCTTGAAAAAGAGTCCTTTATCAGAAGTGTCTTTCCAAAATATTCTCCCAGTCTGGCTTGGGTTATCATTCTCTTGCCAGTGAGTGGCATATAAAAGTGTTGTCCTTTCCTTTCCCTACTCCAGTGCCTGTCTCAGTACCCCCCATCATCCCTATTTAATTAGAAGTTGTTATTTTAGAATGACAATGGACTATATAACCCAAGGAGACAAACATTTAACCCTGTTCACAGTTAAGTCCTAGTACCTCTTGTCAACTCTTCTGATTTTTCTGAGTATATCAAACATTCTGTTACTAAACATTCTGCTATTTAGTACTGTATCAGAGGCATATTGATTAGAATAGTTCAGAAATAATTTTACACTGTATAAAATGAATAGTTTAAAATGAAATAAATCTAGTTATATTTAAGAAGGATAAGCCCTGGCCAGTTGGTTCAGTGGTAGACTGCCCAGCATGTGGAAGTCCTGGGTTTGATTCCCAGTCAGGGCACACAGGAGAAGCGCCCATCTGTTTTTCTACCCTTCCTTCTCTTCTTTTTCTCTATCTGTCTCTTTCCCTCTTGCAGCCAAGGCTCCATTGGAGCAAAGTTGGCCCAAGCACTGAGGATGGCTCCATGGCCTCTGCCTCAGGTGCTAAAATGGCTCCTTTGCAACAGAGCAGCGCCCCCTGGTGGGCAGAGCATCGCCCCCTGTGGGCATGCTGAGTGGATCCCAGTCTGGCACATGAGGGAGTCTCTCTGCCTCCCAGCTTTTCACTTCAGAAAAAAAAAAAAAAAGAATAAAAAGATAGAAAGAGATGTGTCAAGAGATTTCAAAGTAAAAGAATAATGTGCCATTTTACTATATATTAATGACAGAAAATACCAAATGCCTTGCTATAAAATTGAAAGTTTTTTCTTCCAATATTCTTTCAGGGCTTGGTGGTGATGCGGGTGATAGCTTGTATCACCCAAGCATGTCATCTTATTTGCTAACATTGATAACAATGAAGAGAACATCAGGAATTATTCCTAATTTGGTGTAATGATAGTTAACCAGTAATAATAGACCTCACCAAAATGAGGCTTCCTAATTCACAGTTAGACAGCAATTTCATGAAAAATAATTTTTCAGAGGAAGACACCCTTGGATAATGGGAAAAAGCAAATGTTATCTATAGAAACAAGATAACAGCCTCTATTAAAACATGCCTAATATTTGTAGATATTGAAAAATGCATACTGAAATATAAGCATTGCACTTTTATATTATTTATAACTTTAATTATTTCTACTTTAGCATTTAGAAGAGTTAATATTACAACCAAATAGAATGAAAAAAAACAAAGAAATTATTTTTAAGTGCCTAAAATTACAGAAAATTAAAATGATTCAAATAATGTATACATCTAACATTAAGCCCTTCTATATTTTGCTCTTAGATTAAATATATCTATTATAGATATAAAAATTTTCTTAGTTTTCTATTAAACTCTTCATACATCATAATACAAGATAATAAACTAAAATCAAATAAAGTCAAATTATAAGTATGTAGAATATTTAAAATATGGAAATTGTTTAATGTCGTGCACCAGAAATATAATATAAATTCTTAAATATAGTAGTAATTTTTATTGTAATAAAATATACATAATGTAAAATTACCATTGCATCTATTTTTTACGTGTACAGTTTAGTGACATTAAGTCCATTTTATTGTTGTATAAGCATTGCACCACCTAGTAATATAATTCATATTCATATAACAGAAGAACTGGTAAAAATTTTGGTTGTGTCATAAAATTGGGCACAATGCATTATAACCTTATTTCTCTTAATAACTGACAATTTATATTCCTAGTATAGGCCTCTTTAAGCACATTTATTATCATTATTATATCTTCAGAAATAACGAGGGTCTTAAAATTAGGAAAGTTAGTACGCAAACATAATGCTACCTTTCTGAAGAGGTTTTTAGTCTTTGGCGCATTAACTACAGACCAGGAAAAATGAGTGATTCTGATCTGTCTGCTTACTACCACTCCCACACCATGTTAGTCAATCTCACACACACCACTAAATCAAACTGTCACATCTCTCACCCTGGCACTTTGTGTTTACATTTAGACAAAAGCCTAAAGCAGGCTAAGCAATTATGGAAAAACAAGAACAAATAAATATAAATAAAATAAGTGTTCCTGTTCTACTGCCATAAATTATATACCGTGATTTATTTTGTGGTACTTAAATGAAAATATAATGCTAGACAAAAATAAATAGTTTATTTATACTAAGTCCTCCAGTGCTAAATTGTATTGTAGAAGTGAGCACCCTTACCTCATTTTAGTATATTTGTCTTTAAATCAAGTAAATGCGTAACCTCTAGGAATCATCCAGGGAACAAGTTAATTTAACTATAAATTGGTTCAACTTTGATCGAAAATATTAATCAAACTCTCTCAAATACTATAAATTAAAATGCAATTAGTTGCCTTTCTAGTTTAACATGTGAATGCTGTTGAATATATTTATTTCAATGTTTTGTGAAGAATGCTAATGACAAATCTTTAAGCTTCTTTGAAATTAATTAGAGATTTGCAAGAGAATGATGCTGGTTCCTTTATAAATCCTATTTTTATTAATTAAGCTTTATTCCTTTGATCACAAACATTTGTCACTTTCCTAAAGCTTTTGAAATAACAATAAATTAAAATATATATACCCTATTTACCACAGAAATGTTCTACCATCCTCAAAATATTTAAATTTGATTCTCTTCTATATTTACCTAATATTTGGTGTTAATTGTAATAGGTAACTTTTATTATGAAAAATACATATTTTAAAAATTCTGGACATATTTTCTGTGTTTCTTTGGTTTATCATAAAGCCATGGGTTAATTTCCAGGTTTAGTAAAGAATAAACATAGTGCTATTAGAATTCTGAACATAAAATCTTCTAAATATATATTTATTAGGCATAAATGTTATAAAATGAATATTAAAATGTTCCCTTCCTAAAATTACAAATTTATAATGATGAATATTATTCTCAAGTTTTATAAGCAAGTATATCTCATAATTACCAATTTCATTTATTGAGGAAATAGTATGGATATGCCCTTATTAATTGTATGATGTAAATTACCTAATTTCTGCCTCCAAAATTTCTTTCGTGGTAGGTACCTTTACCCTCTCCATTTTAAAAATGAAGAAATTCAGACTAGTCAATTTAAGTGATTGGGCTTCAATCTCAAAGAGAATGAGCACTATGGATGAGACTCAGATCTAATCTGACTGAGGATAGACCCATCAGTGTGGTAAAATGCTGTGAATAGATAAGACACAGCTGTTTTCAGTGAGTTTGTAATCTCGTGAGGAGTTAAAGAATACAAAAGGAACAGCAAAATAGATATATATTATATAGCTGCCAACTCGACTTATGACCATGATTAAAACTGTTGACTTCATTAGTTGAAGAGGCCATGGAAGAGTTAGAAATTATTCCATCCTTGACACTTTGCCACAATTTAGACAGAAGAAAGAAATAATAAGAGCATTTTCAGCTGAAGGAAAGTATCTAAAATATGCATCAAAATTTATATTACCATTCATTAGACTGTAAAGGCACAAATATGACTGGGAGGACCTTTCTGCATTAAGAACTAGAAGAAAAATGATGTAAAATTCCCCATAGATTTTTCAAGTTGGTTTGTTCTGTCTAAAAAAGAAATGATAGACTTGAAATATCAGCTTAAAAAGTATTAAGGAAGAATTAGATTCAGAATTCAGGGTGAATAAATTCCCTAAGGAGGGCAACTGATAGAAGGCGAATAAAGAAGGTGATACAATCCCAACGTAGTATCAGATCAAAGGAAAGCTCAATTTCAAATATAAATGGCTCTGCAATGTAACCTACTGGATGATTTGTGAAAAGGATGCTCTTGTCTTCCCACTATCTCATCCGATAGCCTGGATGAGCTCTAATCATGAGGTCATAATTTGAATTCTGAGTAGTAATCACATATGGCAGAAAAATTTTCTCAGATATCATCCTTGACTCTAAATAATATCCCTTAACATCTAGCAGGTATTAGTAACAGAACATTTATGAACCCCAAATAGCCCTGATGGGCCAAGAAGCTAACAGGCTGCATATGCACTGTATTATTAGTTGCACTTTTTATTGGTCAAGTGATGTAGATGAAATGAGCATAACCGCAGGTGTTCAAGGACAGTGTCCTTAACCCTTCCCCTAATAAGCCTCCCCTTGGAGAAGGAAATGGAAATGCGATTAATGATACATTAACAGTGAGGGTTTTTAGGTTGGTAGTTCCACTCTAATTCTTCACAGGAAGAACTTGAACATTCCTGATGGGGATGGCTCTGTAATTATTCCTTTTATAGAAATAGAAGGCAATTGTATTTTAAAATATGTTCCTTCCTCTTTATAGATGGAGACTAAAAACATTGTTGTAGTTTGCATCTAGGGTGAATACAATGCAGGAAAGTGGTAGCGGTGTACTTCTTTTCCGTGGGGCTGTTAAAAGTAATATTTTACTACCAATCCCTACATTTGTAAGAAAGCGGAATTCAGACACCTGCCCCAGTCCTTATCTTTTATATGCTCCTAAAACCCCCTCTCTCCACACAGGAAGATTCCCAGTGTGGGTGGAAGCATGCCTCTCCTGTTTCTGAGCAGTCACTCTCCTTATTTTCCTCCTGTGTTACTTGCCCTGCTTCTTTTCTATCTTCCCTGCAAATTCATTCTCTTTCTACTGACCATTATATGTAGGGTTTCTCGTAGCTTTCTACTAGGGCTTCATGTTACTATATGACCTCTGTCTAGCCAATTTCACCCACAATTCTATCACTACATATCATATATGCCAATGATGTTCAAATTCATTAGCTCCAACCTATAGTTGTTGCAAAAACTTTGACTCTTTGGTGTTACTCTTGGATGTTTCCACCGGTAATTAAATTCAGTATGTTAAAACGATGGCTCTCGTGGACTTCCTCCAAAAGCAGTTTCTCTCCCATGATCCCTTGTTTTAAAAACTAATTGTTTTCGAAATTCATCCTATTCTAAAGGACAAAAATCTGGTGTCATTGTCAACTTTTCCTTTTATCCTGCTCTGCCATACCAGTAAATTACTGAATCTTATTCTTTCCAAGCAAAGACATCCCTGGAGCCAGGATTGGATGCGAGAGTATATTATTTTGGGAAGCGGTCCCAGAAATCTACAGGGGAGGTGACACAGAGATGGGAGAAAGGGCCATAATAGATGTACGAATGGATTACTGGTGCCAGCGACCGGGTGCTTGGTCCCTCTGAGGAACCTCTGATAGACTCCATACTATGTGCCTCCAATTTCTCTCCCATCCCTGAAGAGACAGGGTCTGCGTATTTATCCACCAGCCTCCTTCTTTCTGTTACTGGGTGAGGATGGCATCTGGCTATTAACTCTCCAGCTTTTCCCACTGCTTCACAGAGGACAGAATGAGAACTGGGAAGAGAACATTCAGAATAATAGAAAGCAGTGCCCTGAGCATGTTTGGACCTAGGGATAGGCACCCTTCGAGTTGGCTGAGTGGATTCAGGTGGGCCCTGGACGCATCCTCCACACCTGTCAGTTATGTGGCGAGTTTCTCTCCATTTCATTTCCACATCTCCAGCCCAGACCAAGTATTGTTCCCTTACTTGGGCACTCACGTTATCTTCCCACAGACACTGCAACCAGAGTGATCTTTCTCAAAACACAGGTGGGATTATATCATACCTCATCTGTTTAAAGTTTTTTTGGAAGCTTTATCTCACTCCTACAACAAAGAGCAAGGGTTAAGATGTTAACATGTCATAGAAGACTGTTCCCACCTGCTTTCTGCTGCTCCAATCTCATATTGCTACATGACTCCCCATGATTTTTACATCCCAATCATATTGGCTTTTTAAATTATGCCCTAAATATGTTGTATGCACCACTGCACTCAGACTCCTCAATGTGATGTAGACTATTTCCTTATGTTCTTCTCTGTCAATTTCCTTTCACACTGCATACCCCATTCACCTGATTATTGCATCTTCAAGATTTATAATGCACCATATCAATATATTTTCTCCAGATTTTTTGGTTTTTCTAAATTTTGGAAAGACATTAATGGGGCTTAAAATAGTGTTATAAAATAGTCTAGTGACCAGACACTACTCTGTGTTGTTCAGATGTCAACGTAACATCCTTTTCTTGGGGGATCTCTTCCCCACCTGTTATCAGAACAGTGCATGCTCTTCGTTGTGCAGTCAGACATCATGACTACCCACTTGCTTGTATGGGGGTTGATTTGATTAGGTGTGTATGATTGTTGCTTCTACTATTAACCAATTTACAAACTTGGTTATGCAATTTGCCTGCCTAATCCTTAGAGTACATGTGAAAATGGAAAAGAATTGTGTATTCTTCACACTTCATAGGACTGTTTTGAGGACTCATTCAGCTGATTTTATGTGAATTGCTTAGCTCAGTGCCTGGCATGTGGACAGAGGCCAATAAGCTGTCATCCTCACCATGGCACCATCGTCACCTTCTTCAGCATTTCAGTATCGCCAGGCATGTCTCTCCTTCCAACACAATCAGTCACTCCTTTGTCCTTTCTGCCTCCAATATTTTCAGCTACTGAGTGTAAACAAGATGTTTTAAAATTCCTCCCCTAACAGCAAAAACTTAGAATAAAACAAATCCTGTAGATAGAGTAAATTTGCAAAAGAGTTTATTTTTTAATGACCTGAAAAGGAAAATCACGGCCAATCACACCACTGGTCTGTTCATCATATGAAGAAGCGGTGTTGCAAATAAAGCAAAAGATAATGCATTTAAGGGCAGGCTGCTAACGAGCGTGTTTTAGAGCCTAGAAATGTCTCAATTGTTCAAACAAAAATTGCATCGAAAAGTATGCATCTAATTAAGACTTGAAAGCAAAGTGAAAATTGACATTGTGTCAAAAAGCATCTTGTACTGGATTCAGCTTAAACTTATTTATCTAATTAAGGAAGTAATCACTGGTGCACTACAAAGAACGGTATCTGCGTCTTCACTTTTTGTTTTATTTTCTTTTTTACAAAATTTATGAACCTCGTACTAATTCCCTTCTCCTCCTCCAACCCCCTGAAGTATGTCAAGCCTCCCTTAAACTCAAATAAGCCTAAATTCAGTGAGGATTACAGAGGAATTTGCTTTTTATCCCGTTTGAAAACGTCAAATGCGTTGTCCTCCACAGCACGGTATTAGCATAACCGCCCGGCTCCTTTGTTGTCAGTGATGCTGAGTGTGGTCTCCTCTTTAGTACACAGCTTGCGAGCCGTAACAACTTGGAAGACAATCAATTAATGCAAAAGATTTAGGAAGTAAAACTGAGCTTGCACAGATCTCTCAAGTATTTTCTCTCTTTCCCATTACTGTTTATGCCATTATATCCCCTTTCAACGGTATGTTTTCCTCCATGACTGTTCTGAATTATTACATTTTCTTAATATTTGCCCTTCTTCTTTGCTTATACCATCACTTAGAAAATTTTATTTCTCATTTGTAATAACAGTGAATAAACAGCTGTTTAAAAACATATGTATGTTTTTGAAGAAAAATTTATTAATGTTGTTAAATTTAGGACAAGGTATTAGGAGCCTTGTTTATGTAATTTCAAGTATTATTTCCCTAAATTGGCATCAGCCTCTTCAGCTGTTACATACTTCCCTTCATAGTCCTTTTCAACTATGACGTTTTATTAATAAAGATAATGATTATGAATAAAGTCAAGTGATTCATTGAGACATGCTAAATTAGCATTATGTAGTTGTTTTCACAATCTGATGTATGAAGATTTTTCAAATTTTCTTTTATAAAGTTTATTTCTTTTCAATTTTTTAATATTTGTATTTCTAAATTAAACCTTACTTCTAGAAACTATACTTCTAGAATCCTGGGCTTTAGAACTTTGTAATTGTTCAGGTTATTTATGATTTTCCCAGGAAGAAGGGATCATTTCTTATCCCACTGAACTACTCTTAGACCAGTGGTTTTCAAACTTTGAAGTCAGGGTGCATTTAAAATCCTAAAAATAATTGTAGGTGTACTATATACAAAGTTATGAGAAATATGTTATAATAATTAAATAAAATATTAAAGAAAAAATATAAAGTCCAAGCATGCTTTTATAGTGATTAAACAAAATAAATATGACAAAATTAAATTTATTCTGACATTAAAAAACATTTTTATGTTACATTTTTTGAGTTATGCTTTTTAGAATCATTAAAAAGGGAGGTTAAAATAAAAAAAACACAAAATTATCTTTTTTATATATATATAGATACATTCTTAGTAAGATTTAGTTAATTCGGCAAGTCCCAGTGCAAATGTGTTAAGTTTTTCATTCTTGTGTTTATGAGAAAATGAACCAGATGTGTCCTAGTGATTTCTTCCATGTTTGGGTATATATTTGAAAGGCAAACTCTCATTTCCTCGTCAATACATTGAAGAATTCCTCTCTTTTTACTCTTAATTGTGTTAAGGGTAGAAAATCCTAATTCAAATAAAGATAAATAGAATGTTGAAAATTGTAGTAAAATGTTCAAAGTTTTTAAGATATTGCCGTATATTCTTCATTTATAGAAATCCAAAAGGCTTCAAGAGACAATTCCTTATGTTTAGTCATCAATCCATGATCAGTGGATACAGCTTCCAGTTCTTCTTCTGTTAATGTTAAACCAAAATCACTTGAAGCTTCCATGAGTGGGTTTCTAATACAATCATATTGTTCAGTGTTAAGTGATGGAAAATGCTCTAAATTACATTCTGCCCATCAGCCTTCAAGTTCTATTTTATTTACACTTAACTTTTGCTCACTTCCAGAATTAGATTCTTCAATATCATGCTTCTTTTCCAGAAATATATCCATTTTATTTGGGTGTATTTATCTAAAAATAACATAATAATGTGTTAATAAATATAATAATGATTTATTAGAAAGAGCGGTATTTCCGTAATGAAATGGTATAATAGAGTAACTATATTTATTTTTATATCTGGGCACATGCCACAAACCAGCAGTGCTAGTAATTTCAGGTCCCGAGTGGGAACGGTATAGAATTAAGAAAATATGCAGAATTAAGAAAATACAGGGTCGGGATAACCCTGTATTTGCTGTTGGCAAGAACAAAGTGCATCCAAAAACCGCATCTTCCTTTATTTATAGGGCAAAGTGAGCCATTAGCAAATCAATGAGATCTTTGATCATGTTTTCAAGGCAACTCAAGAATTTTACCAAGTGTAGAAAACCCCCACCATATATATCATCTCAACTTTACACCAAACAAAGGATAGAAGAAACTTGCCTCCAGTCTTTCCAGGGATCATGTTGGGTAGTGTAAACAATCCACCACAGCTTAACAGCCCTTTGCAACCTAATCAGGCAAGTGAGGTGGTGGGTTGGGCAGACTGACAGCTTACAGCCAATTCCTCACACCTGTCTCCCAAAAATCTAAATTCCAAAAACCCTGCTGGTTTTTTTGGTCCCCAACAGGCATATATTTCTCTGGAATACTATAGGTCATACCTGGAAATCTTCTAGGGCACTTTGAGAACCACTGTTTTAGACTATCAAATCAAAACCCTTATCCCATGATGCACTTATGATAATGCACCAACTTGTAGAATGGTCTCCCACTATATTTACAAATGATATTTTTTGAGATATTTAATTCTCTCATGATACAACTTTAGCCATGCATTTAATTCCTAGATAATTACCACCAATATTTATATTGTTGAACTTTTCTCCTATCATGTGTTTTATAATTGCTACCATTAAATTATTTCCCAGAGGTTTACTTTTCAGACTCATATAATGTTTCAATGTCATATTATTTTTTTGAAGCACAGATTTTTATGATACAATATTCAACTTAGGGTGTTTTGTTTTGTTTTTTGGCATAGATAGAGAGAGTCAGAGAGAGGGACAGATAAGGACAGACAGGCAGGAAGGGAGAGAGATGAGAAACATCAATTCTTTGTTGTGATTCCTTAGTTGTTCATTGATTGTTTTCTCATATGTGCCTTGACTGGGGGCTACAGCAGACCTAGTGACCCTTGCTCGAGCCAGCGACCTTGGGCCCAAGCTGGTGAGCCTTGCTCAAACCAGATGAGCCAGCGCTTAAGCTGGTGACCTCAAGGTCTCAAACCTGGGTCTTCCACATCCCAGTCTGACACTCTATTCACTGCACCACCACATGGTCAGACTCAACTAGGTTTTTAACCCAGGCTAATGAGTAATGACTATACATTAATATGCTTTATAAAAATTTGACCTGTATATTTAAGACTTCTAGTTATAGTGTTTCCAATATCCTATTTCATTAATTTTTACTTATGTATGGTAATGTTTATTTTGCTACCTTTGTGTCTTTGTACTTCATATTATACTTTTATATTTTATAATATTACTACCTTTATATCTTTGTACTACTTATCTTAAAAATAGTTAGCTAAAGCTACTAAATTATTTTTAGTATAGCCAAATTTTTTAAATAGTATTTAATTATAAGCAAATAATTTGCTTTCCAGCATTGCTGGATAATTATATTTTGTAAACGTTTTTTATTAAAGCTTAATTTCTCACCACTTTTGCAGTGAATTACTCAAGTATGATCTTAATTTTATATAACCTGAAAAATCATTAATAATTATTACATTTGCTATTAATGTACCACTCACTGTTCTATAACAATTTTAAATTATTTTCTCAAAAAAATAGGAATTCATAGATTTGATAGTGACAGATTCTAGTTACCTTTCAGAATATTTTATAATGTGTGCTGCTTGTTTTTACTGGGGAAAATCACTGCTTTTCATTACTGTAAGTCTTTGGGAGAGTAAGTTTTTGGCTCAGGGTAATATCAAGTAGAGTAAAGTAGCTAATATTGCACAGTCTTCGATACCAATCGAATGTTTCTAAGGGGATGAACAGATAGGAAATGCAGTTTGATTTATCCAGTACTTTTAAAGGACCATGAAATTAAAATATATTTTTTTCATGTGAAGATGTGCTGCACTTTACAACCATAAAAATAAGCATAAATACATGAAGAATTTCAACAAGAAATATGTACGTATGGATAGCAACAATAAAATGGTAGTGTGTCAATGAAGTATAACTCCTTCTCAAAGAACTTCAAATCAAAAAGGAGCATTTATGTTCATTTTTAAATTTTAAATCTTCAAGTTGTAATAAGTTAAACTATTCTTAATTTCCCTCTTTATATATTATTCAAATATGAAGAATGATCTATAAATTTTAAAATATACTTTGAAATTTTATCCTATGTATTAAGTGACCATTGGAGAATAACATTTTGGCATAGGTGTTTTATTTAATTTAATATGTATATATACTTAAATACACATGACATATAATATATGTGTGCATGTGTTATACTTTTTGTTTTTGTAAAATGGACAGAGGTTAATACTAGACTTAGAATAAAACTGGTTCGGCTTGGTGACTTGTATTCTTTTCTTTTTCTGTGTGTGTGCTATGAAAGTCTGTATATTCACTCAGAGTTTAGGAAATTAAAAATTCAAAATGGATTCTGAATAGTTGATTATATCTTTGAAATGTTGGCATTTCTGATTCTTATTTAACCTAGTCACAAACAAACAAAAAATCCATCAAAGAAGTTGCAAAGCAAATTTGTCTATATTACTCAGTAACTGCATTATTTTCAACATATTGAGAAATTTTATTTTGGACTGTATGGCAGGCAAATTTCTAAGAGGATTCATACATACCCTTGTGTTATCTCCCGCTGAGTGCAGGGAGAAAAAGTGACTAGGACAGGATATTACTCCCAAGTTTACATTACTTTACATGGCAAAAGGTATTCTGCAGATATAACTAAGGTCCCTAACGAGTTGACTTTTAATTAACCAAAAGAGAGATTATCTTGGGTGAGACTAACCTAATTGGATGAGTCTTTTAAAGAAACTTAAAGGAGTAGGCACATTAAAAGCCAAAGAGGGACTCCATTTGGTGTTTAAGAAACAAACAAATATGTGCACCCTGCCAGTGGAGGGCATTGGGGGGCACGGACCTACGGGTGACCCCAAGGTCCTGAGAGCAGTCTGTGGCCAACAGCCAGCAATAAAATGGGACTTCATTTCCACAACTGCAAGGAGCTGCATTCTGAAAACAAGCAGTGGACTTGGAAGAGGACTGAGCCTCAGATGAGATAAGAGCCCTGGTTGATTTCCTGATGTCAGCCTAGAGAGCCCCTGAACAAAGGACCCAGTGAAACTCTAAGCCCACCTCCTGACCCACAGAAACTGTAAGATAATAAATGTCTGTTGCTTCAAGCAGCAACATTCGCAATAATTTGTTATGCAGCCATAAAAAACTAATACAGACTATAAAGAAAAGAAATAGAGGGATTTAGAGATGTATTAGGAGATCTGTAAAATATAAAGGATATTTTTAAGAAAAATAAAACAGAAAAAGTGAAAACATAAAGTACTAGTGGCAAGTTCCCAATCATTTATACTGAAGTCCCCAAGCCAGAAAACTTAGCCATTGTCCACTAACCTTATAAACCATGAATTTTTTTGCCTGACTGGTAGTGGAGGCGCAGTGGATAAAGCAGCGACCCTGAGTGCTGAGGTCGCTGGCTGGAAGCCCCAAGATCGCTGGCTCTGAGCACAGGTTCCTCAGCCATGCAGTCACTGGCTTGAGAGCAGGAATTGTCCACAAAATCCCAAAGCTCACCAGCTTGAGCCCAAAGATCACTGGCATAAAAAGCCCAAGGTCTCTGGCTTGAGCAAGGGGACACCAGCTCAACTCTGGTAGAGGCAGGTATGAGAAGCAGTCAATGCACACAAGAGTCAAATCTACTATGAATTGATACTGCTCACCCTCTCTCCCTTCTCTCTCTCCCCCAAAATTCATAAAGTTTTAAGTTAAAGATTAACTTTGTCTATTTATACTATCATCTATATCAGCCAGAAAATTGATCTTATATGTTCTGACCTACCTTTGTCATTTATTATTTATATGTTTAGCCTACATACATGACCAGTATAGAAAGAATGAGTTAAATTTGGAGTACCATACATGTACATAACATTAGTTGATTTGATTTTGTTATGTTGTCATAGGACAATTACATCTTGTTACATAATCATATCTAGATCTTGGTCAAAATATGTTATATAAGTCTGACCAGGCGGGAGCGCAGTGAATAAAGGTCGGACTGGGATGCAGAAGACCAGGTTTGAAACCCTGAGGTTACCGGGTTGAGCACGGGCTCACCTGGCTTGAGTGCTAGCTCATCAGCTTGAGCGCGGTGTTGCCGACTTGAGCGTGGTATCATAGACATGACCCATGGTCGCTGGCTTGAGCCCATTGGTCAGTGGCTTGAGCAAGGAGTCACTCCTTCTGCTGTAGCCCCCTGTCAAGACATATGAGAAAGCAATCAATGAACAACTAAGAAACCGCAATGAAGAATTGATGCTTCTCATCTCTCTCCCTTCCTGTCTGTTCCTATCTGTCCCTCTCTGTCTCTGTCACACACACACACAAAGTTATATAAAATAGGTTAAAATTTAAACATGTACCAGCTCTAGGATCTTGAAATTTATAAGCAGTACTGAAATATACCTTACCATAAATAACATAGACCTTGAATATATAGCGGAAAGTGTTTCAGATCTTATGATACTTCCAGTGATATGAATTGAGCTTATTAGACTTGTGTTGGAGTACGTACAGTTTTCTCATTGTGTTTCCAGTGACTGCTAGTCCTAAAAAATCAGGAAATAACCTGCCGTGGTCAGTTTTCTGTGTCATCTTGCGACATTGCAGTCCCCGATTATTCATTCGAACACTATTCTAGATGTTGCTGTGAAGATATTTTGTAGCTAATGAGCTGACTTTAAGCGAAGGAGAGTATTCCAGATAATCTGGGTGAGTCTGATTCAATCAGTTAAAAGTCTTTTTTTTTTTTTTTTTATTGTCCTCCGCCACCCTCTATCTAGTTCTCTGTGCCCCTCCCCCTCCCCCTAACTCTCTCCCTCCCTCCCTCCCATGTCCTCCCTCCCCCCCCACCCTTGGTAACCACCACACTCTTGTCCATGTCTCTTAGTCTCATTTTTATGTTCCACCAATGTATGGAATCATGTAGTTCTTGTTTTTTTCTGATTTACTTATTTCACTCCTTATAATGTTATCAAGATCCCACCATTTTGCTGTAAATGATCTGATGTCATCATTTCTTATGGCTGAGTAGTATTCCATAGTGTATATGTGCCACATCTTCTTTATCCAGTCTTCTATTGAAGGGCTTTTTTGTTGTTTCCATGTCTTGGCCACTGTGAACAGTGCTGCAATGAACATGGGGCTACATGTGTCTTCACATATCAATGTTTCTGAGGTTTTGGGATATATACCCAGTAGAGGGATTGCTGGGTCATAAGGTAGTTCTATTTGCAGTTTTTTGAGGAACCACCATACTTTCCTCCATAATGGTTGTACTACTTTACAGTCCCACCAACAGTGAATGAGGGTTCCTTTTTCTCCACAGCCTCTCCAAGATTTGCTATTACCCGTCTTGTTGATAATAGCTAATCTAACAGGAGTGAGGTGGTATCTCATTGTAGTTTTGATTTGCATTTCTCTAATAACTAATGAAGCTGAGCATCTTTTCATATATCTGTTGGCCATTTGTATCTCTTCCTGGGAGAAGTTTCTGTTCATGTCCTCTTCCCATTTTTTTATTGGATTGTTTGTTTGTTTGTTGTTGAGTTTTATGAGTTCTTTGTAAATTTTGGATATTAGGCCCTTATCTGAGCTGTCGTTTGAAAATATCAGTTCCCATATAGTTGGCTGTCTGTTTATTTTGATATCAGTTTCTCTTGCTGAGCAAAAACTTTTTATTCTGATGTAGTCCCATTCATTTATCTTTGCCTTCACTTCTCTTGCCATTGGAGTCAAGTTCATAAAATGTTCTTTAAAACCCAGGTCCATGATTTTAGTACCTATGTCTTCTTCTATGTACTTTATTGTTTCAGGTCTTATATTTAGGTCTTTGATCCATTTTGAATTAATTTTAGTACATGGGGACAGGCTGTAGTCGAGTTTTATTCTTTTGCATGTGGCTTTCCAGTTTTCCCAACACCATTTGTTGAAGAGGCTTTCTTTTCTCCAATGTGTGTTGTTGGCCCCTTTATCAAAGATTATTTGACCATATATATGTGGTTTTATTTCTGGGCTTTCTATTCTGTTCCATTGGTCTGAGTGTCTATTTTTCTGCCAATACCATGCTGTTTTGATTATCGTGGCCCTATAATATAGTTTAAAGTCAGGTATTGTAATGCCCCCAGCTTCATTCTTTTTCCTTAGGATTGTTTTGGCTATTCAGGGTTTTTTATAGTTCCATATAAATCTGATGATTTTTTGTTCCATTTCTTTAAAAAATCTCATAGGGATTTTGATGGGAATTGCATTAAATTTGTATATTGCTTTGGGTAATATGGCCATTTTGATTATATTTATTCTTCCTATCCAAGAACAAGGGATATTTTTCCATCTCATTGTATCTTTTTCGATTTCCCTTAACAATGCTTTGTAATTTTCATTATATAGGTCCTTTACGTTCTTTGTTATGTTTATTCCTAGGTATTTTATTTTTTTTGTTGCAATCGTGAAGGGGATTATTTTTTTGAGTTCGTTTTCTAATATTTCATTGTTGGCATATAGAAAGGCTATGGACTTTTGTATGTTAATTTTGTATCCTGCGACCTTACTGTATTGGTTTATTGTTTCTAATAATCTTTTTGTGGAGTCCTTCCTTAAGAGCAGAATTTATTTATTTTTTTCCCAGAAGGAGAACTTACCTATGGACTATGGCTTCAGCTCTTGCTCGTGAGTTTCCACTGCCCTGCCTGATGGGCTATGCTATAAATTTCCTAATTGTTTCACCGACCCACACAATTTTGTAAGCCTGTTTCTTGCAATGGATCTCTTACTATACATATATTCTACTGCTTCTGTTTCTCTAATATAACCCCGACTAGTGCATAATCTTTTTGCTTGGCACTCCTGAAATAGCAAAGGAAACTCTCATGTATATAAAATATTAAGTGGGTATTTTAATTAAGTTTAACACCATTAAAAACATGGAATTAAACAAATAAATAAACAACCATGCCTACCATGTTGCAACTGAAAATTAGCTGCCTCAATGATTCATTCTGGATTTTATAAATAAAAATTAAGATGATACTGTCAATATATCTTTATAATAACTACTCAAAATAGTGTTTAATAAATGTTCTCACCTGACCTGTGGTGGTGCAGTGGATAAAGCGTCGACCTGGAAATGCTGAGGTTGCCGGTTCGAAACCCTGGGCTTGCCTGGTCAAGGCACATATGGGAGTTAATGCTTCCAGCTCCTCCCCCTTCTCTCTGTCTTTCTTCTCTCTCTCTCTCTCTCTCTCTCTCTGTCTCTCCCTCTCCTCTCTAAAATGAATAAATAAATAAAAAATAAATAAAAAATTTAAAAAACGGATATGATATTTTAAAAAAATTACAAATGATAAATGTTCTCAGTGTATATGATTACTGCTGAATTTATTTTTCAGTTAGGATTATGCCCAGGCATACCTTGCATGCATTTTTCACTTTAAAGTATGCATATACATGACATACATGGATGATATTATGCAAAGCAAAACAAACAAACAGAAAAAAGCTAATAGAAATAAGAGCTTCTGAAGTAACACATGCGCTCTTCTGAGGGCAAGATTGAAATGGCATTGAAGTCAGATGACCAGGGATCAAATCACTGCTCATGATTTCTTCAATGGCCGGATTATTGGCGGAAATCTCAGTATTGAAGAGCTGAAACATGAATAATTTGTTCTGCACCGACAGCCAGGAGATACGGAAAACCATACAGTTATGATGACATATCTCTAAAGAATAAACTAATAATATTATGACAGAATACTAATGGGAAAGAAATAATAATGAAAGCTAAAATTATATATCTTACAACTTTATATAACTCATTTTATTTATTTAATAAAAAACACATGTGGTTGTCAGTGATTAATCTTGCTTAAACAATAAAATTGTGTATTTTTAAAATTTATATTCCAAGAATTCTCAAATTTCTTTTTTTTATAGAGACAGAGAGAGAATCAGAGAGAAGGATAGATAGGGACAGACAGACAGGAACAGAGAGAAATGAGAAGCATCAATCATTAGTTTTTCGTGGCAACACCTTAGTTGTTCATTGATTGATTTCTCATATGTGCCTTGACCAGGGGGCTACAGCAGACCAAGTAACCCCTTGATCAAGCCAGAGACCTTGGGTCCAAGCTGGTGAGCTTTGCTCAAACCAGATGAGCCAACGCTCAAGCTGGCATCCTCGGGGTCTCGAACCTGGGTCCTCCACATCCCAGTCCGATGTTCTATCCATTGCGCCGCTGCCTGGTCAGGCGAACTCTCAAATTTCTTAAGAATGTAAATGGCATAAAAAGAATAAGTAAGAGAGAACAAAATAAAATTTAGCATTTCTTTGAAAATGTAATAATATTGGTATAATCTTTCTTGGAACTGAAAATATACAAGGTGGGATAAACGTCACTTTATAGTTTTGAGTATGTGAAACAGTTTGTTTTTGTATTTTTATTTATTAATTATTGTATTATATTTTTATACAAACAATTCTCAACCTTTTTCCCCACCCTTACACCCTCTTCCTTCTTTGTTTTTCTTCTTGTATAATCTGACATAAAGACAGAGATGAAGAAAAAGAAAATCTCAATGTCCAATGAAGAGCGTAAATTTGAAAACCACATCAGAGGTGTAGCAGAATAAATTGAAAACTTGTGCAGACAAGTAATATTTATAAAGTAAATGTTGCTTTCAAAGAATAAACAGTATTATTCATACTTAAACCATAAAAAATACGAAGTCAGCTTCATAATGATTTTAGAGCAGTTGCTAAAATAAATCAGTGGTGTAATTTAACAAGTCTATAGACTGTAAGTATTGCTATCTCCATTCTTGAAGGAAACAGAGTGGAGACTGGAGGATATTAAGTGTCCAAACTGAATATCTGTATTCTTCCCAAATTAATATATTGAAGCCTTCACATTTGGGGCCTTCAGAAGGTAATTAGACTTAAGTGAGGTCACCTGGGTGGGGATCCTTATGATGAGATTAGTATCCTTACAAGCAGAGACCAGAGAGCTTGCTCTCTATGTGTCGGCAGTGTGAGGATACAGCACTGATACAGCCATCTGAGATGGCCTCAGCAGACACTGAATCTACTCGCCTTCTGGCCTTAGACCTCTCAGCCTCCAGAAAGGTGAGAAATAAATATTTATTGCCAAATCCATCCAGGATTTGGCATTCTGTTACTGCAATCCAAACTGACTAAGTCAATAGGTGTAAATTCTTAAACAGATGTTGCCTGGCAGTACGCACTGAATAGAGGATTGGACTGGGATGTAGAGGAACCCAGATTCATGACCCCGAGGTTATCAGCTTGAGCGTGGCTCATCTAGTTTGAGCAAGGCTCACCAGCTTGAGCCCAAAGTCTACTGTAGCCCCCCAGTCAAGGCACATATGAGAAAGCAATCAATGAACAACTAAGGTGCTGCAACGAAGAATTGATGCCTCTCATCTCTCTCCCTTCCTGTCTATCTCTATCTGTTCCTCTCTCTGTCTCTCTCTGTCAAAAAAAAGAAAGAAGGAAAAAAAAAACAAAAACAAGTGTAAGGTATTTACTGTTGCAGGAAAAATAAGCCTGAATAAGCAATGGTTATAATATTTCATCCAATCTACATACAGCATTGCCATCAGTATTGAAAATTCTCATTGGTCAGAAAATTAAGAATAAATCTTCTGTTTCACTAAATGAATTAAAAATTGAGTTATTAAAAATGTGCTTAATTATTATTATTGTTATTTTATTTGGTGAGAAGAGGGAAGGCAGAGACAGACTCCCGCATGCACCCAACTGGGATCCACCCAGCATGCTCACCAGGGGGTAACGCTCTGGCCATCTGGGGCCGCTGCTCCATTGCAACTGGAGCGGAAGCCATGGAGCCATTCTCAGCTCCCTGGGCCAACTTGTGCCAATTGAGCCATGGCTGCAGGAGGGGAAGAGAGAGAGAGAGAGAGAAAGAGAGAGAGAGAGAGAGAGAGAGAGAGAGAGAAGTGGGAAGAAGAGGGGAAAGATAGAGAAGCAGATGGGCTCTTCTCCTGTGTGCACTGGCCGGGAATCAAACCCGGAACTTCCACATGCCAGGCCGATGCTCTACTGCTGAGCTTTCTGGCCAGAGACATGTTTAATTATTATTATTATCTTTTTAAATCATTTTTTACTGATTTTAATTTATTGTGTTTACATAGATTCTAGTATTGCCCCAAATGCATCCCCCCTCTCACATATTCCTCCCAACATCTCCCTATCCCCTCCCCACAGCGCCCTCCCACCTTCCCTTTAGGTTTATCCCATCCTATCCTCCCCTTTCCCTCTGTTCTCTTTTCCTCTGGTCCCTTTGATTGCTCCTCTGTCTCAATTCCATTCCTCAGTTCACATTGTTCATTGGATTCCTCAAATGAGTGAGGTCATATAATATTTTCTTTCTCTGCCTGGCTTATTTCACTTAACATAATAGTTTCCATGTCCATCCATGTTGTCACAAAAGGTAAGATTTCCTTCTTTTTCATGGCCCCATAGTATTCCATTGTATATATGTACCAAAGCTTTTTAATCCACTCGTCCACTGACAGACACTTGGGCTGTTTCTCGATCTTTGCTATTGTGAACAATGCTGCTATAAACATGGGAGTACATTTCTCCATTTGAAACAGTGCTATGGTGTTTTTAGGATATATTCCTAAAAGTGGGATGACTGGGTAAAAGGGCAGTTCAATTTTTAATTTTTTGAGGACTCTCCATACTATTTTCCACAGTGGCTGCACCAGTCTGTATTCCCACCAGCAGTGCAGGAGGCTTCCCTTTTCTCCACATCCTCGCCAGCACTTGTTCTGTGTTGTTTTGTTGATGAGCGCCATTCTGACTGGTGTGAGGTGATATCTCATTGTGGTTTTAATTTGCATTTCTCTAATGATTAGTGATGTTGAGCATTTTTTCATATGCCTGTTGGCCATCTGTATGTCTTCTTTGGAGAAATGTCTATTCATTTATTTTGCTCATTTTTTGATTGGAATGTTTATCTTCCTGGTGTTGAGTTTTACAAGTTCTTTATAAATTTTGGTCTTAACTCCTTATCAGATGTACTGTTGAATATGTTCTCTCATTGTGTGATATGTCTTTTTATTCTGTTATTATTGTCTTTAGTTGTACAAAAGCTTTTTAGTTTGATATGATCTCATTTGTTTTTATTCTGTCTTTTATTTCACTTGCCTGTGGAGATAAATCAGCAAATGTATTGCTGCGAGAGATGTCGAAGAGTTTACTGCCTACGTTTTCTTCTAAGATGCTTATGGTTTCATGGCTTAAATTTATGTCATTTATTCATTTTGAGTTTATTTTTGTAAATGGTGTAAGTTGGTGTTCTAGTTTTATTTTTTTGCAGGTAGCTGTCCAATTTTCGCAATACCATTTGTTGAAGAGACTGTCTTTACTCCATTGTATGCTCTTACCTCCTTTGTCAAATATCAGTTGTCCATAAAGGGTGGGTTTATTTCTGGGTTCTCTGTTCTATTCCATTGATCTGTATGCCTGTTCTTATGCCAGTACCAAGCTATTTTGAGTATAACTTGATATCAGAAAGTGTGATACCTCCCACTTTATTCTTTCTTTTCAAGATTGCTGAGGGTTTTTTGTGTGGGTTTTTTTTGGTTTAATATAAATTTTTGGAATATGTGTCCTACATCTTTAAAGTATGCTATTGGGCCTAACTGGGTGGTGGTGCAGTGGGTAGAGCATCTGACTGGAATGCAGAGGACCCAGGTTCAAAACCTGGAGGTCGACAGCTTGAGCACGGGCTCATCTGGTTTGAGCAAAGCTCACCAGCTTGGACCCAAGGTCACTGGCTTCAGCAAGGGGTAACTCGGTCTACTGAAGGCCCATGGTCAAGGCACATATGAGAAGGTGATCAATGAACAGCTAAGGTGTTGCAACGAAAAACTGGTGATTGATGCTTCTCAGCTCTCTTTGTTCCTGTCTGTCTGTCCCTATCTATCCCTCTCTCTGACTCTGTCTCTGTAAAGAAAAAAAAATTAGAAAAAAAGCATGCCATTGGTATTTTTATTGGTATTGTATTGAATTTACAAATTACTTTGGGTAATATAGACATTTTACTGCCACACCCTTCTTAAACACAGTCAAAATGATAAGGCAGAGAAATGCAACCCAACTGAATCAAGAGAAATCCCCAGAAAACGACTTGAATGAGTCAGATATAACCAAATTACTGGATGCAGAGTTTAAAATAATGATTGTTAGGCTGCTCAAAGATCTTAGAACAACAATAGATGGTCATAATGAACAAGTAAAGAAATAGCAAGTATAAAAAAGGACATTGAAATAATAAAAGAGAATCAGTCATAAATAACAAACACAATATCAGAAATGAAGACCATAATGGAAGGAATTAAAAGCAGGATGGATGAAGCTGAGGATCAAATCAGTGATTTAGAGGACAAGAAAAATGAAGGCATGGAAGCAGAGCAGCAAAAAGAAAAGAGATTCAAAAAGTCTGAGAAAACTCTAAGAGAGCTTTGTGATGAAATGAAGAGAAATGACATCTGCATCATAGGGATTCCTGAAGAAAAAGAGGAAGAACAAGGGATAGAGACTTTGTTCAATAATATCATACCTAATAGCTTCCCTAAATTTATGCAGGAAAAAGGCATACAAGTTCAAGAAGCCCAGAGAATTCCATTAAAGAGAAACCCAAAGAAATCTGCACCAAGACACATCATAATTAATACCAAAGCTAAGTGATGAAGGGAAAGTATTAAAAGCTTCTAGAGAAAAAAATGGCTATCACCTATAAAGGAACCCCCATAAGGATGACATCTGACTTCTCAACAGAATTACTTGAGGCCAGTAGGAAGGAATATGGCAAGAAATATCCAGAAGGAAATGGCTAGAAATATTCAAAGTAATGCAGAACAAGGGCCTACAACCAAGACTTCTTCATTCAGCAAGGCTATCATTTAAAATTGAAGGAGAAGTAAAAAACTTCCCAAAGAGGGGGAAAAAAAAACTCGACCTGACCTGTGGTGGTGCAGTGGATAAAGCGTCGACCTGGAAATGCTGAGGTCGCTGGTTTGAAACCCTGGGCTTGCCTGGTCAAGGCACATATGGGAGTTGATGCTTCCAGCTCCTGCCCCCTGTCTCTCTCTCCTCTCTGTCTCTCTCTGTCTCTCTCTCTCTCCTCTCTAAAATGAATAAAAAAAAACTCAAAGAATTTCTTATAACCAAACCAATGCTGCAAGAAATGTTACGGGGCCTGTTGTAAACAGATCAAAGGGGGAAAAGAATATAGCAAAAGAGGAATACAGCTTTAAGGAATAAAATGGCGCCTGACCTGTGGTGGCGCGGTGGATAAAGTATCGACCTGGAAATGCTGAGGTCGCCGGTTCGAAACCCTGGGCTTGCCTGGTCAAGGCACATATGGGAGTTGATGCTTCCAGCTCCTCCCTGCTTCTCTCTCTCTCTGTCTCTCCCTCTCCTCTGTAAGATGAATAAATAAATAAATAATTAAAAAAAAAAAGAAGAAAATGGCAATAAACAACTTCATATAAAAAATAACCTTAAATTAAAAGGATTAAATGATCCCATCAAAAGACATAGAGTAGCTGTGTAGATAAGAAAACAGGACCTGTACATATACTGTCTACAAGAGACACACCTTAAAACAAAAGATGCACATAGACTGAAGGTAAAAGGATGGAAAAAATATTTTATACAAATGGAAATGAAAAAAAAGCTGGGATAGCAGTACTTATATCAGACAAAATGGACTTTAAAACAAAGGCTATAGTAAGAGATAAAGAAGGTCACTACATAATGATAAAGGGAGCAATCCAACAGGAAGATATAACCATTATAAATATCTATGCACCTAATATAGGAGCACCTAAATATATAAAGCAGACTTTGATGGATATAAAGGGCAAGATCAACAGCAATACTATAATAGTAGGGAATTTCAATACCCCACTAACATCACTGGATAGATCCTCAAGAAAGACAAATAACAAAGAAACCGCAGACTTAAAGGACACAATAGATCAACTTGATTTAATAAATATCTTCAGAACCTTCCACCCTAAAGCAGCAGAATATACATTCTTTTCAGGTGCTCATGTTTAATTATTAAAAGATGTAAAATACCAATTTTTGGAAACTACCAGTTTTTTATTTAATCTATCTTTAATAAAAAACAAAGTAATAAAACTAACGGAACAGAGATACATTCACAGACCAGGTTAAACCTCTGAGTCCATTCACCTATCATTTGCAGGGTTGTCATGGAGAGTAAAGGGCAAATTCTGTTTCATAGTTTCCTCATTGCTGTGCTAACTTAGAACAAAAATAGCTATTAAATGGGCCACATGTATTTTCTGACTGATGAAGTGAAGTGCAGAAACATTACATGTTTTTTTTAACTCCATCTATAATTTATATAATATTTAATAATGTTCTCTTACAATTAAAATAATAATAGAAAATTAGTTGCCAAGTAAATAGAGCTGATAGAACTAAAATAAAGATTTGTTCGCAAAGGAATTGTGTAAAAATGTATGTGCAATATATATGTGTGTGTGCTTATCTAAAAAAGGCTTAAGTGCTGATATTCCTAATTTATCTTTCTCCAGATATTTTTAGGCCTTTCTCTCTATGCATGTAACTTTATTATATTTTATTTAGATAGTTCATCTGAAACAAAGTCATTCTTTGAAATATCTCAGTCAAGTTTTATGGTCATAGGATTGATCGTTTTAAATTATATTTATTTACTTTGGGCAGAGACCAAAAGAAAATTACTTCTATACTGACAAAAATAAAACTGATTTATTGATTTACTTACTCTTATTTCTTCTCTTTTGTTAATCTTAAATCACAAATGAGAGCATTTTATGTTTATACAGATATACATGTAAGGTTATGCTTTCTGAGTACAGTTAGAAATGAATATGTATTTTTATATTGACAGAAAGGAAAGAGCAGCCCTCTTGATTTTCAATAAATCAGGAACCAGTATTTTAGAACAATCACATTTTTTCTCTATGAGAAACTTTCATCCAATTTTTACATATTTCACTCTTACCTTGGATCTTAGAACTGTGATGTTATTTATCTCTTCTCAGATTTGTATGATGTATTTTATTCTATTCCTTCAAACCCTATGAACATTAGTACTCTGTTGCTTATTGTAGTTAGCATACATTTAGATTTTTTTTATACTCAACTTCATTTCTCCTTCTTTCTGTCCTGCAAAGAACACTGTTTATGTCAGAGCATGTTCCTTCTTCCTGAAACCTGTTCTTCCTTTTCCCTTTGCTAATTTGCTTGTTATTAAAATGTGCTGCTTATACAATTCCACCCAGACCATCCACCAATAGAAGATATTATTTCCCTATCATCTTCTATCCAATGTTCATATTTCAAAGAAGGTACCAATCCAATGATTTATCTTTTAAATATAATCTTTCGCTCCTGGCTGATTTTAAGGTTATCTTTTCCTTTCCATCTGGCTGGGCTTGGGCTTTTATGATGCTGTGTCTGCACAATACATCCTTCTATTTTTTAAATATGTATTTGTAATATAATTGACCCGCAACAAATGGAAATTTGATGTTTCTTAAAAATGTCTGTCATTAATACATATAAATAATAAACATTTAGGTAAGGAACAAAAGTTTCACCTGCCCCCTTGTATGACCAGACAGACATTGATTTGCTTTCCATCCAGAATGTTCTCTTTTATCTAGCCTCTTCATCTCAGCTCATTCTTTGTTATTGCTGAGTAATTTCGATCATCTTTCCTTTCATTGGTTGATGGGTATTTCAATTTCTTTCCAGTTTTGACTATATTTTGACAAATAAACCTGATAATGGATATGTGTGTAAAAGTGTTTACATATCCATATGATTTTATAACCCTTAGTCACACAACTGGGATTAGAATGGATGATTCATTGGAAAGATGTATAGCTAACTTAAAAAAAAAGTCTTGCCAGATGGTTTTCCAAAGTCATCGTACCTTTTTGTATTCCCAGCAGCAATGTGTGAGAGTTCCAGTTTCTCTGCATCCTGATCAATCCTTGGTATGCTCAGTTTTTAAATTTTACCCATACTAATAGGGACCAGTAGTACTTCCTCATTGTAATTTCCTAATTGATAATGATTCTCAGCATTTCTCGTGTACTTATTTACCATCCATATATAATGTTTGGTGAAGGTTCTCTTCAAATATATTTTCAGCAAAAGTTAATAGTTTTCTGATCATATATATATATATATATATATATATATATATATATATCGTCTCCAGCATTTGCCTTTTCTCCTTTTATTCTGCCTGGATTGTGGACACATCTTTTGAATGTACAATAACAACCTTACAGCTGAGAATAAGATCTGATGAAAAGAAAAGCAAGAATTAGTTGGAGACTGGGTTCCTCATGGCAGTTTTGAACTACCCAAGTTTCCCGTAATGCCAACTTCCTGAACGAATCCTACAGGAGAAAGGAGCCCCTGTTTTATACAAATCACAATTGTAGCTATTTATGTTACCTATAGATGAATGAGTGAGGGAAAAAAAAGGAAAATGAACAGTAATGTATTTATGTGTTGTAATTACACTTTTAGTGTAAAAATTCTCTAATTTCACTTTGTGATGGGGACTCTATTGTAATAGTTTAATTTATTTTCCCTTAAATTCTAAGTTTTCTGGATGAGAAGATTCTGAACTTAAAAAAATGTTTAGCACTGGATAATTATTGCTTTTCTGAGATCTCCTCCCAAATTTTAACGATGGACCTCTAATAGCCATGTCTATAATGCATGTCATTGGGTGATAGAACAGAATTGATTTATGTAAGGTTTAAACTTCCTCAAATTTAAAAAATCTGCATCTTGGCTTTGTGATCCTTCTAGCCAATTAGAATCATTATCTATTTATGTCAGCTCCAATAATCCCCAAACTTGGTGTTTTATTATATAAGGTACTGGTCTTGAGATGGAATAAAATTGGTTTTATGTGAATCATCTTCTCTAGATAAAAGAAATTCAGTTTTTAAGGGGAAAAAAGCTTGAGGTAATGACCTAAAGTGAAGTCTAGATGGTAGAAAAAAGCAGGATCCCTGGTGTTTCAGACCTTGGTGACTCAGCCTGTGACTGCGCTCCGCAGGGACGTGACCTGACAAATCATTGGGAAGTCAGCAGCCAGAGGCCAGGCCGACTTACAGAAATGGAAGACGCCATTCAACCAGACTTCATGGCGATATGTATGCACCTTCAAGTCTGAAAAGCAGTCCTCTGAATCCCATTAGTCCTTAATTTCAGCCTACATCTGAGTGCTAGATCAATCTCTGCCTTTTCATTTCATGAACTAACTCTACAACCTTATACTAAACATTCGTCTTCATTTAAGCTAACATTGGTACATTTTTACTTATAAACAAAAGCATTTGATATATAATTAATGTCCCCCTTTTTTATTGCTTAAACTAGTCTGTAGATTTTTATCACTTATAAACATAAAAGACTTCAGGAGTTCCGTTGCTCAAAAAAATTACCTTTAAGACTGCAGCACAAACCTTGAAGTCTGGAAGCAATTACTACAAATATCAGGGCTGATGACAGGTATTACATATTGAATTTAACTTTTAATTATCTGTGAATTAATTTTATTCTTTTGATCCATACTTGGGCATACAAGTATGCAAATCATACAAAACAAGCTGAGTTTTATTTTCCTGTAAGATATAGAATAAATTAATGCACAGTTTTTGTCAAAATGGCATTTTAGCTGACCAGGTAGCCATAATTATACATATTCTTATCTTGGAAATCAATAGGCAGAAATATTACTGATGTAAAAGAAAAATTAAACTACTAAAACTTGAAATAAAGACTGACTAGCAATAAATGATTCTGGAAATTACTTGAATAGAATTAGAAGACATCAGTGATTTCATAACTAAAATAAGGTAAGTTTGAGTGCCTTGAATTAATGTTTAATAATTCAAGGAGAAAAAAATCTAAGATGCACAGAAGTATTCATAAAAATGAGCGCATACTACTTTCTCATAGTGAAGTTTTAAAGCTCCTTAAGAAAATTTTTTAATCACAAAAACAAAGGCATCCAAAGTACATAATTCTATATAATCTAAAATTTTATGATACCAATTCCACATAGATTGTACAATTTTAATAGTTTGCTCTTTTTTAAAGAAGGTAAGAAAGAGGCATTGACCACATCTGACCATCACAATCATGTTCATAGTTTAAAGTGAGTTTTATACTTTCTTCTAGATAGAAGAACAGCACTAAGCTAAAAAAAAAAAAGTCAAATTGTAATGTTCTTCTATGATTTAGAAACTAGCAAGATTAGACATTAATAAAAGATGCAAACCATTTATTTAAAACTTTTAAAGGAATCTTAGTTATGTATGTATATGCATTTGTACATACAGTGTGGGGCAAAAGTAGGTTTACAGATATTTGTATGGAAAATAATATAATAATTAATAAATAACAATATGAGAACAAACTATGTTTTGTGTACTCACCACTATAAACCAATTCCTGTCTTGCTCTGTAAGTTAATAGAATTCATATAAATAAAAACTTCTGCTCTGTGAAAGACCATATCAAGAAAATTGCAAGACAGCATTATTCACATTTGCCCAATGGTGGTAAACCTTTGTATACCAGAACCAAAATACTTACTCAATGTTGAATGAATAAACCAAAACCGAATGTAGTATATACATACAACACAATATTATTCAGACATAAAAAAATAATATTTTTTTAAAATTTGTTGATTGGAGAGAAAGAGAGAGAGCAAGATCATTTCTTGTTCCACTTATTTATGCATTTATTGGTTGATTCCTCTATGTGCCCTGATGGGGGATCAAACCCTGCAACCTTGGTCTATCAGGATGACACTCTACCCAACTGAGCTACCTTCCAGAGTCTGAGATTTTGGTACATGCTACACATCTATGAATCTTGAAAGATAATGCTAGGTGAAATATGCTTGACACTAAAGAATGTAGAGTAGGTAATCCACATATATGAGTTACTCAGCATGATGAATTTCATAGAGACAGAAAGTAGAGTAGCAGTAATCAGTAATCCAGGGTAGATAGAATAAGGGGTTAATTTTTAAATGATAACCCCTTAAATAAACAAAGCAAGCAAAAGCACACACACATTAATGGAAGCCATATGGAAATCTCTGTGATTTTAATTATTGGATTATGTCCAGAGTTATATTCACTAACTCATTAAATAATCCCTTTCTGAGGACCTAACTACAAGTTTTTTAATATATATATACAGGGGGTCCTTGTGTTACGACACAGTTCCATTCCTATGACAGTGACGTAACCCGAATTTTGATGTAAGTTGAAACATACCCTACCCTAGCCTAAGTCACCTACCTATCCTGACACAGTTGTAAAATCATAATGGAGAACATAAAACACAACTAAGCCACATAAAAAGGAAAAGGACATAACTATACTGTACTGTACACTGTACTCTAGTAACAGAAATGACAAAAAATGAGTGTAAAAAATATTCCTTCCCTTTATTCCTGTGGTTGGCTTGCACATTGGAAGGGGCATTGCAAGGTGGGAAAGAGTGACCTATTGGGAGGAGGAAGCTGGAGAGGCAGGAGAACCTGCAGAAGGTGCTGGAGATACTGGGTCAGGTGAGTCAGGATTGCCTAAGGAACATGCAGGAGACACTGGAGATGATTCTACCTGTATTACAGGTGTTGCATCTTGAGAAGCAGCTGATGTAGAGGGTACAGGATCTGTTACAGGCTTCTCTACCTTCTTAAAGAATTGTTCCAGGCTAGTCTGCAAGGTTGATGAATTCTTCGCTTCCAAAATTTGCCTACATCATTGCAGGGCATTCATCACAGCTCTGTAGACCTTACTGAATCTGCCATCACTGCACAACGCTAATGGCATAAGCCCAAACACTCACATCTCAATTTTTTTAAGTTTTATGGGAATGAATGTCGTAAACTAGAAATATCTTATGTCAAGACTCTTTGTAACCCGAGGACACTCCCTACATTAAAAATCAAGGGGAACACTTTCTTTTTTTATTTAGTGGAATATTGCTGTATATTAAACAATGACTTTTGTAAATGTTTTGCATTGGTGACCAAGATATAGTATGTCATGTTTCACAAAATTTAGGGCATTTGTAGTATGTGTAACATTCATTCTTTTGCAACTAAAATTTCGGTTTACTATTCAACTATAATGTTTTTGCCATGTGATCTTTTTGAAACATATTTTCCTTAGTTAATGTGTACTTTATACAAAGTGTATGCATATCCCTTTGGTTTACCCTCTTGTTCAATTTATTTCAGAAAAAGAACATGTAATACATCATGCAGTTTATCCTTATACTCTCTAAGGTATCTTGCACAAAGGTCTTAGAAAACACAAATATATTTTGAGTTGATTATACTAAATAGGCATATTTGTTAGTGAAATATATTAAAACTTAGAAACTGTAATTTTTTTAGATATTTGCTATACTAAATAGTGTTATAAAAATTATGACAGTTGGTCTTTTGACTAGTAATTTTTAGGTCCCCAAGCCTTCAAAGTATCACATTTCTAATGACAAAAAACCGAGTTTGTTTACTTTCAGCTAGTAAGATTAATGTTATTGTTTGAATAATTATCACTATAAGACATCTACAACAATAATTCAAATATTTTAAATTTAAGCAGATTAAAATTTTAGAAAAAAATCAAAATAGAGAAAACCTAATAAAGTCTGTTCTATGGCTTCCTTATTTAAAAATTAAAAAGTAAATAAGGGAAAAAAGTATCTTTCTCAGTTCTTCAAAACTTGGTACAAGCTAGCTCAATACTGACAAAGTTAATGAAATTTTGGACAGATAGATTAAGAAAACGGCCCAACCAACCAAAATTGCTCTTCTAATGACAAATTTCTTCAGCACTGAATTATATGTATATCCAACAAATATAATGATCTGAAGGAGATGTTCATTTTAAACTTAATTATTTGATAAAATTTGATATAAAATATTAATATGTACCTCAAAGATATTTCTATTTTATTATACATTTTAGAAATGATATCTGTTAACATATACTTGCAGGAATAAATATTAAAAATAATCTTTGGAACAGAGTATTTTAAAGCTCAGTAACTAGAGTAAAACCTGGCAGCCTTTGGTATTTCCCCAAAACTAATACTTTTCCAGCATGGGAAATGCCATTGGTAGGGTGGCTATTAAAACAATGTATTGTCTTTATCCCCTTTGAAAAGTTCAAGTCTAGCCTGACCAGGCGGTGGCACAGTGGATAGAGCATTGGACTGGGGAGCACAAAACCTGGGTTTGAAACCCTGAGGTCGCAGGTTTGAGCATGGGCTCATCTGAATTGAGCAAGGCTCACCAGCTTGAACCCAAGGTTGCTGGTTTGAGCAAGGGGTCACTCGCTCTGCTGTAGCCCCCCAGTCAAGGTACATATGAGAAAATAATAAATGAACAACTAAGGAGACTAAGGAGCTGCAATGAAGAATTGATGCTTCTCATTCTCTCCCTTCCTATCTGTTTGTCCCTATCTGTCCCTCTCTCTGATTCTCTCTGTCTCTGTCACAAAAAAGTTCAATTCTAATCATATCTGCCTAACTGTATTTCATCATATTTCACATATATATCAAGTAGTGAAATTGTGGAAAATGTGAAATAATTTGTAGTTTCTCATAATTAGAATCTCTAGAACCTTTAGCTTAAAAATAATCTCACAACAGTAATAATAATCACAGTAATCATCATCATCATCATAGCCATTTCGGTATTAACCATAAAGCTTTCAAAATGCAATATATACAATTGATGTAAATTTATGTTATTATATGATCAAATTCTAAAATTTAATCCTAATCATAAATCCTAATGATAATCCTGTTTCAAGAAATGGAGAAAAGGCTTAAATTACACAATGGGCTAATTTAGTAATTTTTAATTATTTTACTTGTTATAAGTTAAATAACTACCTCAATAATCATCCATTTTAGCCAGACTGGGCGGTGGCACAGAGGATGGAGCATTGGACTGGGATGCGGAGGACCCAGATTCGATACCCCAAGGATGCCAGCTTGAGCGTGGGCTCATCTGGTTTGAGCAAGGCTCACCAGCTTGAGCCCAAGATCACTGGCTTGAGCAAGGTGTCACTAGGTCTGCTGTGGTCCCCCTGTCAAGGCACATATGAGAAAGCAATCAATGAACAACTAAGACAGAGATCCCCAAACTTTTTACACAGGGGGCCAGTTCACTGTTCCTCAGACCGTTGGAGGGCCGGACTATAAAAAAAACAAAACAAAACTATGAACAAATCCCTATGCACACTGCACATATCTTATTTTAAAGTAAAAAACAAAACAGAAACAAATAAATATTTAAAATAAAGAACAAGTAAATTTAAATCAACAAACTGACCAGTATTTCAATGGGAACTAAAAATAAGACAGCCCCCATCTTTTGGGGGTAAAATTAATATAAGACAGGGTCTTATAATAGGGGAAACATGGTGTGTAGTAATGTGGGGGGAGACTTTTGGGCAAAGGGAGGTTATAGGGGCCATTATGTTGTACATTTGGGGGAGTATGGGGGCCATTGTACTGTGTAGTAATGATTATAGTGCTTTGCCTTTCTTCCTACTTCCTACTTCTGCTTATTTCACACTGCTTCAGGTGATGTGGGGTGCCAGCAACTGCAGACCCCACATGTGTGTCATATGATGTGCTTCCGGAGCCATGACGAGTGCGTCCCCCCCATCACCGGAAGTAGTACTATACGTGAGCGACGCAGCGCATCTGCATCCTGTGCTCCTCTCACCAACCACCAATGAAAGAGGTGCCCCTTCCAGAAGTGCCACAGGGCTGGATAAATGGCCTCAGGGGGCCACATGCAGCCCACTGGCCGTAGGTTGGGGACCCCTGAACTAAGGTGCCCCAACAAAGAATTGGTACTTCTCATCTCTCTCCCTTCTGTCTCTCCCTCTCTCTGTCTCTGTCAACAAATAAATAAAATTAAAATGTTTAATCATCTTAGAAGTTAAAAGGAAAGGCAGCAACAGCAATGACGTAAATGACGAAAGAGCGCAGCTCACCTGTGCTGCGGGAGAACAGCCCACTCCTCTAGGGGCCGATTCATGCCCAAGGGAGTCATCCAAGTGCACACGTGGTTACCGCACACGTGGTTACCGCCCTTGAGACAGGACACATTTAAAACAACACAAACATTTCTCTGTCATGAGCCACCAGAAGAAACTGCCAAATGAGTGACTTAGAGCTCCGGGTCCACCCTTTGCCTGCCATGAACTATTCAACATAGAAGTTAGATATCATGTATGTGTAGAATCTAAGGAGGTCACCCACAGAAGCCGAGAGCAGCATGAGGGTAGCTAGGCCTGAGGGTAGGGAAAGGGGGAGAGGAGGGCAAAGGGAACAATGTTTCAGTTTCACAAGGTAAGTAGTTTTTACAGCCCTTAAGTACCACCCGGTAACCCTGCTTTATAAACCTCTGTATTGTATAACTGAAGTTGGATAAGACAGCTGAAATTAAGGGTTCTCACCACATTCAAAACTTCGTAACTCTGTGAAGTGATGGCTGAATTAGTTAATCTGATTGTGGTAATCAGTTCACAACATATATATTAAGGTGACCAACATTTTTACAATGAAAATGAAGACAAAAATAAATTAAAGAAAACAATATCATAATTAAAAGAAACATTTTATTCATTGCAACAATAATACACTATAATGTCATAAATGCATAATAAAAACATTTGTAATATTTTATATTGCAATTATGCTTACATGCCTATTAATTTTTAATAATAATTGTAAGAATAAAAGTACTCATTTAGATACAAATACGTCACATCACATGCAATCGATCGACTGCATCGATCAAATATGGACATTTACAGACTAGTCTTCCAATATCAAAAAGGAGGACACTTTTTGAGGGAGGACAGAATTTACAAAAGAAGGACTGTCCTCCCTAAAGGAGGATGATTGGTTACCTTGTGTGTGTGTGTGTGTGTGTATGTGTGTGTGTGTATAACTCACAACACATCACATGTACACTTTAAATACAGACAATTTTTTATTTGTCAATTATAGCTTAACAAAGCTAGGGGGAAAATCAATCAGATCAGGCTATTTTCTTGTTCAGAATTTCTAGTAGTATCTCATTTTATTTGGAGTAAATACTCAAATCCCTGCAACGAACTAAAGGTCTTCACATGACGAGGTGCCCTGTGACCTGTTTGACTCTGTGCCTGTTCCCAGCGTTGCAACAGCCTCCCAGTCTTGTCAGCTTCTTGGACTTGCTAAGCATCCTTCTTACACAGGGTCTCTGCTTTTGTCCTTCTCTCGCCTGAATGTCTACTCTTAATAATGCATGGCTCATTCGCTCATGTCCTTTAGGCTGTAATTGAAAAAGCAGTGAGGTTTTTCTCTGGACACTGTATATAAAGATTCCCTTCTTCAATGCTTAATTTTCTCCAAATTTATTTTGTCTTCAGTACTTAGCTCAGTCTAAAATACTCCTATTTCCTATTATTAATCTCATCTATTGCATTTCTCTGCTATAACGTAAAATTTCTAGCATATTCTATAACTCAATAAATAAATGTTGGTTAATTGACCAAATGAATGAAACACCAGGAAGATTAGATGCATTAAAGGCATTAAAAAGTTAAATTCTCTCTGCAAAGTCATAGGGTCACATAAGATGAATTAGCAATTCCACAGCCATACATTCATTCATTCAGTTTATGAAAATATTTATTCTGAGACTGCAAGATGGTGCATACTGTGCCACGCTAGAAATTGTTTCTCTCTCTCTCCCTCCATTAGTGTATAAATACAGATACATGAATTTATTTAGGTGAACTTTCAGTCTAGAGATACAAAAAGTCAAAAACAAATTTTGTCCCTAAATCATCTTTTGAAGTATTTCAAGCCATGGGGGTGACAAGTAAGTATTAAAATAATGTGATCCACCTGACCTCTGCTGGTGCAGTGGATCAAGTGTTGACCTGGAGTGCTGAAGTCTTTTGTTTGAAATGCCAGCTTCCCTGGTCAGGGCACATACAAGAACCAATTAAAAAATGTTTTCTGCTCCTCCCCACCCCTTTTTCTTCTTTCTCTAAAATTTATAAATAAAAAATCTTAAAAAAATAATGTGATCCACTTTCAAAAATGAAATCCCTTTCTCCTCTCTCTCTCTCTCTCTCTCCCCCCTATCGTACAGCAAATACCAAATTTCCCCATGTATGAGAAACATCTTAATTTTGAGGCCCAAAATTGGAAAAAAAATGTATTACATAAAGTTATTGAACTCAAGTTTTATTCATCATAAAACTCATACAACTCCTCATCACTGTCAAAACTCCCATCCATTAGCTTGTCCTCATCTGTGTCCGAGGAAGAATCACTGACTTCGTATATTGCCTCATCCTCAGTTCCATCTATGGCACTGGAAATGCCAGAACTACTATATAAGAGGCACCCAGTTTTTAGACTCCTAATTTTTTGAAAAAAGGTGCATCTTATACATGGGGAAATATGGTATCACCCCACTGTTCCATTTTGAAACAAAAGTTAAGATAGTCTCAACTTTTGAAGATAGGAAGGAATTCGCTTTATAATAAAATGAACCTTTTGCAACAGACCAGAGCCTAGTTTCAGGTCAACTAATTTAACCCAAAATCCAAGTAAATATTTTTAGTTATTTGGAATAAAAATTAAAAAAAAATAAAAAATCACTCTCCTTATAAAAGATAAACAGAATTGCAAATGAGTAGCATTCTAATTTACATAAAAATGCAAACAAGTACTCATTATAATCATACTAGATTCATACCTGCAAATTTAGATTATACATAGTACATGAAAAATTGGATAAACACGTTTAGTTACACTTTTAAAAGAGTAAGTACAAACATGACAACAGCTTATACAGAACCCTCTAGAAGTATCTATTCGACAGCAGAGGATGAGCTGCTTCCCTCCAGATTCAAGTGTAGGCGACGGAGCGGGGAGAGGAGAAAAGGATCGACATAGGCATGCACCACAATGGTCAACTAACTCATGTGACAGAATATTGTAGCCAGGCTTGTATAGGAAAAGTGAAATTAACAAGATTTATGTTCTATTGATTATACAAAACTTACACCTTATGTTCTTGTGCTCCAGAAATTTCTCGTAAAAAATACAGATGTTCCAACCAAATTACAACACGCCACAATATTTATTAACAACGTTTTTGAAAACTATTGTTTCTGTCATTTGTAAAAACAGTAACTTACCAAAGATACAGAAAAAAAATGGCATTCTGAAGATAAGTAAGCTTACTCTCAAGGCATTCGAAGTTTTGTGTAAGATAAGATATTGAGGGAAAACAGAAGAAAATTTTTTCAAAAATTAAAAACATAAAAATAAATGTAAAAGAAAAAAATTAACATTAAGACCATCTTCATAGAAGAAATATAAAGAATAGGAAACAAAGAATGAAAGAATGCTAAGAACAAGATTTGCCAGAAAACGGACTGATGTACAACATTAACCCCATACTGACCATTTGTGAACTCTATTTCATTCATCACACAAATAAATGTCTCTACAAAGTGAGAGTAGAGAGATGACACATTTTTTTTTCTGTAGGAAAATACATTTTAAAAAGGATATTTTAAAAGTGCTTTTCCATCAGCAGAGCCTAAAATTTTAGGAATAGAAAGAAAACACTTCTCGTCATTTTTAAGAAAAATTACTTGCACAGGAGAAAGTGTCTAGATTCATCCCTAAGCACTTTTATTTTGTCTGTGGAAGAAATAGAGCCATTTGTTTCTCTAAGTGCAGGACAGACAGCCCATCTGTATGGCCAGTGGCCACCGCCATCATGGCCATTCACATGCAGGTTCTCATTGAATTCGGGCTGACGGTAAAGAAATAGTGGAGCCAAAAAATGGTAGGCCATTCCTTTATTAAATAAAGTCTTGCACCGGGCAATGAGCAAACAGGCAGGGAAAACACTTTCCTTTCACTCAGGGCTCCCAAAGCCCTGACGCATTCTCTGGTTCCACAACCAGGAGAATCTTCTCTGGTTTCTGCTAGAATCAACGGTCGCACCAGTCTCAGTGGAGCTCACAAAGCCCCTCGGCTCTGGTTCCCCATCTGCATACCTTCTCTCTCCCTGCCAACATGGCTTCATTCTGCCTCTTCTCTTTCATCTCTGCTCTTTTCAAAACGTTCTGGCTTGAAAACCTCTCCTCCAGCAAACATCAGCAAAATAATGATCCTTCCCAAGCAGGAAGGTAATTTGCAATCTCACAGACCACATATACCTGGTGCTGCCCAGCCCCCAAGGCAAACTCTAAGCGAGCAAACATAAAAATCATATTTTACAAACTTATTTGACCAACACCATCCGAGGGAAGAGCACAGCCACACTGTAGAGTATTATGTCCTCCAGAGCCGTTGCTACATCTTCAATCGCCTAGTGACTAGTCTATAATTCTACAGGCCAGCGGCCTCTGGGCCATGAAGAGTGTGCAAAGATCTGTAAATGCAAAATGTCTCTTCCTCAGGAGCAACATTGTGTGCTATAATGTATTGGAAGTAAGAATTAAGTACAAGGATGGTGTCGCAGAAAATCTCTGCCAGGTGGGGAAGGGGGCACTGCATGCAGAATGAACGTAAAATCGGTGTGAGTCAACGGTAAACTGCGGCAGTCTTCATGACTGGCCGGTGTTTGTATCCAGCTGTGAGGTCAGTGCAGACAGCCCGGTTACCATTCAGCCCCATCTGCAGGCTGAAGCCAGGTGCAGTTACAACTCCCTGTCACTATGGCAACCACTGGTGGGATTATTAAGCAAGCAACAGGGTGAGTGTTGTGTTCAGATTGGTCACATAATTATCAGGGCCACGTCTACATTGTGACATGTTGGTGTAATCAACGTAAGAGATTTCCAAACTTGTAATTTTTTTACGAGTTTATTTGAGCCAAACTGCCAACAATTGCTGGGAATCAATGTCTCAACAGATTGAGAAAATGCTCTGGAAAATGGAGGTTTCACCACTTATTTTCTACATCAGAGTCCAAGGGGAAGACTGAGGGAAATGATGTGAAATGGACTGGGGAGAGATTCGGGTGGTGGGAGAAAGCAAAGCGGGGATATCTCCGGGATTGGATACAAGTGAAAATGTATCTACAGAACCTCCTTTCACAGAGACAGGAATAAGATAGTTCATAGTTAGTTAACAGGATCATGACAACAATGAGGCGGGTTGTCGGTTACTGCTCTGGTGGGTTGCCGGCCCTGAGAAAGGCAGGCAGAAAATATTCTCACCTGTTATCAGCTACTTTATTGTAGATGGAAAAGACAACAGACAGGTTTGACGAAGATAGGCCCTGACCTTGGTTAGAGACAGATCCCTCCCTAGGAGGGGACTACCCACCGTGACCTGCTTTCAGGGAGAGAGTTTGCATCTCAGACCCTCCCGTGTGGTGCCCGTAAGTCGATGAGTCTGCAGGGCCACCATGCTGGCTTTCCCTGAGCTGGTCAGGGTCAGCATGTGGCTCCTCTTTCGTCCACAGTGTGAATTCATTTGGGACACAAATACTTCAAAGTTGTAGACCTCTTTTGAAGATTTCCTCAACAGAACTCTTTCCCAGACATCCCCGTCATAAATATTTTATCATAACACCTTTTCTGTCATCTCCTTTTCAACTCCCTGAACAACTGGTGAAACCATGGGTGACTATGGGAGGGGCAGACACTGGTTATTAGGATGTACTTACTCTACTTGAACTTCTGACCAATGAGAAGGTGTTCATGCATTACTGAGCTTTCAGGCCATCCCTGGGCTCAGCCGTAATACTACAAATGTCAATCTGTTGGCATGTGGAACATCATTCCCTGGTAAGTAGCTCCTCACACGGAAATGATAAGATCTATAGGAAGTGAGTTTTCAGGAATTGCTTCAGACTAATTACAAGTGATAGTAAAGTGCTTCTAGGTAGAATACCCAGTTCACACATCTTTGTCAGAATTTATAGAGCCCCGTGTCCAAAGAGGAGGATTTCAGTCTCTAACATAGAAGTAAATCATAACAATAGTTATTTGCTAAACAATTTGTTCTAAAACTTGTGTATTACCAAATTGGTGCAATCTGGAATAATGCTCATGTACAAATGAATACTACCAAAATAACAGTGGCTTCTTGGTGATCATAGGTGCAGATGTTACTTACAGAAATGGTGGGCTAGCTTGTTTCAGGTCAGACTTTCTTATAAGCACAACTTAATAACTGGGGATAAAAATGAAATAAGTTTGTTTGACGGCACTGGAGAGCTAACATGGACCTGTGGGGGCAGGATGATAATGAGAAGAAAACCCAAAGGATAGGAGTTCAACACTTCGTGTGACTTTTCTTGTTTTGGAAGCAATCACTATAAGAACAGGGCTGGCAGGAGGTGCAAAGTGCTGGAAGTATCAAAAAGAAATTGGATTAAGGAGTCATTACAGAAAAGGGACCATTGTAAATACTCCAGGCTTTCCTTTGAAGATTCAAAAGTTCTGGCATAAGAGTAACAGCAAGCTATAAATAAATAAGGCTTGAAAAGAAATGAAACCCAGTTTCAAATAAGCCTGATATCTGATTGGATTAAGATAACTAGCACTTCCAAACTGCTAACCAGAAGCAAAAGTTAATCCTTTCAAGTAGAAAATGATATCACCAAGAGCTTTGAACTCTTCAGACTTTTTCTGTTACAGGGTCTGCCTTTAAAAAACAAACAAACAAACAAAACAAAAAACAAAAAAAAACAACAAAGGCATGCAAAATAATTGCAGGAATACAATAATTAAGTGGAAATTGAGAGAAAAGATAAGTCATAAAGGAAGAGAAACGTAAGTTCTAGAAATGATTATTTAAGTATTCAGAGAATTTAAATATTATCTAAAATATTGAAATTTTTAGACACAAACTTTATAAATAGTTTGATTAATAATTGCAAGAAGAAAAGTAAATAATAATTTGGTGAATTTTAGCAGTGAACTGGAAATCACATTTAAAAATATTAAGAGAATTCTAGATCTATAAACAGAAGCCAAAATGAAGAAGCAAATAGTTGACTTTAACAACAAATTGGAGATAGCAGAAGCGTTGAACAAAAAGACAAACAAGCGAATGTAAGTGAGGTCGTGAGAGGTTCTAACATGCGCTATTGGAACTGGAAAAGAAAAGGAGCCAGTGGATGGAACAGACACAGACACAATGTCTGAAATGCCAGTGAGTGAACTTCTCTTCCAACAGATTAAAAAGACTAATTTCATAAAAAATTAGTAAGAAATACAAAGACTCCAAAATAGCTTAGAAAAAAAAACAATAAAAAATGGTAAGAGTCTTATATTACTTCACATCTTTGACTTTATTAAAGTTACAGTTCTAGCACAAAACAAAACAAAAAACAAAGGCATGCAAAATAATTGCAATGCTAGTTATCTTAATCCAATCAGATATCAGGCTTATTTGAAGCTGGGTTTCAATACACAGTACCGTTGTGTATAACAGCAATGTACAGTGTGTCCGTAAAGTTATGGTGCACTTTTGACCAGTCACAGGAAAGCAACAGAAGATGATAGAAATGTGAAATCTGCACCAAATAAAAGGAAAACCCTCCCAGTTTCTGTAGGATGATGTGGCAGCATGTGCGCATGCTCAGATGATGATGTAACACCGTGTATACAGCGGAGCAGCCCACAGCCATGCCAGTCAAGATGTGGATGGTACAGAGGAAAGGTCAGTGTGTTCTGTGGCTCGCTAAATTTGAATCCATGACCAAAGTGCAACGTGAATATCGGCGTGTTTCTAATGGAAGCGCCACCATACTCGGTGGGATAAGCAGTTGAAAGAAACTGGCAGTTTGGTGGAGAAACCCCATTCTGGTAGGCCATCAGTCAGTGATGAGTCTGTAGAGGCTATACGGGATAGCTACCTAAGGAGCCCTAAACAATCTGTGTGTGAGCCCACATCAAACTGCACTGAATAGGTATGAAACTGGGAGAGTTTTCCTTTTATTTGGTGCAGATTTCACATTTCTATCGTCTTTTGTTGCTTTCCTGTGACTGGTCAAAAGTGCACCATGACTTTACAGACATACTGTATTAAAGAAAATAGTATGAAAAAGTGAAAAACTACCTTGACAAATGGAACAACGGAGAATATTCAAAACCAAGCCAATAAATATATGGACACTTGAGTGAAAAAGGATGAACTCTTCAAGAAGTGGTCTTGAGTCAAATTGAATATCTATGTGGTATTAAAAATATAATCCTTAGTGTACACCGCATCATAACCCATATATCGTAACATTTGACATTTCCAAAAGGCAATCTCAGGTGGATTGTAGATTTGAGAGTAAATTTAAAAATAGGAAGGTTTGTGGAAGATTAAAAAAAACCTGGATTATATTAAAATTTTTGGTCAAACACACTGAAACATTATCCATTATGGAACAGATAATTTGGGCTAGGTTTAAACACTCAACCTCAATATATTAAACATTACCATTAGCAGGGGCTAAATACCGAGTCAAAAACAAGAATTGTGCAAGAGTAGCTAAATAGGCAAAGCAATGCATGTATGGGAACAGCCTCTACTTTACATACTTACATTATATAATATGTTATATCACCCACCAATTGTACTCCAATGTGTGTGTATGTATAAATCTATGCTGTTTAAATATATCCTGGCCCTGCCTGGGTAGATCAGTTGGTTAGAGCATTGGGTTAATACACCACGATTGTGATTTCAATCCCACATGCAAGCATCAACCAATAAATACATAAATAAATGGAACAACAATTAGACGTTTTCCTCTCTCTCTTCTGCTCTCTCTAAAATCAATGAAAATAAATAAATATATTTACCAATTAGTTGAGTACACATACAACACACACACACACACACACACACACACACACACACACACTCATACACAGTGGCCAAAAGAGAAATACAGTATCTTGAAAGCAGCATTAACTACTGTAGGGAAAACAGCTGTACTAGGCTTAATCTCTTGTTTTCAGCTGCAAGTACTTTGCATGATTAGCGCGTGATCACGTGGCAGAAAGCCACGTGTGTGTATAGCCTATATAAGGATACCAGTATTTTCCCTCACGCAGATCGCTGGCCCGGCATCCTGAGAGGTGCGTTTCCTCTGCCTGTTTGCTCGCCTGCGTGGGAACAATCCAATTAAAGGGAATGACCCAATGCCTTTCAGCTCCGCAGTTCTGTGTTCTGCCGGAATCCAATTGAACCTGCTTGGCAGGTTCAATTTCAGTTTTACAACTAAAATCTAGAGACAGTTTAAAATGCCATTAATAGTACAATATTAAAATAAATTGTGGTAAATTCATACAATCGACTAGTGTAGAAATAATAAAAATGCGCAAGGTATTGTTATATTTCATAAAATATAGGCATTGAACAAGCATATTATCAAGCAGAAGAAACTAAGTCCAAATAACATCCGCCTTGTGACTCCATTTTCTACAGTTCAAAATAGCCCCAAACAAAAGGGTGATAGGTATTTTTTCCCCACACATGCATTGGTATGGACTGCATCAGAGAACAAGACATTGTTGTATCTTACAGCATAAAGTCCACGCACAAGACCATCTTCAGGGTCTAAAATGGCTGCCCCAGCGTATAAGAACGTATCCGAAGTCCAGTCCATATGGAGACAGAAAGCTAGGAAGAAGATACCTAAGAAGCTGAGCCTTCATTTGAGGCCACATCCTAGAATATACACAAATCATGCATCAGTAGTATGAGCTAAATCCTGCTGCAACGGAGCTCACGACATCCTTACATTACCTTAAACAGAAAAGGATAAAATATCAATAGTAAAGCACAGTGGAGGGAACCGGGAAATGCCGGGGTTCTTTGAAAATGGAAGGTAGCATGTATAGTAACTGGACTCATCAGTAGCATATGCACACGGTTCCAAATCAGTGAGAAAGACTCACCATCTCGTCTGTGGTATTCCTGCCAAAAGTGCATAACCTGAATCTAATTATGCTGCGATATTACACAAATGGAGAGATTATATATAAAACAGCTGTCCTGCACCCCTAGAAAATTCATCACGGAACACAAAGAATTACTCTGCAAATTTGCCTGGTGAAAGAGACATATGATACATTATAAATAAATGTAATTCGTGATGTTAGATTTTTTTTCCTATAAAGAATATTATTAGGGTAATTGGTAAAGTTTGAATAAGATCAGAAGATTACATAATAATATTACATTAATGTATATTTCCTGATCTTGATAATTTTACTATGGCAATATAACAAAATGCATGTTTTTAAGAAATAAATACCTATTGATACATTTAAGAGTAAACTAGTATCAGCTTGCAGTTGAGAAACTATGGTGTATAAATAGATAAACAATTAGAATGAGAGAAAAAGTAAAATATTATGATGTTAATATTTGTGATACATAGGTGAAGGCTCTCTGGGAGTTTGTATGACTCATGCACCTGCCTTTAAGTTTACAACTATGTCAAAATGAAAACTGGAAAACACCAACCAACCAACCCACCCTGGAATATAAATGTCACCCATTTTTTTAGCCAATGGTAAAACAGAGACCAGATAGTTCAAATGCCCAACAATATGCATGAAATTTTGACCCATTATACAGTAAATTAAAAGTCCACTTTAAATAACAAAATCTTTAAAAATATTACCAATAAAAACTTCGGTTGCCAAGAACATCTTAATACATTGCTCCAACTCAAAAATAAAAAGAGTGAAGAGAGTGTAAGGAAATAAAGGAGCATGTTTCACTCCTTCTAGAATCTTCAGTCCAGAGAATGAATGGAAACACCGGAGCCCTGCGTGTGAGAGTACGTGTGTTGGAGTTGAGGGCGGGGAGACAGTCTCAGATTGTTCTCTCATATTTATCGTTAAAGATGCAGAATTTACTGACAACCTCCAGCTAGGGTAGAAATTTCCCCTTTAATATGGAACTTGTTCCAATCTTTGTGTTTTGTTTATTTGTTCCTTAGTTTTTTTTTCTCTGCATTTACTCCTACTTTTATTATTTTAAAAAATATCATGTTTTTATTTTAGCTCCCTGTAATCTGTGAGGGAACATCAATCTGAACTGAGAAAGTAGTCGTGTCTGTAAGTGTTCTTCTGTCCAGTCCAAAGCTTGTGGAAACCAAATGCTGATCTATGCTAAAAGTCAGTTGTACATGCCTGAGTAATAATTCAAAGAATAAATTTCAAATATTCAAGTTGCTTATTTTCAAATTCAGGAGTTTTATAAACTTTCTCAGCTAATGAAATAATAAAATACATATATTTAACATTTTATTTTCAAATACTTAAGGAAGTAAAATTTACCTCCTTTAAGGTGGTTAATTTTTTAAAAATGCATAAACTGTATGACAAAACAGGTGCATAGTATTCCTGTAACTGTTCACATAAAATGCCAGAGGCAAAGGGGCAGAATTAAGCCCTGACAGGATGTTAAGTGCAGGCACTCGAACTGCTTGCTTCCAGTTATGCATGACTAAGCAAATCTATATACTGCATTTTCCTGTTTTTTTTTTAATGAGAACAAGGAAATCTATCTAGAATTATTTATATGTGATACCTGTTATAAAGAAGCATGTCAAAAATAATTCAATATTATCACATTAATTAAAACTGTAACTCTAGAAGTAATTGTGGGAAAACACAAGGGTGGGGACTAATACATTTAATAATATATTTATAATAAGTGTTCATGATATGAAACTATAATAAAATGTTATAATATATTTAATAATATATAACACTTATAAATGTGTACTTATAATAGATTTTAAATCTATTATACATTTACTAGTAGATAAATATCAATTTATTTTTAAGTTTATTAATAACCTCTTACCACACTACATTGGATAACTATGTATAATGCCATCTAAGTCATATCAAATTTTTTTATGTTTCATATGAATAATGATGATATTATTAAAAATGTCATTAAGCAGCCACCAGAAATGACTTATACAATTATTTCATTTCAGAGAAGAAAGTGGTATAGAGTAGAATGATAGAATTTATCAATTAAAAGTTATGGTAAATGTGATGTGAAAATATATTTGTGTATCAATTTATCTACATGTTAAATATTGGTATCACTTTTAACAGAGGACTTTGATATTTAAAATTAATATAAATCCTAATAGTTTTATATTTTATTTAAGTAATATTTCTCAAAATTAGGATGTAGAAGTTTTACTTAATTTTGCTCATGTATTATATGTATTACCATGACAATGAAAGTAATTTCAATGGTAGGACACATACAATAGTAGTTAATAGTAAATCAATCAATAAAATGAATCAAATAATTTCTAATGCTACCATTTACTAAATCTGTTATATTAAGCAAGTTATGTGACAGTTTTTGCTCTTCTTCAGTTTCTCTGGCTATATAATAGGAATTATAATACATAGTGAAAGTAATTTTTCTGAGAATTAATGTTGTAATCAACTTAAAACCATCTTCCCAGAGCATTGTATAGAGTAAATCTTTATTATTTGGGAGTTTTTATTAACATGATTTTTGTAATGATACCAAAACCAAGAAAATATCTCTGCAAAATGAGCCAAACATAATCATTTATTTATGAAATAGCCCAATATATAGTAGTTATCTTACTATTTCACTTCCCTTTTAAGGAGCTTTTCTTATTTATTGAGACTTGTCATAAAAGTCATTGGTTATTGCTCAGAAGGAACCTATAGGTAGAACACTTTTACCTTTCATCATTACCTGGTGATGTCATCCTATACTAAAATGAAAGAGTCTTAGATTTACACCTGTAATATAAAAATAAAATTACCTACCTATATATCTACCTCATTGGCTGTTGGTAGTACTAGATAAAATGACTCAGTACATTGATTGGTCCTTTATTTTCAAGGATTATAAGCAAAGAAGATATCATCTTCATGGCAGAATACACTCCTAGCACATATTTATATTTACTTCGCCACAGAAGGCTTATAGAAAGATCCCACATTTTCTGTTTGTGGCCCGGTTTCTGCTAAGGAATGTGATGAAAATCAAAAACCAATATGAGAACAGTACATTCTCAAGCTTATGAAATCAGCGCTATATCTTTTATGATTTACAGAGTCCCTTTGAGGAAGGGACTGATGGAATTTTCTGAGAAAAAAACTTCAGAACATGCTGTCTTCTCCTAACTGGGAGGCATCTCTTACTATTGAATAATTTTAGGGATCATGTCAGGATCCAGATGGGAAAGAGACAGAACAGGTTGAGAGAATCTTCAATTTCCTGATCAGTTTTCTTATTGCTCCTCTTTTAGTACAAGAGATGGGAAAAATTCACATCAGAAGTCCTTGCTGGGAATTAAATGAATGCATATGGTTGGCGTATCTATGCTGTTCATTTCTTAGGAAATTGTGTTGGGTGATTGTAGCAAGAGTTTAAAGATCTAAGCAGTTAGGTCCAAAGAACATAGTCTCTACAAATAATGTAAAATTTTCAAGATTAATATAATAAAAATAGAATAAAATGCATATGATTAAAGGTTAAATAATTAACTCATTAATATATGGTTACATAATTAATTATAGTTATGGAAAACTAGAATGATTAGAATGACCAAATTGACTATGCCATAATGCTTGCTAGTTCTGTGAATGTAGTCTTGGCTTAATTTCTAAGAGAATCAAACAATTTACCCTGGAAACTATGGTCAGCTAATTGTTCTTCTGACTGGGCAGTCTTCGTTACTTTGTTTTATTACTACCTGCTTTACTTCTCTGGCAAATTAAGACAATAACTTCCTTACAATGTTGGTGTGAACCCTAACTGAGAAAAATACTTGCAAAGAGCCATACTGGGTCTTCAATAGGTGATTTTATTTTCTTATTTCCTTTCCTTTCCTTCCAAACAGAAATGGCATATCTTATAAAGCAGAAACAGGTTTTGACATGATTATACAGATTTACACTTTTTCTTCATTACCATTTCACTACAAAATAATTAATGAGCAAGTACTAGACAAACAGTTGGGAATGCAATGATAAGAAAGACCGTACCTACAACGGCTCGTTGTCATGGAGATCACATGCAGAAACACTCCACAGCCGTTTGGTTTATACTTTTATCTTTATAATTGATATCATTTGAATTACTGTTCCTTTGAATACAACATCCTTATTCCCAGAAAAGCTACACATCATATAACTAAATTCAAGGGGGGTTTTGCACATTTTGACTTGTTAAACTATTCATGAATTGATATCATTCATTTTTATTAGTAGTATCAAATGCAGACCTGGACCATGCAAAGATTACAGGCCTAAATGCTACATTTTGATCTCTGATTTAAGCTAATGGGTATATTAAACAGAATGGTGAATTACAATGTTTTGGGACATGCTCTGAGGCTGATCGAAAGCTTAGGTAATGCTTCTGAGATTAATTGCACATTGAACTCATTAACTTATTGTAATTTATTATTTTCATGTAAAAACCCTTGATAAATTTAATTACCTAAAGATGTTTGATGCTGGTAAAACATTCCAAAGCAAATAAATAAATAACTCTAACAATACTCTATATTGTTTTCTTTGAAACACCTTTTCAAAGGTAAAATAGAATGTAATTAAATTTGTTACGGTTCACCTGTTTTGTAAATATATACCAGGGGTCCCCAAACTTTTTACACAGGGGGCCAGTTCACTGTCCCTCAGACCGCTGGAGGGCCAGAATATATATAAAAAAAACTATGAACAAATCCCTATACACACTGCAAATATCTTATTTAAAAGTAAAAAAACAAAACGGGAACAAATACAATATTTAAAATAAATAACAAGTAAATTTAAATCAACAGACTGACAAGTGTTTCAATGGGAACTATGGGCCTGCTTTTGGCTAATGAGATGGTCAATGTCCAGTTCCATATTTGTCACCGCTAGCTGTAACAAGTGACATGACGCACTTCTAGAGCGTGATGCGTGCGTTCCGCTTCACAGGAAGTAGTACTGTACGTGAGTGACGCAGCGCTTTGCGGTGCTGCCACAGACAGTGCTCCAGGAGCATATCCGCATCCTGTGCTCCTCTCACTGACCACCAATGAAAGAGGTGCCCCTTCCGGAAGTGCGGCAGGGGCCGGATAAAAGGCCTCAGGGGGCTGCATGCAGCCGTAGTTTGGGGACCCTTGGTATAGATAGTATACGTGTGAACTCAGCTTTTCATGCTTGATACTTGTCAGCTTTAGAAGGCCTAGGAAGAAACAGGATTTGCAGAGTTAACTATTTCGTCTCTTAGCAAACAATGGGCTTTCTAAAATGGCACTTGTGTTCGTAGTAAACATTTCTTAATTACATATTTGACCCAGAGAGCAAAGGAATTATTCTTAGAAATGAAATGAACTATAAATTATTAAGTCTACATTTCAGGTAGCAGTGTCCATAAAATGGTATGAATATTATTAACTGTAAATTTCTTTGGCGATAAAAATGTGGTCAATGTAACTTTTATGCATCTTTTTCTACGTCTTATTGTCATGCAGTCCCCAGAGAGGTGTGAAGAACAGCTGGTGAGTGGGTCCACACTCCACTCAGTCTGGGGCTGCCAGGGATGCTAACCTGCCTGGCTAGTCCACACCAAGCTTTTAACAGGGTGCTAAGTCTCAGCTGATTCTTCTCAGCAGCTGACGTGCTGTGAGCATCATGTCTGCATGTTTCCTGCGTGGGTGTGCCCACGCTAGCTAGCAGCACACCACTTTAAGTTGGTCTGCCTTACCAAGTTTCTGATATTTGGTTGTCCTGTGATGTCATCTTTCTGATGAGCTCCCGAAAGTTGCTTTTGTTCTGTTTCTCTTTAGTTTAGACAGCTGCTTCCTCTTGGTGAGTTGGAGCGACTTCCTTTACCGTTTCCGCCATGTTAGGGATAAACAGAACACGAAACGTTCTCTGCTACTTGAAGCTGATTTCTTTGTAACGCATTAACTTGCAAATGGTTCAGCATGCTTTACAGGAAAGAGTGTAATAAAAATAGTCTAAGCCTTGGCTGGGTTGCTCAGTGGGTTAGAGGGCTGTCCAGATATGACAAGTTTATGGGTCCGATCCTGGTCAGAACACATACCAGAATCAGCCAATGAATCCATAAATAAATGGGACAAAAAAAAAAAAAAAAAAAAAAAAAGGATCTCTCTCTCTCTCTCTGTCTGTCTCTCTCTCCCTTTGTCACTTTCTAAAATTAATAAAAAATAATTTAAAAATAGTACAATGTACAAACAAAGTGGTTATTTTTAAAATGTATTTTAAGGATGTCAGCAAAATTGCAGATTAGGGTGCTCCGGGCCTTCAGAACTCCACAGAAAAACTGACTTAACAACAATGGAAAGGCAGCATGCCTTTGTGGGCACTCTGAATAGCAGCGGATTCTCATTAGCAATCTCGCAGGCCAGAAGGGTTTGAGATGCTACATTCAGAGTACTAAAATGCCCGCTAATAACTATATCGGGCAAAACTATTTTTCAAAACTGAAAGGGAAATGAAGACTTCCCCAGAAAGAGAAGCTGAGGAAGGCCATCAGCACTACAACCGCCCCACAGAAAATGCCAAGGGGAGCCCTTCACACTGACGTGGAAGGGTGTTAGGCAGCAACAGGAAGCCACACAAAAGCATTCAGCTCTCTGGTGAAGTAAATGTATAGAAAATATATAGACACAGATAGAATTTAGTGGTATTATAATGTTATACTTCTGTGACTTAATTATGGAAAAATCACTATTCCGGTATGGGTTTTAAAAAACAAAAGCATAAAAATCACTGTAACTGTATATTAATGGATATACAATATACAAAATGTAGTACACGGTGTCAGTAACATAAAGTTGGGGTGCAGATAGTATTTAGTTTAAGTAAAATTGTTACAAGTTTAAGATAGGTATAATTTAAAATAGATTCTTGTATGTGTTCTAACCAGGGATCAAACCCACAAACTTGTCATATTTGGACAACCCTTTAACCAACCGAGTTACCCTGCCAGGGCTTATACTATTTTTATTATACTCTTTTTTTTTTTTTAAGATTTTTATTTATTCATTTTTAGAGAGACAGGAGAGAGAGAGAGAGAGAGAGAGAGAGAGAGAGAGAGAGAAAGAAGGGAAGAGGAGTAGGAAGCATCAACTCCCATATATACCTTGACCAGGCAAGCCCAGGGTTTCAAACTGGCAACCTCAGTGTTCCAGGTCGATGCTTTATCCACTCTGCCACCACAGGTCAGGCTATTTTTATTATACTCTTTAAGCTGATGCTATTGTTAGTCAACTTCATATCTGATTACTTGAAATATAAGTCAAGATAAGATTATAACAAAATGAGAGAAAAGAAGAATAAAATATTGTATTTATAAGGAATCATTCATTATGTTATTACAAGCACATTATTTTTATCTTTATAAATTTGAAGATTTAGCATTAAAATGTCTATGCTACACAAAATAATCTACAGATTCAATGTAACCCTATCAAATTTCTGATGGCATTCCTTGCAGAAATTGAAAAGAAATTCTAAAATTTTTCTAGAATTCAAAAGGATCTTCAATAGCCAAAGTAATCTTTAAAGAGAAAAACAAAATTGTAGACCTTACATTTCCTGATTTCAAAACATGCTACATAGCTATAGTGATTAAAACAGTGTGAAAGTGTCATAAAGACTGCCTTACAGAGCAATGGGAAAGAATACAGAGCCCAAAACTCAACCCTCACAGGTACGGTCGAATGATCTGTGAAAAGAATGCGAAGTTAAAACAGTGGGTTAAGAACAGTCTCTTTACTAACTAATGTTGGAAATTATATATCCACATTCAGAAGAATGAGTTAGATCCTTACCTTACCCATATTTTAAAAATTAACTAAAAATGAATTAAAGAGCTAAACATAAGAACTAAAATTATAAAATTCCTAGAAGGAAAATTTAGAAGAAAAGCCTCATGGCACTCAAGTTGGTAATGATAGCTTGAACATAACTCCAAAATTGCAGACAACAAAAGCAAAAATATACGCATAGAACTACAAAAATATTCAAGCCCTGGCCGGTTGGCTCAGTGGTAGAGCATCGGCCTGGTGTGCAGGAGTCCCGGGTTCGATTCCTGGCCAGGGCACACAGGAGAAGTGCCCATCTGCTTCTCCACCCCTCCCCCCTCTGTCTCTCTCTTCCCCTCCTGCAGCCAAGGCTCCATTGGAGCAAAGTTGGCCCGGGCGCTGAGGATGGCTCCATGGCCTCTGCCTCAGGTGCTAGAATGGCTCTGGTTGCAACAGAGCAACGACCCAGATGGGCAGAGCATCGCCTCCTGGTGGGCATGCCAGGTGGATCCCGGTCGGGCGCATGTGGGAGTCTGTCTGACTGCCTCCCCATTTCCAAATTCAGAAAAAAAAAAAAAAAGAACAACAAAAATATTCAAAAGCTTCTGGGCATCAAAGAAAACCACAGGGTGAAAGGGTAATCTAGGGTGAGATAACTTGCAAATCATACATATGGTAAGAAATTACTATAAAAATATCTAAAGAACTTATACAATCAACAAGAAAATAAATAACCCTATTAAAAATAGGCAAAGAATTTGAATAGACATTTCTTCAAAAATATACACAAATGTTTAACAAGCATATTAAATGAAACCAAACATCACTAAGCATTAGAAAAATACAATATTACCTCAGACTCATTAAGATAGCCACCATCACCCTGGCCGCTTGGCTCAGCGGTCGAGTGTCTGCCTGGCATGTGGAATTCCAGGTTCCATCCCCAGGCAGGTCACATAGGAGAATCTCCCATTTGCTTCTCCACCCTTCCCCTTCTCCTTCCTCTCTATCTCCCTCTTACCTTCCCGCAGCCAAGGCTTCACTGGACAAAAGTTGGCCCGGGTGCTGAGGATGGCTCCATGGCTTCTGCCTCAGGAATGGCTCCAGTTGCAATGGAGCAACACCCCAGATGGGCAGAGCATCGCCCCCTGGTGGACCTGCCGGGTGGATACTGGTCGGGCGCATTCGAGAGTCTGTCTCTCTGCCTCCTGGCTTGTAACCTCGGAAAAATAAAAATAAATAAATAAATAAAAGATAACCACCATTAAAAATCAAAGAGCAAAGCAAATCTAAAAACCAGAAAACATAACAAGTGTTGGCAAAGATGTAGAGAAATTGGAACAGTTGTGTCGTGTTGGTAAGACTGTCAAATAGTGCCGTTGCTATGAAAAACAGGATGGTGGTACGGCAAAGATTAAAATAGAATTACTCGATCATCTAGCAACCTTACTTTTGGTCTTTGGGTCTATAGCCAAAAGAATTGAAAGCTGGATTTTGAAGAAATAATTGCACATTCATGTTCATTGAAGGGATAGTCACAATAGCCAAGCACTGGAAGCAACAGAAATATTCATGGGCGAATGAACACAAGAAGGTATGGTTTCTATATACAATGAGATATTATTCAGCCTTCGTAAAGAAGGAAATCGTGTCATAAGCTACAACGTAGATTTATTGTAAGGACATTAAGTGAAATATCTAGTTACAATAGTCGATACCATCTCATTCCACTCATGAGATATCTAAAGTAGTCAAACACTTGGAAACAGGAAGTAGAAGCACAGTTAGCTTGGGGAAGGGGGAAATGAGGAGTGTTGTGTGATGGGTACAGAGTATCGGTTAAAAAAAAAAAAGAAGTTTAAAGATTTGTTGGGCAATGAGGAAAATATATTTAACACTACTGAACTATACATTTCAAAATGGTTAAGGTGGTAAATGTTATGTTATGTGTTTTTACCACAGTTACAAAGCAACACATTTATGTGGAGGGATTCTATGTGTATGTTTTGTCATCAACATATGTGGTATCACCCTGACCAGAAGGCAGACCCAGCCCTGAGAACAGCTAATTTCTCAGTGAGCAAGAGTTCCAGTTAAGAATAGGGTAGTATTTGACTGTAAAATCGAAAAGGCATGGTAAGACTTTAAGATGCCATTCACCTGGCATAGACACATTAGGGACCTGAAAAGGGGACCTGGGTAAAAGAGTAAAGAGAAAATTTGCAGAAAAAAATATATATATTGTGTTTCTGGCTTTTGTTCTGCAGTGGAAAATAAAATTGGTGCTTCTTCTAGTAAACCTGGAGGCATCTATTTTTCTTAGACCCACAAATTTTCAGTGAATATGTGTCTTCATTACTGTTCTAAATTTGTTTTAAGTCTTACCCATAAATACTTTGTCCTACCTCTAAATATTAACACTTTTAATTTTAGGTATTGCTTCTAGATGGCTTGTAATTTATTTTTAAATTTTATTTTACAGTGAGTAAAAGAATTGGTAGCTTTAAGCCTCACAGAAGAAATAAAGAATCAACATTTTTTTCCCTTTATTTTTTAAGTACACAGATTGGGTTAGGGATCTGATAATCATGGTGAAATGCCTTGCCGGGAGCCTCTCATATTCCTATGACTGTACTGCTCATGGTTTTTGCATTTATATGCCCACGGTGACCGCAGTAGTTGTTAAAGAAGTTATCTTTGTAAAGTCAAGTTATCTGGGAACTAAGCACATTTTGATTGTATTTCCAATTATTTCCTTTTCTAAATAAAAGAGAACTAATTGTAGTTTTCATCGCCATATATTCTGGCCTTCACTAACCTACTGATTTTTTTTTTCTCTACCTTCTTTCTTTTCCTAAATAGCCTGTCAGAACACTGAGACCAGGAGTTATTCCAAGGCTAGTCTTGTGGAAAATAAACACTCTCCATTGAAGCTAAAATGTAAGCAGAAGAAACAGAATTTAACAGTAATTCAATGTAGTAAGAAGTCACCTGGGGGAACGTTAGGGGACTCAGTAATGGGATATTGAAACTGTGAATATTATCAGCCAGCATTGTCAGATCTGTCTATGTAGTCAAAAAGAGGGGAAAAGTGAGACTTTATCCTCACTGACATTACAAGCTAACATATCCATATTTCATATTATCCTTTGAATCCTTCTCTGATAATCACTGAATACTTGTTTTTTCCACAATTTTAAGAATTTGAAGGTTAGAAAACCAATAGATAGTCAAGGTACAATATATTTTTAAAATATCATGCTTTGTTTAATATATCTTATTTATTTTAATTTAGTGAGAGGAGAGGAGGCAGAGACAGACTCCCACTTGTGTCTAGATCAATATCCACCTGACGTGCCCACTAGGGGGTGATGTTCTGCCCATTCAGGGCCCTTGCTCTGATGCAAATGGAGCCATTTTTTAGCACCTGAGATGGAGGCCATGGAGCCATCTCAGCACCAGAGGCTAACTCTCTCAAGCCAATCAAGCTATGGCTGTGGGAGTAGAAAGGGAAGAGATAGAGAGAAGCAATAGGAGAAGGGGTGGAGAAGCAGAGGAGCACTTCTCTGTGTCCCCACCAGGAATCCAACCTCGAGACATCCGCTTGCCAGGCCAATGCTCACGCCCTGTTTAATTTGACTCAAGCTCCTAGTAGATAAATATTCACTCATGTTGCCAGGTCATGTATATGTTTTTCATCAGCTTTATGGAGATTGTAATTGACATGCAATTCACTCCACATATGTAAACTTACAATTTGATGTTTTGTCATAAATAATACACCATAAATCATAATCACAACCAAGACAGTAATATATATTGATTGTGCTCAAAGTTTCTCTTTTGTAAACTTACCCCCAAGCAATCAATGATCCACGTTCTGTCATTTTAGGTACTTTAATATTATATAGTTTATATGTACATATAAAACACCATATATATGTATTACATATATATATATATATATATATATATATAAATGAAGTTGTATATTGTATATTCTTTTGTTTGACTTTCCTAATCAGCATAGTTATTTTGATAAATCATATGAAGGCACAATCCATAAAGGAACAAATTGATAAACTGGACTCCATCATAAATGAAAATTTCTGGTTTTATAAAGACATTATTAAGAGAAAGAAAATACAAGCCAAAGACTTGGAGAAAACATTAACAAGCCATGTATTTCATTTAAAAAAAACAACCCACATCCAGAGTATATAAAACTCTCAAAATTCAATAATAAAAAAACAAACAACCCAGTCTTTAAAATGTGCATAACATTTGAACAGAAACTTAAACAAGAAAAATAACAGCCACAAATGGATAGCTGCTCATGTCATGAATCACTAGGGAGGGACATTAACACCCAAGCATGTATCACTGCACATTTATTAGAAAGACTGAAATTCAAAACACTGAACACACCATGTGTTGGTAAGTACATAGAAGAACTGGAGCTCTTATATTCTCCTGTTGAGAATATAAAATGGTATGACCATTTTGAAAGACAATTTTACTGCTTATTTTTAAATAAAGCACTTATCTACCATAGAATTCAGTTATTTCATTCCTTGATATTTACTCACGAGAAGAGAAAGTATATGTCCACACAAAAACAGAACTGCACATAACAGTTTAGTATTTAAGATGTAAACTGGAAACAACGGAAAGTTCCCTCAACAAGGAAATGAATAGAATGTTATAATATGTCCATATAGTAGAATACTACTCAGCAATCAAGTACTAGATTATTGGTGCACAACAACTTCAGTAGGTTTTTATAACCAGTAATGAAAGCTTTTTGGTTAAAAACACCAAGGACATGTAAATGACAATGAAATAGATAGAAGTATTTGATTAATATTTTCATATTTGTCACTTCAAAATTGTCAGCTTTAGTATAATTCCAATGTGTACATGCATAGTGAAAATCCCTACTTACTGCATCAGCCTAAGCTCTTAAACAACGTATTAAGGTTTTACAATTGGAGTTCCACATATTTAAACTGATGTTTCATATTGACTTTTTGATCTCATACAATAATAATGCTCAACAGAGAGGCAACAACAAAAACAACTGCTAGTCATTTCATTATTCCCCAGCAGGAGATGCAGCAGGAAGGAGGTGTTGTCCAGCCCTTCCTTTGACATCTCAAATGTCTACTTAGTATTGAAAACAGCACATTAAAAAGAAGCACATACGCAATTAGGGTCACATAAATCTAACAGTGTTCAGACAATGCCTCTTTGTTAAAACTTTCTCTGTATTTCAGATTCTTCATAGTCAGTGGCAAAGAAGACTGCTCCTGGTAATACTCTGTCAGAATTATAAACATAGACTGGACATTTTTTTTTCTTGGCCAGTAATGCCCAGAGGTGTCTCATGGCTCTGATTGGCCTGACTTCAGCTCTCCCCTTAATGGATTATTTTGGTCAGAACAACACAGTATCTCATCAGATATCTTGAGTTACTTGACATGTCTGGAGTGATTGAATAAATGGACACAGTTCCAAGAAATTCATAGAAAATCAAGGAGCTGCTCAAAGAGAAAAGGAGTTGGGTTGTGAGCAATGGAAAGCAACTGTTGTCCACTGACAAACGGGAAAGATTCTACAGAAGGAAAGTGACCCTTCTCCCTCCTGGATTTCTGCCGGGGAGAGTGGAGCAGTGGTGTGAACAAAATGGTTATTAGCAACTTGACAGGGAAGCTAAAGTAAGGTAAGACTGTTTCTGTTGGAATGTGGAGTGACCTACAGATTTATGATCCTGAGAGTTTGATTTGTTCAGGAGGCAAGAAACTCTTCCAGCGGTCACGGAAGTGCACGCTATTGGTAGATGGTTGAAGTAAGGCACAGACCCCTGTGGTACTTCTGCAGGTTCCAAGGATTCAGTATGAGTAAGACCTCCTCAATAGACAACCTCTCATTGAGTGCAGGTGTGTGTGTGTGTGTGTGTGTGTGTGTGAGAGAGAGAGAGAGAGTGTGTGTGTGTATGTGTGTGTTTGAGAGTTGATGATGTGGAACAAGAAAACGAGTGTAGATACATGAGGGACTTTTCCACGGGATAATGTTCTTATCGACTTTACTTGGATAAATAAAGCTTGATTTTTTTGCCCTCCTGCCAATATGTAAGTCTAAATCTAAACCTTAAGTATGTTTTATTTAAAATATCAAATGAAGTCCAATAGTTACTGCAATCCACCCCGGAGGAAGATTAGATGTGCCTAAATTGATCTCCAACACGTGCACGCAGGAAGTACTGCCTCCATCTGCTGAGTCCAGTCTGGGGAGAAATAAACGGGGCGGGGTGAAAGCCCTGCTTCTGATGCGCCGGCAAGGGAAGTAAAGCTCCAGGCAGGAGAAGGTTTGGTTCTGATGGATAAAGTGAGAGTGGGTAACTAAGGCTACCAAGTCCATTTTCACTGCACAGAGCCTGGGATAGTCAACCTTTTTATAACTACCGCCCACTTCTGTGTCTCTGTTAGTAGTAGAACTTTCTAAACGCCCACGGGTTCCACAGTCATGGTGATTTATCAAGTAGGGAAGTAACTTTACTTTATAAAATTTATAAAGCAGAGTTACAGCAAGTTAAAGCATATAATAATAATTACTTACCAAGTACTTTATGTCGGATTTTCGCTAAGTTTGGCAGAATAAATATTAATAAAACAACTTACTATAGTTAAATCTCTCTTTTTATTTATACTTTGGTTGCTCTGCTACCGCCCACCATGAAAGCTAGAACGCCCACTAGTGGGCGGTAGGTACCAGATTGACTACCACCGGCAGGGCTGTCGGTGCCACAGGCTCTTAAGGATGGCCTCAAGCTTACCGAATAAGAAACTTGGGTTGTTTTTATATGAAGAAAACAGAGACTGTGTGTCTAACTTGTGATATGGAAAAGCACCTCTTTAGCAGCCTGAGTTTATCAGGCATCCATCACGCTCCTAACATGCCGACCAAAGTTCCCTTCGGAGAAAAGTGGCTGCAGGGTTTCAATGCATGAGTCTGCGTCCTTCAAACCTTGGGACCCTTTCCATTGCGGGGAGGCTGCTAAAAGCATGGTGCTTGTGCCCCTGAAAAGACTCCAGCCACTTTTCTCAGGAAGGGGCCGACCTGGGCAGGGAGCCAGCATTTCCCTCCACTGAGATTCACAGAGGATTACCGGGGGCGACTGCGCGGCCTCTGCCTATTGCCTCCGACAGGGGCGCCAGTGCTCAGGGGCTCTGAGAGGACCACGGAGGCCTCGGAGCTGTGACCCGTGGCTTTTATGATGTTAGAGATTTGGTGGTCTGTGTCAACGCTTAGGGTCCTTCAATTAAAATACTTTAAAACTTATAATTATATTGCCTTCCATCCTCCTAATTCAGAAGCTTCAGATTATTGTTCTCTCTAGTTTAGGATCTGCCTCTCACCGGAAATTGCCCGTCTTCTGCTTGTTCAGTTTCATGACACGCCTCTGCTTTGGGCAGAAGTAGCACTGGAACAGGTATAAGCTTGAGGCTCTGGCTGAGGGATAGGTGACGGTTTCTCCAGTGCAATGACCACTTTTTTCAGGGCTTGGGAGCTGTTGTAGAGACCAAACAAAACTGGCTTTGTATCATGGGCACATTTTCTTTGGGAATACTCTGTCACCTGTGGAATCATGCTTACTAAAACATTAATTCTGCCTAACAGGTCATTTTTTCTTCCTTTTATGTAAACACAGTTTTCCTGGATGGATTGTATTCATTTACTTAATTTTTTCCCAACATAGTAACGATTTTTTTATACTTGATTAATATGAAAGAGATATTTTTAGGTTATGAAAAGTATATATGCCAAAAAAAACCCCAACAGATTTTAAATTGAATCGAAATATACTAAAATAAAAACAAGAGAGGCAGGCACACATGCTGTTAGATATTTTAACAACATACGTATAATTATTTAGTTTGAAGGCAAACATAATAAAGCAGATTGGAAAATGTGCTAGTACCGGATTTCCAATAACGTATGAAAATGTATTACCCAGGAAATGACATAGCACTGAAAATGTTTCTAAACAACCCTTTATCAAATATTTTAGGCACTGTCGAAAGTGGGTGTCACGGGACATGTAAGTGGCCCGTTTAATGGTTCTGTGTTGCCTTATTGTCTGAATATGTGGCTCTCCACATTGACACCAAATTGCTATCCTGTCAACATGCAAAGGAACGGATAATTCTATCTCCTGAGTGACGAAGTTGCAAGCCCACAAAGCAGGCCGTCAGCGTTTGAGGTGGTTGCGACGCGTCCAACCTGACAGCTTGCCCTGACAGCTTTCACATAAGTCCTGAAATCAATGTGTCCCTAATTCTATTAGAAGAAGGCAGATGTGTAAAACCTAGAGGAAGAAGAAGGTAAATAGGAAAGAAATTGATCTTCAGGTTCAGAGTAATTATGGATGTCGTTTCCAGGGAAAAGTAGATTTTGATTTTGCCTCCCCTTATGAGGTCCACAGATGAGACGCAAAGAACCCATATGGGTCCCAGGTTTGCCAGGAAGAGGAATGTCAGGGTGAGCAGATGGCGGGGACATCGCCATACGGCTACTCGGGGATGGGTCCATGCTATGGCTCTCTGCCATCACAGAACGCCGCAAATGTCTGCAGACCACCACTTCCAAAGCACAGGCAGGGGAGGCCGGGTCTGGGGGCATAAAATATCATCAGAAAAATAAGATGTGTTGTACTCTATTATAGTCATCTCCATTAACTGGCTCTTTGATTTATGAAACAGATTGAAAAAAGATCAAATTCATGGAGTTTACCATGTTTTAGATACAAAATTATATGGACAATATTGCAGAGTTTGTGTGTGTGTGTGTGTGTGTGTGTGTGTGGTTTTTATTTCAAACCTAAAATCCCATTCGTTGAGGTTCCTCAGACTATTTCCAGAGGCTTGTATTATAAATATGACTTGGAATGATCATTCCCAGTGGTTACAATAATAAATAACTAGCTAAGCACCACTGGCATTACAATTCTCATGTTAGCCTGACGTAAAATGGCAATGTAACGGAATTTTTGTCATTACGTTTTTTTCTAGTTTTATTGAGATAAAATGACACATACCATATTAGATTAAGGTGGACAGTACAACGCTTTGATAAGTGAATACACTGAAAAATAATCACCACAGTGGGTTTCGTTAACATCCGTCACCCCACCTACTCACTTTGTTCTTCTTGTTAAAATGGCAATTAAAAGAGGATGACACAGTGTCCAGGGCATGGGGTTTAGAAACTAAAGAAAAAGGGCCATGAGCCGATGAGCCAGGGACAGCCTGTGACAACGCTGGGAGGTCAGTTGACCCCTCCTCCCACATTTCAGCTCTCTTCTCTGAAGAACACAGTCTGTGACGTTGTTGGGAAAAGGCACGCAGGAGGGACCTGGAGACCACACGGAACTCCATTCAAACCCACCTCCTCTCAGTCCTAGCTTTGCTATTTCTTCTTGAAAGTGGCTAAAACATTCAACTCAACTCCTCCATGACTGGGGGTCGGGGGGTAACACTCTGTGACACACAACAGGTCTGGGTGGGGGGGAATGGCGTGGGTTGGGAGACTACAGAAGAGGGAGGGGAGTCTGTGGATAGCCTTCCCTCAGGCGTGTGGACCAGGCGGGGTCTCCCAACCCAAGACCAGCAAACACTTGTCTGCCTGGATAGCCTTTATCCGATTCTGGGTAGTGTCTTTTAAAGGACGTTCCCTGGCACAGAGATCTGTCCCATGGTATCACGGTCCTCTGAAACTATGTAGTTCTCGTGGGTTAAAAACGTCCAGCTCTGGCTCATCTGGAGAAGATGGTGCAATGGAACACAGCTGCTGGGAGGTCCTGGAGAGTCCTAACATCCCATTACAAAGAGAGCCCATACGCCATGAGCACTAGAGCAGAAGGGATGATGGAATGACACAGCCTTCAGAGCACTGGGCTGGCCAAGGAGAGCCTTGGTCAGTGTGCGCAGAGGACTCTCCAAATAACCCATTCTCCAGTGCATCTCCCCTCCGCCAGTCTTCCAGTCTGATATCATCTTTTCTGATGTCTCCTCTCCCTTTTAATGATTCTAAAAACTTAAAACTTTTCTTTGTGTATCTGAAAATGAATATGAATGCAGTAGATCTTTGTATTCTTTGCAAGAGCCTTTGCGCACGTGCTTCTCATTTAGTCTCTAAACACTTAAACACAGACATGCGAGCCACTGACAAAATACCTCTAAGTGTTTATAAGGTATGATCAATAGCAAATGATCTGTAAATGATAGGACTAGAAGAAATAATAAGCTGTCCAAGAGAAGGTACATGACCTTCCATAAGTCTGATAAAGGCTTGCTTGCTTTCATAAATATTTGCATTAAGTAAGCAGGTGTAGAAAAATTTTCCATATTCTTCTTCCAAATTTTCTTCAGAGGTTATGCATATACCATTACACAAACCCTACAGAAGTGTAAATCTCTCTCCTTTAATACTGTTTCCAGTATCTGAAAATACAAATGGTAAATTTCATTTAATAAGCATTGCTCGTGGAAATAAATAAGCTACCAAGAGAAAGGTTGCTGTGAATGGTCAGGAAGGTCAAGAGCAACTCCTCACAGGAAAGCACGTCAATGAATAAATAACTGAGATGAAGCAGGGAAATAATTATCCAATCAACTTGCCCCTCCCTCCCCAAATGGAGCCTGTGATTATTAGAGAAACTAGGAGAGGTGCTACAGACAACAGTTTATAATATACTTTCTCTGACCTCAAAAATCAAGTTTAAAAAAATAAAGCAGCAATGATTCATTGTGCTAGGTTACAAACTGACAGGACTTTGCTGGGTGTAATGTACCCCAGGTACGAACCTGAAAACAAGAGTCAGCCACACACCAGCTGGAGGCACTGGGACACCCAGCCCTTCACTCAGACAATAGCAGCTGCCTCTCTGACACAGGGTTTTATGTGCGTACCAGAGACAATATTGTACATGAAAAATTTCATGAAGTTTAACTTAGCTACTTTTTTAGTGATTCACAGAAAACGTGAGAAACTGAAACAAGTTATTTGAGGTTATCATTTTTAAAGCAAGAAAAATAGAACTTTTTTTAGACCCCAAAGCCGTGATAGGGAGGCTGCCGTCTTGTAAACAAGGGAGGAGTCAGCTCCGAGGGGGGAGAGCAGAATTATGACCCCAGAATTATGGTCTGATCTGCAGGAGGCAACAGCATTTTGTGAAATGCATACAAGCATCTTAAGTATAAAGGGTGTTGAAATGCAGGCAAATAAAACACTCTTTAGAAGGATGCTAAGAGGCATTTGAGAAATTATATGTTTTCATGGAGTTCTAACAAAGTAACTTGTTGAATTTGAGTTTTAATTGAAAGCCACTGTTAATTAAAATGATGCTATATTAGACAGATCACTAAATCTCAGTGAATTAACATAATGAAAGTCTCTTGCTCAGAGATGTGGAGGAGGCAGGGTCTGTTCCTCCATGTTTATTCAGAAACCGTGGGCCACCATGTTCACATCGTTTCCAAGCAGTCAACTGACCGGGGAAAAATGGGTAGGTGACTGAATGGCAAGTGTGTTTTACTCTATTCTATTTTACTTTATGCGTATGTGTGGGAGAAGGTGTTTTAACTAACAGTGGAATACACCGTCAAACCATAATCCACTGGCCAGAATTTAGTCATATGGACCTATGAGAAGAGCATAAAACATGAGATGTAGTTGTGTGTCCACAATGTAAGGACATGTAAACATTCTCCGTCACACCCTGCCCTTCTTGTCACCTAGTGACGTTTTCTTTTCTTCTCTTACACAGACCGCAAGCAGCCCCACCCCCAGGGAGACAGCGCCAGATCCTACCCAGACACAGCTGGGTTGAATCGACATGCGGCTCCTTGTGCTATGGAGACTTGACAATCAAACAATTGATCTGAGAGCGGACCCCAAGAAACAGACATACAATGCAGAGGTTGCAGCAGATCACAATGAAAACCCGAAGTCACAAGAAGGGCAAATGGGAGATTCATGGCTACAAGGTCAAACGGGAGACACACGGCCTGCCGTGGTCTCTGTGAAATCTCGCTGGGCAGGCAGAGGGCAGGCGGGGTGTGGACCTCATCCCCGCGTGTGTGTGTGTGTGGGAGGGGTTGGCAAAGCCGGGCTAGCCAGTGGGTCTGCTGCCTGGTGCAACACCTTTGACACTCGTGTGCCTTGTCCTGGCTCCCCAGCGGGAAGGGTCTTGCTCATGCTACAAGTTCAGTAGCCTTATCCAAGGTGAGGGTTGAGGAACACACCCTCTTGGAGGCTGTCACTGTGTGGCCACCGTCTTCTTGGTACAATTGTAGGACCAGATGGTCTGTGAGAGGTCTGCTCCCTTTGTTTAAAATGGCAGCCTCCTTGACAGTTACAGTCCCTCAGAAACGTACCAGTCTTCCAATATTTGTATTTTCAGTCAGTTTCAGGTGCTTTCCCTAATTCTGTTCCTCTCCCGTAACTGCTTCCTGGTCTCGAATGGTAATCTTGCTCAATCTGATAGGAATGACCTTGAGGCAGATGGCCTTAGCCTTACCTTTTATTTATTTATTTATTGATGGAGTGATTGATTTTGAAACTGAATCAAAAGTGTTCTGATGTTCAAAATATGCTGAGGTTTTGTTTGTTTGTTTGTTTTTCCTTACTGTTTGGGGTCTAGAAGCTAATCTACCATGCTCTCAAATGCCCGTACTTGCTCTGGTCCCTTCCACTTTGGCTTACAAATTAGGCCATTGTACAATAATTTAAGGCCATCTCATCTTTCTAATCCCCTGAAAAATGCAGTGAATGGCCAACATCCATTACTGACTTCTGTTGTCCAGTCTCTTGTAGAGCTAGAGGCTTAGAGGCTTATGGGCATGTGATACGTGTTACGTGTTATGAGGTATCCCAGGTGACGTTTTGAACATTTCTTCACTGCCTAACAGACATCTCCCTTTTTTCTATCTATTTTATCAGTACACTTATAACTCATTGTTGGATCAACAGGAAGGCACATGTAAGGAATTTGAATTTAGCATCCCATTTCTGATAAGTCTTGTATGAATTAAGTTAAGGTTAGGCACTGTAGCAAGAAAAGTTTTTTATCTTGCACAGGTATATTGGGTAGACATGGAGAGGACATTTGATTTCATAAATTCTCAAACAGGCCATTTTTTATATATATATAAATATATATTTCAAAATTACCTTAGAATTTGAGATCAAGCAAACAGACGAATAAAGAGAAAGAGAGGAGAGGATCACAGAAGAAATACTTAGTTGGCTGTGACTAGGAGTTTTATACATGATTCACCTAACTATGATTAAAATAAATCACCTGGGCTGATCTTACAGTTTTGGCCAAGATATATAGTGTAAAACTATGTTCAACAGAAAAGAAAAAAGATAGGTTTTCTGAACAACCATCCAGCCTCCGCGAGTTACTGAGGTATGACTTTGTGGACACGGTTAACGTCACTGTACAGGCGACCCTTGTTTCCTGCGCTTCCCAGACACTGTGTCCTTTTACGAATTGGAGGTTGGTGGTCTCACTGCACTGAGCGAGTCTATCAGTGCTTTCCCAAGTTGGTGTCTCTGTGTCACGCTTTGGAAATCCACAGTATTTCAACTTTTTCCATTATTATTATTATTTTTTGTTACAGTGATCAAGGGTCGTGGGTGTTACTATTGTCACCGTTTTGCGGCCTTCCCTATGAACCACACCCACAGAAGATGGCTGACTTAACCAGTACATGTGTGTTTTCCGACTGCTCCTCTGCTCGGCTGGTCTCCATTCTCTCTCCTTCTTCCTAGCCCTGCCTTTTCCCCAAGACACAGTAACCTTGAAATTAGGCCAACGAATAAAGCCTCCAGCGATCTTTAAGCGTTCAAACAAAAAAGGAGACTTGCATGTTTTCACTTTGAGTGACCAGCTAGAAATGATTAAGCTTAGTGAAGAAGGCAGGTTCGAAGCCGACATGGGCCCCAAATCAGGCCTCCCGTGCCAAACAATTAGGCGATTTGTAAATGCGAAGGAACAGTTCCTGAAGGAAATTAAAAATGCCACTTTAGTGAACACACAAATGAAAAGAAAACAAAACATCCTTCTTGCTGATACGGATAAAGTTTTAGTCATCCGGCTGGAAAATTAAACCAGCCGCAACATTTCCTGAAGCCAAAACCTCATGCGGAGCAAGCTCCTCGCTCTCTTCAATTCTGCAAAGGCCGAGAGAGGGGAGGAGGCTGCGGAAGGCGAGTCTGAAGCCAGCGGAGGTGGGTTCGTGAGGTTGAAGGAGAGAAGCCGTCTCCATCCGTAACAGGAAAGGGCAGCGGACGCAGCAGGGGCTGGTGTAGAAGCGGAGGCAAGGTCTGGGGAAGACCCAGCTGAGAGAGGTAGCGGGGTGGCTCCACGGAGTAACAGGTGTTCAGTGCAGTCTGATAGCGGAAGAAGATGCCGTCTAGGACTTGAATAGCTAGAGAGGGGACGTCAGTGCCCACTCCAAAACTGAGTCTTTGCCAGTCGCTCAGGCAGCTGGTGACTTTAAGGTAAAGCCAGTGCTCATCTGTTCCAAAAATCCTAGGGACCTGAAGAGTCACGCCAGACCTACCCTGCCTGTGCACTGTGCACGGAATAACAAAGCCTGGAGGACAGCACATCTGCTCACAACACAGTTTGCTGGCTATTTTAGCCCCCTGTTGAGACCTACCGCTATGAATAAATAAATAGATAGATAGATAGATAGATAGATAGATAAATGATTTATTTCAAAACACTACTGTTTACGGACAGTGCACTCCGTCATCCAAGAGCTCTGATGGAGAGGTACAACTAGATTAATGTCTTCACGCCTGTAACAGGGCATCCATTCTGCATGCAGCCCCTGGCTCAAGGAGCAAGTCTGACTTTCAGGTCTTACTAATAACGAATACATTTCATAACACTATAGCTGCCTTAGACAGTGATTCTTGTGTTGAATTTGGGCAAAGTACATTTAAAACCATCTACAAAAGATTCACCATTCTCAATGCCATTATAAAACACTTGTGATTCATGGGAAAGGTCAAAATATCAACATTAAGAGGAATTTGAGGCCCTGGTTGATGACTCAGTTGGTAGAGTGTCAGCCCGGTGTATGGACACCCAGAGTTCGATTCCCAGTCAGGGCACACAGAAGCAACCATCTGCTTCCCTACCCCTCCCTCACCCCCTTCTCTCCTTCTTTCTCTCCCAAAGCCAGTGGCTTGATTAGTTTGAGCCCCAGGCACTGAAGATAACTCAGTTGATTCAAGCATCAGCCCCAGATGGGGGTTGATGGGTGGATACTGGTCATGGTACATGCAGAAGTCTGCCTCCCTATCTATTTGTCCTCCTCTTACCTAAAAAAAAAGAGGAAGAAGAAGGAGGAGGAGGAGGAGGAGGAGGAAGTAAAGGAGGAGAAGACAGAGGGCAAAAGAAGGAGAGAGAAAGAAGAATCTGAAGTAAAAGTTTGACTCCCTCACTCGTGGACGCCTCTGTGTTTTCAGGATTTCAGCCGAGTTACTTCAGTGCAGTTACTCAACTGCAAATGCGATGGAAAGGGCAAGAGACTGAGAAGCGCTGTCCGAAGACAGGGCTGAACTGCCGCAATCTCATGAGAAAACCTGATGGATGAGGAGTTGCTTCTGCAGAAGAGCAGAGAAGACGGTTTTCGAGTGAGACCCTACCCCGGAGCAGTGCCGTGAAGACGGACGAGAGGGCAGGACAGGGTTTATAGTACCACCGACACTTAGTGCAGAAAGCAGCGGCAGGGCTTGAGAGGACTGACTCTAACTTTGAATTTTACTCCTTTATGAGTAAAATTCTATCAAACAGCACCACACACTACAGAGAAATTGTTTGTGCAAGGAATAATCAATAAAGGTGACAAACTTCATTGTTGTCATACTTAAAAAAATTCCAACAGCTGCCCCAAATTACAGTCACTACTCTCCGCCACTCACCATCAGACGGCAGAGATCAGCACCGAGGCCAGACCCTCCGACAGCAAAAACATTATAACTCACGGAAGACTCAGAGGATACTTAGTGTTTTTTAGCAATAAAATATTTTTTAATTAACGTATTCTTTTAGACATTCTATTTGACATTTACTAGACCAGAGTACAGTGTAAATAAAACATTGACATACACTGGGAAACTGAAAAATTTGTGTGACTTGCTTATTGCCATATTCGCTTTTTTGCTGTATTCTGGAATCGAGCCTAAAATATGTCTTCAGGATGCCTGTGTTCACTGGTTCAATCATTTGATCATTTAACATTTTGAGGAATTGGTATTTTCTAGGCAACATTAGTATTTTAATTTGCAGGTTAAAAAAAGTATATTTTAAGATAAAACTATAAATAATAAGGCCCTGGCTGGTTTGCCCAGAGGTAGAATGTCAACCTGGTGTTGGATGCTCTGGGTTTGATTCTTGGCCAGGGCAAAGTTGGCCCAGGCACTGAGGATGGCCCAGGCACTAGTACCATGGCCTCATCCTCAGGCACTAAAATGGCTCAGGTTGCAAAGGAGCAACGGCCCAGATGGGCAGAGCATCGCCCCCTGGTGGGCATGCCAGGTGGATCCCGGTCCAGCACACGCAGTCTATCTCTCTGCCTCCCCGCTTCTCACTTCAGAAAAATACGAAACAAAAACAAACAAAAAACTATAAATAATACTACATGATTATTAACCAGAGAACCTTTTTATTTGTTGATAGGATGATGAGGACAGAAAAAATAGAATTAAAAAATCTGATGGTGAGTTTGGGATGAATCTTTTTAAAAATTTTTTATTGAATTTATTGGGGTGATATTGGTTAATAAAATTACATAGGTTTCAGGTGCACAATTCTGTAATGCATCATCTGTATATTATATTGTGTGTTCACCACCCAAAGTCAAATCTTCCACCATCACCATATCTCCCCCCCCACCCCTTTTTAGCATCTTCTACCTCTCCCCCCTTTTCCTCTGGTAATCACCAGGATGTTCTCTGTGTCTAGGAGGGTTTTCAGTGTTTTCTTTTGTTTTTTGATTGATTCCTTCATCTTTTTCACCCAACCCCCAACCCCCTCTCCTCTAATAGTTGTCAGCCTGTTCTCTGTACCAATGAATCTGTTCCTATTTTCAGTGAGAGTTAGAAAAATCCAAGACAAAAGAAAGAACAAATAATTTAGACAAAAGGGATATAATATTTAGAGACTTAAAGCAAGCAGTATTTATTATGTTTCTTAAGAAAATAAACTGTATTCTGATAGCCTGAAGCAGAGAGAGCTTGAGAAAATCCATTGAATGACAATGCCAGAGAAAAGAGGTACCAGATAATAAAACGGGTTAAGGGGTGACATTATATTCATATATTTATAGTGTAAATACATGTTTTATTAATATAAATGTAAATGTATTTATGTAAATGCATTTATTTCTTTGTTTAGTCTGTTTCTACCAAGATGTCCCACTCAACAAAGGCAGTCCCCCTGGAGGCATTAGGGTTATATTCTAAAACAGAGAACAATCAGATTTACAAAATTTTAGGATACATATTAAAAATCTGCATTAGTCTTTGGAAGCCCTCAGTTTTGTGGGAGAAGATTTTGTGAGGTTTCTTTTTTTATTTAATTTTTTTATTTATTCATTTTAAAGAGGAGAGAGAGAGGGAGAGAGAGAGGAGAGAGAGACAGGGGGGAGGAGCTGGAAGCATCAACTCCCCTATGTGCCTTGACCAGGCAAGCCCAGGGTTTCGAACCGGCGACTTCAACATTTCCAGGTCGATGCTTTATCCACTGCGCCACCACAGGTCAGGCCTGTTTTGTGAGGTTTCAATCAAAACCATTCAAGAGATTTTGGTCTTCCTGATATTCATAATAACTAAATGCTTAATACATTAAATAATTAGGCAGTTCCTGCCAACTTGGGTTTCTTCCATTATCAATAGTAGGCCATGTCCCATAATTTTCAGCTAACGGCAGCGTTTAGATGACACAGAAAGAGTAAATTTTAAAACAAAAATATGCCCACAATCTAAAAATATTTTTGTCCAGAGATCTTAGTATATCTTCTTTTGAACTATTTATATGCCCTGCCATGAAGCTTATCACTTTGTGGAAACATCAAGTAAAAGGTGATATTTAGAATTTTGGGACAGAGAAACTTGCCAGAGCTTCAAATATCTACTCTAATGTCTGCCATTAAAATGAAATCAGAACACAAGTGTCACTCTTTTACTTTATAATAAATATAGCAAAGTTAGTAGATTATCTTTCTAAATAAACCCCAGTTTTAATAGACTAGAAAGTCACAGAAGACTGAAGGTAATGTGGGATTATATTGCTGTCTTTTGCCTACAGATTCATTACCTTCATATGTTTTATCTCTCTTTTTTTTTTCCTTCAGCATAAAAAATGTGCTATTTGGATCTTAAATAATTTTAAGAAATACAATTATACCATTTTTTATCTGTGACTCTATCAGCAACTGAAGATTTGAACATCATTATAGGGTAACAAACTGCAAATTATTTAACAATCTTCTGTTCACTTTTCTAATACAAAATAATCAATCTTTCCTTCCAAAATTTTTTATTTGTAGAGTAAGTTCTCTGTTATTTATGTGAACTATTTCACCTTTTCCCAGCTCTGGCTCTCAAACTCATATATACAATGCTATCACATTCTCTGAAAAAACAAAACCAAAAAAAACATAAGAAATGCTCATTAAACAGAGGCTCAGTGATGAAAAAGTAGCCAGTCTTTAGTCAAAAAAAAAAAAAAAAATATATATATATATATATATCCATCTGTCATATATGCACATACAATAATTGGATACAAGAAAACTGGGGAGGAAAATTATATGGAATCTCCACAGCCTCTTTTATGCTGGTTTACCATCAGTAAATCTCCCTCACAGTATGTAGTACTCTTCAAAATCATGTTTTAGCAACTTTAAAAGTTCTCAATCAGATGGATTTTTAAAGATTTTCCCAAGTTAAAAATCCAGTTGTCCCTAAAAAGAGATTCTTCCCTGGAAAGGCAGGAACAATAAAGGGACCAATATTCTAATCTCAACCCATATATCAGGACAAAAGTGTTTTTTTCAATTCACCAACAGTTTGTTTGAAGACACTAAGTAATTATTTTCATTGTTATTAGATGTTGTAATAATACTGTGGTTATGTTTAAAAAGATTATATCAGTGAAAGATTAGTATCTAACTAAAGATTAAATAATATAGTAATGCATGAGGTTAGATTTTAAACAATCACTGGGGCATGAGAAATTTAGACATTTTGAACAATCACTGGGGAATGAGAAATTTAGACATTTTCAACAATCACTGGAACATGAGAAATTTAGACAGAGCAATGAATAAAGCAAGGCTGAGCTCTGTCGCTCATCGTTAAAGCTTGTTGATGTGGTTAATAAGTGCACGAGAGTTCTTGAAGCTATTCTCTCATTCTCGGTATATATTTTAATATTTTCTTAACAAAAATTAAAAGAGACCTGACTGGTTGTGGTATAACGGATGGAGCATCGACATGGGATGCTGAGGTCCCAGGCTCAAAACCCCAAGGTCTCCTGCTTGAGCGCAGGCTCATCAGCTTGAATGCCAGCTTAAGTGTGGGGTCACAGACATGACCCCATGGTTTCTGGCTTGAGCTCAAAAGTCACTGGCTTAAAGCCCAAAGTCACTGGCTTGAACCCAAGGTCACTACCTACATGATCACCCTCTTATAAGGTCCGCTGACTGAGACCTCAATTACCTCTGTAGTAATCCCTTAAGAGCAGCAACTAAACTAGTGTTTGATTAAGTTAAGGATAGTATCTGTAGACCTGCAGGTGAAAATCTCAAAGGGAAGAGTAGAATTCTGTCAGCCACCCCAACAGTCTAGATTTTAAGAGCCTCTCCAGATGATTCCATAGCCTGTGATAAATGGTCAGAAGCAAAGCTCCAGCACTTAGTACTTTATTTCATGTGAGCAACTGTTCCACTTTGCCTACAACTCACCAGTTTCAGCACTGAAAGATTTTTTCCTGGCCTGGGGCAAAATCAACGGTTAATTACTCTATGACTCTAGCTTTTTGATTTCTCCCCCTGTCCATCCAAATAGTTCCCCTTTATCTCATTTTAAAGCAAAGTTCATTTCCACAACTTCTTACTTTTAGAATCTTTTTACTCAAAATAGAATTAATATTTCATTTCCAAAAGAAATGAATAAGTAAATGAATAAAGCATGTATACAACTATAATTGTTCAATTGCTAAGGGAACCATTATAACCCATTAATTGACAACCTATTATTTATATCTTAAAATATTGGTAAATTATGACAGTTGATGTGCCTGAGATTCAAACTGATAAAGTACTACAATCTGGAATTTTGAGAGAAAGAGAAATGTGTTGTCTACAACACCACAAATTAAGTGTTTTTACTTAAATGTGACCACATCATTGTTGCTTACTTTTCATTGACCGAAGGAAGTTTCATAGTCAAGCCTAGCTCAAGTAGTAATAGAGCTATTATTCTGGGTGTCCGGAAGAAACCACTGCCAGAATGTGTGTGTGAATATATGTGTGTGTGAGAAAGAGAGAGAGAAAGAGAAAAAGAGGATTGATAGAGTACATGTATGTCTGTGAAAGAGAAAAAAAATATTTTTTATTTGTCAGAAAACTTGAAACTCTCTTGACACTTCAATTTTTTAAGAATGTCAGAACAAAAATAAAAGAATGGAAGTTTGTGGTTCTAGAAAGTATTAGGGGAATAGATTTCCACTTCCACCTTACACATAATCAATAACCTAAGCTCAGAAGTTTGGACAGCTCAGATACTCTTATCAAATTTTGCAGGAACCTACTTAAACATATTAGTTTATGTCCATTTGTTACTTTCTAACTAAAAGAGTTAAAATATTTTGGTCTAGATAGGAAGGCTCTTTATATGTTTGGAAAATAAACATACAGATATGAAAACAACCAAAGGTTCTTTTTGTCTCTCTCCCTTGATCCAAGTCATGATTACCATGACTGAGACATCACAAGTCCTATCGGATTCTCAAGTGGTTATGTTCAAACTTCTTTTGCCATTTGTTTTTTCTCAACCATAGTTCACAGGCTACAGTAAGACTGAAAATGGGGAAACTAAAAAAAGAATTGGAGTTAGAGATCAACAGAAGAGTTCAGGGTAGATTAGAGCTGTCATAGGTCTATAATCCTTTTACTTAAAAATAATTGAGAGTCTCGTCTGGGGCATATTGAAAGGACAGGTTTTAATGGTAAAAGTGAGAGATGGAATCTGGACACTTCCATTGAATAGTCATGAAACCTGAGAAATCAGTTCAATTTGACTATGAAAATATTAGCAGAAATCTTTGGTTTGACTAATGAAAGAGTTTAAAACCAAGTCATTCTTTTAGTGATTAAAAAGTCTCGTATCTCTACTGATTTCCTGAAAAATCTGGAAAGTTTTATTATTATTATTATTACTATTATTATTATTAATCCATTATTATATTGGTACTTACATTACAGTAATATAGCACATCACTTTTAATATGAGCATTGAAGCACTTTATATAGTATGGCCAATAAGTTGACTTTGCTTTATCATAGATGATGATGACTTACCTCATAAATTTGACTCTAATACTGAAGTGGAAGGAAAACACTAACCTTTACATTTTTTATGTATTAAAGGGGAATATCTGATAGAATAAACATAGGTGAGAAAATGCATGTATGCATAATTATATGTATTTTCCTCTCTCTCTCTCTCTCTCTCTGTCTCTCATATGGGTTATGGATATTTCAAAAATTTTGGTGTGTTAACTGAACTACACATTTAATCTGAGCTTACAAGACAAGTTGGACCATTTTCTTCTCTCCTGGATAAATGTTTCCAAGTGGCACATAAATCCTAGTTCTCCTTTGCAAAAGTAGTATAGTTGATTTGAGGATTATGAACATTCTAGAATCAAGAAATATACCTGCACTTTGAACTGACCTCCATAATATAGAACTATCTTTGGGAGTGGCTGCTCTTTGATAGAATTTGTGGGGAGTAAGGGAGGAAAGTTCACAAAGATAAACCTGGAATAATTAAAAAGAGAGCTGGAAAAGATTTTCTATGAAGGAAATAAAAACAAAATTATACTCTCCCAAATCTACAGAAACGATACACATAAATGACTCTGAGAGACATTCCCAGAATCCTCTGGGAACATACCATAAGCAAAAATGCCAGAGAAGGAAACAGGGAAAGAAGTCAGCATACTATTCACTCCTTCTTCCAAAATGAATAGGAAGGAGGTCAGGTAAGATGTGAAAGTATGTTCAAGAAGAATTTTAAAGTAATTTGGACTTACTACATCTACCTTACCTTGACCAGATTTGGGATTGTGTCCAGAGTCACCAGGCAGCCACATTTTCTTCCCCAGGCTATGTGTAATAGAAGAATTATGTTAGCTTGGTGTAATGCAGTAAAAGGAATTTAATGTGAACTCTAAAAGGTTCAGGCTATTTTATTCCTGAAGTCATTCAATTTCTTTTTCTGCCTCTGCAAAAACAACAGAAATTCACCACATTTACCACATTTGTAATAGGCTTAGTATTGTCAGAATCAGTCTCTACATACTAAAACCTTGGAAAAATTCTCTCAGTAGGTTCTAGTAATTTCATTATTTTTAAAAGAATAGAAGGGAATCCAAAAATGATGTCCAATCTAGAATCATATTCTTGGGGAGTGACTTTTTAAAACATGATTTTAAAGGTGGCTGTGTATAATTTCTTATGTTATGTCTTTATTCCCCCAAATTCTCTAATTTTAAGATAATTTTATACTAAACTTATTCTTCAATTTATTCATAGAGTATTTTCAATCTGAAGACTCTGTGGTTAACTTTTCTTTAATATTAAAATAGTTCTATAAATTAATATTTACAAATCTTATTTTGTAAAAATTAGAATATTAATAGCCAAGTTGTATTATTTTGTAGTTCTGGTGACTCTTTCTGCAACATCCTTTGATAGAGGATGGCTTCCACCCCTATATCAATAGCATTTTAGACCTATATCCTATTTAACTATTTAACCTTGGAAACAGGAATCTACTTTAAAAAAAAAGACTAATAATCACACCAAGAAATTATTGGCTTACCATTGCAAGTTACATTACTTAATTTTAATAAGGTTCCTGCTTCATCTGGTTGAGATGCATTATATTTCTTGCATGCTTCTAGATGCAAGCAACATAAGAATCATGCATTGTTAATGAGATAAATTATAGGTAGTCCATGTCTTGTGATCCCTTTTGATGTCCAATCAGTCAGAGAAAACAATACAAAGGTGAAAAACAAACATTTTGTATTTCATTCATTTACCCTTCCTAATAGATAGAAATTACTTGTCTTGAACCATTGGCCTTCAGCTTCCTCTAATAATCTTGGCACCCAGACTGTCATTAGAGGGAGGAATGTGAACAAATGAGGTGGAGTGAAAAATAACGTGACACGTTCGGGTAATTTATTTCCTGAGCACAGGGGCAGAAAGCTGAGTAAGATGATTATGCATTGCTTTGCTTTACTTCACTAAATGGCTTTCACTATTCATTGTGAAATCATCACAGTATGATTATTATTGAAATCTCTGTAAATAGGTAAGAAGTAAGAAAAACAACCACATCTCCTATTCACATATTATTCTTATAAAGACTATCCCAACATCAATGGCCAGAGTTGCTGTTTCTAATTTTCTCTCATTATCCTTATTCTTTCTCTTATTTTCAAAGTTTCTTTTCTCTCAAAAATAAAATCTTCCCCTCCTTTGGTTATTAACATAGATGGGGTGATTAGCCATTAGTGTTGCTTATACATACCTTTATCAAAGCCAGTACTTACAGATTGTTTTGTTACAATTCTACACTCGTTGTATACCAATCAATATTGGTTTCATGATGGCCCTTATCTTCTCAATTGCTTGATTCATGCTTAGTGGGTTTTTTTTATATTTTCTCAAAAAATAAATACAGGAAATACAGGGAGAATAAAAGAACAAGTTCCCAAAGCTCAGACTCCTTTTTGATAATGCAAATGTAACAAACAAAATATTATGAGCTAAGATCCCTGAATTGTAGGGATTATCTGAGAAAAGAGAATTTGGAATGAGTAACTTTGGAAAATTTTTATTTCAGTGTTGGATGAGAATAGCCAATAGGTTAGTGCAGCTAGATGTGAGAGGTGGTCCCTAATCTCTTGTCTTATAAATTCTGTGTTTCCCATGTGCCTGTAAAAGAAGTCTAATGTTTAGCGCTGAACTTAGTAGCTAGTAATACCTGAAGTCTGTTTCATCAGCCTGTGATTCAAGGAGTATCACATTGGAAAAATTCATCATGATTTCACAGCCTCAGCATAGATAAAATATATAGCCAAATAAATATACCAGGGAAATCAGAGTTTGCACCCAGCAAATTAGAATGAGTCACTGGTATGGGCTATGATGAGACCTCTTACCTCAGACTGATGAGAAAATCGGTGGCTGATGCCAGACCAGAACCACCTATTCAGAAATATGATGGATCTCTAGTCTACCTAGTGCCTGTCCCTGCATGTATCCACTTCATAAGTAGGTTCTTATAGAGGACACCTTGGTAGGTACAAGCTTCTCTCCAGGATATTCATGGTAAGAAAAGCAGAGAAATCCTAAAAAGACATTTCTGAACTAGATTATCATGAATTTATATAACCTGAGAAGACTGTTTAATTGAAAGGCCAAAACAGTTTAAAGTAAATTCTCTGCCATGAGGTAGGTTCAAAGTAAATAAATAAATAAATAAATAAATAAAAATTAAGTCAAGACTAGAATTATAATTTTACATATCAGAATTTTGTAGACTTAATAATATTTAGAATGTTATTGTTATTATACAAGGAACACTATTATAGTCAAGTTGGCTGAAGTAATAGAGCACATCTTTATTTTTCACATGTTTTTTGGCAAAGAAGAAATTAGCAGATGCCACAACATTTAGGATCACATTGGGCTTATCTTTGAAAGGCAAGAACCACATTTATATTGTATCCATCATAGCTATGTAGTCTCTCATCACACCTCTGCTTCAAAGGTTCATTTTCCTCTCTCAACGGATTACCACTATCTGCCCTGAGCTCCAGCTAGTCATGTGTCATTATGGCTTCTTCAAAAGGTACCTTCACTTGTGATCTTATAAAATAAATTCACATATTTTATTTGACTTCTGTTATGTACCTGACTAAGTCTCTCAATGTACTCATTCCAAATACCTTGGCCCAACTTGGGTCAAGTTTTCCACCATAGCGTGGTCAGCTGTGACCAGGTAAAGTAATTCATTAGACACAAAGATAGTACCCTTTTATCTGAGGAGCTGTGGAGTGGGAAAGGTAACCTTGGTAGGCATAACAGGGTAGTCATAATTATTATCTTAAAGTGCTTGAAAATACTCACTTTATCCTTCTAATAACTATAGAAGCAATTTTCAATAGTTCTTAAAATCCATTCAACTCATACATTCATGATAGCCTTTTGATTTTATAGTTGATTTCTTTCATGCTAAATTTTTAAAAAATGAATTTATTTAACTTTCATAGACAAAAACTCATGATTAATGAATGCACAGAATTTTCACAAAATTTCAAAATGTAACCAATGTTTTCCAGCATTTAAGAATGACTCTTTTCCTTAACTATGTAAAAACTACCCACAAATATTTACTTCCATACATATTGGAAGATTTTTTTTTCTTCGTAATTGTACTCCAGATTTTGGAAATTGCTATTCATATCACATGGGAACAGTGTTGAACCTTAAATCACATTCTTTCTTCAGGTGACATCTTATAACATTGAATGATGGCATAATTTTCCTATCAGGGATTCTTGAGTCTTTAGGACTCTGACTTTTTCCTCTTGGTGTAAATGACACAATTATAGCAAGGACAAATTTAGTGTTTTGCTCTTTTAGTGACATGTTCTCTAAATAAGAACATCTGTTTTACAGTCACTTCCTGTTTATAGGGTAAGCTATCGCAGTTAAATTTCAAAATGTCAAACTCAATAAAAAATACTGATCTGTTTCAGTGTGCAAGTGAAACGGCTAATGTGTATAAGGAGTGAATATAACCTAGTGGCAGGAATGCCCTGCTGGGAATAGGGAGGACTATTTTCTGTTCTCAGCTCTCTCATGAATTATTGGCCATGTCTACAAAAGGATGCAGTGGTATTCCAAGGACAAACAGGCTAATGCACGCAGGGAAGAACCTGGCCTGTGGACCGGAGAATCTCATTGCTCTGGCAAAGTACCGCTTCCATGTATACAACGTACCTTAACTTTGGTGTCTGAATTTTGGAAAAAAAATTATTACATAAAGTAATTAAACTCAAGTTTTATTCATCCTAAAATTCATACAACTCCTCATCACTGTCAAAACTCCCATCCATTACGTTGTCCTCATCTGGGTCTGATGATGAATCACTGTCTTCAACAATGAGCGCAAAAACAAGTGGGAAATGCAAGTAAAACAATCTCCAACCACTGTATAAGACACACCCAGTTTGTAGAGCCCAAACTTTTCAAAAAAAAAAGGTGCATCTTATACATGGGGAAGTATGGTACTTATGTGCTCCATAGAGGTGAAGTACCTCTGGACAGAGCTGAATGTCCTGCTATGTCTTTGAGTGTTCATGGTACACATGGCATTAGCCTATTGACATTAGGCAATTAAGAGTGGCCTTGGTAGAGTAGAGCAGATTATTAAAACTTGGTAGAGTAGAGCAGATTATATATCTCCAAGGAGGCAGTATTTGAATGGTTAGTCACTGGCAGATGTAAGGGTCCGTTTGAGGATGCAGGAGTCCAGGTAGGGTAAGGAACATGGAGTGAGTGTACAAATGTCAGGATAGTTTGAAAAATAATTTGAAACAGTTTCTTTATGGGAGCTTTAAAATGCTTCTACATTTTCAGCACTAAGGACCTAAAACTAAAGAGGCTGTGTACTTTAACCTTTACATTGTTCATGCTTCCAGAGCCTTCTTGTCAGTTGTAGTAGGGACACGTAACCGTCTGTATTATTGAATTGGTAGCAAGGTTCTTGATGACAGGCAGAGTCTGCAGAATGAGCGCACTGTACGGCCAGGTGTGCGGCCAGCCACACATAGAGTGTTCTACAGCCCGCAAGGGGTGCCTGTGAACCTTGCCTAATGGTTCGGAACCACCGCGGTGTTTACATTGGGCGTAAAATTGGAGTTAACTGTAGAGGTATGGCTGAACCTCTCTGCCTCTGAGGGTTTTATTTCTTTTTTTTCTGAAATGAGAAGCAGAGAGGCAGACAGACAGACTCCCGCATGCACTCAACTGGGATCCACCCGGCCTGCCCACTAGAGAGTGCTGCTCTGCCCATCTGGAGGGCGATGCTCTGAAGCAATTGGAGCCATTCTAGCGCCTGAGGCAGAGGCCACAGAGCCATCCTCAGCGCCCGGGCCAACCTGGGCTTCGATGGAGCCTTGGCTGTGGGAGGGGAAGAGAAAGACAGAGAGAAAGGAGAGGGGGAGGGGTGGAGAAGCAGATGTGCACTTCTCCTGTGTGCCCTGGCTGGGAATTGAACCTGGAACTTCCACACACCAGGCTAACGCTCTACTACTGAGCCAACCGGCTAGGACCTACCTCTAAGGCTTTTAAATAGGATAGATTAAGGGTAACACAGTAAAACAGTAAGAGAAATAGAAATTAAAAATGTAAACAGAACAGAAACAACAGAAAGTTTTTTCTTTTTTACATATTAATTGAGGGAATTAAAAATGACCAAATAATATTTTTCCTTTCATTGGTTTTTCATCATTTCTACCCAGGTGTTAGTGAGAATGATCAAGAGACTTTAAGCTGATGGCGAAGTTTATCTAAAGGGCATTAAACTTAAATTCTTGGAAGAGTATTTGATGCAGGGTCAGAAATCCTTGTTTCTGGTCCAGCCCTGAATCAATGGTCTCCGGCTTTGCACTGCTGTTCATCCTCAACATTCTGCTGTAGTTCCTCTATTTCCCTCTTCCCCCGCTTGCCTCCGCTCCAGATCACTTTCCTCCAATCTTTTTTCATGCCAGAAAATGACTTGTTATCATAACAATCTCTTTCCTATATTGACCCCGCCCCTCGTAACAGAATGGACAAGGGAAAGTATGCTAGAATCCCCGAAATGAGTGCTGTTTTGTTTGTTTGGTTTCAGTGGATATAAAGCAAAGTTTCCGTTATTGAGTGTGATGAGAAATTTCTGTGTCTTAGGCATTAGGAAAGATTGGCTTGCTTCAAAGGGCAGGGACCGGGTAAGGGAGGAACTGCTGGTTCCCTTAAAGACCCTTCCTGACTAGGGATTATTGCAATTAGATTGACTCAGACATGGTGATGCGTGGTGAGCAGTCCTCTTCCGGGAGTTAGAGAAGGGAGATGGGGGGGGGGGAGATTTACTCAAACTCTGCAGTTCAAATTTTTAAATGGAAAAGAAAAATAGCTGTTCAATACAAAAGAAAATCTCTTGCAAGGGAGAAAATAAGCATGCTTCTGGGTCCGTCACAAACCTCCGTGTCCAGCTGCTGCTCCGAGAAGTGATAGGAAATGCAAATCAAGAGCTAATGGCATACAGTTCTTTATAGTATTTTCTTACAATATTTTGTACTTCTGTTGTGTCAGTTGTTATTTCTCCACTCTTGTTTCTACTTTTATTTATTTGAGTCCTCTTTTTTTCTTGGTGAGTCTAGTTAAAGGTTCATTGATCTTGATTACCTTTCCAAAGAACCAGCTCCTAGTTTCATTGATCCTCTGTATTGTTTCTTTAGCCTCTATGTCATTTATTTCTGTTCTGATCTTTATTATTTCCTTCCTTCTACTACATTTGGGCTTTACTTGCTGTTCTTTTTCTAGTTCTTTTAGATACAGGGTTAAGTTGTTTATTTGAGCTTTTTCTAGTTTTTTAAAGTGAGCCTGTAGAGCAATGAACTTTCCTCTCAGTACTGCTTTTGCTATGTCCCATAAATTTTGAGTTCAAAAAAATTAGAAATCGAACTGCCTTTTGACCCAGCTATCCCACTTTTAGGAATATACCTTAAGAACATCGTAGAACTGTTCCAAAAGGGGATATGCACCCCCATGTTTATGGCAGCATTGTTCACAATAGCGAAGATCTGGAAACAGCCCAAGTGTCCGTTAGTGGACGAGTGGATTAAAAGCTTTGGTCCATATATACTATGGAATACTACTCAGCCATAAGAAATAATGACTGCAGTGAAGGGCTTGGTGTCACCCCGCCCAGGGGACTCCTTTCTGAGTCTTCCTCCAGGCTGAGACCTTTCTGGCACCACACGCTGCAAAAGGGACACATTTTCTGTTCATGTCCGCCATGCGCAAATCTAATGCCCCCTCCATCTTCTCTAAAGGCTCATCAGGCACCGCGGCCGTAACTGCGGCGGCCTGCGGCATGACAGCAGAACGTGCACGAATGTCTGCCTCCTTCTCCACCAATTCATGGGTAGAGAGTCCTAGATCTTAGCACCCTCGGCATACGATTTTCTTTTCTTTCCTTAAGTCGATAACTTCCACCTTTTCCCTGCGAGGACACACTTGCCAGCTACTTTTAGGCATGTCCTAACTGCCAGCATGACTACTCTTGCATTCTGGGGCCATTATTAAGTAAAATAGGGTGACTTGAACACAAGAACTGTGACCACACTACAGACACCGGGATTGGCCAGGTGGCCCCTCTGCACTGAGGGGCAGCGGAGCGTGTGCAGCGTGGAGACGCTGGGCAAAGGGAGGGGCCACGTCCTGGCACATTCGTGGGATGTCACCACGCTACTCAGAATGGCAAATATTTTTTGTCTTATATTGTATCATGTGAAGCAAAAGTAGTACTGGTTAACCTAAGATAGGACAAAGGATGTCTTTCCATTTTACTTATAGAGCAGTTTTCCCATAAAACACGTCCTGTCTTAATATACCTACATGCTAACGTCGTTTCTGCATCATGCTATAATAGGCGTAGTCATTCAAATTAATCAAACACCTGGGCAGGCAAGTGTCATAAATCAGTAGGATATTAGGGCCATTCTGAGAACTCACCACAGCTCTATCATAAATAAATTGCATTTCCTTTTCCTTCCTGGATCATTTGCAGGCTCATGGAGAATAGCAAAGACAGGTGAAGAGTTGCTGCTGCTCCTAACTCATGAGAGGACTGGACCTGTAAGTGGGGAGGAAACGTCTTCTGTCTCCTAGTTTTCACTGTTTACATGGAATTAACCTGAGCAGAAAATCAACTGGACCTTACGTTCAATCTGATGGAAGAGACTCACTAAAAGGCAATATTTTCTTTAAATACCATTCCCAGTAAAATTCAATTGTAATAATAAAAACTCAATAGGAAGAATTACTACATTTACAAAATGTAATAATACATTTTGTGATTATATCTAAGTAAGTACTGAAAGGATCAATGTGGTATCTCATTTTAGTTTCTTAAGTGAGCAGAGATATTGTAAGTTTTCAGAGATGGTAGCTATATTTATAGTGTATGAATAGCAATTTCATTTAAGTCAAATGATAATGTGGTGAAGATATTTTAAATTCTAAAACACACCACAATAACAAATATCCTATTTCTATAAAATTTGTTATCGTAATTCCCACTGTTAGCGTTTTTAAAAATGCTACTTGGGATTTTTTAATATAGGTTTTATTTGAAAGTATTATCTACAGAATTTAATTAGATTAATATTTACTTTATGCAAATTAGGATGGAAGACAACATAAACTACCGATTGGAAAATTCAAAAAATGAATCATATAAAAATGTATGATTGCTTTGGTCAGATAGACAAATGTAGCCAACACATAGCCCTGTGCTCTCAGAGAAATAAAGAAAACCCCAAAGAAATTGTGCATGTTCTCCTGCACATTGTGAAAGGCTCACAAACAGGCACAGAACCAGTGTGGAAGGATTGTTACAATATCCTGTAAAGGAAGGACTCAGTTTTTCTTGCTAGTCTGTGTGTTGGTAGTTCACCATCTGCAAAGCCTCTTAAGAGGAACAAGAACATGGAAGTTCAGCAGGAAGTGACTGTGCCCTATTTGCAAAACAAATTGGCAGATTGCATTTGGTTTGCTCCAGGAAACCAAAATAAACACGTTCCTTCAAAATTTTATTTCTTTATGTTAATGAACTAAAGAGGAATAATAGTATTAAAAACATAAAAGAGGAAGGTGAAAATAAACATCAAATCTGGAAACTTAGTTTTTAAAGTGAATTTAACTGCATGTTTTATGAATTGTTTTCTTCAAAAGTTATATGTCACTCTTGGAAAAATTCAAATAAAAGGAACTGTTCTGTATAGCGATTATCCTGAAAACGCCATGAATGCCAGAAATGTGTGCATGTTTTTTCTTTCAAGATGCACATGTCTCCACTAGCATAATTGGACCAGAAAATGAAATGCTTGGAAGCCAGCAAGGGATTAAAAATACTGAAAATAGTGACTGTTTTCTTAAAAATGTAGAACTCCATAACATCCACTACATTTTCATTGTATTCGTTATCTTCACTTTATTTTGCTAAGCACCCTATCACTTTTACTTTTTAAAAATTATTTATTGTCTATTTTTAAATAAGTTCATTAGAAATTACATTTACATCTAGTGTGAAATTTAAGTCAGTATTTTTCAGCTTGTGAATAGCTTGTCAATATCAAGTGCTATTTATGAAACAGAATCCTATTAACCATTGATAAGAAAACTCAAATTTGTCAACTAATAAATTTATCCACTTAATTATTTTCTGGATTCTTAATTCTTGTTATTAATTTTTTAATTTTATAATATATTAATACATGTCTATGCATAAATTCATTCACATATTTATAACTATGTCTTATATAGAAATATATATATAAATATATATATGTGCATGTATACATTTGAAGCTGGATTTGAAAACTTGAGTGCTACACTGTGGGATGCTCAGGCAGACATAAGGTATACCAAGCCCTCCACTCTGTCTGACACTTGTTAAAATGACCATTTCTAGCTATTATTATTTGAAAATAAAATTGTGGATAGACTCTGAGGCGGTTGAAGGCAGGTTGGTAGTGGAATCAGCGAGAGGGACCGTCTTCTCAGGGACGTGTGGATGACTGAAACTCGATGGTGGCCGCGAGAGCAGCGCTCTTCCACCTTTTTCGTCTCATGACTAAAATTCTGCGGTAATTTTTACTGATCTGACAAAAAACAGGTGTAATTTTGATTCATTCTCACCAGATGGCTCTTGTTGTTTTGGCCATTGCCATATTTTTACCTGATGATCTAAGGGAAAAGAGGTCAGTGCCTCTGACTAAATAGTCAGATACTGCATTTTTAAAATATTTGGAGCACACCCCTTTGAAAATCACTGTTTATTAAGGTATAATTGATGTAGAATAAATTACACTCTCTGAATCTGTAATTTGATAAATGTAAATAAAATTTGAGAAAACTATGAAGATTACCTGGCAGAACAACATACTAAAAAAAAAATAACTAAAGAAATGTTTTCTGGTGAACACACACGATTCAAGTCAATACAGAGCGGACAGACAAAAAGAAGGGTCTGTGATATAACAGATGGAGAAGGACCAGAATAGTATGAAGAAAGGGGTGGCTGACACCTCTAGCATGGAGGCAATCAAAGCAATTTTTCAATGCAAGTAATACCTGAATCTGTTTTGAGGATGACAAATGTACTAGACAGGGGGTAAGACCCCCAAGACCATGGGTACAGAGATGTCAACAAAGGCTGCCAAGTGCACACATGTCTTCTGATTGCTAATTCGGGTCCTTCCTCGCCTGAAGGACCATCTGGGAAATAACCCCTGCTCCAGCGATCAGTGTTTATCCCAGGCCGAGTTCACTCGCCTCCGCCTCTGGATTGCGCATGCGTGGGCGCAGAGTGGGTTTCTGTAACTTCCCACATCAACAGCGGTGGCTGGGAGTATGACACAGGACTCGCCACAACATGGAAACTATAACCGTGGGTGGAACTCACGGAGTGGCTGGGATAAGAGTCAGGGGAGAGAGACCTGCAGGATCTAAAGTGATGCATAGGAGGTATCCAGTTCAGTCAAGGAGGAAAAGCGAGCATGCCAAATGAATAGAAAGAAAACACCTCAAAAGTATTAAATGAACACAACAAATGGATGTGTTGAAACATCTGCTATTGGGTACCGAGAATCTGGTATTTAGACAACAGTTGGTTTTGAGCGTCGGGGTAGGGCTGCAGCTTCGGCAGCTGTTTGTAGAAGGGAAGCAGTCAAGGCAGTGGTGGGACTCAGCTGGTTCGCATGGTTCGGCAGAATCAAGCCCTTTTTGTTGAGGTTGGCGAACCGGCTGTTAAAATGGCACTTGTCATCAGGGTTCTCTCTAAGGTGGGCGCCTGGGCAGCCGCCCAATGTGGAAATCACAAATCGACATTCCTTACTCTTTTTTAATGTTCATCTGCCCAACAGTGAATTCTAAGCACCCGTAGTCATGTTTATTCTGTCCATAGGTGAAAAAACTTACAAATGAGGACACCAATCAAGAAGCAATATAGAAATATCCTAACAGTTTCCTAGTTTTTTTGTTAGGCATTATTTACTATTTTTTCATTAATATTTTAAAACTCTTTTTTATAACGTATCTAGTTTTGTGTATTTCTTTTATTGTTCTTATTCAAGTATTGAATGCATGAAATAATAAACTACCTTTCGGCACACTGGTTTTTTTTTATACATAAACAGTCATTAGGTTAGAAAACTGGCTGTTAAATTATTTGAATCCCACCACTGATGCAAAGTAAGATATTTTCCTACTTTCCAAAGTTTGTGGGCTCCATTTCTCTTTTACTAAAGTTAGTTATTTAGGTTTCTAAACAGCCTTTCTAAGAAAAAGAAAAAAAAAACCTTTCAAATCATAAAATAGGTCCACGGAGACCTGTTTTCAGACTCTATTTGAGATTCTTTTTACCAAAGAAAGTAATCTTCATAGTAGAACTGCAAGCTTAAAAGTTATTTTGCTTTCAGATTCATCTCTGAATGTTACTATGCTAAAGGAAACTTTTACAAAACAAGAAAAAAGCTTTGAAACTTCACACATAGCCACAGGGATACCTTCCTCATGCATAGCCACGGGGACACCCAGGGCTTTAATGAGAAGAAAAAAGGCAGCAATCCCCTCTACCCATAATGCCATCTAGAGGACATTTACTAAGCTCTTTACACTTACACACATGTGTGCGCAAACACACACACACACACACACACACACACACACCCCAACCTGGATAACAGCCCATGAGTAGTGTTGGCAGAGTAATGATTTGGAGATTTGTTTTCTAGCTTGAAAGTATAATTGTAATTATAATATATTTACAATATATTTCAGAGGACTCAGTGATTTGCCTTACAGTTTTTATTCATTAAATCAGTGTACTCTTGAAAATGGAATCGCAGAAAATGGAAAGTTACAGAAAGTCAGCGTCTGGTTCATTCCATAATTGTAAAAAGGTTATTTAAAACCCCAAACCCTCAGGCAGTTCACTCAGTAAAATCGCTTATTTATTTACCTATCAATCAATTAAAATTAGAGCATTTCCCAAATACTTTGGGCATTCATTCTTATCTAAGGAAACATAGGAGCAGAGAACATTTTGTGCAGAGACAACAACTTCTCTTGACACGAGAGACAGCAGGACAGTGTAGCGGCGTTGTCGTTCCAGGGGCTGTAGAAGGGGCACATCCAGAAAAATAATGAGAGTCCAAATGATGGGGGACCTTACAGTTCTATGACAGTGAGTCGGATGCCTGCTCAGGTCAGGGGAGCCCCTGAAGAGTTTGAACTGTAAGAACCAATTCGATTACTCGAAAGCAAGCCTGACACGGAAAATGATAAATATCAGTGAACATTAATCTAGGGTAAGAGCCGCCGGAGAATCTTGAGGAAGGTACGAGACATGAGGGACACCTAGCACCCTCTTTAACAATAAATACATGAAAGGGACCCCAGAAATAAGCAAAAGCTGTCCGAGATATAAGACAAAATTACTTACATTGCTCGGATCCTAAGACTACTGACTAATCATTAGGGCCCTCTGTTCGGTTAAAAACTTAATGAGGACAGGGAGGGTACTGCAATTCAGTTTTGTTCCTAAACAGCCAGAGTTAAAATTGAGGGGCACAGTCTCCCACCAGCATACCCGTACTTCAGAATCCAGCTGTATCTGGGTGTCCCCGGGCCACTATCCAGTTGGTTATAAATGTGGGGTTCCTGTGACTTTCTTACTTGCAATAACTCACAAGACTGACTCACACAATAGCAGCGTCATTACGAAGAAATCACAGGGCAGAAACATCTGATTTTATCAGCAATTGACAGAGATGGACCAGTTTAGACTTGGAACTGCGCACTGAGACCACCGGTCCCTTCCCTGCCTCTCTCCTTCTTCCTCTTCTTTCCCGTGACGTGCTATGCCATGCTGTCTGCTTCACACTTCTATACCGATGCATACTACACATCAATGGGAAAGATCCGAGAGTTATGCACCAGATCATGGATAAAATGAAACAACATAATGCTGGGAAACAGCAGCCCGGAAAAGCTTCCCGTTAGAGGATTTCAGGTACATACAACAGTAAAATAACAGCAAGTCTATACACTGTTATGCTCTGCTGTACATATACTTAGGTGGTACCATTCTCAAAATATAGGGCATGATTACCATAAACATCGTGATGGTGGTTCCCTATGGCTTAAAGGAGTGTAGGTAATTGGGAAGGGTTATTCTAACAGCTCCTGGGATATTGGCAAGGTATTATTTCCTGACTCTAATGATGTCTCAAGGCTGTTCTGTTTTTAATAATGTATTACACTATTTATTAAGCATAAGTAGACTATACCATACGTACTATATTTCAGAATTAACAAATTAAAAGCCAAGTTATCATAGGCATACTTTAAAACACAGTTTTAAATAACATTATCTATTTTTAGACAACAAATCAATCAGATAGATATTTCACCTAAGGAGAATAATTGGGGATGTTTGTCCACCCTCACCCCTCGCTTTAGTAAAAGCACCACATACTGTAATTAGCACTTGTCACTCCTAAATACTACATGACAGACCCCAATAATACGGAGAGAAATACAATTTTATTGGTGATTTTGTTTCATAGATACTATACGTAGTACCATCAGCAGCACCATGCTCAAGGCTGTTATACTTAAAACTTCCCATCCACTCTGTTTAAAATGAAATAATGTGGATTTTTATGAACTTTGGAGTTTTACCAATGAACACTTATTCTAATCTTGTACCTTTCTATAAATTAGTTAAGAGGTAAAATTACTTTGATTATAATACAAGTTTTTCATATCAGAGCAGATGTTCATCGTTTTCATCCTGGTGAAATTTCCATTATTAACAGATTTCATCTGTGTGTTGTACTTCAAAGAAACTACAACACATGCTACAGTGAAATGTCAGACATATTTGCTCTAATTTTTACAAATTAGACAAGAAGATCACCGAGAATTAATTTAGAGTCAAAGTCAAACTAAAGTGTGAATTTTATACTAGAAAAGGAATTCCTCGCACTATAGTGCCACGCCTCCCTGTGGAGAAGACACCATGGGAGGCACTCCTGGACCCCAAAGCCCAGGAGCTCTCTTGTATCTGCAGAACCAGAACACGCCAAAGGGAGCAGCAGCCAATCGGAGGGCCCCAAGGGTGCAAATCGGAAAAAAAATTGAGCACCTAAATAATGATAGTATTATAACCCCAAGAATAAAATAAATGTCTGTGACACTCTGCTGATACTAAAATAAATGAATACATAAATAAAGATGAAAGTCAAATCCAAATCATTGACCTAGGTACCCTCTACCATAACCCCTAAGTGCCCCACACAAGAGGGTAGAGCTCAGAATCCCTTTCCCTGAAGTGTCTGTTCCAGGGTCACGTTGTATAATCCTTTACCAGGTCTAGAAATCAGCCATTTCCACAAGGAGTCCTTCTTCCTTTGCATGGAGAGGGGTATTTAGACACCAAGACGTAGGTCTTGGCTATTTTTACTGCTCTTAGAGTGGCCTCTCAACAGACAGAGCTGGGAAATCTGGGTAAGGATGCTAACAGGTGTCTACACGCATAGATACACTTAGTTCTGTCAAACGTGAGCTCCCACTGTTCTCTCGGGCCCTCTTCCCGTGTTGCCTGGCTCATTCTAGCCTTCCTCTCCTGCGTGTGGGCAACTGTTTTCTCCGAAGTTACAGATAACCCGGAACACCGGGCTTTTGTTATAGATTGTATAGTTACTTATGCAAAGAACCCTGGGATACATAAGAAGTGGTTTCAGAATTGCTCACTTGTCCTCGGTGAGAAACAAATTCACCAGAAGCAGAAGAGAGTGTGGGCTCAGGTTCTTCGGTCTTTGGCTTTACTGCATCTGTTCAAACTCGATTTTCCTCAGTTAGTAAGTCAGTTCCTGTTTTCTCACCCTCTGCTTTGACATCGTGTCATATAATTAAAGGACAATTATGTTAGTTCGTCACTGTCTGCATTTCTTTCCTGGGATCACTCCAACCTCTGTTGATTTTTATTTTTTTAATTTTATACAGCAAAGTTCACTCAGTATTGACCTTGGGAGGTAGAGCCAAAAGTTTATGCATATAATACAGAATTTTAAAAATCAAAAAGATTAAAAAAGCAAAACATAATACTGAATATAAATAGAACAAAACTTACCTAACTATTGCATTTAAGCAAAATCTCACACATACATGCACAGCAAAAATTAATTTATTTAGGCAACTTTTGAGCTCAGCATGCATATATCTACTCTAAGTAAGACAAATAATCTACCTGGTAACCATGATCCTTTTCAGTAAGTTTTTTTATTTTTATTTTGGGGTGGTGAATAGTGTTATCAGTGTAATGATTCTAGAAATATTCTGTGTATGCTGTAAAATTGAGCAAATGATTAGATAAAAATGTATCATCAACAACCAGTGTGGACCCTGTGGCAGTAAGAAAGGAAACATTTGGAATGACAGAAGAGGAAGAACTCTGTGAAGTTGAATGGGGAGAAATCAATATGTAGCCAAGACCTTTTCAAGAATATATTCCTTTCTTCTGTTCACTGATAGAGTCTAGAGAAGGAATAACACAGATGTAGCAATAAGCAAACTTACTGCTCAGAACTTGGTTTCAAAATACCATCCCGCTGAAAGGAATTAGAGCTCCTTGAAGAAAGTATTGAATATAGATCTAGGGCTGTAAAAATACTTCTAAAAATAAGGCAGGAACATCTTCTGGGGATTGAAATTAAGAAGGTGCCTTTTTCAAAAAAGACACTACAACCTTTCAAACTTACCAAATCTGGGGAGTATAACAAACCCCAATGAGGCTTCTTTGACCTTATTACTGTTCTGTTGTCTTGTTTCATCTCTTCACACTAAAATCCTGTTTTCATTTTAGACAGATGAAGTATTTTCCCACTAAGAATTCATTCAGATAATCGATTCAGAAAATTGACACCTGGATTAATTCAAGCAATTAAAAACTTCAACAACTATTATAGAATAAGACATTACCAGAGCCTCACACCGTTGAAGTATGAATTCCAAAACGATATATAACAAAACGTACAGTATTCCAGAAAAAGTTGTTAAAAACACCTTAACTACAGTGAACACTTGTATTTAACCAATAAGACAAAGTCACGTATGCTCTCACAATACGGTACAGTAGAAAATAGATAGCATATCCTCTATCGTTGTCCTGCCAATTTTGTTTGTTCTGAATTTAGCCTCTTAAAAATAATTACACAAATAGAAATTTTGTGTCTTTTTTAGACAAATGGTGTAGATTATTCAAAAATAAAAATTAAAGTTACTAAAAATACTTTAAGATATTAGTTATTATAATGAAATCAAAACATCCTTGACTAGATATTAGATTTTAAAAAGACATGCTGGACAAATACGGAAAGTATATCTGGATACTATATTAGAAAATTTTATTGTCTCAATATTTGATTTCTTAAAACAGAAAATTTTATTGTAGTTTTATGAAAGAATACTCTCATGTTTTAGGCTATATAATAATGTGTTTGAGAATGCAATACCATGGTTTCATTAAGTTTGATACTGTACTTTCAAATATTACAGTAAAATATATTAACAAGTCATGGGTGTACATAGACCATATATAATTGCTTTGTACTTTCTCTACACATTTGAATTTTTTCTTTGTTGTTAGTGGGAAAATATTCTGTCTAAAATAAAAACAAGATTTTTGGGGTAAAAAGATAAAACAAGACAATAGAACATTGATAATTACCAAAGAGCTTCATTTGGCGTTTGTTACACTATTTTCTTTACTTTTACAGATATTTGGAATTTTTCATATTGAAAGCACATCATATATTTCACATTATATGTAACAGCTTATTTAATATTGATAAAATATACACAAACATATATAAGTAAAGTACAGTGGCTCTATGCATATATAAATTAAAAGAATAAAGAATAAATGTGAGAAATCAAAGTGGTGTCCTGTTTAGCAGTTTGATAACAAGGCAGAAAACAAAGGAACAACTAAAATAAGCAATTTACCTCAAACTCAAAACCAAATTATTTTCTAAGTACATCAAAGTATTAAATGTAAACAATATTATGATAAAACTACCAGAGTAAAAACATAGGGAAATAATAATAAGTTGTTCTCAAATTAGGGAAATTGTTCTAAGAAGTAGACCCAAAAATTAAGGAAAGAGAAGGAAATCAACAAGAATAAAATGTCTGTCTGGCAGAAAGAGAAGACAATGACCGAGTGGCAAAGAACATAAGCCAATGCTTGTCGCTGAGATCAGAATGCCCTTGTGCAGAAGTCAGCCGGTGAATACTACTCTTCTAAAACAAGGAGCAGCATCTGTCACAGATTACTCACCAAAGAAACAAATAATTGATTAACATAGAAGTTCAAAAAGAAAGTTGAACTTAAGCTGAAATAAAAATAGTCAAATTAATGGGAAAAAAAGGGATTCCATATGCTTCTATAAAATTAGAAAACAATTTATTATTTTACAATACCAAACATATTTTCAGAGGGAGTGAGATAATTACTGTCATAAACTGACGATGCAAATTGAACATCCTTTTCTGAAGGCAATTTGGATACAGCTAAAAAAGTATTTTAAAATATTCATCTATTTAAGTTCTAGAAATATGTCCTAAGAAAATAATCAGGTATGAGGTTTTAAATTATACTCAAATACATTCTTTCAATTTAAAATACAAGGCATGTTTATTGTTCTAAAACATAAAAAATGATTATATAAATTTTTATGTATCTAGTATGTATGGTAACATGGAGGCCTAAAATAGAGTACTAAAAGCATTCCATAATATGCAAAAGACATGATGGCATTCAACATGAGAAAAGAGCATGACCCGAAGTCTCTAGTTCGAAACCCCAGGCCGCCCGGTCAAGGCACATAAGAAGGAGCAATTACTATGTGTTGATGCTTCCAGTCCTTCCCACCCTCCTTTTTCTCTCTCCTTTCTCTAAAGTCAATCAATGCAATCTTTAAAATGTGAGAAAAGAATGTTAACATATGGGTTATAATTACGATTTTGGAAAGAAATATAGAGTATAAGCCCTGCTGGATGCCTCTTAGACCATCATCCCAAAGTATGGAGGTTGCCAATTCAATCCCAGGTCGGGACACCAAAATATTTATATATAGAGAGAGTATAAAAATTAGAAGATAGGGCCCTGGCCAGTTGGCTCAGCAGTAGAGCGTCGGCCTGGTGTGCGAGGGACCCAGGTTCGATTCCAGGCCAGGGCACATAGGAGAAGCGCCCATTTGCTTCTCCACCCCCCCTCCTTCCTCTCTGTCTCTCTCTTCCCCTCCCGCAGCCAAGGCTCCATTGGAGCAAAGATGGCCCGGGCGCTGGGGATGGCTCCTTGGCCTCTGCCCCAGGCGCTAGAATGGCTCTGGTCGTGGCAGAGCGAAGCCCCGGAGGGGCAGAGCATCGCCCCCTGGTGGGCAGAGCTTCGCCCCTGGTGGGCGTGCCGGGTGGATCCCGGTCGGGCACATGTGGGAGTCTGTCTGACTGTCTCTCCCCATTTCCTGCTTCAGAAAAATACAAAATAATAATAATAATAATAATAATAATAATAAAATAAAATAAATAGAAGATAGACACAACTGTCTTAAGACAGGTGCTTATTTTATTTTTTAATAAAAAATAAGTTTTCATGTATTTATTCAATGCAAAACCATTTTGAACATGATACAAACAAAAATCAGCACGGATACTCTGTACCACCTCCAGGAAACGAGTGAGTCAGCACTGGGGCAGTGACCAGGATGCTAGATTGAAATGTGATGTTCAAAGAACGTTATAGAATGCCATGCCTTCTATAACAGAAATCAACTCTTTGAAGCACCTTTCAGTACGGATGTCTGTCTTACATATTGTGACTATTAAAATTTCCAGGTTAGTGTCAGTTAAAGCCATGCAGTGTGGGTTTCTCCCGTTCATAAGAGGGGTGGTTCTTTTACAGAAGCGCTAACCACAGTTACACTCAGGCTGTAAGATGATTGGACTCCCACTGCAGAAACAAGTAGAAAGAAGTATTTAACTTGTAGCGCATCCAAGTCAGACTATAAACTACGGTATATTCTGTGGGCTAATTATTAAATTTCCTTACCAAAGACATTGAACGAACATTTTGTCCTGGCCTCTAGTGGTCCCTCTTTAGATGCAGCCCTTCCCCACACAATTCCCGGTTCCTTTTCTGCTTCCCGCCAACGTGAAGGCCCTTGCCAACCCATCCAGATCTCTTGGATGCCGGACGGGTCACTTTCTGTGTCGGGACTGACTGATACTAATGGCAGGGAAGCATCTGTCTTAGTCAGTCCTTTCTGTAAAGTTAAGACTTAATTTTATTATTATTATTATTTTTTTTTTTTGTATTTTTCTGAAGCTGGAAACCGGGAGAGACAATCAGACAGACTCCCGCATGCGCCCGACCGAGATCCACCCGGCACGCCCACCAGGGTGCGATGCTCTGCCCACCAGGGGGCGATGCTCTGCCCCTCCCTTGCGTCGCTCTGCCACGACCAGAGCCACTCTAGCGCCTGGGGCAGAGGCCAAGGAGCCATCCCCAGCGCCGGGGCCATCTTTGCTCCAATGGAGCCTTGGCTGCGGAGGGGGGGGGGGGGACAGAGAGGAAGGAGGGGGAGGGGGAGAAGCAAATGGGCGCTTCTCCTATGTGCCCTGGCCGGGAATCGAACTCGGGTCCCCCGCACGCCAGGCCGACGCTCTACCGCTGAGCCAACCAGCCAGGGCCTAAAGTTAAGACTTTAAAAAATAGAGACTGTCAGTTGCATTGCTTCGGTGTGAGCCGTTCCTGTGCTTATCGTTGCATGGATCCCCGTGTACGTAGGAAGACAAAGATAGGAAGTTGTTCTTTCACAGATGACACGACTGCTTTCGAAGTCCCTTCTCTCCCTCTGAATGGCTGGACTGGAAGAGTTTTATCAATTTTCCTGATGTTTGGAGGAAAACAAAACACTTGATCAGAGTTCCACAGAGTGTCTGTTGAAACCTCGCCATTCCCTGTGCACGGCCGTCACTTCCTCTGGTTGAAAGTGTCCGCTTTGGGCTCGCTAGGTGTTTCCTGTTAAATGGCAAGTGCGGTATAAAAGCAGAAGACAGGGAGCGTGCACTGACTGCGGCTATGGGAAATGTTTGCTGAGGCCTCGTATGGCACCTGGCGAGCCGGGTCTGATACTCCTTGCTCCAATTCCCAGGTGTAATGATTATAACGTGCAAATAAACAACTAACAAGATCCAAAATGTTTAAGTAACTAAGCTCCTGGCACCTTTGGAGAGAAACAAATTATGTGTAGGACCTTATGGAAATCTCTGCTATCTTCCCATCGAATAAAGTTTGATGAAGAGAAACGTAGTTGGGCTTTCTGATAGGAAAGTCCCCGGTGTCCTCTCATGAAGAAACGATTCCTGAAGTAGAAAATCCAAACAGGTCGCTCATTAATTCTTGCACTTCTCAGGATATAAATATTGACTCCAAACATTTTGTGCTGATTAGAAAGGGCTGCCATTCACATCCATAGTAAAGTTCTTCCTTTCTTTCTCGACATAGATAGATGATTAGATAGGTAGATAGATAGAATATAGATGATAGATAATAGTAGATAGATGATAGATAGATAGAAAATAGATAGAGAGATAAATAGAAAATTTATATTCTAGAATTGGGGAGAAGGAAATTCTCTATATACAGAATGCTTTTTTAAATGAATAGCTGTAATGAAGTCCCTGTGAGCATCATTATGGTTTTTTATAAAAAGAATCTTCTAGTGTCATTCCTCAACCTTTTTCCCCTGAATGTGTAGAGTGAGTGCTTGCTGTACAGGCTTGTAGCTTTGTACAGTGTACCTTGTACAAACAACTTAGTCATTTTTATAGACTTTTCATGAGTTCTGCCAGAACCACTAGGGCTTACTTATTTTTTTACCTTCTCTATAATGCTGGTGAACATCATAATCTTGTTGTGTAGTTCTGTTTTTAAACAACTATTGTGCTTTTCCATGTGATTAAACAGACTATTAATGGCAAATGTCTACAGTCATGTGCCACTTAACACCGGGAGGCATTCTGAGAAACGCACCAATAGGCGATTTCACTGCTGTGTGATCACAGAGTGCAGTGACATAGATCTAGGTGGGAGCACCTACTGCACACCTAGGATATACGGGGTGGCCGATTACTCCTAGGCTACAAGCCCATACAGCATGTTTACTGTACAAGCCATGAGATTAAATCAAGCACGAGAAAAAACGATGCAATCAAGTAATGCAAACAGGAGATGTATGAGGCTGCCACCGGCGTACGTACCACACCATATTGTCTTATCACAAATATTTTTTATAAGTGGGAAGAGTACATTCTAAAATAACTCTAAAAAGTACAGTGTAGTGAACACATAAACCCTTTATCTAGTCATTTATCGTCCTTATCAAGTATGATGCACTGAACAGACTATATGTGCTGTACTCTTACATAACAGGGAGTGCAGAAGGCTTGTTCACACTAGCATCACTTCAAATACATGCGTTTTGATACACCCTTATAATGACTATGACATCACTAGGGAGTAGTGATTTTTCGGCTCTGTTATAATGGCGTGATGTAAATAAACAGCACATATGCCATCTGCAATGGACCCAAACGGCCAGAGCTCCAACCTGGGGTTTATCCTTTGCAGTCTTATCTGCTCTAATCCATTATTCAATTAGCCACAGATATCCTTTTGAAAATGTACATACATTATTTCTTACCCTGCTAATACCCATCAGTGTTTTCTGTTTTGAAAATGTGTACTTGGACGGTCCCCACCCTCCTCCATGGACAAGTGTAGCCATATTGGCCTTCTCTCTGAACTTAGGTACATATACTAAACTCTTTTCTATGCCGGTGACTTTAAACATGATTTATTTTTTTCCCCATATTCCCCCCTTCCCTTTAGATCTAAGTTCGAATGCTTTGCTTTGGCATCATTGTATAATTTTCCCCGCCCTCTATTATTTTTCTTATCATTGAATAGATCATTATTGAGGCCGTATTCTGTTCCAGGTACTGTTATAAACACTCTATGTTTTCAAATACCATCATTGTGCTTTATTTTATCACAATATCTTTTTTCATTTTTTTTTAATTATTAAGTGAGTGGCGAGGAGGCAGAGACAGACTCCTGCATGTACCCTGGCCCTACCAGGCAATGCTCTGCCCATCTGGGGCTGCTGCTCTGTTGCTCGGCAACCGAGTTATTTTAGTGCTTGAGGCAAGGCCATGGAGCAATTCTCAGCTCCTGGGGCCAATTTTCCCAAATCATTTGACCCATGGCTGCAGGAAGGAAAGGGAGGGTGTGTGGACAAACAGATGGTCCTTCTCCTGTGTGCCCTGACCAGAAACCAACCAAACCCAGGACTTCCATATGCTGGACCCACACTCTACTGCCGAACCAACTGACCAGGAGCAATTTTAGCACAATTTCTAATTGCAACTTTTGTTTCTTGTCTATTATTATTATTTTGTTTCTTGACTATTATTACTGTCTTCTTGCCAAGATCTTTGTGTCTTGTTCTTTGCAATATCCTTGCACATAGTGCTAAGCCCTACCACATAATAAATACTCTATGAATCTTTGTTGAATGAATGTACATGTTCTGGTCTTGTGAACATAGCTTTGCCATGCACACAAAAAAACCAGGGTGTGGTTAAAAGCCACTGTGGAACAACAGTGCCAGCCAGAACCCATGCCAACCTCCAAACGCCATTTCTTCTTCCGGTGCTATCTCCCGGGTTCCTGTTTCCTTGCATGTTAGGTTAGCTCATAGTATAATATTTGCTCAAGGCCTCTTTATGCATTTATTTATTCATTTGCTCAACAAGTATTCCTTGAGCCTCTGCTGTTTGTCAGCCTTTTTGTTAAAGACTGGAGATCTAGCTCCGCATAAAGAGAGATAAGGTTTCTATTCAAGTGTAGTTCACAATCTACTGTAGAAAGAATTACAATAAGTTGTTCCTATTCAAGCGTAGTTCACAATCTACTGTAGAAAGAATTACAATAAGTTGTATACAGACAGGCTCATGTTGAGGATAAGGAAGTATTTTACTGCAACGCATAAAAGAGAAACCGATCCGGGTATGAGCAGTCGGAGTAGTCCATTTGGTGGACAGATGAAACAGTTAAGCTGAATCATGATGAAATTATTGACCTTCTCAAAAGGTGAGCAGCGGCAGGGGAAGACCAGGTCGCAGCTCCTTGTCTGGTTTACAGACTTAGTCCTCTTGCCTCCTCCCCTGGTTCCATGTGTCCCTCCGATGTCAGGGCTGCTTTCTGCTTGCCTTGGGGCAGACGTGCGTCCGCATCCCGGCAACAGTGCCCACAACCCCTCTCTCCCCCTGGGACAGTGTCCCAGGGACAATGACAGGAAGGGGAAACCAGAAAAGTGAATGTAGAAGGCGAAGGCTTCGGGGAGTGGAAGGCTTTGGATGTAACTTGAAGCTGAGAAAGTAGCAGGAGATTATAACAATCTTGGGGCAAATGTACACAGGACTGCAACAAGGACATGGGCGACGGGGGGTGTTGTACATAGGCGAAGGGAGGTGTTAAATATGGAAATTACAAAGTATATAAATTATATCCCACTAAAAATGGTTGAATGAAAACAAAACAAAACAAAAAAGGACAAATTGCAATTCCAACTCTCTTCTGTGGAGTTTACAGATTGGTTGCTCGTTATTGTTTTACGTTCTACTGAGAATGAGAATACAGTCCTGAGCCACGTAACGAAGTGCATCATTAGGCGGCTCTGTCATTGCGCGACCGTCGTGCGGGCACTTACTACAGACCCGGGCTGCATGGGATGGCCTGGGCCTCCAGGACCGCCAACCTGCACGACAGAGCACTGTCTGACTTCCATGGACAACTGTCACGCCGTGGGGAGCTTCTGTGCGTCTCAGCATCTGCACACATACGGAGCTTGGGGTGGGGGGTGGGGGTTCTCGGGCTGAGTCAGTGAGTGGGTGGTGAGGGAACGTGAGGGCCTGGGACGTCACTGCCCACTGCTGTGGACTGTATGGACACTGCCACTTAGGCTACTCCACATTGTGTCAGCACAGACACGCGAGGAACAAATAGTGCTGACATGATGACAGATGCCACATCACTGGGCAACAGGGATTTTCAGCTCCATTATAACCGTCTGGGACCAGCATCTTATATAAGTCTGGGACGGAAACATTATGTGGCACGTGGCTATCCACAGGCCAGTGTCCTGGACCTTGTGGTGCAGGTGAACTGCTTTATCCCTCTGCCTTTCCACCTGTGCAGGTAGAGCTGTGTCCTCAGCGCTTAGAAATATGAGTTCCTGGTGTCCTTCTACACCAGGGGTCCCCAAACTTTTTACACAGGGGGCCAGTTCACTGTCCCTCAGACCGTTGGAGGGCCGGACTATAAAAAAAACTATGAACAAATTCCTATGCACACTGCACATATCTTATTTTAAAGTAAAAAAACAAAACGGGAACAAATACAATATTTAAAATAAAGAACAAGTAAATTTAAATCAACAAACTGACCAGTATTTCAATGGGAACTATGCTCCTCTCACTGACCACCAATGAAAGAGGTGCCCCTTCCGGAAGGGCGGCGGGGGCCGGATAAATGGCCTCAGGGGGCCGCATGTGGCCCGCGGGCCGTAGTTTGGGGACGCCTGTTCTACACCTTGGTGCAAAATGACCATGTATATTGACTTTCAAGTATTTCTTTATACAATTTATCTGTTATTAAATTGATACAGATGCGTATAATTATAAAACTTTAGCTTACGGTGGCTTTTTAAGTGAAATATTCTAAGTCGTACCAGGAGCGATCTCAGTGGCAGATGAAGAAGATCTGTAAAGCTGCCATTTCGATTACGAAAGTCTCAGTTAAAAAATTCCTGCTTAAAACAGACTTCGATAGCTTCCTGGGATTTCATCCCTTTCTATTTCAGGTATGCTTTCTGGGGTCAATACCAGTGTATTCTCTCGGCGAAGCATGGCTCTTCGATATTTGAAGAGAGTTGTCACAAATACCTAAGACTTCTATTTGCCATTTGAAATAACGTGGATTTCTGGTGGTCCTGACGTTACTTCACATTTCAGATCGTCAGCTCTTTAGTAACATTCTTACGGACCCACTTCAGACAGTAAACTTTCCTTTCCATACCTTGCAGGGAGCACGGTGTTCAATGTGCTATCCCCTTATTCAGGCATGACAATATATTTCGAAGGAGCAATCGTGCACCACCATTCAGTTATAACTAATTTGTCATCAGCAAAAGTATATTATATAAATTACACTTCATTATGGTGTCCTATGTATAAGCAACTGAGATTTCACAAATAAATCCAGATTTCTAGATTTGTGGAAGTGAATGACAAGCAACAATGTTATAATATATGCACAAGTATAAAAGATACTGTGTTGAATTTGACATTATACTGACTCTTAAGTTCAGTCTAACAATGAGAAGGACAGCGGAGCGCATCGAAGTCCATATTTTTCAGTTTAAATTAGAGGAATTTCATATTATGTTGTACAGGGAGCAAAGGGCAAGGAACAGATTGGTGGGAGAGTTGGGTTCAGTTTGGATCACACTGAGCCTGAGATGCTAGACAGACTCCAGGTGGAGAGGTGGAGCGTGCAGTCACAGAAGGACCAGACAGAGCTCAAAGGTAAGTACTGTATAAGAGAGCAGCGCTATCTCAGTTTGGGAAAAAATTGTGGCCATCCGTGCATGCAAATTTTAAATGATCTGCACAAGCTTGGGTGAACTGTTGATCGTTTTATTTCCTATTTAATGTGCGAGTTACACTATTTTCTATGCCCTGGGGGTCTGTTCAATATTACTGAATTTATATATTTAAAAACAAAATTAGCCTGACCAGGCAGTGGCGCAGTGGATAGAGAGCCGGACTGGGACGCCAAGGACCCAGGTTTGAGACCCCGAGGTCACCAGCTTGAGCGCAGGCTCATCTGATTTGAGCAAAGCTCACCAGCTTGGACCCACGGTTGCTGGCTCAAGCAAGGGGTTACTCGGTCTGCTGAAGGCCCATGTTCAAGGCACATATGAGATAGCAATCAATGAACAACTAAGGTGTCGCAATGCACAATGAAAAACTAATGATTGATGCTTCTCATCTCTTTTTTCCTGTCTGTCTGTCCCTGTCTATCCCTCTTTCTGATTCTCTATCTCTGAAAAATAAATAAAAAAATATAATCAGTCTACAGGCACATGATCTTTAAACACATAGGTACGGTTGATCTCTCTGAGAAAGCATGGACAAGAAGCGACAAAGGTTTAATGTATGAATTAAGTAAGACTTTTATCTCAGATGTAAATGAAAGAAGATGGAGCCAGAAAAGTTGGAGCATGTGACAGTAATTAGCTAGATGCCCAACAGAGTTATCTTTGTCCTTCATGGAGACTACTCAAATATATTCTCTAAATCAGGGGTCAGGAACCTTTTTGGCTGAGAGAGCCATTAATGCCACATATTTTAAAATGTAATTCTATGAGAGCCATACAATGACCTGTGTACGTTATACATTATCCAATAAAAATTTAGTGTTGTGCCAGAGAAGAACTGTGATTGGCTCCAGGCACGTACAACCATGAACATGAGTGATAGGAAATGAATGGATTGTAATACATGAGAATGTTTTATATTTTTAACATTATTTTTTTTTTTATTAAAGATTTGTCTGCGAGCCAGATAGATGCAGCCATCATAAGAGCCACATCTGGCTCGTGAGCCATAGGTTCCTGAGCCCTGCTCTAAGTCTTTGTAGCTATATTTGGTCAAGCTGCTGATTACTAGACAATGGAGTTTTATGGAAAGGAAAAAATGTCGGTTTAGGTGGCTGCCACATATGGTGCTCACTGCACTGTTTTCTTATTTCTGGGGAAGATGCTAGGGCAGAGAATCACTGGGTCTCCTTTTGGCAGGGATATGCTCCTCAGAAATATCTAAATAGGAGCACCCAGAAGAGTAAGAAATGTATGTCTATTTTGTTATTTTATTATAACTCTGCATGTGAGAAAGCTCTTTTCTGCTAAATCTATTGTCTGAGTCACTTGATTTTATTTCTACTGACTATATTTTCTCTAGATTTTTTTATTAATTTATTTTTAATTGAGTTTATTGAGATATAGGTTTAGGTGTGAAATGCAATAAAATATCATCTGAAAAAAATAAAAGACCCTGGCCAGTTGGCTCAGCGATAAAGCATCGGCTTGGCGTGTAGAAGTCCCGGGTTTGATTCCCAGTCAGGGCACACAGGAGAAGCGCCCATCTGCTTCTCCACCCTTCCCCCTCTCCTTCCTCTCTATCTCTACCTTCCCACTTCTCACTTCAGAAAAATACAAAAATAAATAAATAACATCTGCACACTGCATCATTTGCCTGTTGACTCAAGAAAAGTCTCTTGTATCCCCATCTCCCACCTGCTCGTACCCCTCAGCCCCTTTCCCACTGTCTCCACACTGTGGTCTGTCTATGTATTAGATAGAATAGTAGATGATAGATGATAGGTAGATAGATAGGTAGATAGATAGGTAGGTAGATAGGTAGGTAGGTAGGTAGATAGATAGGTAGATAGATAAGTAGGTAGATAGGTAGGTAGATAGATAGATAGATAGATAGATAGATAGATAGATAGATAGATAGATAGATAGATAGATAGATAGAATATAGGCTCTATTTTGTTATTTCATCCCATCGCCTTCTTTCATCAGTCTCCTAATGCCCCTCCCCTCTGACAGCTGTCAGTCTGTTCCCTGTATCCATGTCTCTGCTTCTATTTTGTTCAACAGTTTCATTTGTTCATTAGATTCCACACGTAAGTGAAATCATTTAGTACTTGTCTTTCTCTGACTGGCTTATTTCATTCAACATAATGCTTTCCAGGTCCATCCATGCTGTCACAAAAGGTAAGATGTCCTTCCTTTTTTATGGCCATGTAGTATTCCATTGTGTGAATGTGCCACTGCTTTTTTTTTTATCCCCTAATCTACTGATGGGCACTTAGGTTTAGATCATACTTCTCCATTTCTTTGCATGCCTAAAGATTTTGTGGTTGAATACCAGACATGAAGAATGTTACATTGTAGAGATTTTGGCTGGAGGCAGACAATAAGCTGCAGAAGAGCTATGAATGGTCAAACAATAAATGAGGAGAGAAAACATAATATTCCCAACAGAACTTTGAAACCTAAAGGAAGGAAACAAATAACATGCTACTTGTGGATAGTATGACTTTTGAAATATGGTTAGCTTAGTTAAGCAATGTTTGACCACAGGGAATAATGTAGGGGGAGTAAAAATTGAAAGTGGAAGAAGTGGAGAAAAATGTAGAGTAATTATATATGCTTTAGGGAGAGCAGAAGAATATATCCCGTAAGAACATAGTAGTTAGTATACATTTTGGAAGCACAGCTCCAAGGACAGAACTTTGTGGTTTCCTTCTAAATGATGCACTTATAATCATCACATTTTGATTATAGTGGATACAATGTTATAAATACACCTAGCTGGAACACATATGCACCGCCATTTCCCAATAGTACCTAGAATGGCATTACAAGGCATTTAAAAATATGACGGCAATCGATCTACATTATCATAGCAATCATCGTATGTGAAAGGTTAGACAGCCCGGCATGCCTTATTCAGTGAAGATGAATTAACTTTTATTATTCTTTCTGAATTGATTTCCTGCCTCTCCAACTTAAACCAAATATATTCTTTTTGAGAAATTTTGTCAATGGGACAAGGATATCCATCCATTTATCTATTTTTCTAACTGCATGAATGCATGTGTTTATATGTATGTTTGTGTGTGTGTTTGAACTTTCTTAAACCTTCATGGTATTTGAACATAGGAAGAAAAATAAGAGGGGCAAAATTTCCAGTTCGGTGTTATATGGAATTGTGGAATTTGCAAACCAGGATGATAAGAATGTATTGTTTGTGGAGAACACTTGGGTTGAGTAATCGAGGGGAGGGGCTTCATCGAAAAGAAGAGACAGACAGATGCACATCCCACCTGCGGAAATATCAATAGGTGCTGCCGTGTGGATTCTGGCTGTTGTTCTGAAGATAACCTTTACTCACGTTTCCTCCAGGGTTTTTCAAGCCTCCAGACTGATCATGACATGTGTGAAATCAGTAGAATATTATGTACTGGGAAATAAAAAAAAGGTATTTCTGGAGGAATATAAGAGTGTCACAAACATGGCTTTCAAACAGTCTTCTCTCCTTCCTTTCCCATTAAATTGGACTCATATTTTTACCTATTTTCCTGCCACCCTGTGTAGGGACAAATAAAGGAAAAAGACAGATATTTTTAATTAGTGGTTTCTCAGTTCTGAATCAAGTAACATTCCTAAGAGAACACACGTTTTAATTTTTTGAAATGTGCAGAAAAATTATAAAGCATTATAGCAGTTTGCCGCTAGCAAAAAGATGATTGAAAGTTATATCTTTTCCATATGTAATCCAGGAGATGGTTGTCCCAGCTGTCTTAAAAACTTGACCAATCAGAGAAGATCCAAAATAGCATTTTATATCAATTACATGCAAAACCCTGCCAATTATCTTCTCATATCATCCACGTCAATAACTGAGAAGCACAAAGGACATCAAACTCGAACCATCTGCTCTCACTCCAGTAAGCTGCTGAGAGCTTCGACAGTAACTCACACAGAACCGTGCTTTGATACTTTATCTGGGATCATGCTGTTTAAGTGGGTTTTGTGATTAAAAATATTACCAGTTGGGCCTCTCCACTATTAGAAAATATGCTTTCCCCTTTTTAGGAAAAGCACTGTCATTTCTGTTTTATTACCATGGAAAATTAAGAGAGCTACCGCCAACTACCTATAAAGAGCAAAACTGCACTTCACTTATAGTCCCCTGCAAGAATTCTTCCTCCTGCCAATGTTAAAAATACCCCGACTCTTAAAAAAGAAGAGAAGAGGGGAAAAACTAGCCTCCAGAAATTTATTGTTTTGATACCTGCACACACTTCCTGAACTATGCTAACTACCAGAGTAAAGCTACATCAAAACACACAATATTAACCAAAGTGTCTAGGAGACTCAAGAAAAGGACATTTTTAAAGACTGCAATCACAGAAGACAGTGGATATTTAAAGACAATATAATGTGAGTTTTTCTAAGCATTAGAGACACAGAACTGGCAGTTGGCAAAAATAGAGACGATTTAAAACAATGCTACAAAGAAAGTATGGAAGACCCAGTTCCCTCTCGTTTTTCATCTGAGTCCCCGTGTTGCACTACAGCCCAGGGAACCTGTCAAGAGAGCTCTCTATTCTTCATGGTAACAACAAAAATATGTAAATGGCAATATTACACTGTCAATTTCGCTAAGCAGCTCTGAGTGTCATTTGAAAATTCTCAAATCAGTTTGGGGATAAATTAACATTTACAATTATACTTCCCACACATGTTAAAGAAACTATATTCTACATGTTCCTAGACTTCAATAATATAATTTTGCAATCACGGTTTGGAAATTATACTGCTCAACATAGTTTCCAGTTGGTGATGCATTGCTTTAAAGTGGATAATCTCTAATCTGTAATGAATGAAATTTACATTTTAATTGTAACAAAAATTATGTGCTTGATAATAAGTTGAGGTGAGATGAAGAAATGTAGCAGCGAACATTCCAAAAAGAAATGTATTATATTATTTGACAATAAAATAGTCACAAGTATTTGAGAGTAATGTAAGATTCTTGGGGTTCCTGCCTGAACACGATTTTATGTGGTTAGCACTGTGTATGTGTATTTATGATATACAATTCAGCATCCTCATTTATACATGCAGACACTATCAAAAAATAAGAAGATGTCCTTAGATCAGACATATACACTTGAAAAAGATACCATAATAAAATTACAAAAATCTTTGATACATTATTATGAGCAATGCGGAAAATTGTCAATTCAATCAACTCATGTTGCGAATTAAAAATTTTTAGATTGAAAAAAAATTAAGACATCGTATTTTTACCACTATTTCTAAAGTGGTATGTTTTTCTTTCAATGTCAGAAAAGCAATTTCTGACTGAGCAACTTCCTACTTTATTTAGACCAAGCTCGTTGAACAAAACTATCTTTAAGTGCGGTGGAGGATACAGGTTAGGTTGAATGGCACTGTGGGCTGTCCTAATCAGGACCTGGGTTCTTTCTGGTGAAGAGGTACGAAGTACAGGGAGATCTGACGTACCAGACATTCTCCGTTGCCCTCTCGATGGCGCACAGGCCAGACGACAAGGACCGGGAGATGTCGGCCAGGACCTGAGAGTCACCCGCTGCCCGTGGCCAACAAGGAGCTGAACCCTTCCAGCACTCTGAGAACATCTGGGAGAGGACCTCGAGACCACAGATGAATGCAGCCGGCCCACAGCAGCGTGTCCGCCTTGTGAGAAAGTGAGCAGAATCCCATCCATTTCAAATTCTCTCACCTACGAAACAAAAGGTGCTAAAATCAACAGCTATAGTTTTTTTTTGTTGTTGTTGTTTTTGTATTTTTCTGAAGCTGGGAACGGGGAGAGACAGCCAGACAGACTCCTGCATGCGCCCCACCGGGATCCACCCGGCACGCCCACCAGGGGCGACACTCTGCCCACCAGGGGGGGATGCTCTGCCCCTCCGGGGCGTCGCTCTGCCTCGACCAGAGCCACTCTAGCGCCTGGGGCAGAGGCCAAGGAGCCATCCCCAGCACCAGGGCCAGCTCTGCTCCAATGGAATCTTGGCTGCGGGAGGGGAAGAGAGAGGCAGAGAGGAAGGAGGGCAGGGGGTGGAGAAGCAAATGGGCGCTTCTCCTATGTGCCCTGGCCGGGAATCAAACCCTAGTCCCCCGCATGCCAGGCCGACGCTCTACCGCTGAGCCAACAGGCCAAGGCTTTCAACAGCTCTAGTTTTAAGTTGCTAAGTCTGTGATGCAGTGACAGAAAAATGAATCAGCCTCCTAACTGCATCTAACTCAAACCAAACCGTGGTCACCAGTGGAGTATGCTGTTCTTGTTTCATCTCAGATGACACAGAATGACTTTTGGACAATCTGGAGTGAAACGGATACAGATTCCTTCCAGTAACATTCCCCATCTAGGAGTGTCCTCCCTCCCACCCAGATGTGATGAGAAGCAACCATGTTCCAATGTTCCAGGCCTTGTCTCCCTGTGTCTGCTATGTAGTAAGGACAGACACATTCCCGGCTCGCCTCCCTGCACTTCCAGGACCTGAGGGAAAAGTGTGAGATTCACTGGAATGTGTCTTCATTAGGATGCTTGGCTTATTTGTAAATTATTTGTAACTCTTGTACGGCAAAGATACTTTAAACAATTATCCAGCTTTCAAATCGTTTTAGAAAGCACATTCTCTTTCCAACAGAGGGAGCCTGATGTTGTCAATGCTGTGTAAGTTGGAAGTTGTTCTCCTATCAGTGCTAACGCTTTTGCATCGATTTTCACAATCCTAGAAGTAAAGAGGAAAGTGGGCATGCCTACAAGACACGAAGCATAAAGCTACAAAACAAGAAGAAATTTTAACTTAATTTTATAAGAAATTTTGAATAAGCAAAACAAAATATTATTAGTGGGTGTCTCTGGTGGAGAACTATGTATTGCTTAAAGAACACTCATCCAGCTCGTCTGACTCCCCAAAATCATTGTATCTGAGTGATTTTACAGCTCGGTAAATTGTAGGTAACTGATAGCAATGTAAATATTTCACATGGATAGATACAAAAAAAAAAATTCTCCCTGCTTAGTTCAACTTACTGTCCTCTGCCATCTTGTTTACAAAGCTAGTTCCTTTCTTGTTTGTACTTTATCTGAATATTCCTTTAATCCATATAAGTTTGTGATTCTTTGATTTGTCCTTTGATTCGTATACAACAACTAGCTGGCTTCCCCATTAAGTGAGCTACTCAAATCTGTAAGACATGTTCGTTTCATATGGGAGTGACAAGTCATTACTTTGCCTTTTTTGTCTTGAAAAATAATCACTACTAGGAAATATCCTCAATAACAAGACTTCAAGAAGAGTATTAAGTCTACCTTTAAAGTAGAAACTTTTAAATCCTGATTTTCTCTCTAGAAAGAAATCTCTCTAATCTAACTAGACTGACTAACTTTATATAATGTTTGTCAAGGTCCATGGACTTGATCAGTGTGCTTAATTTCTAATTGTATGATTCAGAAATAATATTATTATCAATATGAAAAATCCCACCAAATAGACACCTCAAATTAATCTGCCTTCCTCTGCTCTGTCAGTTTTTCTTAAATATTTTCCTCCTGTCCAAAGCTGAGTAGAAAGCTCCTTTCAAAAGCTCCTCCCCAAAATGTTCCCATTCTAACTCCTGGATGTGTGACTATGTTGCTGCACCCGGTAAGGGCACGCTGCAGGCATGATTAGGTTAAGAGTCCTGAGGTGAAAAAATTATCCTGGGTCACCCACATGGGCTGCTTTGTGCCAGTCTCAGCCTATGGAAGACCAGTGTCACAGCTGGTCCAGCCCTGTGGCTCTTATTTTGATGGCAAGATAACCCTGAGAACAACCATCAAGAAACTTTGGGGGAAGAAATAAAACGGTTTATTGCTCACAGGTCTTGACAATTGCATGGAGCTCCTGAGGCCACACAGCAAGGTCATGTCTAGAGAGAGGGGGAAGTTGAAAGTGAGCACAGGCCTAGAGTCCTGCTTATATTCAGATGAAGGGAGGAAGCATAGGATTTCACGGGTTCATTCTTTATTGGTGAATTTAAGACAAAACCAAGGGACTTTATAACTTGGGAAGAGAAAAGAACAAGCTGCTCAAATAGCGGTCTCTTATCAAAATCAACCAAGATCTCTAAAACGAAGCAGGGCAGAGGGCAGCCTAGCACTGTGGCCAGCCTGGTGGTTGGTCATGTTTATTGAGACAGTCATCTTGGAAGCGGACGCCTTTCTGAAGGAGAGGCCTGGCCAACCCCTGCTGAAGTCAGGCACTGCGTTACTCTCGGGGCTGACACGCCCGGGGCCCAGCGCAATCACAGGTGTTCTTGTAAGAGACAGGCAGAGCGTAAAAGATGTGAAGACAGAAGCAGAGGTGAAGAGAAAGATGGAGATCGGTGACGTTACACTGCTGACTTTGAAAATAGAAGGGACCATTAACCAGGAGAGGCAGAAAACCACTAGAAGTTGGAAAAAAATGCAATGGAACAGACGGTTTCATGAGGCATCCAGTCAGAGCGCAGGCTGCCAACCCACGCTCGACTTCGGACATCCTGGACTTTAGGATAATACATTTCTAGTATTTCAAACCACGTTGATTGTGGTGCGTTGTTGCAGCAGCGTTAAGAAACGAACGCACAACCTAAAATGAGCGTGGCCTTGGAAATTGCTGTGGTGTTCTCTTGCACAGTGACCTGTGTGGTGCTGGCATCCGTGCTTGATTATCTCAGAAACTCAATGGTATACACCAGGGGTCCCCAAACTGTGGCCCGTGGGCTGCATGCGGTCCCCTGAGGCCATTTATCTGGCCCCCGCTGCACTTCCAGAAGGGGCATCTCTTTCATTGGTGGCCCATGAGAGGAGCACATTGTTCATCGCATTAGCCAAAAGCAGGCCCATAGTTCCCATTGAAATACTGGTCAGTTTGTTGATTTAAATTTACTCATTCTTTATTTTAAATATTATATTTGTTCCTGTTTTTTTTGTTTTTGTTTTTTTTTATTTAAAAATAAGATATGTGCAGCGTGCATAGGGATTTGCTCATAGGTTTTTTTATAGTCCGTCCTTCCAACGGTCTGAGGGACAGTAAACTGGCCCCCTGTGTGAAAAGTTTGGGGACCCATGGTATACACAGATTCTAGCTAAATAACTTGACTAGGTTTTGGAGGAGCATGTTAAGGACAATGTATACAATAATAAGGCGTGTATATAACAGTCTATAAAATATTGTTAAAAGCATTTGATTTTCTTTCTGGCACTTATTTTCATAGAATGTTGTATGAAACTAGTCGGCAGGAGGCATAACTCGAAACCAAAACTTCTCCGATACTGGACTGTTTGGTCTTTGCATTCTTTTTTTTCTTTTTTTTTTTTTCTGGTGAGAAGGACCCAGTTTGTTTTTGCTTATTAACTCAAGTTTCTATCCGTAGACTGCATAATTTAATTTTCAACTAAATATAAGAATTGGATCGATTTTTCTGTGTTTCTGACCTCATTCAGAATCATAAACAATATGCAAAAACAGCAACAGCATTTAATTAATGCTCTTGAGTATTTGAGTATTTACAGTAAATGCAACTGAGACACGAAAGAGAGTAACGTAGCCTTTGGCTTTCTTAAATCAAATGGTGATGCTCTCTATCACAGAGTGAATACATGTAACCTTTTATGTCCCTGATTATTTAGTGTAGAGGAGAAGAAAGAAACACAACATGGCAGGCATATTTATGTTTAAATCAACTGGAATTGCTAGAAAGTAGAATATCTAAGCACTTTAATCCTAGTTACATTGAAAGTAAAATGTGACTTTTACCATCTTCAAATCTAAGCATTCTCTGAGCACTCAAAATATCTCTAGAACTTAAAAATTAAAACATTTTCTAGTTAAAAGTTGTTCAAAGATATGTATTTCTCTACTAATTGAATTCAGCTTACATTTGCAGATTTATATGGAAGTTTGCTCCCTGTATATTGTAAATTATGTTATAAATTAATATTAGTATGATTAGATTTATAGGAATCACCTATTACAATATTAATGGTATTTATGCACATATTTATATATGTAGTTGCATGTAAAATGGTATATCCAAAGGTTTTGTGTAATAAACATTTTTTTATAATAATAAACATTTTTTATAAATCCAAAGTTAAATGGATTTATTTCAATATGTTTCACAGTTGAATAACCAGGCTGGAATTGTGTAACACAGAATCTGGTTCTTAGCTGGGAAGCTAGGTTTCCTATGATGAGGAGTCTCTCTAGTATTACATATGTGACATAATTCTTAAATGAGAGCATTGTGTGTATTTTCATTATTATTTAAATGACCTCATAAATATTTCACTTAGAATTTTAAAAGGAAAGCTTTGTATCTGGATAACATTAATGGTGTGGTTCCACCTAATTTGTTTTTCTGTCAGACATAGAGTTATACTATAATAAAATATGGTAATGGTGGAGCATTGTCCAAGAAAAAAATGCTGAAGCTAATCATCTAATGTATAAAACATATCATCTCAACGCATTTGCAACCCTTTGTCTTCTGTTCTGTAGCAGACCCATGCACAGCGAGAAAGGACAGAGCAATTCAAGGTCTCGACAGGGTGACTCTAACGGAACATAGAACACTTCTAATAGTAAAATGTTGTGAATTTAAGACAGATTAATACAAAGCTTGATAAGTTAAGGTTCCCCTAAGGATGTTAACTTATCCTCATTTAATATATATAGCATGTGGTCTTTTAATTTAACAGTGAGTTTCTAAATACATATTTTATTCAGCAGGCTGTATAATTTTGATAATATAATGTTATCATGAGAACTATAACTTTTTTGCTTTGACATATTTGTTTAGATTTGTAACTTCACTGTTACATTAACATTGAATAATATTTCATATATATTTCTTGTGGTCCTAAAAGAGAAAATGAAAAAAAAATTTTTAAAGAACCTGAATTGTGGAAATATGCATACTAAATAAGTACCATAGGTGGATAAAAAATATATATAATCAATAGCATTTCAAAAACAACAATATTTTGTGAAAATAAAATAATATGTCATTCAAAATAATATTTCACTATATGTATGTTTTTTAATTTTAATTTATTAACATGAAATTAATATTTTGAGATTTGTATAGTTTTCACATTTATATTTTAATTCTTTAACTTTTAATATCTTCATATCTATAAAGTATTATTTATCTATGAAACTTTTAAACTTAGACTTTAAACACTAGAATGTATTAATATACATTAACATTAATTATTTTCTCCAAAAAAACATGATTTTAAATACAATATGATGCAGCAACATTGTTTTAAGAATTTAATAGATAATTTTTTAAATTTGCACATATTTTAAATGCATCACTAGATGGGAGGTAAGATTTCACATATGTTTTCATTAAAAAATCTGGAAAATCATGGTGTTAAGTATTAACTACACTTATGTCTAATTTATTTCTTTTGAGGGTTGATAATGACAATAAATTTGGACTTTTACTCTTTTGTAATTCCAAAATGTCTCAGGTGTGCACTGCTGAGTAAAGTAATATTTTATGAACATTTGCAAGCTAACAGAAAATTGCTTAATTTCATATTTACCATAATCATACTTCAGTCTAAAGGCTTCTGAAGAGTCGCCTACCCTCTGGCTGTGCTTAATCTCAAAACAAACAAATACACAAGTAATAGATATTGAACAAGAGAATTGAAGTTACAGCAATGTTACTTCAGGAACTATGAATGGCCACACAGTTTAATTGTAATAGTTTATATATATTTGTGGAGGGTACAAACTATCACAGTCAATCATCAAAGACTTGATTTGTGCATATCAAGCAATACATGTCATTAGTAAAACAAGAGTCATCTTTTTTCAGTGCAGAACTGTATCTCAAGTTAAAATAAATGAGAGTCTGTTGAAAATCTGTGTGTATGTTAGGACTAACATGCTCTGTCTGTATACTGTCCATAAACAAGGCACACCAGGTTTCTCTGAGCATTTCTAGAAAATCCCAAATGGGAGTCTTTACCTCTCATGAGATTCATGGAACAGGATTCTTGGGAAATAGTATATATTCACAGGTGCGCTCTCACCTAAGAGTATATTAGAGTGAAACTTTTTTGGATAGAACACACAAATGTAGTATACTTGCTATAACTAGGATGGTTGATCTTTAATTTAGGAAACAATGTAATGTTAAAATTAGATGAGCTATTAAATAGCCAGAAGAAGTAAAGGGTTCTATAGCTGAATTTTATTTTATCATTCCTCTTTTTTTAATCAATCCATTTGGGAGACTAACATGTCAACAGATGTATTACACACAGTGTGACAAGGGTTTAGTAGATTTATGAAGAGACAGCCATGACAATGACTTTCTTCCAAGCCCAAATGTCACTATGTCCATATAGGTGTCTGTATGCATTGTGCTCTCATATCTTAGGAAATTCCAAGGGTTTGATAAGCCCTGTGCCAGAAAAAGGAGAAAATCAAATATATTATTATTATTATAAATCATAGTTTCACAGGTATGAACTTAGACTCTGATACTTACTTCACCGGTGATTAACTGTAAAGCAGATATAAAACCTTTCTTTGCATCACTTTATTTTTCTGTAAAATCAGAAAGCATATATGTGAGTGTTTGCATTGTATATATATAATATATATTATAATGTGTATAATGTTATACAGAATATGTATAATATATTATATATAGAGAAAAAGGGGGGAGAGGGAGAGAGAAAATTATTCATACTTAACATGTTGGCATAAGAACGTTCAAACTGGTTGAGAATTTTTATGAAAACTTATTTGAACCAAGCAGAGGATACACCTGAGAGCAAGATCTCAACAGACTGAGATAAACCCTTTGGAAAATAAATTGCAATTTCTTTTATGCATGTAAGATGAATAGGGTAGGCAAAGAAGGTTATAAGAAGGTGAGAAAAAGCAAGACAGTTAAGATTCATCTCTTGTATGCTTGTCTGGTATTAAAAGGGCAATCTGGAATGAGGCATTTCTAGGGTGTGTTAACCTAGCTGCATAGAAACAGTGAGTAGGGCTTTCTCCAGGCAAAGATGAGCTTTTCAGTAAAGAAGTCATATGCTTAGAGCATGACCAAGGATTAGGGCCCAGCCCTGACCTGTCCAATTAGGAATTGATGACCACATCAACTTGTAAGGTGATATTTCAAATAATGTTTTTTAGTTAGTTTGTTTGTTTGTTTAGACAGAGATGAAGAGAATCAGAGAGAAGAACAAATAAGGCAGGAAGTGAGAGAGACGAGAAGCATCAATTCTTCATTGCAGCATCTTAGTTGTTCATTGATGACTTTCTCATATGTGCCTTGACTGGGGGGCTATAGTAGAGCAAATGACCCCTTGCTCAAGCCAGTGACCTTTGGGCTCAAGCCAGTGATGATGAGGTCATGTCTATGATTCTACGCTCAAGCCAGCAACTCCACACTCAAGCCAGATGAGCCCATACTCAAGCCAGCGACCTCAGGGTTTTGTACCAGGGTCCTCTGTGCCCCAGCCCAATCAATGCTCTATCCACTGTGCTACCACCTGGCCAGGCAAAGACCATGTTTTTCTTTATTTACAAACATCACAAACAAGGATGATCATATTTGATCACTACATTTTAACATTCAGGGTTGTCTTTGTTTTTTTCTTTTTCTTATAAAATGCACTTAAATGAAGCAGAAACACTTTCCTCTTTTATGCTAAAATTTTGTCAAAATAAACTGGCTCCTTTAGAAATGGGTGTGATACAGAATTCTCAAAAATTTTAAATAATATTTAAAATTTCTTTAAACCTTTTAAAGAAAAAAACACTTCAGGCCCCAAGTGGCCCCCTTGATGTCAAAAGCCCAGGAGAACAGACCTAGATTTAACAGCAGTCTGGAATTTTGAGGTCAAGTATGTATGGCAATTTGTCACATGGGCCATCTTCATCCCCCCTAGAAAGAAGAAGCAATCTTCAGGATAAAAAACCTTCCTCTACCTTACGCCCCCTCAAAAAGATACCTCTGTCCAGAAAGAATCCTGTCCTGTGATATGAGATCCCTCACCCTTCTCCCTATGAAATCCTTCCCTTTGGTACAACCCTCTAGCTGAAAGATGAGATGCTGAAAGATCTAAAAACAGCTTAGTAAAGCCAATTAGCTTTAAAATTTACTTGGTTGAATTTTGTTGATCAGGAAACCTGTACATTGCACACAACACAGATTTTCACACTATTTTGTAGAAAACTTCAGAAGTGTAATTTATGGGTGCCTAGTGAGGCACAATTTCTATAATGCATCAGATGACTATATTACATGATCTGTGCTAAGTATTACTTTCACTAGAGTTAAAAACATAGATGTGTGTCTTGGGTATTTACAAATATTAGTTGTTTTTATTTATTTTTTCCCATACCAGTCAGATTTATATCCATTCGCTGAAGTCAACATGAATAAAATCTATACATTTAAAAGTTTTTTTATATTCCCACATTTTGAAATAATTTTAACATTCAAAAATTTCATGAAGATGGAATATATTATTTTCATATTAATCTAAATAAATAAACAGAAAGTTTTGTCACCGTAATTATAGCTCTTATTGGTTCTCATGTCTATCTTTACTCTGGATTATACAGCTTCCTTACGATAAACTAGTACTTAGATATACTAAGAAAAATGCACTGGAGAAACGAGTAGAAGCCAGAGCCTGACCAGGGGGAGGAACAGTGGGCAGAGTGCCAATCTGTGATGCCAAGGACTCAGGTTCAAAACCCTGAGGCCTCTGGCTTGAGTGTGAACTCAACCTGGTTGAGCATGGGATCCTAGACAGGACCCCATGGTCATTGACTTGAGCCCAAAGGTCTCTGGCTACAGCCCAAGGTCGCTGGCTTCAGCCCAAAGGTCGCTGGCTTGAGTAAGGGGTCACTCGCTCTACTATAGCCCCCCCCATCGAGGCCCATAAGAGAAAGCAATTAATGAACAACTAAGGAGCTGCAACTACAGTTTGATGCTTCTCATCTCTCCCTTCCTCTCTCTCTCTTTCTCTCTCTCCCTCCCTCTCTCTCTCTCTCACACACACACACACAGGAGCAGAAACTAAGTCCCTTATGATGCTAAATACAGATACTTTCACTAAAAGCTTTTCTGTGCAGAAATACTTTTAAACCTTCATTGTAGACTCCTCCTTAAATCTATTCTGAAAAAAAAAACCCAAACTTTTATCAAAATCTTAATGTAGAATTTTAATGTCAACTCCAAGTATCTGCTACCTATAAAAATGCTGACAATATTAACTGAATTTTTTTTTTCCCATTATGACTAACACTTTTAACCTCTCCTATTTTTAAAGCAGCACTCAAATTACTGATAAAATTATAAGAGGCTGCGGGAAAGAAATTGAAGTTCGGCTCTCATTTGACACGAAGAAGAGCGGCGGCGGAGCCACAGTCACCACTGTAATCACTCTCCGCACTTCAGGGGCACGCAACCGAGGAATGATCAGCCAGAGCAATATCTGCCTGCGCGCATTCTGGTCAAACGCATCTATTTTAGGACACAAAGCACTCTCTTCCAAAGCGTTTCATAAATTGGTAGCTATTAGTTAAATATTTCTAAACAATGTTGGTACTAGGCTAAGAAAATACATTTTGCTACTTCTGAGTTCCCTGTTGTTCAGTGTGCAGAAGCCATTCCATGTACTGCGGGGGGACTCAGACGCCGTAGTAACTAAGATGCCTTCTTCTTCTTCGCCCCTGCAGATTTTATATGGAACTTGACAGGAAGTGAACGAATAAACCCACGAGCTTGCTTGTCTGGAATATGGAACCAAAAGAAAGATGCTTGATCCATCGGCTTCCTACTCGTCGTGTTGATGATGACATGTAAATGATAATATTTTTAGCATTGAGTCCTCTAAGAAAAAATAGTGAAAGTATATTTATTACTGAAGGCTCTTCTGCCGTGTCACGGGGAATGAGTTGCAGGAACAGCCATGGAGGGTCTTCAGTGGTAGCAGCACGATTTATTCGAGTGGGAAGAGAGAGCACACCCCCAGAGAGGCAGAGAGCTGCAGCTGCTCCTCCGTCCTGGCTGAGCCTCCGTCTGTTTTCCTGGGTTTGGGGAAAGAGCAGTATTTCATTCAAACGATGCAATGCTTTTTGTGGCTATTCCGGGGGGGGGGGGGAAGGGTTTCGTGCCTTTACCCTATCTGATGCCCACCCCCATCTTCCCCCGAGTAGCCACTTCCCTTTTCTGGTACCATTTTGGTTCCTGCTGTGCATGCCCCAAAGTTCTCCCTCCTTATTTGGCTTCCCCTGGGCATGCAAGAATAAAGGAATTTCTCCTCGCCTCTTCTCCCGCCCCCTCCCTTACTCTGCGGGAAGGCTGGGTGGTTGTCCCCTGGGGCGATGGGAAAGCCCGTCTGTACTGCCCACTCCAATGCAGGCTAGTCCCCGGAGTGACTGAAACTGTTCTTTCCTAGTTGATCCGGCTGAATCCATTTTCCTCCCGTTCCTTTTTGTTAATATCTCACTAACTGCCTACTGTAACGCTCTCACCGGTGAAATGATATTGCTCACAGATGTTATGTCTATGTGACAGACAGACACACACACACACACACACACACACACACACACACACAGCATTTTCTATATAAAATGCCCTTGAAAAGGCATACAATGTAATTACTAGCCTTCTCTGTAGGTTACCTTTCGTCTGCTTTATGTCTAATTTCTCTGATATTTCTTTCTCTGTTCCTATTCCTCTTTCACCCATCCACACTTTTTTTTGCTCAACACACTGTGAGAAGATTGAGAAAAAATATATGTATAAACTTCTTTACCTCTTATTTCCTCTGACTGAGGAATCCACAGTGGGGCCGCAGACGACGTCCGGACCTTTGGGGTCACAGAGGGCGCTCAAAGCCGTCTGCGGAGTGATCTAGATCAGAGCGAGGGGCTAACACTTCAGTCCGTCCCATTTTCCGTAGAATGAGTCGTACGTTAGAAAGACGTGTCATAAAAGACAACGAGGTTAGACTTATATTTAAAATATCAACGAGTTTCATGCTAAGTCAGAACCCCCTCCTCCTCCCCTTCAGACGGTTCCTATTCTCATTATTTTCAGAAGATGCCTTCCGATCTGTGGCTTGTTGGTGTCTAGCTGTGAGACCTCGCATTTGGAAGGACGCACTGAGAGGAGCTGGTCGATTCTGGGGTACGATCGATATTCCATGGGTAAAACGAGTCTGTGGAACTTCAGAAATGCAGACCAGCCTATTTAGAAAAACATTATGCTATCCAGCCTTCCAGACTGCAGTTTGAAAAAAATAAAAATAAAAAAAGGAGTCAGAATCACAATGTATCTGACAGCAATGTGATGTCTGTCTATGAATGAGCCATCCTGAGTGTGGTTGTGGGCGTTCGGTGAACAACACCATCAGGAATACAAGTGAATTACTGAGCTGTCCAATATTTCTACTTAGTATCATACCAGGCAAGCTGGAGAAATAAGCTGGCGTCATAACCTTTTCAAGGCGTCTTCGTTGAGTAACTCTCACATGCTTGGTTCAGTTAGCCTCAAAATCACCGCTGGAAGTGAGCTTTATTTGCTCATCATGAGGGTTGGGGGGAGAAAAAAGGAAGAAGAGATTGTTTCTGCTTCACATTCGTCTCATCTCAGAGGTAGCAAAATTCAAATAATGAACAGGATGGAGGCATTTTTGAAGGGAAGAGAAAACAGAATAGTCTGACACCCGGTGATTGATTCAGAGAGATCAGAAAGCCAACTGCAGCTCAGCGTCAGACAGGTGCGCCTGCATTCCAGCACTGTCCGCGCCCTGGCCGCTCTCTCCCGACGCACTGATGCCGCAGGACAGGGTGAGGGTGATGGTGATGCTGTGGATAATTGCTATTATTTCCTTCTCATTCCTCATGGCAGTCAATGTCTGAAGTTCCCACTATTACATGTGCTAAGACATTCCATCCTTAAAACAAGCTAGTGAGGTAGGTGCAATTATTTCTACACTTCATAGATAAAGACGAGTCAGGAAACATAACGAGAGTTAGGGAATTATCCAGGGTCCCTAGCTAGGAAAGTGCAGCCCCAGCCTGGGATATTTCACTTGGGATTAGGTAGCAGGCTTGACTTAAACATTAACTGGGAAGCAGTTCTCTCAAAAACATCTCTAAAGCTTGAGAGTATTGGGAAACTTCACGGATTCCTCCGACTGATTGTGTGTTATTTCAGACAGCCAAGAACTCTCTGGACAGAGAACTTTTTATAATAGACATCTTGCCAGAAGCTGATGACAGTGAGCAACAGAGAGAGCTCCTGACCTCGTACATCGAGTGAAACAGGCAGACATCGGTATCTCTCACGGCACAGTCATGTGTTGTTGATTTCTCCTTTTTCTCCACATCCTGGGAGGAAGCTCATGGACTCCAACTGCTCAAGTTGGAGGATGAACACTACCTACTTTCAAAAATTGTTATTAAGCTAGAGTAATCAGCCTGACCAGGCAGTGGCTCAGTGAATAGAGTACTGCACTGGGACGTGGAGGACCCAGGTTCAAAACCCCAAGGTCACCAGCTTGAGTGTGGGCTCATGCACTTGAGCACGGGCTCACCAGCTTGAGTGCAGGGGTCACTGGCTTAAGTGAGGGATCATAGACATAACCCCCTGGTAGCTGACTTGAGCCCAAGGTTGCTGGCTTGAGCAAGGGGTCACTCACTCTGCTGTAGTCCCCTGGTCAAGGCACATATGAGAAAGCAATCAATGAACAACTAAGGTACCACAACAAGAAATTGATGCTTCTCATCTCTCTTCCTTCTTGTCTGTCTGTCCCTATCTGTCCCTCTGACTCTCTCCCTCTATCTATCAAAAAAAAAGGCTAGAGTAATCAAAACACTATAATCTTGCATGATGTGATAAACATATTAATTAATTGAATATATAATATTGAACATGGAAGCAAATCTATACAGTTAATTTTCATTATTTTTCAACAGAGACTGCTGTGATAAAGTGGAGAAATAATGACCTCAAAAATAGGACTTAAATCTTTGAAAATTCATATAAAAGCTACCCTGGACAGAAATGTAAAACAGAAAACTGTACAGGAAAACAGAAACCTTTTCCCAGTAGAGCCCAAGTCTACATCATTCAGGCATCTCCATTCGACTTCCCCGTGCAGTGGGACACTCCTGCTTATCAGCAGGGCCGGCAGCCTCTTCGAGACTACTCTTGAAGCGGCAATGAGGATTCTACTTATTGGTACCGACACCACCTGCCATTGGAGGAAAGACATGACCAACACACAAGTTATTTGCAAGAATCACACAGGCAGTTTATTACTCACAGATCCTATGGCGTGCCTGGGTACAGCTTACGGGGATCCCATTGGCGTGCTCCTCTCGGTGTCCTTGGTCAGAGCAGCATGGAGACCGTCCATGTTCGACATTGGAGTCTGGATGGCTGACTGCAGCTGGGGGCCCCTGGCTTTAGTACCCTTTCTGGCCAACACCTTCTAACAGGTGTTAATCTATGGGATTGTCACATCAAGCCACTCTTAGGGAGTTCCTCACAGGGAGCTCTTTTTATCTATGTATAACTTAACATACACACTGACTGGGCCCCTCACAGAGGGCTTGGCCTTCCCTATCATATATCTACATACTAGGTTAGCTCCTACCCAGAGGGCGTAGCCTTATTCACTTGCCTTAGTGGCTCTTAATATTATATGCTAACTTATTGCTATATATTTTCTACATTTCTATATATTAAGTTACTCTAACATTATATTACTGTAACATGGACCATTTTATTCGACTCACTAAATAATGACTCCTAACCTATCCAGAAAAATGGTAAAACTTGTTCAAAGAGCACTGAAGAAGGTCAGTAATTATGGAAAGGTAAAAGAATGTTAAAAGATATTTTGTTATGTTAAAAGTATAAAACTGGTTACTATCCTTTAGGGCAGAGACCAATAACCATTGGGGCTATGTTTTCTATTGAATGTCATTCTGAATTTTACTAAATCTAAGTTTTTATCAAGAGGAATCTGTAAGTAGGACAAAGAATAGTATTTCCTTAAATAATCCTCGGTAAATCTGTTAGACAATGATGCCTGCATATGCTATAAAACAATGTGTTCCCCAACATTTGTTGTCTGATGAAGTTCATGCTAAAGTCCATCTAGCAGATAGTCGTACCGGCCTCTAATATTCAACTGAATACATAGTATTTAATAAAGTCACAATAAAGAGATTTAAATATAGATAAATACAGAACATGAATAAGTTATAAACTGTGTTCTGAAGGTTAAGCAAATCACACAAACAACTTCCAAGTGCTCATGCTACAAGATGCCCTTGGTTTTCCTGAGGTCCCCAAGGAAACTCCATTGAATTAGGTAATGTTTGCATTGTTCTTGCTGCTTGTGTTTGAACACAGGATGCTCGTCGTTCCTGCTTTGCAGCTCTGCTCCTGCAGCACCCTCTGCAACCCTCGTCCTCTGTGTTTTCTGTTGGCTTCCTCTCCTTCTCTTCATCTGGGTCTTCGTCAAAATACCATCTTCACAGAGTGGACTTTTCTTAACTATTGCCTGCCTCTAGTTGCACTCGAGTATTATCCTGATATTTCCACCTACCTTTAACCACTATCGAAAACTAGTTTTGTATTTATTTATTTACTTTTTTTAAGTGAACATCTGCTGCCCCCACTAAAGTGTAAGTCCTCTGTGCCTTGGATTGGCTCTGGTTGGTTGATTCTGGATTTCTAGGGTGCCGAATAGATGCCGGGATTTGGTGGGAGCTCAGCAATATTTGTGGATTACACAAAAGCTTTGTTTGGTTTGTAGATATTCTATCCTAACGCACCTGAAACATCAGAGAGATCCATAGATAGACAGAGCCTTATGTATTTGTGTGACTTCCACAGGAAGGAGGTAGCAGCAAAGCAGAGAAATCCAAAACATGAAACCCACCCTTAAAGACATACTACAGGCATTGTGTGACAATGAAAGCAGCCAGCCAAGATATACCCATTTTTCTGTTTCTTCGCATACAACTGACGGGGTAATGGGTAGGCGTTATTATTTTGGACAATGGGTTCACTCTCTGTGTTCTCGCAATTCTTAGCATAACATCACATAAATACATTGTAAGTGTATCTTCCACTGATTCCCCTCTTGTTTTCCCTATAGCAACACTGAGATCATGAAAACCATTATGTTGGGGGGGAAAAAAACTCTCATGATTTTATGACTTTTTTATATCATATATCTGGAGTTTGAGTTGAAATTCAAAGACAATAATTATAATTTAAACCAGATATTTTGATCGATAACATATGTGGATGTGTCCTTATCTGTTGTGTCCTCTGAGCTGCCGTTGACCCTTTCACGTTCAGTAACACACTCTCCTCTTCTGAAGATTTTTAAAGCGAATAATAATAGAAGGAAGGGTGAGTGCTTTGCTGTTTTCTGAGATGACATGCTCCAATCATCTCATGGTTCTTCCTCCTCAGGTCTGCAAGCAGCTAGTTCTCAAGGATCCCTGTCTCTTCTTACTGAAGAGTGGTGTGTACAAGCTAGCCTCCAGATGATGGGTCCATTCATTGCTACTGGACTGTCTGCTTCTAGCTATTCTCATTTTACAGCTAGAGCAACATAGGTAAATGCAATTGATGTACTAACTGCACTAATACATGCACATACCCCTATCTACCTACCACCGTTCTGCTTTCTGTCTCTATGAATTTGACTAATCATCCAGTATTTGTCTTTTGGGGACTGGCTTACTTCATTGACCTCAAGGTCTGTCCATGATGTGGCACATGTCAGAATCTACTCCTTTTTATTTATTTGTTTTCCTTTTTTGAAAGAGAAGAGAGGAGAAAGAAAAAGAGAGGAGAGAAGCAGGAAGCATCAACTCCTTCCTGCATGTGCTTTGACCAGGCGAGACCAGGGTTTTGAACCGGCGACCTCCCATGTTCCAGATCGACACTCTATCCCCTGCACCACTGCAGGTCAGACAGAATCTGCTTCCTTTTTAAGGAGGACTACTATTGGCCAAGGTGACTTTCAGTGTACTTTTATGAGTGCATCCTGATATATTTGACTTCAAACAGCATAATCAAGCTCTTATTCTACATGATACCTTTACTTACATGCACAAATAAAGTTATTTCCAATATAATAAGTCGTGCCCTGAGAAAAAGAAGCATCTGGCATCTTTTAACATTCACCTTCTTTTTCCCTGTGTCCCTCCCTCACCTGGACAGGTGGGTAAGAAAGCCAGAGGACTCCCTGCTGGGATCCCAGCAGGGGACCCACAGCAGTCAAGCACCAGCCCTCCAAGGAGGAAACGCACTTGAGTCCCATCCTCTGCCCTCAATAAGCCCAAGCTAGTTTTTTTTTTTCCCTTGCTGCCTCAAGACATTTCAAAGCTCCATGAGAAGCCTGCCCTGCTCTCCGCAGAGACGTCTTAAGTGTTCACAGTAAGCCTTTCCATAGTCTCTTGGTATGAGTGTGTGGAGTCATCAGTCACTGTGTCTGAACTAAATCCGGGGTGAATATTTACAGCGATTTGGTGCAAATATAAGTTTTCTTATCTTTTGGCTAATACACAGCGGTTGGATGAGCAGGGAGATTGTCAGTCACACGAGGAGCATCAGTGAACAGATAAGAAAATGTTCAACTGATTCCCAAAATAGCTCTATTATTTTTTACTCTCATCAGCGCTATAGGTGAGTTCCAAGTGTTTTCATTCTTAGTCACTTCTTGTTTTGTTTCCTTATTGTTTGAAGAGTTCTTTATAAAATCTGAATTCTAGTCATATGTCAGAAATGTGATTTGATCATATTTTTCTTTACAGTTAAAGTAATTTTCTTGTAGACAGCGTACATTTGGATTTGCTATTTTATTCAATCTGGCAAGCTCTTTTAACTGGAGTGTTAAAATATTCACATTGAAGGTGATAAGTTGGATTATAATTTACCCAAAGTCACTAACTAACTTCTGTTTATATCAGCTGTTCTTTGTTTCATTTTCCTCCCTGTCTGCCTTCTAATTTATTAGTTGAAGATATTCTGGTTCCATTTTATCTCCTCTGTTAATATATTGGATCTGACTTCTTTAAAAATCTGTTCTCCCCTGGGTTTGAATAAATACATTAACTGAAAGGTTATTTCACTTTTTGTTGAAATAACCAAGTAATGGTCTTCGCTCTCTCTGCATCCTAGAAGCTACACTCTCTCCATAACCTTTAATGTACTGTATTTACCTGACCGTGTTTGTCTGGCTAGTTCCCCGAAATTTCCTTTGCGTACTCAAATTTCTAAGCCTGCAGCTTGAATATGGGCATTTTCAGGATGGCTTCCTAAGCCCTATTCCAGCCTATGCCATATGTAATCACTGAGTAATTTTAGTTAGTTATTTCTTCAGGTAGCCCTTAGGTGCTAAAGCCCAGAGTAGCCTTCTCCGCTAGACAGAGGCACATTGAACATCTGCTTAACTGGGAGCCTTCCCGGCATGCGCAGCGGCAGCTGAGATGGAGCCTCCAGAAAGTTACCTTCTCCTCACCCCTACGCGAGGATTCCGCTCTTCCTCTCACTGAGCGCATTCCCACCCAACAGCTCTTTGCCCATGCCAACAATCTGCAAGTTGTCCCGCATTCAGCCTCCCCTTCAACCATTGCATCTAACCCGTTGCTGAGTTCTTTGTCACCTAAATAATGTTGGAATGTAGTTCTTCATTCCCGAAGCCAGAGCTGATACTGCAGCCTACAGGTATGTGGTTTGAGATCTCACTGGCATCCGTGATCTTCATGTAGCCAGTGTGATCTTTCTCAGTCAGAGATGGGCAAATCCCTACCCTGCCGTTTTAGTAAATCACAGGCGGTTAGACTTTACTTTTACAGGTTGGTTGTCTATGGCTGTAGTCAAGCTAAAGTGTTAGGACTGAGTCATTTTAGAAACAGTGTTGCAAGTAAAGCCAACATTTCTTTACTGCTTATCCTTTATTTTTTAAAAAGTTATGGATTGATTTGAGAGAGCTCTTTCTCAAATTGATTTGTCCCACTTGTTTATGCCCTAATTGGTTTCTTGTGTGTGCCCTGACCAGGGATCGAACTTGCAACCTTGGTTTGTTGGAATGACACTCTAAGGAACTGAGCTACCTAGCTAGGGCTATCTGTTCCTTTTTTTAAAAGCTTGCTGACCCCTGTTCTACACTAAAGTGACATACTCCTAAAACACTCTTGCTTAAAGCTTTGCAATGGAACCTGACTTCTTCCCGCCAAAGAGAACAGCCTTCAGAAGGGTGCACACCTTCAGGCTCTGACCTCCACTCACTTTTCCGTGAAAATCCCTCAGCAGTGCCTTTTCCAGTATACATGGCGACTCACCCAAACACTTGCTGTCTCCTGCAGCGTCCTGTTCCCTCGCGCCTTCCTGCAAACCTCTTCCTGAGACACGCTCTTCCAATTCCCCTAAGTAGTCCCTACCGTTTGGCATTATCTGTTCATTTCTCAGATCTCTGCTTTAAACGAATACTTAAGAGTTGCTCTGTCACAGTTTTCATGTTTTACTGTGTTCTTTTGTTTGCTTTAAATTTGCATTTCCTCCTCTGACTTCGCATCTGCTTATGGGCAGCAGTATTTCCCCAGTTCCTTGCTGCACAGTCAGTACGGGAGAGAGCCAAGTTGTGCATAGAAATGTCGGTGTCAGAAACCTGAAATTTCTTTCTTTCTTTTTTTTTTTTTTTTTTCATTTTTCCGAAGCTGGAAACGGGGAGAGACAGTCAGACAGACTCCCGCATGCGCCTGACCGGGATCCACGCGGCACGCCCACCAGGGGGCGATGCTCTGCCCAGCTGGGGCGTCGCTCTGTTGCAACCAGAGCCACTCTAGCGCCTGAGGCAGAGGCCACAGAGCCATCCCCAGCGCCCGGGCCATCTTTGCTCCAATGGAGCCTTGGCTGCGGGAGGGGAAGAGAGAGACAGAGAGGAAGGAGAGGGGGAGGGGTGGAGAAGCAGATGGGTGCTTCTCCTGTGTGCCCTGGCCGGGAATCGAACCCGGGACTTCTGCACGCCAGGCCGACGCTCTACCGCTGAGCCAACCGGCCAGGGCCTGGAATTTATTTCAACGTACGAAAAACAGTTTTTCAGTGATTTATTTTTTGGTAGTCTTCAGTTAGATGCATCCGGTTCCTGCTTTGGGGTAAAAAACAACATTATATTTGAAAAGAGCTGTTTTCCCATTCATGAAACTGTTATCCTAAATGAATCTTATTATATCCATAGAGAAAATTACATGATTTGTTACTCAAAAAATGATTAAAAAAAAAATCCTGCGTCCAATAATAATTTGTATCACTTCTGGATATTATTTAGTTTTTTATTTTGTTATTTATAAATATATTAGAATATTTTAATCAGGTTTTCTGTGAATTTTAGCTGAATATCATGTCAATTAAAATTTTTTCACATATTGCCTGTCGGGTGGCAGCACAGTGGATAGAATGTCTGCTTGGTATGCTGAGGTCCCAGGTTTGAAACTCCAAGGTCGCCAGCTTGGGCACAGGGGTCACCAGCTTGAGTGTGAGGTCACCAGGTTGAGTGTGGGGTCAGCAGGTTGAGCATGGGATCATCAACATAATTCCATGGTCGCTGGCTTGAGCCCAAAGTTCCCTGGATTGAAGCCCAGGGTTCTTGGCTTGAGTCCAAGGTCACTAGCTCAGCTGGAGCCCCGGGCAAGGCACTTATGAGAAAACAATCAATGCACAGCTAAGGAGCTGCAATGAGTTGATGCTTCTCATCTCTCTCCCTTCCTGCCTCTCACAAATCTGTATAAATTTTTCTTTAAAATAATTATTATTTACTTCTGAAAATAATTTTTACTGACTAATTTTCACACAATAGACATCAAAGCTGACAATGTTATATACCTGCTGAAGATGCCTCTCAGTGAGAGTTGCACTCATGTATGTAACTATGTTATCTATATCTTGCTATATAGTCACTATACAGTTCTCTCTTTCCCTCCATCATAATAATAGTAATCATAATAATAAATATCCAAAGTTAATCAGACTCGTACAATATTCAGAAGTAATATTTCTGAACAGCCATTTAATTTCTTTTTCTTTGGAAATGTTATGAAGGAGTTGTCTCATGTACTCTCAGTAGCAGGAATTCCAGAGGATTACTTGACATATCATACTGTAATAGATGTGGCTTCCTTCAGTCTCTTAAGTACTACACTGTCTCAGAGATTCATTTGTAGGGGTCCACATGATTCCTATTACATATTTAAATTAAGAAACAATGGCAGGTAAGAGATCAAGGACAAGTTACAGAAAGAACAACCGAGCTTAAGAAATGAATGCAAAAAGAAAAAAAAAGAAAAAAAAGACATGAATGCAGCAACACTCCAAGGAGGAAATCATACTTCACCTGGATTCATTCTGTAACATCTTAGCACCTGTATTCCCACTGGGCTATTAAAGGAGAGCACATTCAGCCGAGGAAAAGGAAGATCACGCTAGAGCACTGGCGTTAGCAGAGAGCTCCTGGGGAGGCATTCTCTTCTAGCTGATTCTTAAACCCGTTCCCATTCTCCTGCCTCGGCTCTCACACGCTTCTGTGCTCAGTCAGTTTTTGTACATAATACCCAGTAGGACTTCCTTTAAAATGCTCAGGTTTTTGTCTGCATGGTTAAAGACTTTGATGGTGCACAATCTTATGCATACATATGTCTTATATGTTCATTTCAGGAGAGAAAATGTGGTGTACAAAAAAGGTAGGTGATAAACATTATGTTAAATCTATAGATATTAAGGAGCAAGATTGATGATATCCAAAACCACACTATTAAAATTTTTGTCCTATATTTAAAACCTATTTTCAAGAATTAATTTGCAAATTACATAGAGCATTTAAAAGTGAAAGGGGCTATTAAAACACTTAAGAGGTAGTATAACTTCAGAATTTTCTCCATGAAATACTTAGAAAATGAAGCAAAAAAGATATGTGTTTTGTTTTGTGTTACTACCAAAGACATCTGGGTGATGTCGAAATCTGTGTGTGATATTCTCTATATGCAATTCCCTGTTTTTGTCTCAAGTCTATCTGCTGCACAGCGCATGCTGGCTGTGTACTGTTCATCCCACAACACCATGAATGGCAGCTTTATGCCCATTCCAAAGAGAGTATTATTTTCCTATAACTAAAAATTTGGTTTTATTTTAAATTAAACTCTAATTTTATTTTATATCGTTATTTTAATATATGCATAAACATATAGAAGATAAAATAATTATATATAAATGCAGATATATTTCTACTAATATCTCAAAATATTGCTTCTTTATTTTCTAATTTGATGAGGAAATTACCAGGTACTTAGAAAACATGGTTGTCTTCTTCAGCAGATACTAAATGATAATATTCTTTTATCTTTTAATGCAAACAAGTGTATATCCTAAGGAAAAACACACAGGATCAAATACTATCCAACCTTCAGCAATTTCCTTTAGAGTCACTTATGTTTATTTATTAATAAGCACTAACATTTTTATTCTCAATTTATGCGTCAGGAAACTGATGTTGTCTCATCGGCGTGAAGTTCTTAGCTCAAGGCTACTGTTTCTATAAACAAAGTACTGATGTTGGAAGCAAGTTTTTATCTACCACTAGATCATAAGTCTTTATATAAAAAATTTATATAAATAACTTATGTATTCTCTATATAATATGGTTCATTCTTACAGCAATATATAAATAACATGAATAGGTCTAATTCTGTCAACTACAAATGTGTTATGCTTAAAATGGCTTTTTTATATATTTTTTATTTATATATGTTATATATATATTTATTTTTATATTTTATATATATAAAATGGTTTTAGTTATATATTTTGATTTGACAAAGCAAGTATAAAATGGAACAAGAAAATTTAACTAGTACTATTTATTTGTTTTTAATTATAATAAACAATAAAATAGATGAGACTGTCACTAAAGCTGGTAAATTTAAGAACAGTTTATATTATTCCACTTTGATTTTCACATTACATTACTTTTATTTTGAAAATATATGGAAGTAGAAGTAAAAATGACCTATAATTTCATTAGCAAAAATTTTGTTAATAGATTATTAAATTGATTTTTATATTTATTTATATCATATTATTCATATTTTAAATGTTTACATTTTTAATCATTTTACTTTGATAAGTCTTGATGTAGCTCCTAATTTTCACACTATAGTGTTATAAAAACCACATAGTACAGAAATGTTTTTTAATTTAGAATGGTTTCCATATAATAAATCTTGTGAAAGAGTACCCCTGTCTCAATAATTATGAATATTTTAAAATGTACATCTTTCCCTACTACAAAGATAATTTTATATTTTTTTCTTAGCTTTCTCTAAAAGTTCCATTTATTGAACATTCAATACTATGATCAGAATGGCATTAATTTTGAAACTATATCATCAAGAAATAAGTGTGGGTTTGCTTGCATATGTGGATGTGGGCATGAGGGTATTTAACTGAACAATTTGCAATGCCTATAAAACACAGACACACATATCGTGTGAGTGTATTTCATTTTAATATCAAATATCTCTAAAATATAATTATTTCTAGAAGAGAAACATGAATATATTTTATGAGAAAGAATATCGATAACACTGGGGAACAAAATTTTTGTTGCATCCACAAAAACACTTGTTCTAACCTAATTCGAGTGTGCTGATCTCAAATCTGACATTAGTTTTTCTCTGTAAGCTACAGTTATTTTGCAATTCAAGATGTTAGGATTTTATCTTATTGTAAAATTTTCAATATTTAGTTTAACATAATGAAGTAGAATATCTTCTTGGGCATCATCTTTGTGAAAATATAATAATTTATATAATGCAGTAAATACACTAATACATTAAAAGATATGACTGAATCAGAATTTGTCTACAATTTCAAAATAGAACATATTAAAACACTTATTTTAATCGTAAAATTTGCGCGAAACATTTAAATTCTATTCAGGCAAAAGTTTGCGTTTGTAGCTCTTGCATTTGTCTACTTGTTGAGGACAATCTCATTTGATGCTCCAGCAGTAGTCTGCTCATCACTAACAGCTCCAAGATTTTCTGGAAACTTATCAAGGTGACTGTTCAGGAAGTGAATCTTAATGCTCATGTTACATCAAATGTCACAGAAAGCCAACAACAGTATCCTCTGAACCAGAAATTCATAGTTTTCTGCTTTTTTTTTTTTTTTTTGCCAAGGAAGCTCTTTGTAACTGCCACAAAAGACTGCCATGCTGCTTTCTCCTCCTTATTCATCTTCCTGGCAAATTCTTCATCACATATGAGGATTCAAATTTGAGGTCCATCAAATACACCTGCTTTTATCTTCTCTAAAGACAAGGCAGGAAAAGCAGAAATAATATGTTGAAAGCATTCACTTTCTCTATTCAAAGCCTGAACATACTGCTTCATTAACCCAAGTTTGATGTGAAGTGGGGGGAAAAATGATCCTGTCTCGATTAACTACAGGTTCATTCACAATATGTTGTATCCCTACTTCCAGAGCTTCATGTTTCGGCCACTACTTCTGTATCCAGTGTTGCTCCTGAGCTCAGCTGTCTCACAAACACAGAAAGCAAGGATACTTCATGAAACCTCTCTGTTGTCTTAGCAGGAAATTTACCATTTTAAAATCCACACAAATGATCCAGTTATGCTCCTTATACTTCAGGAAGTCGAGGATAATTTTTATGTCATTATAATCTTCTCACAATGAGTTGAATAACCAATTGGAACTGCTGAAAATAGGCAATATATGCATATGTCACAAATGATGAAATATTGCGCCTTTGACATTGAAGTGTGTAACAGCCACATATATAACAGAAAGTGTCAGGACTATTCTTACATTTACGCCTACTTGAAGAAGCCATGATTCAATCTTAAAACAAAATGAGAGGGTGTTTTTATCAGATAATAATTTTTTCATTTAAAAACAACTACAATTATGTAAAAGTGATGCTTGTAAAACATTAATTGTCTTGTGGTTATGTTCAATCCAAGAGTCATTGCCCTTTAACTTCAATTTAAAAACCAATGTATGCCATTAACTGTAACAAAAGGAAATTAAAATTGCATAAAAACTGGAGCATGTACCCAAAAATGGATTTCAGAGTTGGAATCAGTGATGCTGAAACATATAGAAACAATTCTAAAACCTCATGCAATAGAAAATGAAAAAAAAAATTGTACTCCAGTGTAATGTCTGCACCTTTAGTTTAGCTTTGTTTAAACAATTATTCTGGTAGTATAAAAGTCAGAGAAAAGAATGAAAATGTATAATATACTATACTTTTTTACCATGGGCCTCCAAACTTTTTACACAGGGGGCCAGTTCACTGTCCCTCAGACCATTGGAGGGCTGCCAAATACAGTGGTCCTCTCACTGACCACCAATGAAAGAGGTGCCCCTTTCAGAAGTGCAGTGGGGGCTGGATAAATGGCCTTAGGGGGCCGCATTGCGGCCCGCGGGCCGTAGTTTGGGGACACCTGCTAGAGTGACAAAAAAGAGGAGACTCAGTTAGTAAGCACTAACTCTTGCAAGTCTCTATTCCATTGATATGCCTGTCTTATCTGTCCAACCCCCCCAAAAACAAAGAAAACACTCCTTTTGTAATTCATATGTGATTTTCATTGTTGCACTATTAAACTGTATATTAATAGAAACCCAGCCCAAGTACAGGGTCAATGGGTCCTGCTTCAGCTTGGCCTCATATGTACCCCAACAACCAATATAAATCCTGCCATCAATTGCCAACCATGGTCAAGTTCTGCTGCTCCCTATCAGCCCACAATGTCCTTGTTGTCTACATGAGCATTTTTCTATCCTTTTCCCCTGTAATACAGTGATATTTTAGAGAGTGGAAACTGTCAGATTTACTATTAAATCCTAAGCATCTCTGCCCGGGGTTGTCATGTGGCCCATAGTGAATAAATAATGTATCGGTCAAAAGATAAAATGTATTATTATTGTAATTAATCAAAACTTCCAAAATAAGATCCTTAGCATTTATAGTTTAATAATTCTTTCAAATTACCAGGCTGCTCAACTTAAGCAACAGAGGATATATATAATAAAATTAAGCTACAGGAAAACAGTATGGTTTTATCAGAAAACTAAATCTGTGTAATAATTTTTACAAAGTCCCATACCAAACAAAAAAATATACAGATTCAATGTAACAGTTCAAACAAAAAGAGAACAACAAATTACATTATTGGCTAGAATGTGGCAAAAAGAGAATCCTGCTGCATGTTGCTGGAAATGTAAATTTTCTGGCCACTATGAAAAAGAGTATGGTCATTCTACAAAAAATTAAAATAGCACTACCATTTGATACATCAATCCCACTGAGTATTTATCCAAAAAATAAATACATGACACACCCCCATGTTTATTGTGGCATTATTTACAGTAGCCAAGATATGAAACAATCTAACTATCTGTCATCAATAGATGAATGGAAAAGAAAAATGTGATTCACACACATACAGACGCACAAAATGGAATGTTCTTCAACTCTGATAAAAACTGAAATCCTGCCATTTGAAACACGATGGACCTTGAGGGCATTATGTTAAGTTAAATAAGCAGACAGAGAAAGACAACTACTGTACGATCTCACTTCCAGGGAGAATCTAAAAAAGTAAGTCAATAAACCAGGCTCATCAATACAGAGAACAGATGGGTGGTCTCCAAAGATGGTGGTGAAGGGGTCCGGGGGCTGAACAGGGGAAGGGGGTTCAAAGAGACAAACGTCCAGGTATGAAAATAACCTGTGATGGGGATGTCACGCGGAGCATGGCCACTGAGCATGGCCCCTCTACCCTATAACACCGCACTGCACATTTTAAAGTTGGTAAGAAAGATCTTAAAAGTTCTCATCACACAAAAAAGTTTTGTAACTGTATCTGGTAATGAATGTTATCTAAAAATGTTGTTCTGATCATTTTGCAATATGCATAAATATTAAATCATCATTTTGTATAACTAAAATTAATATAATTTAATGTGAATTATATATCAATAAAAAGTTAAATATTAGCAATTAAAACAATAGACATAACACACCTGAAACTAATACAAAATAATACGGCACGTAAAATGTAATTGAAAAATAAAAAAGAAATAAGTAAAAAAAGAAATAAGAATGGCTCCTTCCAGCCAGGCCCCTGAAATACTGGGTGGGGCAGAGGTAGGTGTACAGTTTTGATTACACGGAACACAGAGTTTACTCATGTATTATTCATTATAAATTATTTTACTATTTTCCTTACACCCAACTGTAGCATAATTAGAAAACAGCCAGAAAAATAAAATAAGTTAAAAAAGAAAAAAAGTATCCTAGCTGCAAGTAACCTTAGAAACCGTAGGTTATGACCTCCACGCAGTCCCAGAGGAGGGACAGAACTGAGACCAGAGCGTTAGTCCAACATTTCTACTGTCGTCTGTCCGTGCAGCAAGAACACTAAAACACACAATAGCGATAGTTAGAAATCATACTAACCTTTATCATAAAACCACATAAATTAATATTAGTTTAATCGAATGTCAGAATATATGGATTCATTTCCATAGTTTATTGTTAAAAAGTATTGATTGAGCATCATTTTTATGTAGGACATTGCTATATGTAAATAAAATATCTACACTTCACAAACTTCTAATCAAAAATTAAATCAAAAACACAAATTTGAAGCATCCTAGTAATTTTACATGCATAATTCACACTAATAGCACCTTTTCCACTGTGAATAATGTACATTTCTGAGATTGCTTGCTACAGTACTTTTTATTTTTTAGAGTATATATATATTTATATATATAAAATAAACTATTGTATATTTCTGAATCTCCTTTTCCTAATATCATTTGGAAATACACAAACACATACATAACACACACACACACATTTATTACATTAAACCTGTAAATAAGTTTAGTAAAATTTGTCATAGCATTTATTTTTATGCTAAGCACATTGCCATTTACTGAACAGGTCATGCAATATTAAAGAAAACTAGATATTTGAATAATTACATTAGATTATGTTTTTTTCTAGCTTAATATTATATTCTTTCCTGAAATTGTACTTCTTCAAATTCAAACTCTTCCCCTAATATTTAAATGATCACTTCCTTAAACTCTGGTGCAGGACTTGAATACATGGCCTCAGGCAATTCTTGCCAGACAAAAGCATGATTAATGATGTCTGTGCCTCTACCTAAGGCATGTCCTTAGAAGCTTTCAGACTCATTTGGCACAGATGGTGGAAATCTGTGACAGGGACCCGTTACTCTATGCACAGTTGACCTAATCAAAATTAGTATCCACTTTAGAAAAAATTATTATCCATTCATAAATTTCAGTGTCATAACATAAATGTCATGCCATTTTAGGTCCTGTATTATAATTGATTTGTTTATGAAACAAATGAATTCTCAATATCCTACTTCTTTTCTAACAATAACAAGTAGAAACATGACCAGGGAAGGTTATTATTCACTAGCCACAGCTCAATGCACCATGTAATCAAATCCTGTGTCTGAGCACCCTGCCACATAATCAGATCGTGAGAATTGTCAGAGGCAATTCCGTAAATATGTATTCATTTAAAGCCTTGGTAAGCTTGTTTTGGTGTAGAATAAGTACATTTTTCTTCTTTTTTCTCTCTGTTGTTGTGGTTTTATTCTGACTTCTTATTTATAAAATAATTATGTTTCTTAAAATATGGTTCAACTTTGGAAAAAAAATAAATTTTCTATTCACCGATAACAGATATTACCCTTCTAAGCCCAATACATTAAATTATTATGATTTTGTTTGCTGATAATTTTCTCCCAGGAAAACTTCTTTACAAGGTATTTTAAATGTATTTTTCTGAAATTTCAATAAATATTTTTGCTGAGCCGTATTAGAGTTTAACAAAAATTCCATAAACAGTCGAAAGTTTATCAAAATGTGTTGGGATACATACTCACACCCACACGTACAATTATACCCCTTTGTGAAGAGCATGTCTCTGTGTAATTTGAGCCTTTGGCTTAGTCTCACTTGCCCCTGACAGACCACAGAACACCCTTGGTAACAATAGGTAGCTCTCTTTATAAGGCTCCTGGTATTGATTAACATGACCAAGGGGATCGATCTGCACCTCTTTGCAGAGGCCAGGTGACTCATGACTAATTATAAAAAGGTATTACATGGTTATTCTTACAGGACAACAATAATATAGTCTCTGAGGAATAACAGTGGAGAGATAGGCCCATAATCTGTTAAAAATTATTTATGTGCTTTAGAAATTCCGCTGACACTTCTGCACTTAACATAAACTTAAAAAGAAAATGTTGAGTACCCTCCCTTGTACTTGGCTCCATTAGGAAGAACAAAAGACAGAGGAGTCAGTCTACAGCCTTAGAGAGCATCAGGTAATGACATCTAGACAAGGACAAGGGGAAGAGAAGGAGGAAGGAGAACACAGCACATGGAAGTCGAGTTTGAGAGGGAAGGGCTCTATCTCGTATCTGTGAAGACATCACAAGAGTTATTTGGGCTTTATCAAATGCAACCTGGGAAGGACATGGTTGTTATGGCTCCAAAGGGATCATGAAGTCGAGTAGGCAAAAGCTGTTGGACATGGGCCAAGTGCAGATGGAATGAGTCAGTGGGAAAGGATGAATGCTCGGGGTTGGGAGCATCTTTTCATGTGGCTACATTGTCTTTGGTACAATGATAATGTAAGATAATTATAAAAGTAATTATATAATAGTACTGATAATAATGATGATGACAGTGATGATGATGACGGAAGTTCCCCAAGTACAACAGTCTTGATCTCTTGTCTCAGCCTCTTATTCTCTCCCCAAGGTGAGAGCAGTGATGTGTTTGGTCAATAAGTTTGGCAGAAGTAATCCGTGTGTTTGATTAAGCCTCATCCTCTCCCTTTTTGAGCACCTTCTACCTGAAGACAGCATGCCCCTCTCTCCTGTCGTTATATGTGGGCAGGCTCCCTGGTAGTGGGTTGCAGTTACTCACCACCTTCCTACTGCCTGTGACCATGAGCAGAATGTAAGTAGAACTCAAAGTACTCTGATAAAGGCAATGGACAAGTCTAGACTGTAATCATCAATCAAATAAGTATTTGTTTACATCTGTCCGACACCTGCATCCATCTCTCAACCCAACCTACACTTGAGCATGCAATGGAGCATAATTATTTACTTGGCTTCTTAAATACCATCTCTCAATGTTTATGAATCAGCCTCGCATTTAAATGTGAATGTCTTATTATATAAATGCTTTTTATATAAATTAATGTATATTATTGTATTAAAATATATAAAAATAGATTAACTCCATGAGGATTCTAATACCATACCCAAAGATTTCAGAAGTGTTGATTGAATGAGGTCAAATAATGCTTCTCTTTTTCTCCAACAAAGCAAACTCATTTAACTAAACATTCAGTAAAAAGTCAATTAGGGTAGCTATACTCAGCTTTGATGTCTACTCCAGACAGGTAACGGACCATGTCGGCCTAACATTCATCAGGTTTAAATGAAGAGAATAGAGAGAGGCCAGAAAAGAGATGAGTCCCTAAGACTGAGAATTGAAAAACTCCATCATCCAATGGCAATGTTCTGGTCTCCTTATGTACTCCCAGACTTAATTTCTGTACAACTATGACTCAAGAAAGGTGATCTGTTCTCCCCACTACACAATATTGACGTGTAATCTGGCATCCTACTGGCTACATGGGAGAGATGGGGGGGGGGGGAAGCGAGGGAAGACTATTCCGGCATGTATTTAGATATCACAATTGTCTTAGTAAAGAAAGAGAAAATAACAGTGAGAGGTGAGAAGAGGAGTTTACTCACACACCGTTCTTCTCATCTCTGTGACCACGGGAGAATAAGATGGAAAACGTCATTTCCAGTTGAGGTGGGCCAAGAATTATTTTATGTGTCATAATAACGTTCTTTGTCTCATTTAATGGTGAAAAGTCTTGTTTGAAGAAAAAATATGTTGAGGGATACGAGACAAAACTCAATTTAATGACGACTAAGCTTAAAAAGTCAGTGAAATAAGCCAAAATAAAACTATATTAAAAGTTTTAACTTCTCATGGAGCAAAAAATCATCAGATTTATATGGAACTATAAAAAATCCCTGAATAGCCAAAGCAATCCTAAAGAAAAAGAATGAAGCTGGGGGCATTACAATACCTGACTTCAAACTATATTATAGGGCCATGACAATCAAAACAGCATGGTATTGGCAGAAAAATAGACACTCAGACCAATGGAACAGAATAGAAAACCCAGAAATAAAACCACATATATATAGTCAAATAATTTTTGATAAAGGGGCCAACAACACACAATGGAGAAAAGAAAGCCTCTTCAATAAATGGTGCTGGGAAAACTGGAAAACCACATGCAAAAGAATGAAACTGGACTACTGTTTGCCCCCCTGTACTAAAATTAACTCAAAATCGATCAAAGATTTAAACATAAGACCTGAAACAATAAAGTATATAGAAGAAGACATAGGTACTAAACTCATGGACCTGAGTTTTAAAGAGCATTTTATGAATTTGACTCCAGAGGCAAGAGAAGTGAAGGCAAAAATTAATGAATGGGCCTACATCAGACTAAGAAGTTTTTGCTCAGCAAGAGAAACTGATAACAAAATAAACAGACAGTCAACTAAATGGGAAATGGTATTTTCATACAACAGCTCAGATAAGGGCCTAATATCTAAAATATACAAAGAACTCATAAAACTCAACAACAAACAAATAAACAATCCAATAAAAAAATGGGAAGAGGACATGAACAGACACTTCTCCCAGGAAGAAATACAAATGGCCAACAGATATATGAAAAGATGCTCATCTTCTTTAGTTATTAGAGAAATACAAATCAAAACTGCAATGAGATACCACCTCACACCTGTTAGATTAGCTATTATTAACAAGACAGGTAATAGCAAATGTTGGAGAGGCTGTGGAGAAAAAGGAACCCTCATCCACTGTTGGTGGGAATGTAAAGTAGTACAACCATTATGGAAGAAAGTATGGTTGTTCCTCAAAAAACTGAAAATAGAACTATCTTATGACCCAGCAATCCCTCTCTGGGTATATACCCCCAAAACTCAGAAACATTGATACGTAAGGACACATGCAGCCCCATGTTCATTACAGCATTGTTCACAGTGGCCAGGACATAGAAACAACCAAAAAGCCCGTCAATAGATGACTGGATAAAGAAGATGTGGCACATATACACTATGGAATACTATTCAGCCATAAGAAATGATGACATCGGAACATTTACAGCAAAATGGTGGGTTCTTGATAACATGATACGAAGCAAAATAAGTAAATCAGAAAAAACCAGGAACTGCATTATTCCATACGTAGGTGGGACATAAAAGTGAGACTAAGGAGACTAAGAGACATTGATAAGAGTGTGGTGGTTACGGGGGGGAGGGAGGAGAGAGAGAGGGAAAGGGGGAGGCAGAGGGGCACAAAGAAAACTAGATAGAAGGTGACAGAGGACAATCTGACTTTGGGTAATGGGTATACAACATAATTGAATGACAAGATAACCAGGACATGTTATCTTTGAATATATGTATCCTGATTTATTGATGTCGCCCCATTAAAAAAATAAAATTATTTTTAAAAAAAGCTGTGGTACATATACACAACGGAATACTATGGGGCCATGAAAAAGAAGGAAATCTTTCCTTTTGCACAACATGGATGGACCTGGAAATTATTATGTTAAGTGAAATAAGCCAGGCAAAGAAAGAAAAATATCATATGACCTCACTCATTTGAGGAATCCAATAAACAATGTGAACTGAGGAACAGAATAGAGGCAGAGGCGGGATCAATGGGTCCAGAGGGAAAGCAGACAGAAGGAAAGGGGATGAGAGGAAGGGATCAGAAAAGGAAAAGAAATTGGTGAAATTATACACACATAGCACAACGTTCTAGAGAGCAGAAAAGCTAATCCTGGAGGGAAAGGGGAGGGCATTGCGGGGAGGGGGGGAGAGGAGGATGTTGTGGGGAACACGGGGCAGGGAGGGATGCATTCAGGGGGACATGAGGATCTATGTAAACAATAAATTAAAATTTTAAAAAAGAAAAAACAAGTTTTAACTTCTCAAAGGTTTAATAACAAAAATCAGATACTGCTGTGTAGGCCAGTAATTTATTTTCTAAAGTTTAAGACAAATGGGTATAAATACATCATGAATGGCATAAACAGAATGATGCTGATTGTTAAATATTGCATTTTTAAAGGAAAAATAGGTTTTCTTTAATAAACTGACCGACAAACACTGTTATTTTACTTCCAGAAAATTCTTGGTCACTGCTGTTTACTCTGACTGAAATTAACTTAAACAATGTTAATATACATGCACGCACATACATACATGTTATAGAAAACATACTTATACTGAGAGAGAGAGAGAGAGAGAGAGCGAACTGAGAGAGGAAAGAATCCGCATGTAGGCAATGCAAGTCACCTCACACCATGTCTCTCCCTAGCAGCCTTGTGAAGCAGCAGTCATTCCTTTCCTTCCCTCTTTTAATAAGAAAACCTGGGCTCAGAGTGGTGAAGAAGAGTACTTTCCTCAAGTTCTATTTCGATTTTGCTACGCCCGCCCTTTCTAATGGCTAGAATTCTCCTAACAATGCCCTGCTCACATAGCATTGCTTATTTGTGCAATTTCAACATGAGTGTTGTATAAATAAATAAAGAAAGGAATTTGTAGGCTTCCATTTCTTGCTCTGCTAAGTTAGGGTACCAATTTAATCCCATTTACTTCTTCAGCTCACTAGCTACTTTACACCTGGGGACTTCACCTAGGTGAAACAGACTAATAGGGAGTATTAGCGGTAAGTCTTTTGATATAAATTGATATGCTATATCATTGGTGGTAGAGATTTACTTAGGCCTTTACTAAGAATAGGGGCATTTGGATTCTGTTCCCAGAGATTATGATTCAAATTTGAGAACCGGTCAAGAAGTCTGAAATAAAAACAAATTTCTTACATGATTTCAACGCAAATGACTCCTGTACCATACTTCGGGAAACACTAGCTATAAGAGAGATTGAGTTTAAATCATGTCATTTATTTTAGCAACTTCGGCTTTGCTCTTGTTTGGGAATATTTTATTTGAGATAGAGAGATGGAGAGGAAAAAATACTATATTCATGTGTGTATACATATACTATGTAGACAAAGTTATCTTTCACCATGAAAGATTAAAGCCAAGATAACAATATTGCATATATAAGGAAATATAACCTAATTTTGGTAGCTAGACTGCTGGGTCTGCATGTATAATTTAATTAAAATGTAAAATGTCATATTAGGTAATATGTTTTTGAACCTTCTATCTAATTACTAGCTGTAAGTACACTGACCTCACGCTGCTACTAAACAATTGAAAATAACACAAAATATATTTCCTTAAACGTTCTTACAAAATCAGTACGGTTTACAGATTATAAGTGCTTACATTCACGGTTCCATTTACATTAATAGATGTGTGTTAAAATGTAGAACGTTAGAAAAATAGAGATTCCACTATTATATTTCTATATCGACAGTAAAAGATTATCAAAGTATTGCTTCAGAAAAGATTTCTCGCCTCCCATAAAATTCTTTCAATCAAAGTGGTACTTTAAAATAAAAACAAACTATAGGGAAAGAAATGATAGATATCAAGAATCAATGCTGTATTCCATCATTATTTGAAATTTTTCATTGTTTTTAAGTGATTTTTTTCATAGAGATAATAACTGACACTTTGAACTCAGGGGCAATTTGCTTGGAGATGATCAATTCATTCATTAAACATGGTATCATATATATATATATATACATGTAGAGACATTGAGTGGAGAGTACATACAATGCTATGTTTAATAAATGAATTGATTTTTTATTTAAAATTTTATCATCATCAACAAGACAGGTAATATGTGTTGAAGAGGCTGTGGATGAAAAGGAACCCTCATCCACTGTTGGTGGGAATGTAAAGTAGTACAACCATTATGGAAGAAAGTATGGTGGTTCCTCAAAAAATTAAAAATAGAACTACCAAATGACCCAGAAATCCCTCTACTGGGTATACACCCCGAAGACTCAAAAACACTGGTACGTAAAGACACAGGCACCCCATGTTCATTGTAGCATTGTTCACAGTGGCCAAGACATGGAAACAACCAAAAAGCCCTTCAGTAGATGACTGGATAAAGAAGATGTGGTACATATATGCTATGGAATTCTACTCAGCCATAAGAAATGATGATATCGGATCATTTATGACAACATGGATGGAACTTGATAACATTATACTGAGTGACATAAGTAAATCAGAAAAAACTAAGAACTATATGATTCCATACATAGGTGGGACATAAAAGTGAGACTCAGGGACATGGATAAGAGTGTGGTGGTTACCAGGGAGGGGTGGGGGAGAAGAGGAAAGAGAGGGAGGGGCACAAAGAAAACCAGATAGAAGGTGATAGAAGACAATTTGACTTTGGATGATGGGTATGCAACATAATCAAATGTCAAAATAACCTGGAGATATTTTTTCTGAACCTATGTACCCTGATTGATCTATGTCACCCATTTAAATTAATAATAAAATAAATAAATAAAATTTTATCAAAAACTTATTTAAAGATACAATTTTAACCTTTACCCAACAAATTCATGTAATGCCTTCTTTTTAGGATCTGCTATCAGGTTACAAGTGTTGGGAAATTCTGAATAATAAATGACATATATATATATACCAGCTTTACCTGAGCCAGTGTGTGAAGATGTTTGAATGAGATCATTTTATAGCAAGAGCTGATGCCACCGAATTGAAATGTACAGACCTAGGAGATAGATGATCTGACCTAGGTGTGACACATTTGCTGATCCACTGAGTGACCTGATGCAAATCAGCATCTTTTTTTGCCTATTTCTTTGTCAAGTGGAGTTGATATTGTGCTCTTAGCAATCGTATTAGGATTAGTGTACAGAGTGCATAATTAAGTGGTTTTTGTATTATAAAAGCATTCTATAACATCAGTCAGCATTGTTTATATTAGAATTATCAGATTTCTTGGGCAAAATTATGCACAATTCTCTTAAATGATGTCAGAAATAGTTTATTTGAATATAGAATATTCAAATATTTACTGTCCCTATGAAAAAATAAGCACATTCTATTCCCTATTATCTACCATACCCATAAAATAAATATATTATAATAAAAATCTATCCATTTACAAAGCTTTTTAGAAGGCAAAGAACATAATCCCCTTGTACTGGTGGTCTAATTGCTAAGATGTAAAATTTTTCAGTTTCATCTTTGACCAATGTAATCAATGTTCTGTCTACTTATATTCCTTCTTTCTCTTTCTCTTTATTTCTTCTCCTTTCTTTTTTCTCTCTTTATCCTATTTCTATTTATTTCCCTTTGTGGTATATTTAAAAATATATTATTTTTTATATCTGCTTTTATTTGTTTTTTTATTTGTATTTTTCTGCAGTGAGAAGTGGGGAGGCAGAGAGACAGACTCCTGCATGTGCCTGACTGGGATGCATCTGACATGCCCACCAGGGAACAATGCTTTGCCCATCTGGGGCATTGATCTGTTGCAACTGGAGCCTTTTTAGTGTCTGAGGCGGAGGCCATGGAGTGGTCCTCAGCACCTGGGCCAACTTTGCTCCAATGGAACCTTGGCTGTGGGAGGGGATGAGAGAGATAGAGAGGAAGGAGAGGCAGAAGGGAGGAGAAGCAGATGGGCGCTTCTCCTGTGTTCCCTGGCCGGGAAATGAACCTGAGACTTCCACACACCAGGCCAACATTCTACCACTGAGCCAACCGGCCAGGGTCTCTTATATCTGCTTTTTTATGAGCTGTTTTTCTAGCAATAAATTCAGGCACAGATTAGGTACAAATTTTGCAATTCTTTTCAAAAGAACAACTGTGATATTTTCCTCAGTATCAATGTCTATGAATCAATTGTAGATTCCAACATTTATTTATTTGTGAATGTATATACCTACATCATATATATATTATTTATATGCCAGGAATTGAGTTTGTTGCCAGAAATACAAGAATATGAGAAGTTAGTATTTGTCATAAAAGTATAACTCACACATTTATAGGGACAGGAAAGGACCAGAGGCTGCCAGAGGTCAATGGAGGAAGGAAGAATAGGGGGAGAATGGAGGATTATCAGAGCAGTGAAAATACTCTGTTTGAAATTAAAATGGTTAATACACCTCATGACACATTTGTCCAAACCCAGAGAATGTACAACCGCAAGAGAGAACCACAGAGTAAACTATGATCTGAGTGATAATAATGTGTTGATGCAGTAAACACCCATGGAAATAAATGTCCCACTCGAGTGGGAGGACATTAGAGTGTGCGAGGCAGTGCATATGTGAGTGCTGGGGGTATATGGGCCGTTGCCATACCTTTTGTTCAGTTTTGCTGGGAACTTAAAACTGCTGTAAACTATAAAGTATTAAAACAGGAACAACAAAAAACCTACAGAGAAGAGAAACATGTTCAGAATCACAATCTGAAGCCGCAGGCTATCCTGGAGGAAACTACTAAATACTCTGGGAATACAAGAGAAGAAGCCTCCACGTCTTCTGGGGGGAGTGGGGGCTGAAGATTGGTGGCAGAAAAAGGAAAATGTGTGGGCGACATCAGGCAGTGTTTTATCAGGAAGTCGCAGAGCTGCGGAGTGTGTCAGACGAGGGGATGAAGCTGAACGTGTCCTATTCTGGAAGTTCATGGTGAGGGCGGGGTGCCGAGCGCGCAGCGATTCCAGAGCCAGAACCGAACCGGGGAGATAACCCGGAAGTAAGGCGCGAGACCGAAGTGGGGCTGAAAGCAGGAGAAAGTCTGCATTTTGTTTCAGAATGAGTGAAGAGTCCCACGGAACATGACCAAAGCAATGTTCGCTTTGTTAAAGATAGCTATTTGATATTTATTGGAAGCCCCAAAGAATAGAGAGAGTGGAGCCAGTTGGAGGCTGGGGCAGGAGGATCCTAAGTGAGGGCTAAGATGTCATTTACACAAAGGGTTTGATTCTAAATTTTACATCTTAAGGTATACATAAGCTACAGTCAACATCTCCCAGATTCATCGGTTAGAAATACGACATGTTCGGAACCAAAACGCCACCTGTTTGTGAAAATACGGAATAGTAAGCGTCTACCAGTTGGGACTGTACTTCGGGATCCTCACCGTTGCATTTCTAGGGCTGGCAATGGTGCCTGGCACATGCTTGGTAAACACGGGTTGCAGAGCCAATTGAGTCAGCAATAGCCGGGCTGTCTTCCTGTGGGGATAGAGAGAGGGGGTTCTCCGCTTGTTTTTCAGCTTAGGGTCAGATGTAAGTAGCTAGCTGCTGTCAGGGTGCACACTGTGAAAAACGCATGGTGTTCTAGCCTAGGAAGATGTTCAGAGAAGAAATATTTACAGCGTGGGAGGCTCTGGGCAGCTGCTGAGACCAGAAGAGGAAACAGACGCCTAAGCCCGTTTTCAGGTTCAGCACAGAGGGAACTGAAGGCCTGATTGCGGTGCGTTTCACTCCTTCTTTCTCCTCTGTCCTCCCTCTCAATCTCTCCTCCTCTTTCACATAGGACGTTTAATACACCTAATGTTCCTCTTCTGTGAATCCATTGTCTTTTGAAAGTGTTGTAGCAACAACAACAAAAAATCAGGATAACTTCAACATGGTTGTAACAATAGAGATAGAGAAGAGATGACATTTATGGGGAATAGTTTAGAAATTGAATAGATAAACCAGTACAGTCATTGATTTAAATAAAGGCTACAGACACAAGCTATTCATAGATGTTTTTACATAGGGAAGTTTTTAGTCAAAGTTTCCATTTGTGAAGATAAGAACATCCGAATCCCTAGCCGGGTTGCTCGGTTGGTTAGAGCATCCTCCTGACATGCTGAGGTTGTGAGTTCAATTCCCACATCAGGGCACATAAAAGAATCAATCAAGGTTGCATGAGTAAGTGGAACAATAAATCAATGTTTATCTCTCTCTCCCTTCCTCATCTCTAAAAATAAATCAATAAAAAAATTATTAAAAAAGAAAAGATAAGATCATAAGAAGAAGAATCCTTTCCTGTGGGGTGCATTATAATTTTATCCTAAACCTAATAATGTCAAGGCAAATAAATATGTTGCTTTTAAATACAATTTTTTTGCAAATTTTTTAATTCAGGAGAGAGATATAAACTGTAGCTAAAACAAATGTAATGGATTTTGCAGAAATAAAAATTAGTAAAGCAGAAGATGAGAAGAGGGACACATCTGAAAGCAGCTGGAGCAGATAAAGAAAATGAGGACTTCCAATAAATGCAACCAGAGAGGAGTGTGGAAGGGAAAATACCACAAGTGCAGAGGAGCTGGTACTTGGACCAAATATGGTCATAAATTATACAGAATTTGAAAAGATTAAATTTCCTCTTAAAATGGCTCAAAGAGTGCCAAAGAAGAGATAATAAGGAAAAGCACATAAGCAGATCTCTTTTAGTTGAATTTAAGAACATTACCACATTTGTAAAGCTTCTAGAAAAAAATAACGAATCACCTAAAAAGTTAAATAATTCCAATCAGCCGCCTACCACTCAGTAGCAATACCAGATAAAACCGCTCAAAACTAATGAATAAAACACCCTAGGATATAAAATGATTTCTCAGGATTACGTAGAAAAATATGGAAAATTGGTAAAGAACATAACTGACAGTTCACACAAATGGCCCTTAACACAATAGCACTCATAATAATAAAGATGAAAAAGAAACTTCCATTAAGATATATATTTTCACCTAGTAGAGTGTACAGATGTTTCAAGTTCTTCGCCGAGCTGAGGCAGCAAGGCTGTGGGGAATGCGATTCTCTCACGAGCTGCTGGCAGGACTGCAAAATGGAGTCTGCGCAGTGCAGGAAGTTCGCTGCCGTCCCACACAGCTACATACGCCTTTCCCCTGGTAGTCAGATATTCCACTTCTAGACGTAACTCCAAGGATATCTTTTGAGAGTTTTCAAAGAAATTGTATATGTCTATCTATCTATCTATCTATCTATCTATCTATCTATCTATCTATCCATCCACCTATTTATAAGGTGGCAAAAATGCAATGACAATATATTGGAAAGCACCTATATTGGAAAACATCACGTCTGGAAGACTCTGGGTTCAGACCTACACAGTGGGTTCTGTTCAGCAGTGGAAAGGATTAAGAAAGATCTGTATTGACATCATTAGTCAATGCGGAATGACAAGCAGCAAGGTACAGAATACTACCAAGCAACCACACACACACTTAAATGTTTGTGTTTATTTTTGGCAAAAAATAAAGAGACACAGCATAAATAAAAACTAAGAAAAATGTTTATGAAGCAGGTGAGTGACACTTGAGTAAGAGATAATTTTGACTTTCCATATATTAATATTATCCATTAATTAATGATGTAAGATAAATTTAAAATGAGGGTAAACAATTTATATATCATAATTACCTTTCCATGGAGATAAATAAATAAACCTAACCCTATGTCAAATCCCATAACATAACAACACATGCAAAGAATAAAAGTAACTTTGAAACACAGCACTATGATGGTTCATTCTCAATGGGATATTCACTCTGAAGACAAAAATAACTGCAAAGAAATCTTGAAACTGATTTGGTACATTTGTTGTCAGTAAGTAGTGGTATCGGTATGGGAATGAAACAATTTTTTGTTATAGGCTAGACCAAATGAGTAAATACACTGACACTGTAAGGGACCATAATTATCACTGTAGGACTTTGGTAAGTAGAAAAGAAATAAAATGAATGCATACATAGAGATATTTGTGAGTATTTTGTAAATGATAAAGACATATTTTAGTGATAAAAAAGATGAATTATCCAATAAATGGTAATGGGACATGTAACGAGCTCTTTTCATAAAGTGTTAGATCACTAATTTAATCTTTACATCAAAATGAATTCCATATGGATTAGCCCATAAATGTTAAGTACTAAGAAAAATGTTTGAGTTTATCTTTAATCATGGGCTAGAGTAGGCACTGTAAGAAAAAGAAAACCAAGAAGCAATAAAAATTGCACTAAAAATGTGTTTGATTAAAATAAATTTTTTTAAAAAAATATGATGTGGCAAATGTAATATACAGATGATGTATTGTAGAATTATGCACCTGAAAACTATAATATTATTAACCAATGTCCCCCCAATAAAGTCAACAAAATTTTTTAAAAACCTTAAGAAATCTATCTTTATATAATGGACATTTAAACATATATCAAGGTCATTAGTCTAACTCCCTCAGGTTTCCACAAACTCATAAATTAATTAAAACTATGAAATGTACACTAAGAAAAATGGACAAATCAAGCAAATATGGTAAAATTAAAAGTGAGCAGCAAGTTAAATTTTAAAAATTCAAAATAAATGTGAATCAAATTACAATGATTTAAAATTTTTCCTGTATTGGATTGGCAACAAATCAAAATGTTAAATACTATCTTATCTCAATAACTGAGAGGGGAATTCATTTTCATGCACTGTTTGTACAAGGTTGATATTTAGACACATGTCCACCCGTGTGTTCTAATTGTTACCAGCACGTGTTCTAATTAGTGCCTGTGTTCTAGTGAGTGTATAATATTCCTAACATCTCCCTGTGAGAACAGGGATAAAAACTGGCACACCCTTTTATAGCACACTCATTGTTGTGTATTCAGATTTAAAAAGATGCATGCACTCTGCTCCAACAATGATTCTGACAGGAAATCATCACCACCTGTAATATGCAAAAATATGTATACCCTAAAAGTTACTATAACCTTTTTTGTGATAAAATAATTTTGTTATACAATTTGAAAATCTCTTCTTAGATTATCTCGTTCGGAATATCTCGAGAGAGTAGCACGTGCATAACACTCGTAGGCTTCTCGGTCTGCTCACATGCTCGGTTTTCATTTAACTGTGGCTTTGGGATGCAGAATTTGGCAAGATTTGTCTTATCAATCTAACATTCTCACTTGGGATCAACTCTAAGAAAACCAAACCAAAATGAAACACTTTCAACTATTCTCTAGTGAGCTACCAGGTTAATGACAAAGGCTCTATCTACCCCCATGAAACTTATACCTAGTCAGTTCAGTTGAATAGTATTTTGATACCAAGGATTTAAAATATATGAGTATTTTTCATCTAAAACAAATTCTCACATGTCACATTTCATTAATATTAGTTATATTCTATTGTTCACTTATTTACCTTTTCAGTCTTATTAATTGATCTTATATAGGCTAGAAAAAGAGTATCTATATTTTACTTCCAAAAAATTCCACCATATTCAGTAGAACACTGTTAATCAATTTCTTTACAAACAGAGGTGGATAATAATAGTACCTACCTCAGAGTCTGTTGACTCATTTATATACTTAAGAGATTCAGATGGCTCCATCGGTCTCTAGGATTCAGCTATGTCTTTTATAATTTATTTCTTTTTTTAATTTATTGATTGATTTTAAAGAGAGAGGAAGGGAGAGAGAAAGAGAAAGAAACATCAATCTGTTCCTGTATGTGCCCTGACTGGGGATCAAACCAGCTATCTCTGCTTTGGGACAATACTCTAACTGAGCTATCCGGCTAAGGCTCAGTTATTTCTTTGATAAGAGACCCAGATACCAAGGATGTTATCTTATCTTCCAAGGATGACCATAGGTCTCGATTTGACTAAGACAATATAGTTTATGCTTGTGTCCTTAGTATAATTATTATGCTTAGAATAATTAATAGTAACCTCTTTCAATCTCAGAAGCACATGCAATATGAAGGTTGATTTTATAGCCCCCTATTAAACTACGCTGGCCATTCTAACTTTCCCCATGGGATAAGGGCTAGGGTTTAGACCAGCCTCTTTTTTTTATAAATAAATTTTTATTAATTTTAATAGGGTGACATCAATAAATCAGGGTACATATATTCAAAGAAAACATGTCCAGGTTATCTTTTCATTCAATTCTGTTGCATACCCATTACCCAAAGTCAGATTGTCCTTCATCACCTTCTATCTAGATTTCTTTGTGCCCCTCCCCCTCCCCCTTCCCCTCTCCCTCCTTCCCTCCCCCTGCCCCCCATAATCACCACTCTCTTGTCCATGTCTCTTAGTCTCATTTTTATGTCCCAGCAATGTATGAAATCCTGCAGTTCTTGTTTTTTTCTGATTTACTTATTTCACTTCATATAATGTTATCAAAATCCCACAATTTCATTGTAAGTGATCCTATGTCATCATTTCTTATAGCTGAATAGTATACCATGGTGTATATGTGCCACATCTTCTTTATCCAGTCTTCTATTTTTTTTTACAGTGATTAAAGCCTTTAAGCAAACTCTTGGCCAATACAGCAAGAATCCATAAAAGAGTAGTGTCCTTAACATGTTCACCAAGTCCAGTTGACCCCAACCCCTTGTAAAATCCCTGAAAAATGCAACCCAACCCCAGTTCAATCTCTTAGGAGCTGTCACTAGGAGCAAGAGCCCAGGACAAGTCCACCTCCAGGAAAAGTCCGCATGGCACTGGAATTGTTGTCACAAATCTATACTTTGCAGCTCATGTCCAAGTCCCAATGACTGCTGCTTCTAGCTGGTAATGATTCAGGTAGACTGAAAAAGCCATCTGCAGCATGTGTGGAGATGGAGCTTCTGCTCTCCTCTGCCTGGAGAGATGAGACCAGGTTGCTTTTCCCTGGAGCTCTGTGACTGTGGCTTGGTAAAGAGAACCTTGGGATACACTAAGCTGGGTGGCAAAGGTAGATTCATAATAGAAGTTGGCAAAAGGGGGAAAGAGAGCTCTGAATTAGGAGTAGGTCCCAGCCTGAAATATGAGTGGGGCATTGAGGTAAGAGGAATAAAGGAAACACTATATATTAAACAAAGCAGCAAAAAATAGGACTATCAACACCCACAACAGAGATCTTCGAGGGAAGAATAAAAATCCTGACTATTCAGGCAAGACATAGTTAAGTGGCCCTTGTGCAAATGAGATCAGTTTACCTGATTCTTGGAAGAAATACCCTAGGCTCATCCACAGTGTCGTAGATGGGGCTGACGGCTCTGGGTACCTTCAGCCTTCAGTGGCAAACCCCAGCATTCTGGCCAAGGTTAAGTCATAGGTGGCTGGAGCAGGGCTGGAAGAGACTGAACCCTCCCTTAGAGGAGCGAGGGGGAAGCCTACCTTCCAGTGTCCCTGTTTCCTCATAGCAGAGGCATGTAAGTCTGGCAGGCTTTAGCTCAATGATCTTCCTTTCCACTATTGAAGCAGGACCCAGATGGCATCCTATGAGACCCCTTTGGGGCATTGGAGCCCTTAAGGATGTATCCTAAAAGCTGGTAGTTCCCCTGATCTCTATTGGGCTTTTTCTGCCTCTTGGTACCTTAAAAGCCATGCTCAGAAGATCTTGCTGAGGGGTTTGAGGATCCCCATCCACCCATATAAGTATTTTCCATATATCTGGAGCTATTTGGAAAAAGACAAAACAGTGTTATTAGCTGGATCAAATAAAGAAGGTAGTAGTTTGCAGGCGAAAAAGATTTGTTCATCAGCATTCAAAAGAAATTAAAAGAAAATTTAAGTAAAAAGCATGATATGGTAGACCTGTAGGGGTTCCAGGATATGACTTCCCCCTTTTAAATTTATTTAAATTGACCTTAAAATATTTGCTGGGTACACTTTAATAATACCTTGATTTTAAAAATTATAAGAAATACACATAATTCGAAAGATTTGACAAAATACAGTAAATGCTTTTGCTCCATATGCAGGAGCATTGTCAGTTTAACCAGTTTAGGAAATCCAGTAATAGAAAAATACATACAGACAATGAGCTATAACATGCTTAGCAGCCTCTCCTGTTCTGACAGAGGTTACTATAAATCCAGAATATGTATCCACTGTAATGTGGACATAGGACTGTTTGCCAAATGAAAGTATATGAGTAACATCCATTTGCCAAAGTTGTCCTGGTAGGAATCCTTGAGGGTTAACTCCAAATGAAGGGGCAGATTGTAGTATAGGACCTCTTGGACAGGATTTCCCAATCTGCCATGCTGCTTCCCGAGAAAGTTGAAACTGTTTACACAGGGCTGCAGCGTTCTGGTGATGAATAGTATGAGACTGAATTGCTCGATCTGTCATGGTTGCTCCAAATAATTTTATTTTGGGTAGCTTGATCTACAAGGGCATTCCTAGGCCCTCGCCAGTTGGCTCAGTGGTAGAGCATTGGTCTGGCATGCAGGGATCCTAGGTTCGATTCCCGGCCAGGGCACACAGGAGAAGCACCCATCTGCTTCTCCACCCCTCCCCTTCTCCTTCCTCTCTGTCTCTCTCTTCCCCTCCATTGGAGCAAAGCTGGCCCGGGCACTGAGGATGGCTCCGTGGCCTCTGCCTCAGGCACTAGAATGGCTCTGGTTGCAACAGAGCAACACCCCAGATGGGCAGAGCATCGCCCCTGGTGGGCAGAGCATCCTCCTCTGGTAGGCGTACCGGGTGGATCTCAGTCGGGCGCATGCGGGAGTCTGTCTGACTGCCTCTCCATTTCCAACTTCAGAAAAAATAAATAAATAAATAAAAGAAAAAAGGGCATTCCCTTGTGCTAAAGCTCCAGGGAGCATGGAGTGAGCTCGAGTATGTCCTATAAAACATGGAGCTTTATATTGACATACAAGTCTTTGAAGAAGGAGGAACTGCTGAAATAGTTTATCAGCATTTGTCCCTAAGACAGCAGTCTTTATAGTGGAAACACCATAAGTAAATATTTGCTGTCTGTATATAGATTAAAGGGGGAATATGGCAAATGCTGAAAAGCCATGATAATGGCATATAATTCTAGACTTTAAGCTGATTTTAAGTTGACAGTTTCAGTATAACGTTGTCCACTGATTTGCAAGAGCGATTTGCTATTTAGTGGAAGTTTCCCAGAGCCATTGTTGTTGATCCTTTGAAAAAAGGAACAACAATAATTTTGAGGCTCACAACCTATAAGCTGTAAGGGTTGCCTATGCCCCTTGATAATCCAGGAGGCAACAAGATCAAAATATGGAAGTATATTCCATGGACTATTAGATAGTTTAGTGTGCCCAAGCTGTAGCTGCTCTTGTACCCATTGAGCAGCTGCCCTAAGTTTCTCCTGAGAAAGGGGGTATAAGGATGCTAATTCTGCTTCTCAGGCCACATCCTGCAAAAGGGGCCCCAAGCAAATTGGTGATCTGGCTCCTCTGATTTTGCCAATTGAATTTAAAAAAAATAGGTCAGGAACGCCGTGAAATGGAACTAATAATACATGAGCATAAATTTAAAGGACTTTTAGATACTGGAGCTGATGTATCTGTTATTGCTAAGCTACATTGGCCTCCTTCCTGGCCCACTCATGCAGCAGCCACAGAATTACAAGGTATAGGGCAGAGTAAATCCCCTCAACAAAGTTCTAGTTTTCTACATTGGGAAGATTAAGAAGGTCATTCTGGATTTTTTTAAGCCTTATGTGCTCCCTGGATAGCCAATTAATTTGTGAGGTAGAGATGTTTTGAAAAATATGGGAGCATTGTTTGTCAGTCCTAATGGTTTAGTCAGTACTCAGATGCTTGATCGGGGATTTTTGTCCACCAAGGGTCTAGAGAAAGAACAGCGAGGAATTCTCACCCCCATAGAAGTGGCACCCAATACCAGAAGGTATAGATTAGGATATCAAAATTTAGCATAGGGGCCTTGGTAGCTCCTGCTACCTCAATAATGCATTGTGCAGACCCAATTACTTGGAAATCAGATAACCCTGTATGGGTAGACCAGCCTCTTTTATGTCCGCTTTGGTTGGAGCCCGGGCGGTACCAATGCGTAAGTCCACCGAGCCCAGAATGATCACAACACAGAGCTTTTCCTTTTGCCCAGAATCTTCCCAGCGGGGCCTCATAATTAATTCAATATAGAGGAGAAAGAAAGTTATTGCATGATGCAGTGAACCTTTTCCATAGAAGAAAAGAGAAGGAGGACCCAGAAGTTGACTTCCTGTTTCTTTCCCCACCTGCTGATTATCAGGTTTTTGAGTTTCACAGGCCCCCCTAGGTGTCAAAAACAAAAAAACAAAAAACAAAAAACTAACAATATTTTGAGAGGCTGAGACTGATGTACCAGGGCACCTCCTTGCATTCACTTTCCCTTCTTCCCTGACATACTCTCTTTTCTCCCCCCTTTGCTGAGCTGGGATTGTATACAAGGACATACACGTGTATTTTTCTCTTGCTCTGCTTTCTAGGGAACCCACAGTAGGACGGTAGCAAGAACGGCCCTAATAGTAAAACACTCATAATGGGCATTTAGGCGGGATATGTCAGCTCTCTGAAGGTGGCAAAGATCCCTTGGCCTTTTTAAAGTAGGGCAGCATAGCACGACGTAAAATAACCCTTTTTTAGAGCTTTCAACTTTGAGAATCGGTATAAGGTACAGAGGGAAGCCAAGGCATTAGGAGGTCACATGGTTACTCCACTTGGATTTAAGGGTTGTGACACTTAGGAGGATGTGACAGAGGTGATTGCTCTTCATGACATTGCAGGTTTTATAAAAACCAAAAGAAAATGATATGCTCATGCTATTTCCAATGTAGACCTGGAGATAAAACTAAATTTTAACAACTATTTGGCAATATCTACTGTTGTTAAATAGGCGTATGCCCTCTACCCTAACAATTCCTCCCACGGTTATATTCCCAAAATAAATGAACACAGGTTCACTAGAAAGCACATGTTAAGTTACTTATGCCAGCAGGGTGGATAAGAGCCCAAACCTCCCCAGTCCCCAGCAGTAGACGGAATGCACGCATAGTGTATCCATACACGCTGATCACATACCGTGCTGAACATGGAGAAACTAAAACCACATTCAGTAAGAGGAACGAATTTTATGAACTTAATGTCTAACAAAAGAGAGCACACACAAAAAAGGTTATAGATGATGCAACTCATATGAAATTTTAAAAAAGCAAAATGAAACAACAGTAAAACAAACAAAGCTAAACTATAGTGTCAGATGCCGAGAGAGTGGTCATCCTCTATGAGATATTATACAAGGGGAGATGAGAAGGACTTTCAGGAAGCAGATGATCAGGTTCAGTTACACTGCTGTGGTTCAATTCTTGAAAATTCATCTAACCTGCCACACATTTTAATGTATGCATATTGGCTGCAGTAAAATAGTGTACCATAGATACTGCCTTTGCTTAGATAATTGGTTTTGTTCTAAATGACCTTAAGATTATAATAAACATTATTTTAAAAATTATGTTTTCATATGGATTCAAGTTTACTTAATAGTGACAAACTAGCCCTAAACAACATTCGATAGTTTTAAATATATATAATTAAACAACAAAATAAATATACATTAAATATATTATAGCTCGTCATAGCATAAACTTTTCAGTAGTAGATGTTAGGGCTTAGAAATAAGTCTAAGCAATAATAGACCATTAGGGTACAATAGTTTTCCTGACCTGATATCACCCCTGAAGAGACTCTCTGTGCCGGAAGCGGCCATGTGCCTTTAAGCATCTAGAGGTCTGATCTGATAACTGGATGTGTTGCTTCCCACCATTTTAAACCAACGTTTATAATTCTGGTTTAAACATTTTGCAAGTAAGTACAGTCGTTAGACACATTTTAAATATACTTGTCTGTCCACAAGAAAATACTGATTAATGTTAGAATAGTTCAATGATTCAAAATGTGATATTGCATAACTCATAATGATATAAGAAACATGATCTTACTCAAAATAAAAATAAACTTGTCTTCCTCAAAAATGGTAAATAATGAAAATATAAAAAATCTACCCTTAATTACATATTTCTAAATATAATAGAAATTATAGTTTATAAAAGTCCTTGAAATGGCTGATGCTCATTCTCCCATTTTGTTTCAATACAAAATAAAGAGGTGCAGCAGGATGTCGGGGAGATAAGTGGTGACAGACAAAGGCTTGACCGGTGGGATGAGAACAATAAGGAGCCCAGGAGGTGCTGTAGAACTGTGCACCCGAAACCTGTATAATTCTGTGAACCAGCGGTACACCAATAAAATTATGTCAATTAAAAGAAATCCTGGTACACAACTACTGTGGACTACTACTCAGCCATAAGAAAAATGACACACTGCCATTTGTGACAACATGGATGGACTTTGAGGATATTATATTAAGGAAAATAAACCAGTCCAAAGAAGCTGAGAACCAGAGTATGTCACTCATCTGTGGGATATAAAACCGAAACTCATAGACACAGGAGTATGGGGGTTACCAGATGGACGGGGTGGTGGAATGGTAGTTAGGGTGAAGGGTCCAAATGTATGGTGATGGGAGATGATTGGACCTTGGATGGTGGGCACACCATGACACATGGAGATCTTGTATTACAGAAATCTACACTTCAAACTGATATATCTTGTTAACCAATGTTGCCCAATACAATTAACTAAAAAAATTAACAGGGTGATCATCTCCTTATAATTACGTAGTTTTATTTCACCTTTTTTCCTTTGAAAGTCTTGTTACAAGCTAACAAAATTTAAAAACAAGTGAATTTAGCTGTAGTGTTTTGCTACAAACTTGTACCTTATATTTCTTCCTTTTTTTTTTAAGAAACTTTTTTTTAAATTTTATTTAAATTTTATTTATTCATTTTAGAGGAGAGAGAGAGACAGAGAGGAGAGAGAGACAAGGGGGAGGAGCTGGAAGAATAAACTCCCATATGTGCCTTGACCAGGCAAGCCCAGGGTTTCGAACTGGCGACCTCAGCATTTCCAGGCCGACGCTTTATCCACTGCGCCACCACAGGTCAGGCCTTGTACCTTATATTTCTTAATTGATTAATATTTTAAAGATAAAAAGGTATTTTTATAGGATGTTATAATGGTATGGCATAGAAAACAGGTATCATTTATTATTAAATAAATCATTTAAGATTCATTCATTATTTTTATTAAGTTTTAAGTTATAATAATCACCTATATATAAATTTAATATTATGATGATGGGCACTCTTGAATAGATAATATGCAACTGTAAGATTTTTTTCTTTTTTCTTCCCAGCTATCTCAGAACTTTCTATGTTTATCTTTAGCATTTCATTTTGCAATATATTTTATTTATTATTACATTTTCAAGTAGAGACACTAAGATTTAAATTGCTAACATAGCCAGCACATTTAAATATAGGCAGTGCATTGCAGAACTGATACAGCTCACTCTATTCTTTGTATAATGGGCTTTCCATTGGCATTCCCAGCCTCCATTAGGGGAACCAGAGTAGATATGAAAGAAAAGTATCGACATTCTAATCAAACGCCTTACACAAGCAAAAATTTCCTATTAGTGTTGAATCTTACATCAACCAACCATTAAGCCTGTTCAATTCCAGCAACACCTCCTACTGTTACAGACTATATTGTGTACTGAGGAATTGTTCTGTTTATTTTAAAAACTACTCTCAGTTTCAATTCAACTTATAGCAAAACTAAAGATAAGTTTATCAGTAAATTGAAATACAATGGAAACAAAATTTTCTATTTTATGTGTAAGAAATCCCAAGCTATCAGTTTAGTATATTGCACATAATCATAAACGAGAAATAAAATAGACATCATTGTGGCCAGACAAAACATGAATAAATTAGATATAGAGAAAAATAGGAAATTTGATCTGAGGAGAGATTGACTGGAAACACACACACACACACATGTAAAATAAACACAAAACTGTGTAATAGCCATCAGTTTGAACATATTTTACAAAGTAGAAATAACAATAGATCTTTTGGTAACATAATCATGTAACTATAATATACAAGATATTAATAATAATGTAAAAAAGATCAGATGTTGCGAAGCATGAGCTTAAAAAGTTAAAATAACAGAACATTGAAACAAGTAAGAAAGTCAACAAAGAAGTATCAAAAGATGGTGGCCAGTCTCAATAACATTATATGTATTGATTTATTAAAAATTAACTTCTGTGAAAAAAAATAGGGACTATCTTACAAATGAAATCTGGTAATGCTACAATTCCATGTTAAATTTTCACTGAGTCACCAAAGGTTTTATATCCTCATGATAATCGATCAGGTGGATTTTGCTGGTAGATTAACATCAGAACTAATCTGGAGTAAAGTTACATATAATTGAGTCGTTTGTTAATGCTCCGAGTTAAAAGTGTTTGAGTCTCTTAGGACCAGACCATGTGTAAGGTCTGGGTGAGCTGTGCATAGTTTTGAGAGATCTTTATCTACTTCTCTGTGTTTTTCCTAGTTTGTAGTAAACTAGGTATTCAATAATAGGTAGATATTCTGCATTATTCCTCTTATTATTATCAAAAAGTCATTTAAACAGTGGTTTATTTTTTCTAACATTTCAGAAAAAGGTGAATTCACTGAGCCACTTAAGCCATTATTATGTACTTTTAACACTTACCTCAGTATATGATGTTAAGTGGTGTCTTCTCTGGTGTGTGTGCGTCCACACATATCTAAGTCAGAGAAGACTTCAGAGCATGTTCTTAACTATTATTGATACTAGTCTTCCTCTGGGACATACTTATAGGCATGGCTCAAGGACAAGTGATCAAAGTAGTGGTAGCATCGCTGACGGTCCTGGAACACGAGAGCATGGGAGGTTTTCTAAGGAGCTGCTACCAGACTCTTCTCAGTCACTTCCCTATGTGTCATAGGGCTGTCGTGAGATGGTTTCCTGTTGCCTCCTGGGCTCTGATGGGCACAGAGGCTGCTTGTCTTCCCTGCTTATGGCCCCCTAACTGTGGGCTTTTCACCTGCAGACCTGCGGCTGAGAGCAGGTCCACAGCAGGGTGGCCTGAAACACCTGCGGCTGAGAGCAGGTCCACAGCAGGGCGGCCTGAAACTGCCCTCTCTGTCCTGTGGCCCCTTCGGTTTCAGGACTGACCCTGTGGGACAAGAGCTGTGAGGAGCTGACACCTGTGCTATCTCAGCTCTCACTGTCTATGTGAAGAATAAATAAACTCGGTTTAAAGGAGCTTCTGGTTTCTTTACCAGCGAATGTCAGCATTACTTGACACGGCCCTTCCAGGAAATATCACATGTGAGGCGGTATTTGCTTCATGAAGTGGCTTTTCGTTGCCACAGGGATGAATAGCAGGCCGTGGAGCTTAGAAACTTTTAATAAACACATGGAGGGAAAAAATATACACTGGAGAACTTAGAGTGAAACGACAAAATTTGGGATCACGTAGCCACAAGATTTTTTAACATTGCCACAATCTTCCAAGATCTCTTAGACAATCTGCAGGACTTTGGTTTACTTAAATCAGAATCATGTCTTCTCTCTGAAGAGTCTAGAATACTTAGGAAAAAGAGAGAGATTTGAAGAGTTTCTGTATCAAATATAGAGAAAATTGAATTGCATGCCACATAAAGCTTCCAGAATGCTGAACAGAATGAACAACAAATAACGTTTCTCAGAATGTTTTGAGGGAGAAACTTTAATTAAAATTGGGAGATGTTGAAAGAAAATAATTAATATTCACCTCTATTTCCGTGTGTAGGTAATATAATTATTAAAAGAAATAAGGGAGCAGGAGGCAAGGCAAAATTAACTTAAAATAAGTCACTATAGAGTCTTACTTAGGAGTGTATTCCATCAGCATTGACTGAGAGTTCATGATTGGAATGAGACCTGTGTAAACAAGACAAAAATTAAGTGATGACCACTTACTTCTGAACAAAACACTTAAAATTTTGATAGAACATACATTCTTCAGTGTTATGGCTAAAGATTTGTCCTTATTTCCAAATCTGAACTAAGTAGCATTCATAATTGAGGTTTGGCATGATTGGTTATCAATACTTTAAGGACCCATTGTTATAGGCCCCTATGCCACAGGTATAAAAATGATTTCTAGCTTATGCTTATCTATTTACATGTTACTATGCTGACAATTTCATTAAGACAGAATTTAAATATCCATGTAAGAACTAAAAAAAACACAAAGATTCGCAGCCCTTTCTTCTAGAAAGAATTGAATTACATAACTACATATCATTGGTAAACTGATAACGATAATTTACAAAAGACTGATTATTACTAAATATATGTCTTGGCCTGATAAGATCTGGGGAAACACATTTAAAACTTTCTGCACATTTATTACCAATATTTGCAATTGGAAGTAAGTGATAGCTGACATTGGACTTGTGTCAAATAAGTACTGCAAATTATTGAAGTAATTGCTATCCAATATGTCTGAATGAGAGTATCAGGTAATTTTATCTGGACCGAACCACTTAGCAGGTAGCCCACTCTGAAACGTAAATAGTCCTTTAACAATACCAATGACATGCTGACCATGTTAAATTGCTATGTTTTATCTTAAGTGTCAATTATAAGTCTAATAAACACACATATTATTAATATTTTTCATGTGTTATTATGACTTATTTTCACATTTCACCAGGAAAAGAGAGATTTTACAATAGATAAACACTAAAATATAATCATGACTATCCTCATTATCCAAAATAATGCTGAAGATTTGGAGTTTATTTTTGAAGATGGTTTTTCAAATATATGTGTTTGTGTGTTTCTGTATGTGTTATTTTATTTTTGAAAATGTTATTATACTTTAAATTATTTCTACAACTTGCTTCTTCACTCTTTTGATTAGTCCTGGAAAATTGTATTAAAATCTTAATAAAATATGTAAGAATTATATAAAACAGTTACATATAACCTATAAGAACTACGTAAAATAGAAGTATATAATACAGTAATAAAATATTATTTGAGTAAAAACAGATCTTAAGATAGTCAAGGTTTAAGTGTGCTTCAAACATCTGCTCCCTAACAATGGACCAATAAATCATAAGCTAAATAATGTATGAACGTAAAAATATAAATAAATTTTGTTCAACAGAAAAGTGCAATTATTGCTGGTTCTATTTTTAAAAAGCACTACTTATAAAGGGCTATACTCAAGTCTCACTCATAGAAATAATGCACATATAATAAAGAAATTAGATAAAAGAATATAACAGCATATTAGAATTCATCAAGAGAAGGAAGATTCTCTTATAATTTTACAAGAAAGATGAATTTTATATGCATGAATATTCTTATTAAAACCAATTTGCTTGAGGAGGAATTGTTGGGAGCATGTTTTTCAGGAATATACACAAAAGCACACCTCGTACACACGCACACACACACACACACACACACACGTGCGCGCACATGTCTTGTAAATCGTGCAGGTGCTAGCACTGATTAACAGTTACCGCTCTTGACGGTGTTCTGTAGAAACCTACTCTGGCTAATGTAAACAGAAAGGGAATTTTTGGAAAGATATATTGTAGTCCACACACAAGCAGGAAGCCTAGAATACCAGCCTTGGGTAACAGATGGGAATTGAAGAAGGCTCAGAAGTCACCTCACGCAGTCAGAACAGCTGGGGCAGGACATGGCCTCCGGCATTGCTCTCGGCACACCTAACGCGGCTGTCCCAAGGTTCTCCATGTAGTGATGTGAAGGAGTTCTAACCTTTGTGGCTTAGCAATGAAATTCCTGAGGAAATGTGTCCAATTCACCCAAATAATGTCGAGAACATTTCACTGACTACGAGAGCATCTCAGTAAACAGAATCATATATATATATCTGATATACAAAATAATAGTTACATATTCACTTCTGCATTGGAGACCTATGTCTCACAAAGAACGTGCTATACAGTCTAAATGTATCTTTACTCAATTGTAATTTTTAACTCATAATTATTTAAGATATCAATTGTTTAATGATTATTTTATAATAGACACTTGGCTGGTTTACTTCATTCCAGTAAGTTTCTGGTCACTTTTTAAACTTTTTCAGTCATTCATTATGTCCCTCGCTTATAAGAATATTTTTTTCTGATATTTTAAAATATATTTGTATATTTATTTTCTTTATTGTCTTTAATTAAGTGAACTAACTCTTCCTGAGGGAAAGAACCCAGGTGGCGTGACATTTGGTTGTCTGCCAGAGAATTCAGTGATTGTATCCCAGCTCATCTCTCCTGGAGTTCTCCGCTGAGTTGGCAAAATATTGTTTCTATTTCAGTAAAAATCCCTCCTCGTTCTCTCAAGAATAGGGATTATCAGTGAAGGTCTGACGTCATCTTTTCCTCCTATTCCTTGTGACAGATATCTTCTTGAAAAAATCATGTATTCATTATATCATATATTGTAAAAGTATTTATTTAAAATTGCATAGATGGAGGTACTAATATTAAATGTCATCCAGGAACTACTGCTTCTCGGAAGCAATGAGAAGCATTGATACATGCTAATGTATGCATTCCCACGTGAATGCGTTACTCTAGTCCTGTGTGCCCCCTGCGAAGGGTGTGATACAGAGAATGAGAGGCTCCCCTATTGTTGGAAGCCCATTACCTCCAACAATGGCGCCCAGAGGCACTGCCTCCAAGCATCCCAGCCTGCAGCTCCAGTGCAGACAGCCTTCCCAAGTTCTCACCAAGACCCCCAATTCTCAGTGCGGCTCCCTCCTGCTCCCTCAGTTTGCAAGAGAAAGGGGAGGGTCTCAAGGGGTCCCCTGCTGACTGTTTCCTCACCTCACACCCAACCATCAGCTGGCAATGGTGTCGGGAGAAGGACAGTCCCACCCGCTCTCCCCCTCCTCCCCTCCAGATCTCAAATGTGCCTCTTAGAATCTAGAACTGGAGTCATCCGCTTCTCCTCACAAAGGTGGAAGCAACTTGAGAAAGAACTCTGAATGTTTAAAAACATTACTCATTCCTCAGAACATTCCCATGAGTAAGAAACCGATGACCTGCAATTTCAGATGAGGAAACTTCAGCATGAAGCCCTTTTCAATAAGGTAGCTTGGCTCCAAAGTCTATGGCCTTAACTACCTTCCAATAAATAGGCATATTGTGTGTGTGTGTGTGTGTGTGTGTGTGTATCTGTCAGCATTTCAGCCAAAACATACCTGACAGGTATCAACTCCTTTTCAAGGCAGGAATTCATGATATTTAACAGGGTAAGTCTATCCATTTAACAAGTGAAATTAAAGTTTGTGTTATGAAAACCTCTCCCTCAGGTTTCTGACTGACTATATAGTATATCTACGTTGAAATGATTTTATGCCGTTGTGTGGCAGCTCAGATAAGCTCATTGTCGCTGAAAGTAAATGTTAATGTTGTTCAATCGATAGAATTTGTTCATAAATATTCTAATATGTGCATTGCATAAACCTTTCAGTATGAAGCTCATTGATCCATGGATAGTCATGTAAAGACAGCATTTTGACACCGAGGCATATTCTGAGTGCAATTAGAAAAACAAATGTCCATGTCTACAGGACTGCAATGATGAAGGAGGTGACATCTGAACTGGCCAGTGAAGAGAGCAAGGTTTTATGGCAAATGCCTTCACAGTTTTCCAAATGAAAGAAAATTATTGCATTCTTCTAGAGATATTGGTATCAAAACAAAAACATAATTTATATAATTAGGACATTTGAGCAATTGGGTAACATTTCATTTATTTTAACATTTCATATTCTATACAGAGATTTTTTTTTTTCTGAAGCTGGAAACGGGGAGAGAAAGTCAGTCAGACTCCCGCATGTGCCCCACAGGGATCCACCTGGCACGCCCACCAGGGGTCGATGCTCTGCCCACCAGGGGGCGATGCTCTGCCCCTCCGGGGCGTCGCTCTGTCGCGACTAGAGCCACTCTAGCACCTGGGGCAGAGGCCAAGGAGCCATCCTCAGCGCCCGGGCCATCTTTGCTCCAATGGAGTCTTGCTGCAGGAGGGGAAGAGAGAGACAGAGAGGAAGGAGAGGGGAAGGGTGGAGAAGCAGATGGGCGCTTCTCCTGTGTGCCCTGGCTGGGAATCGAACCCGGGACTCCTGCACGCCATGCCGATGCTCTACCACTGAGCCAACCGGCCAGGGCTTATACAGAGATTTAAATAACACAACAAATTGTATTCACCTACAAGCAATCTGTTGCCAAAATGCCTTTCCAAACGCATCAAGTTTGACCAGTCAGCTTATAAGAACAATTTGGAAATCATGCCTCTAATTAACTAGCTTCCAGGAAATTTCAAAATATGTTAAGAGTCAGCTGACTTGTCAGGTCCATATGGTTACTTTCTGAATGAGATCATCGGGTTATTTTCTGGCAAGGAGCAGATCTGTAAGGAGCTCACAGTTGTGTTTGAATGTTGGAACTGAATCAATTACTTCTCTTTATTATACTTCTAGTTTACAGTGATAAAATTATTTTTTCAGTCATTGGGTTTGGGATATCTAAGAAGCACCCTCCTCTTTTCTCTCTCATCTAATCATGTGCAGAGAGCCTGTGACAAGATGGCAGAAATACAAAGAAAATGTCTGGGAATAATAGTTCTATAATAAAGTGACCCTGGCTATCTTCCAAGGGACATTAGTGTATAGAGGGAAATAATTATTTCTTGCGAGTAAAGCTCAGGGCTCAAACAGTTTTGAATATATTTCCATATGATTCACACTTGGAAATTTATCATTTATATTTGCCTAACATGATAAGAAATCTTGCTCCAGAAGAATTGTTTAAGGTATGTTTAATCTTCATACCCAGACTGGATTAGAGCAAGACCTCTACTTTATTGTACTGCTTATTTTATCCATACTTTATTTAATCCATAATAATTTCTTAAATAGTTTCAATACAACTTCTTTATTTTGCTTTCTTGGAGACATCATTCTTTGATTTTTTGTTATTGATTTTGTTTTGTTTAATTCCACTGTGTTGAATTAAATTATTAGTGACTTCATCTATGAAATTTTGAGGCTTATTTGTGATCCAATACACAAATAATTTACAAAATATTTTATGTATACTTAAAAGTGATATTAATTCTTTGCTGAAAGCTGGAAAGGGATATTCCCTAAACCCTCATACCCATAAGGGATATTTTACAAGACCCCTGTGGATGCCTGAAACTGAACTCTATATATACTATGTTTTTCTTATGCATACATACCTATGATAAAGTTTAATTTATAATTTAAGTACAGGAAGAGATTAATGGTGCTAAGTAATAACAAAATAAAATTATTATATGATAATGTAATAAAATTTATATAAATGTGGTCTCTCTCTCTCTCTCCAGTATCCTGTTATACTGTACTCACTCTCCTCTTCTTGTGTTGACATGAGACTAGACAATGCTTATATAATGAATGAGTGAGGTGAATGTCGCAGGCATTGTAACAAACATTAGGCTACATTTAGGGTGCTTTGAACAGAGCAGTGTGATACTACAAGAGTCAATCTGATCATCAAGACGGTTGCTCAGTGACTACCAGGTGGGGGAAATCTACAGTGTGGCAATACCAGACAAATGGATGATCCAACTCCTGAGTGGGATGGCATCAGATTTCTTCACGCTACAAAGAATGCAGCAATTTAAAATGATGAATTGTTCTGGAATTTTCCACTTAATATTTTTGGACTGTGGTTGATCACTGGTAAGTAAAACTGTCAAAAACAAAACCACAGATAAGGAGGAACTACTGTACATCTGTCAATTTCCTCTGTCTTTTTTGTGTGTTTTTTTGTGGGAGTGACACAAAGAGAGAGAGAGAGAGAGAGACAAGAAGGGAGAGAGATGAGAAGCATCAGTTTTTCATTGCAGCACCTTAGTTGTTCATTGATTGCTTTGTTATATGTGCCTTGACCAGGGGGCTCCAGCAGAGCAAGTGACCTCTTGCTCAAGCCAGCGACCTTGTGGTCAAGCCAGTGGCTTTTGAGCTCAAGTCAGCAATCATGGGGTCATGACCTCATGTGCAGGCTGGTGACCCCACACACAAGCAGATGAGCTTGGATTCAAGCCAGTGACCTGGGGTTTCAAACCTGGGTCTTCAGCATCCCAGGTCGAAGCTTTATCTACTGTGCCACTGCCCTGATTAGGTTCCTCTGCCTTTTTTAGTTGCTTTGATTTTGTTTGCTTTAGTTAGCTTGAGTTGAGTTTTTGTCACTCAGGTTATCAAAAGAGCTTTGAAAAGACAATAGGAAAATTTGTAGTAATTTTTACGCTAAACACAAGTTCTTTAACCCTGACTTTCCATTAGAGTACTCATTTCTGACAACATCTTTGATGCATACATAAATATATATATGTTTTATATTTCTTCCTAGAAGATTGTCTCAGTGTATGTTTTTCCAGGACTTACATGTCATAATTGTCATAACTGAAAGGAAACTGATAGATTCTGTGCCTTTTTAAAATGACATTATGTTTCTTCAACTAGTCAGTAATGAATACTTCATTATCTGTTTATATTTTATTTTGCAGTTAAATTTGAGGCCAGACTAACTTACCTACCTTGTATATAATGTATTTTTAGCAGTAAGTCTTTAGAAATATTTTTTATCATTCTGCTTCAAAATTTCCCAAGTTTACTTTATTAGATAGATAATTTCTATACATATTGCCTTATCCTTAAATTTAACTTTTAAGTTATGCAAATAATAAGAAACAGGAAAAGTATGGAAGAGTTACAGGAGAAAGATTCACATTAAATCTCACTTAAATACTTACTTCAATTTGATGATGTTAAGTAATTAGTCATAGTGGGGTTTTTTTTAAGATTTTATTTATTCGTTTTAGAGAAGGGGGGAGAGAGAGAGAGAGAGAGAGAAGGAGGGAGGAACAGGAAGCATCAATTCCCATATGTGCCTTGACTGGGCAAGCCCAAGGTTTCGAACCGGTGACCTCAGCATTCCAGGTCGATGCTTTATCCACTGCGCCACCACAGGTCAGGCCATAGTGGGTTTTGATCAGATGTAAGGACAGTCCTGTTGTGACTTATCCATTAAATAAAATTAACTTTGTCTTATTAATAAGTGTTTGACAGGTTTTTTTAATACTTAATTTCTTTTCTTTAATTAAACATGTACCTCTGAGCATATGACTTTAAATAAATCAATACTGCCAATTTAATATTTCTAATTATAAAACATTTTGCAAAAAGTCAATACTCATCATGGCATCTGTATCTTCTAAAATACTATGAAACTAGTAGATTCATAGATTTTTCTGGTCACCATTATTCATGATTTGCCTCGGGACATGATTATACATATTTTTCTCTGCATGTAGAGGAATTCTACACGGTAGATTAGAGAATGAATCACCAATTATAGAGATGTATTAATTTAATTAAAACTAGTTAAACCTACTGAATACCACAGTGAGGTTTTTACATATAAAATAAAAACATAGTTCCCACTCTTGTGGATCTTACAATTTGGTGAAAATTAAAAATTTTTCCAAAGCAAATAAACTTAAAATTACATTGAGCATAAATCCTACACTTGTAATCATATTAGGCACAAAATTTATTTGCTTTTTAAAAGTTCCTCAATACGCTTCTCTCTCTCTCTAGTGCCACCCTGTTTCTCATTTTTCTTCTTCTCTTATGGATTACCCTACAGTCCTCATATCATCACTCCACTTCTGTACGTAGAAGGAGGCTGCATCAGGAGAGTTTCCGAGCACGATGACAAAGCCTGAAGGCAGAGAGGTGCAAAGAGTCCCTTTGACTCATGGGAAAAAATATAAAAGATTTACAGAAGTCACCCATCCTTTTTTCTTTCCCCAGAACTATCCCAGGTTTAGTTTTCAACCAGAAATCTTCCTGAAGAAGACTCAGTTTCTGAGAAAGTATGTTTCCTGAGAGTCCAGCTGTGTCTCTTCCTGGTTCTCTCTGAAATATGGGCCAACTCTGGAACTTGTTGTCCTTAATTTCTTTGCATTTTCCCGTGGAGATAAATCAGCAAATATATCGCTGCGAGAGATGTCGGAGAGCTTACTGCCTATGTTTTCTTCTAAGATGCTTACGGTTTCACGACTTACATTTAAGTCTTTTATCCATTTTGAGTTTATTTTTGGGAATGGTGTAAGTTGGTGGTCTAGTTTCATTTTTTTTTTGCAGGTAGCTGTCCAATTTTCCCAACACCATTTGTTAAAGAGACAGTCAGAAGCTGTGGTACATATACACAATGGAATATTATGGGGCCATGAAAAAGAAGGAAATCTTACTTTTTGTAACAACATGGATGGACCTGGAAACTATTATGTTAAGTGAAATAAGCCAGGCAGAGAAATAGAAATATATTTCATATGACCTCACTCATCTGAGGAATCTGATGAACAATGTGAACTGAGGAACGGAATAGAGGCAGAGGCGGGATCAAAGGGACCGGAAGGAAAGCAGACAGAGAGAAAGGGGATGAGAGAATGGGATCAGAGAAGGGAAAGAGATTGGTGAAATTATATACACAGAACACAGCATTATAGAGAGCACAAAAGCAAATCCTGGAGGGAAGGGGGAGGATGTTGGGGAGAGGGGCCAAGGGGGATGTTGAGGGAATCACGGGGGGGGGGGGGAAGGTGTATGCGGTTGGACACTTGAACCTATGTAAATACAATAAATTAAAATCAATAAAAATTTTTCTTTGCATTTTCCCTTTCTGTTCATTTCTGTGTATTGTTCAGTCTCACAACACCGGCAGGGAAACTCACAAATAAAATTTTAATTCTTGCCTGAGAATCTGTGGTTTGTGGACACGGGCTCAGTCACATATTCCACAGCTGTTTGCTAGAAATCTTCTGGCCTGACAACCCCACGCTGTCCCCTGACCCTCTGCCCTTGGAAACTAGGTTGTGGACACAGTTCACTTCTCTATGCTAGGACACCTGAGGTTCTCCCTTGCCTCAGGCGCAGAGCAAACGTCACTCCTTGCCCGCGGATGCTCTTTTTTCCTCCACCTGCGCGCCTGGCTTCTTGTCCTCCTGTCTTTCCAGGAAAGCTTTGACACACATATAAATTAGATCTTCCACTCCACTCGTCTTTGTAATGGGGGGTGGCAATACTGAGGGACTCTTAGAAGGCATGCATAATTTGTATCTAATAATATGGTTAAAAATGTGGGGTTTTGCTCAATGCAATGGTAATATACTGAATAATATTGAAAGTGTTATTTTTCTAGGCTTAGATGTCCAAATGTGACTCTGGATAACAAGGCTGAGATGCAGAAGTGCAGGAAAACATCTAGTAGAAAAAGGTCTGAAATAGCGCCCTTGCACAATAACGGTAGGAGACTCGAGATTTGGCCGTGGGTGAGGAAAAGTGGATCACTCGGAAAGGTATTTTGAAGGCAGTATCAGTGAAACATGCTCATGCTTGTGGGATGTAGGATGAAGAAAATTGAAGACTGATTCTCAGGATTCTAGCATGAAAACTAGGAAATTTAGATGTCATCTCTTGAAGTGAAGAAGAAGAGTTGGGTGTGGGATTTGAAAAGAGATTATTCATATGACTTCCTCATATTTATTTCCCCTTTTTTGTTCTTAAAAAAAAAAAAAAAAAGGTCTTTTGGGAGATGACGTCAGAGTAATGGCGGAGTAGGAAGCGATACCGATAAATCTCCCCCAAAACTCAACAAGATCTTCAACCAGAAACAGAAAAACCTATACTTGGAGCCTCCAGATGCTTCACAATACACCCGAAGGTATGGTCGAGTGAAAAATTGGCTAAATATATAACCAAATCCTGAAGGAAATAGGGAGTAAGAAATGCTCCGCCTTCCTCACTAACCTAAACAGGGCGGCTTTCTCTGGTAACTGTGAATATAGAAACTGAGGCGGGCAAAGGGGGTGAATACATCCAGGCCGCGCACAAAAGGCCGAACCAGGCTGTGGCACAGAGATCCTAGCGGAGGAAAATCTGTTCCTGTGGCAAGCCGGGCAATACAAGCTAACACTCGCGCCAAACCCAAACAAAGAAAGACAAGCGGGGCAGCCATTTTACCCGTTCTCCTGGTTGGTGCGCAGTTAGTGGGCGAGAGATCTCTTCCTAAGCCCCAGAAGTGGGTGTCCGTGTTGCCCCACAGAGAGGCAGGGTCAGAGGCCTTTCTGTGGGCCGAAAGCAGAATCTCTGGGCAGCCCCAGCGCCCTGGGAAAGTCGCGCACGGGAGGGAGCGAGAACTAATTCCAACGGTGGAAATTTTCCGTGCTGGTGAGGGTTTCACTCAGGGAAACGCGGCCGGCCTCATATCCTGGTGTGCGCGCGCAGATACGTAGTGAGCGATTCCTCCGAGTGCCTCGGCAGTGCGCGCCCGTGTTATCGCACAGAGGGGCAGAGTCAGGGGCCTTTGTGTGGGCAAAAGCGGAATCTCGGGCCGCCCCAGCGCCTTGCAAAAGCCGCGCACGGGGACGGAGCGAGAGCGAATTCCAGCGCTGCAAATTTCCATGCGGTTGGGGGTTTCACTCAGAGCGTGAGACTGCTGGCCGGATATCCTGGTCTGCACGCGCAGATAGTGAATGAGAGTTTCCTCCAAGCACCCCGGAAGTGGGTGCCCGCCTGTGTTACCGGACAGAGTGGCAGAGCCAGAGGTCTTTGAGTGGGCAGAAAGCCCGCCTGATTATGCTAGCAGCTCTGACTGACTGAGCCTTACCCAGAGCCCTGTGCTGAGTGGGAATAGAGTGGGGAGTTGCCAGCTCTTTGAACCTCTTACTATCCAGGCAGAGGCAGCAACAACCCCATAGCTGGATTATCAGGCTACTAATTGAGGAAGGAAAGGCTAGGAGAAAGGCTCCAGGAACACGGACTCTCTCACTGTCGGAGCCTATGAATGCTAATGAGCCTTGACTCCCAACGAGACTAAAGCACAATACATGACATTGCCATAGAGACTTATCAACTGCAAACCTCTACCTGAGCATGCCAAAGGGTCAGAACCTGGGGTACAGAGTCACCGACCAGGAAGAGGGAGAGAAAAGAAAAAACAAGAAGATAACCTCTCAAAATCAAGAATAATCTGCAGACTTTATAACCTATCCCATTTTATTATATTTGTTCGTTTGTTTCTCTTATCTTCATTCTTGAGACTTTTTTTCCTCCTCCAATTTGGCCGATTAACTCTCTGCCGGTCTTACTCTCTCCTCTCCTTGAACTACACTACCCATAAGTGTTACATCTCCCATTATCTTTTTTCTCCTCTTCCTTTCTCTCTATGAGGGTTGCACTCCAAAACCCTTAACTCTCTCTCTCTCCTTTCTTTTTTCTTCTTTTACTGGTTCCCTCTTTTTTTCTCTCTCTCTCTTTCTTTTCTCCCTCTATATTAGTTTCTTCCTTTCTCCTTTACATCTCCTCTCATTCAAACATCAATAACAAACAAATTATCTTATCTGGGACTCAAACTTATGTTTGTGGCATTTTGGGGGTTTTTACTTCACCTTTTTAACTCACTAGCAGTGCTCCCATCCCTGGCTCTCCATTTTACCTAGTTCTTGTTCCACTAAATACAATAGTATTTTTTTAATTTGTCCCCCCATTTTTCTGTTCTCCTCTTATTCCTCTCATCATAACTCTTAGACAACCAACACCTAAAAGCAAATCATTTTATTCTTGACCCAAATTTTTTCCTTATTTGCTTTTTGTGGGTCCATACCGCCCCCCTTTTTCTTTTTTTTTTTTTTTTCTTTTTTTTTTTTTGCCCCTTTATTACTTTTCCCCAATTCAGGACCTCCATCACAGGCATTATTTGTTATAATTCACAGTTCACCACAAGATTTTCTCAAGAAAAAGGGGAGAGGAGAGGAAAAAAGGAGGGGGGGAATAATTTCCTTTTTTTAAAAATTATTATTTTATTTTTCTTTATTTCATTATTAATTTTTTTAAAAAAAACAACTCTTTTTGATTTTTTATTTTTTTTAACTTTTTATTCTTTATTAAATCTCATTAATACTATCAACAAAACCACCCTCAGATGCCATTAAGGAAGAGAAAATCGAATATCATGGATACAAAAGAAAGAGAGGTAACACAGCTAGATGAGGAAAAATCTATGGAGAAAAAATTTAATATATTGGAAACCTTGGAGCTAAATGACAGAGAATTCAAGATAGAAATCCTAAAAATCCTCCAAGATATACAAGAAAACACAGAAAGGCAATGTAGGGAGCTCAGAAAACAACTCAATGAACACAAAGAATATATGTCCAAGGAAATTGAAACTATAAAAACAAATCAAACAGAGATGAAAAACTCAATTCACGAGCTGAAAAACGAAGTAACAAGCTTAGCTAATAGAACAGGTCAGATAGAAGAGAGGATTAGTGAAATAGAAGACAAGCAACTTGAGGCACAACAGAGAAAAGAAGAAAGAGACTCAAAAATTAAAAAAAATGAGATAGCCCTACAAGAATTATCTGACTCCATCAAAAAGAATAACATAAGAATAATAGGTATATCAGAGGGAGAAGAGAGAGAAAATGGAATGGAGAACATACTCAAACAAATAATAGATGAGAACTTCCCAAGCCTGTGGAAAGAACTAAAGCCTCAAATTCAAGAAGCAAACAGAACACCGGGTTTTCTTAACCCCAACAAACCTACTCCAAGGCATATCATAATGAAATTGACACAAACCAACAGCAAAGAAAAAATTCTCAAGGCAGCCAGGGAAAAGAAGAATACAACATATAAAGGAAGGCCCATTAGATTATCATCAGATTTCTCAGCAGAAACTCTACAAGCTAGAAGAGAGTGGACCCCAATATTTAAAGTCCTGAAAGAGAGAAACTTTCAGCCACGAATACTATACCCATCAAAGCTATCCTTCAAATATGAAGGAGAAATAAAAACATTCACAGATACAGAAAAGATGAGGGAATTTATCATCAAAAAAACCCCACTCCAGAAATTACTAAAGGGGGTTCTCCAAGCAGATACAAAGAACAAAAAAAAAAACAGAGCCACAAGTAAAAGCTCCAAGAAGAACACAATAAAACCAAATTTAAACTGTGACAACAACAAAAAGAAAGAGGGGGAGAAGATGGAGATTAACAGTAGCAAAGGACGATGGAGTGCAAAAGTACTAACAAAATAGTTTGCTACAATGAACAGGGTAGGGACCCTTTTCATTACTCAAAGGTAACCACCATTGAAAAAACCACCACAGAAGCACATGAGATAAAGGAGATAGCAACAGAGGAAAGATGTATGGAATACAACCAAATAAAAACAAAATATAGAAAAATGAAAGAGAAGGATCAAACAAGACACAAAACTAACAGAAAGCAAGATATAAAATGGCAATAGGGAACTCACAAGTATCAATAATTACACTAAATGTAAATGGATTAAACTCACCAATAAAAAGGCACAGAGTAGCAGAATGGATTAAAAAAGAAAATCCAACTGTATGCTGCCTACAGGAAACTCATCTAAGTAACAAGGATAAAAACAAATTCAAAGTGAAAGGCTGGAAAACAATACTCCAAGCAAATAACATCCAAAAAAAAGCAGGTGTAGCAATACTCATATCGGATAATGCTGACTACAAGACAGGAAAAGTACTCAGAGATAAAAATGGCCATTTCATAATGTCTAAGGGGACACTGAATCAAGAAGACATAACAATTCTTAATATATATGCACCAAACCAAGGAGCACCAAAATATATAAGACAGCTACTTATTGACCTTAAAACAAAAACTGACAAAAATACAATCATACTTGGAGACCTCAATACACCGCTGACGGCTCTAGATCGGTCATCCAAACAGAGAATCAACAAAGACATAGTGGCCTTAAACAAAACACTAGAGCACCTGGATATGATAGACATCTACAGGACATTTCATCCCAAAGTGACTGAGTATACATTTTTCTCCAGTATACATGGATCATTCTCAAGAATTGACCATATGTTGGGCCACAAAAACAACATCAGCAAATTCAGAAAAATTGAAGTTGTACCAAGCATATTTTCTGATCATAAAGCCTTGAAACTAGAATTCAACTGCAAAAAAGAGGAAAAAAATCCCACAAAAATGTGGAAACTAAACAACATACTTTTAAAAAATGAATGGGTCAAAGAAGAAATAAGTGCAGAGATCAAAAGATTTATAAAGACTAATGAAAATGACAATACGACATATCAGAATCTATGGGATGCAGCAAAAGCAGTGATAAGAGGGAAGTTCATATCACTTCAGGCATATATGAACAAACAAGAGAGAGCCCAAGTGAACCACTTAACTTCCCACCTTAAGGAACAAGAAAAAGAAGAACAAAGACAACCCAAAAGCAGCCGAAGAAAGGAGATAATAAAAATCAGAGCAGAAATAAATGAATTAGAGAACAGAAAAACTATAGAAAAAATTAATAGAACAAGGAGCTGGTTCTTTGAAAAGATCAATAAAATTGACAAACCCTTGGCAAGACTTACCAAGGAAAAAAGAGAAAGAACTCATATAAACAAAATCCAAAATGAAAGAGGAGAAATCACCACGGACACCGTAGATATACAAAGAATTATTGTAGAATACTATGAAAAACTTTATGCCACTAAATTCAACAACCTAGAAGAAATGGATAAATTCCTAGAAAAATACAACCTTCCTAGACTGAGTCAAGAAGAAGCAGAAAGCCTAAACAGACCTATCAGTAGAGAAGAAATAGAAAAAACCATTAAAAACCTTCCAAAAATAAAAGTCCAGGCCCTGACGGCTATACCAGCGAATTTTATCAAACGTTCAAAGAAGACTTGGTTCCTATTCTACTCAAAGTCTTCCAAAAAACTGAAGAAGAAGCAATACTTCCAAACACATTTTATGAGGCCAACATAACCCTCATACCAAAACCAGGCAAGGATGGCACAAAAAAAGAAAACTACAGACCAATATCTCTAATGAATACAGATGCTAAAATACTAAACAAAATACTAGCAAATCGAATACAACAACATATTAAAAAAATAATACATCATGATCAAGTGGGATTCATCCCAGAATCTCAAGGATGGTTCAACATACGTAAAACGGTTAACGTAATACACCATATCAACAAAACAAAGAACAAAAACCACATGATCTTATCAATAGATGCAGAAAAGGCTTTTGATAAAATACAACACAATTTTATGTTTAAGACTCTCAACAAAATGGGTATAGAAGGAAAATATCTCAACATGATAAAGGCCATATATGATAAACCATCAGCTAACATCATGTTAAATGGCACTAAACTGAAGGCTTTCCCCCTTAAATCAGGAACAAGACAGGGTTGTCCACTCTCTCCACTCTTATTTAATGTGGTACTAGAAGTTCTCGCCACAGCAATCAGACAAGACAAAGAAATAAAAGGCATCCATATCGGAAAAGAAGAAGTAAAGGTATCACTTTTTGCAGATGATATGATCCTATACATCGAAAACCCCAAAGAATCCACAGAAAGACTACTAGAAACAATAAGCCAATACAGTAAGGTCGCAGGATACAAAATTAACATTCAGAAGTCAATAGCCTTTCTATATGCCAACAATGAAACAACTGAGAAGGAACTCAAAAGAATAATCCCTTTCATGATTGCAACAAAAAAAATAAAATACTTAGGAATAAACATAACAAAGAATGTAAAGGACTTATATAATGAAAACTATAAACCATTGTTAAGGGAAATTGAAAAAGATATAATGAGATGGAAGAATATACCTTGTTCTTGGCTAGGAAGAATAAATATAATCAAGATGGCTATATTACCCAAAGCAATATACAAATTCAATGCAATTCCCATCAAACTTCCAATGACGTTTTTTAAAGAAATAGAGCAAAAAATCATCAGATTTATACGGAACTATAAAAAACCCCGAATAGCCAAAACAATCCTAAAGAAAAAGAATGAAGCTGGGGGCATTACAATACCTGACTTCAAACTCTATTATAGGGCCACGACAATCAAAACAGCATGGTATTGGCAGAAAAATAGACACTCAGACCAATGGAACAGAATAGAAAGTCCAGAAATAAAACCACATATATATAGTCAAATAATTTTTGATAAAGAGGCCAAGAACACACAATGGAGAAAAGAAAGCCTCTTCAATAAATGGTGCTGGGAAAACTGGAAAGCCACATGCAAAAGAATGAAACTGGACTACAGTCTCTCCCCCTGTACAAAAATTAACTCAAAATGGATCAAAGATCTAAACATAAGACCTGAAACAATTAAGTACATAGAAGAAGACATAGGTACTCAACTCATGGACCTGGGTTTTAAAGAGCATTTTATGAATTTGACTCCAATGGCAAGAGTAGTGAAGGCAAAAATTAATGAATGGGACTACATCAGACTAAGAAGTTTTTGCTCAGTAAGAGAAACTGATAACAAAATAAACAGAAAGCCAACTAAATGGGAAATGATATTTTCAAACAACAGCTCAGATAAGGGCCTAATATCCAAAATATACAAAGAACTCATAAAACTCAACAACAAACAAACAAACAATTCCATAAAAAAATGGGAAGAGGATATGAACAGACACTTCTCCCAAGAAGAAATACAAATGGCCAACAGATATATGAAAAGATGCTCATCTTCTTTAGCTATTAGAGAAATGCAAATCAAAACAGCAATAAGATACCACCTCACACCTGTTCGATTAGCTATTATTAGCAAGACAGGTAATAGCAAATGTTGGAGAGGCTGTGGAGAAAAAGGAACCCTCATACACTGTTGGTGGGAATGTAAAGTAGTACAACCATTATGGAAGAAAGTATGGTGGTTCCTCAAAAGACTGAAAATAGAACTACCTTATGACCCAGCAATCCCTCTACTGGGTATATACCCCCAAAACTCAGAAACATTGATACGTAAAGACACATGCAGCCCCATGTTTATTGCAGCATTGTTCACAGTGGCCAGGACATGGAAACAACCAAAAAGCCCGTCAATAGATGACTGGATAAAGAAGATGTGGCACATATACACTATGGAATACTACTCAGCCATAAGAAATGATGACATCGGAACATTTACAGCAAAATGGTGGGATCTTGATAACATGATACGAAGTGAAATAAGTAAATCAGAAAAAACCAGGAACTGCATTATTCCATACGTAGGTGGGACATAAAAGTGAAACTAAGAGACATTGATAAGAGTGTGGTGGTTACGGGGGGAGGGGGGAATGGGGGAGGGAAAGGGGGAGGGGGAGGGGCACAAAGAAAACAAGATAGAAGGTGACAGAGGACAATCTGACTTTGGGTGACGGGTATGCATCATAATTGAATGACAAGATACCCTGGACTTGTTATCTTTGAATATATGTATCCTGATTTATTGATGTCACCCCATTAAAAAAATAAAATTATTTAAAAAAAAAAAAAAAAAAAAAGATAGAGAGAGAATTGGCTTGAAATGGCCTGAAACCTCAAATCTGATTTCTAATTTCCAGGAATATTGCATAATTTCTAAAACCATGGAATGATCAGAATGCTGCTGTTTCAGTGGTAACAATGCAGACATTAACTCTGTACGGTTTTAATGAGGGGACTTGAAAAGTTCACATGTATTTAAGCTTAATTTAACTGTGGCCGGCTGTGTGCTGAGCAGTCTACCCATATTATCTTGTTTAATCTTAACAATAACTTGAGATATGTATTATTATTATCCACATTTTATAGTTAGTCACACACAAGATGAAGTAAACTTCCTAAAATACCTTTAGTTATACGGTGATGCTAGGATTTACAACACATTCTGAACCCAGAACTAGAAAACATTAGCAGTATGTTGTGTAGTTTTACATGTCATCCCAGAGTTACACCGTGTTTACCAGACTTGGATGACAATTTTGTCCCGCCACACAACAGATGGCACATCTCAAATGAGTGACTCAGTTGAGTCATACGGTTCTTTAATGTTCTCATCTCAAAAAGGAAATCATTACACCTACTTCATACTCTGCTTTGAGATTTAAATGAGAAAGTAGCTAATGAAAGTAATTGTTAATCATTGAAATTCTTTTCTCTTTTTCCAGTGTCCGGTCTGAATATCTCAATGATATTCTTTTTCAATTTGTTAAAGACATTTTGTTTGTGATGAACTCAACAGTCTGGCTAGATTAGTTAAAGCAAATCTCGGTCCCTAGAAAAATAATTTTACACATAGAATATTAAGTTCTGTGTTTTGGAAAGCAAAACAAAACAAAACAAAAAAAACATTTGGCATATTTACAGTTTAGATAAGGAGTGAGTTTCAGCATAAAATGCATTATGCAGCCTAGGTAATTTTATTCTGATCAACATAACTTAGTGAGAAGAGTGTTTGATGCATCATACCTGTCTCCCTAAGTAAGACAAAATGTGTTAAGCAAAGTAATTTTAATACTCAAGCCTAGGATCCGGTTGAAGGGGAAAACAATCAATTAGAGAAAAGCCTCATGTGATGTAACAAGCTGAGGACAAAACAAATAAACAAACCAATTACAGAACTGCCTTCATTCTGACAGAGAAGTGATGGGGACCTAGGTGAGTGGGACAAAGGGAAGTCCTGGAAAGGTCTTAACTCCTGCCCTGAACTGTATGAACGTCACACACATTCATGGGTGCGAGAGAAACACAGCTGACAGTTGCCACCATGACCTTCCCGCCCCACCTGGAGATAGGAGCTTCCACTTCCCTGTGTCTGAACCTCTGCTCTAAAGACTGGTTTCCTTGATACAGGAGGCAAGCTGATCTAGAAAGGTCATCAAGGGTGAAAAATTCCAAATGTAAAACTCCAATTCATTTTCCTTTTCTCTGTCCTGATTTATGGAGGTATAATTAACAAATAAAAATTGTATGTATTTATGGCATGCGGTATGATGTGTTGATATATGTATATGTGGTGAAATAAGTACCACAAGGAATCTAATTAACATAACTATTGCTTCACATAGGTATCACTTTTTATTGTGCGGTGAGAATATTTAAGAGGGCTACTCTTAGCAAGTTCATTTTTCTGCATGTGGAAATCCAGCCTTCCTAAAAACAGTTACTGAAGAGACTGCTTGTTCTCCACTGTATGTTCATGGCACCTTTGTTGAATGCCAAATGACAGTAAATGCATGAATTTATTTCTGGCGTCTCTGTTTTGCCCTATTGGTCTGTATGTCTGCTTTTGTGCCAGGACCTTGCTGTTCTGATTACCATAGTTTTGTGGTATATTTTGCCATTAGTAGTGTTTAGCCCTTACTTTCATTTCTTTTCATTCAAGATTGCTTTGGTTTTTGGAGTCTTCTGTAGTTTCATAGGAATTTTAGAATTTTTTTTTCTATTTTTGAAAACTCTGATTCAAATTTTGATAGAGATTGCCTTGAATTTGTACTTTGCTTTGGTCAGTATGGACATTTTAACATTAATTCTGTCTAATTCTGTTGCTCCTTGAACATAAAGATATTTCTACTTATTTTGTGTCTCCTTCAATATTTTCCTCAATATTTTATAGTTCTCAGTGTAGAGATCTTTCACTTCCTTGGTTACATTTATTCCTAAGATTTTATTTTTGATACAATTATAAATGTTTACTTCTTTAATATCTTTTTTAGATAGTTCATTGTTAATATATAGACACAGTACTGATTTTTGTATGTTAATTCTGGATCCTGCCACTTTATGGTATTATTTTTTAGTTTTATCAGCTTTTGTTTGTTTGTTTTTGTAGAGTCTTTCTGTTTCCTATTTAATATTACTGTCTGAAAACAAAACATTTCATTTCTTCTTTTCTGATCTTATTTTTTTGTGTATTGCTCTGGCCAGGACTTCCAGTGCTCTGTTGAACAGGAGTGCTGGGCGGACAACAATGCCAAGCTTCTTACATTACAGATAAGCCTTTACCTTTTCACCATCGAGCATGATGTTACCTGTTGGCTCGTCATATATGGCTTTATAATGCTGAGCTCTAGTCTTTTTACACCTAACTTGCTAGACTTTTCTTATGAAAGAATGGTGAGTGTTGTCAAATGCTTTTTCTGCATCTGTTGAGATGTAGAACAGTCTACTTTAAGGAGATATTATTACTTGGACTTTATACAGAAACTACACTTTTATTTGTACTCCCATATTTTCTGTTATTGCTGTCATAATTTATATTTTACATATTTTCTTTTAAAAATTATTGCAGCTAAAACTATATTTAATAGTTTTGTCTCTTATACTAGAATTAAAAGTTATTTTCTCATAAATATTACAGCATTAAAATATTGTGAACTTGACTCCACTCTTACCATACCATGAGTTTTATAGTTTCAAATGTTTTCATATTGTTAGTAGCAACTTCTTGTGTCAACATGAAAAAATTCCCTTGGTATATTTTTGTAAAGCATGCCTAACGATGATATTCTATAAATTTTGTTTGGGAAATCATTCTCTCTCCATTATTTCTGAAGGACAGCCCGCCTGAACATAATATTGTTAGTTGGTTTTCTTTTATCATTTCACAACTATTGTTTAGTGTCTGGGAAGCTTCAGGTTGATGATAGGAAACATCTCTTCCTATAGTTAAGAAGCATGTGAATTATACTTGCAGTAATTATATTATAGCATTAGCTAAATAAATCATTGCGCTGATCTCCACTAAGGGCACAAAGGTGCACTGTGGTCACAGGCGGATTTAACAGCGGGCACACAGGGCGCGCGCCCTGGGCCCCGACTTCTGAAGCGCCCCAGCAAACCCCAACTTTGCACTTTTTTCTAACGTAAGGGGCCCAATATTTTCTTCTGCGCCCAGGGCCTCCGCCGACCTTAATCCGCCTCTGCCTGGCGTTTAATGAAAGCAGCCCAGGTTTTAGACTCAGATAAGTCAGCTCTGCTCTTCATTCGCAGGATATCCCTGAAAAGTGGGCAGAAATAGTGTCTTCTTCCTGATTTGCAAATCTAACAGGGGTTTTTGACTCCAAAATTAGACATGTGGAGAGGGTGGCCGCCACATGGAAAAACGAAGCAAAGTAGAAAAACAGCTTCCGGGGACCTACTCTGTGCCAGGTCCTAGGAGAGGTCAAGTACACTTCCCGGTTCATTCCCGCCCCCTGGGTGCTGGGGCGGGGGGGCTGGAGCCACTTCCTCCCCCCAAAGTCAAGGCTGCGGTCCGGAGAGGTCAGCCAGCGCCTCCTTATGTACCCAGCTGTCAAAAAAAACAAAACAAAACAAAAAAAAAACCCAAAACAGGCCCTAGTTTTGTACAATGGTATGTAAATAAAAAGCATTTTTATCGTGACACTCTGGAGATTTTAAAGCCAATTTGAAACATGGTTACTAGAACATGCTGCACAAAGTCTCCCAAAGATGTACATGCCTTGTCCTTAACACCCATGAATATCTTATAGTATCATATATAGCAAAAGGGACATTGCAGATCATGTTAAGGACACCAACCTTAAAATAAAGAGATTTTTATAGTTTATCTGAGTGGGCCCATTCTAATCTCTTGGGCCCTGAAATAATCCATAGAACTTTCTCCATCCAGCCACGGTGAGAGACAGGAAGCAGAAGTCATACAGGTTCAAAGACAAGACGAACTTAACTATATAGCTGTTGGCTTACCGGCCTGGGGCCCCCATGCAGACCTGGGGAGAGATCTCTAGGAGCTAACGGAAAGCCTGAGAAGGAAACCAGTAGCCTAGAACCTAAGATTCGTCACCGCTGACAGCCAGCTAGGAAACGGGGACCTCTGTGCTGCATGGCAAGGAACGGAATTGGGCCGACAACTTCAACAAGTTTCCCTAGAACCTCCTTAAAGACAGCAGTCTTGCCAGCAATGTGATTTTAACCCAGTGGGACTAGGGCCACGCTTTGGATCTGCATTATTTTAAGCAGTTAAGTTTTAGCAATTTGTTACAGGAGTAACAGAAAACCAGTACAACTCTTGTTGGGACTTTATTTTGGCAACCCACCTGTCTCAGTCTGTTGAGCAGCTGTAACAAACATACCCTAGGCTGTGTGGCATTTCCTTAGTTGTGGACACTAGCAAATCAAAGACAAGGGTGTTGGCAGATACAGTGTCTGGTGAGAGCCCACCTCTTGGTTTGTGGACAGCTGCATCCTCACCTGATGTGACAGAAAGGATGACAGAGGTCTCAGGGGTCACTGGTACCAGAGCACTCATCCCGTTTGTGAGGGCTCCTCTCATAGGACTCATCGCCTATGAGGCCCCCCCATATCATCCTATTGGGGGGTAGGACTTAACATATGAATCTGGAGGGGACACAAGCATTCTGTCTTCTTTATTAAAAATTCCCAAAGTGGCAGAATAGATATATTTGCTTGGAATATCTATGTTAGTGGTTCACAACCCTGGAATTCCCTCTGAACAGAAAACCTCATAAAACAGAAAATGTTAACATCATAGGCCAATCAATATTTACATTTATACTTTGTCAGAAGACACAGTGGCCAAATCATATTTCTGAGCTACCACAAATAGAGAAGCGAGTGAAGCTGTCCTTACTGACAACTGTGTGACCCTGTCTGACAGAGTCCCTGAGATTCCTGTCCACTCTACGTTTATCACAAAAGACAATTCTTTCGACTACCTGAGCAAATGAAAATGAGAGGCTGAAGGTGTCCAGAAATACATGTTATCGAGTATTATGCTGGACACTTCTATAGCATTTCATCTTTAACCTTCAGAATAAACATAGGAAGTACATATTTTTATCCACACTTAACTGCTTAACAACCTCTTGCTAACATCAGTCACATAACATGGCCAGGTTAATAGCTATGTTGCCTCAAAACTCCAAACCTTATGCCTTTTGTATTCTCTTGTTTACCTCCACAGGATATCTATAATTTTATATGTAGAATTGTATCAGATGCAGACCTCATCTGAAGTTGACTTAAATGTTTTTAACAACAGAAGATCAAATACAGTTCAATTGCTGAGTTGTTCTCTAAATATAATACTCTACACATAAGTAATGCCATCTGCACTATGAGACAACAAAACATGCCATCAAAAAGTAAAATTTAAATAATAATAATAAATGAAGAAATTCAACTGGGTAATTTCCTTAATATAACACGCAAGTAAGGGGTTTAGTAACTGACTATTCTTGCATATTGTTCTTGGGCAGATGTCAGTTACCTAACCACTGCTTGACTCACTGCTGTACCCTGGATGCCTTCTAAGGGCATCTGTACATTTGTCATTCTCTGGCGTTAAGGGACATATTGGTATGGTCTGGATGAGAAAACTCTTTCGCTTTGTGTTTCAATGATAGAAGAAACTTACACACTAAATGTTTAACAGAAGAACACTCCTTAAGCCTAACATCAAAACTATAAGTGGTGAGGGAAGTGGGAGGCCGGAGCTCTTATTCACAGATTCGTCTTCACGCCAGAAAAGGGGAAAATGCCAACCTGACAAGCCTGCATGGATTTTCCAGGGATACAGAGCAATTAAAACTCAGGAGGAGGGAAACGGAAGTCCAGAGCAATGTATTAATTTGTATACAGCTGTTTGAATGTGTAATAGGAAGGAGTAGTTCAGGGAATAGCTGCAGATTGGGGATATATTGATTTTGATGATATTGCTCAAAGACAAAGATAGGGTTTTGATGTATCAAGTGCTACAGTGTGACTTGTTTAGTCTATTGATTCATGTGCTTTGATGGAGTTGTAGATGCCCGCTGTTTTGGGACTCACAGAAAATCAGATGCCGTTTCAATGTGGGAAATGAAGAGTGTATTTAAATGTGAAAAGCTTCTGCTTCCTTCTATAATTTTACTGGAGTTTATTGTGCCTTTGGCCAAAATTTTTGCATCAGCCACATTATTTCTACTTCTGAAAGGGAGTCAAAAACAATGCATCAAAAACAATGACTTGAGTCTGCTCAACTATAATGAAAGAAACAATGTTTCTAGGCTTCATAAAAAAGTAAGATTTTTATTTTGTAGATGATGATGATAAAAATCCTGAGTGAAGAAACTGCTTAGTGATCACAGAGGAAAAACAATTGAGATATTATTGAGAGAAAATTCAGTGTTAGACCTTTATACTTTATTTCTGACAATATAAAAGAAGATTTAAAAAATTACTTTTCATTGAGTTGAAATTACCTTTATTCTATGTCTTAAAGATTAGAAATTGCTTACTTTCTTTTAAAATAATTTTAAGACTTTATTCATGTTGCAGAGATGAGAAAGGGGGAGAGAAAGAAGGAGGAGGAGCAGGAAGCATCAACTCCCATATGTGCCTTGACCAGACAACACCGTGGTTTCCATCTGGCAACCTCAGCATTTCTGGTGGACACTTTATCCACTGTACCACCGTAGGTCAGGCCAGAAATTACTTCCTTTTGGTTTCACAACTCATAAGAGATGAGCCTATCTAAAAATAGGCATGTGTATTTTTTTGGACAATTTTTAAAGAATAAATTTTGATATACATAGCCTTAAAATATACTTCAAATAAATAGTTTATACTTGATGCTTCATAACCAAATTACAAAGAGACAAGTTCCCTTATATATTATAAAGTCATTTCCCAGAATTGCTAACTGAAAGTCTGAAAACTTAATAATTGTCCATGTCTAAAACTTCCTGGCAAATTCAAGTATCCTGTGTTTTGGATGACATTGTCACTAACATGAATGACCCTTCTTTTCACTGCAACATACTGGAAACTGTAATAGGTGACCCTTTCTTTGTTATACAGAATGTAGTTAGAGATTCTCTGATTTATAATGTATAATATACAGATTGAATTATTAATTATGATGTTTAAAGCTATGACAGTTGTCCACCTTTAAGCTTATCTAGTTGCTTTTTTATCAAAGAGACCATGCTTCCTTTATTTCATGTTTTATTTATTTTTCAAGTTTTGAAGACTCTGGTGTTGACTCCTATGGAGAATTATTAAAATAAGAATAGCAAGGTTGGGAGACAAGTATTCCATAGACTGAGGATGTTTTGCATAATAAGTGCCTCCTGAGCCAAAGAATGTTTGACCAGCAGGTAGGCGTGGAAGCTAGAGTTAGTACATCCTGCTAGAGAGACTGAGCAATGTAGTCTCCAGGGCATTCCATTGGGTTAATGATCAGGTCCTGTCTTTCTGCTTTTCAGAGACATACATATATACTTAGTGCTGTAACAGTGTACTTGCTAGCTAGCAACAGGAAATTATTCACAGGGTCTGACTTAATAATAAACCTTAAATTTATACTTATTGAGTTCACAAAAATAATATTGAAAAAAGAAGCCTAAAGATTCAGGTTGTCACAACATGCGATATGGGGTAGATTGATTAATGGTCCTCCTCGTTCTCATAAGAAAAAAAAAAAGTTTTCTATGCCCTAATTTTTAAAACTTGTAAATACGTTACATTGCTGAGAAGAGGGACTTGACAGGTGTGAATAAAGTAGATGTCTTAATATGGGGAGACTTACCTGGTTTATCTCGTGAGTTCTTAAATGATAGAATCTTTCCTGGCTGGAGTTAGGGACAGAAGAAAATGCAGGGGGGGGGGGTGTAAAGAGAGAGAGGGATACAACTCCATGGTTGGCTTGGAAGGTGGGGACATAAGCCAAGGTATGAGGACAGATTCTATGAATTGTTTTTGCTTTTTGTTTTTTAATTCATTTTTTTAGAGAGGAGAGAGAGAGACAGAGACAGAGAGAGAAAAGGGGGAGGAGCTGGAAGCATCAACTCCTTTATGTGCCTTGACCAGGTAAGCCCAGGGTTTCAAACCGGCGACCTCAGCATTTCCAGGTCGATGCTTTATCCGCTGTGCCACCACAGATCAGGCAAGGACAGATTCTAGAAGTTAGCCATGGCCCTTAGCTTAAAGCTAGCAAGGCACATATGGGAAAGCAATCAATGTACTAAGGTGCCGCAACAAAGAATCGATGCTTCTCATATCTCTCCCTACCTGTCTGTCCCTTTCTGTCCCTCTCTTAGTCTCTCTCTCTCCCTCTGTCAAAAAAAAAAAAAGTTGTCTTTGTCCACATTCATTCCTCCTTTCCTCCAAGAATAGCCTTCTTATTTTCATTTGAGACATCACAGCCCTTCCCGCCATTCTAATCTGCATGGTTGGGGTAAATTGACAAATATCCCTAGCTCTCACTTGCCATCCAATACATTTCATTCTTTTAGCAAGGTCATTTGGTTCAGGTATAAGCACTTTCCCCAAAATGAACCAAGGAAATGCTGTACATATTTGCTAAAGTTGCTGCTAAGTCACTGTTTTCTCTCTCTCATGGATTTGGTGGGGTGAGATTACAGTTTCCAAGGCTGCCCTCATCTTATGACCATGAGTGCAGGATCTGAAGCTGTGGGAGACCACAGACAGCAGAGATGACATAGGGCCTGAGATCATCTTATTCTTCCCTTAAGCCTAAAAATTGCTCTTTTTGTTGTTCATGTGACTTTGAACTTGTTTTCTCTCCCTTGCAATGAAAGGAGTCTAACATATATAATAACTACATGTTATTCTACCTGAATTTTGCATTTAAATTTCTGAACTTGCAGATAAAAATTGAATTAAAAATTCTAACAGTATGTGGAACAATTAAAGGAGAGACTTACTTAAGGTACTTGTTTAAAATAAAGGAAGAACCACTGCATTCTTTGTAAGAATGGGAATAAAAACTAAAAAGCTTCATATTTATAAATGTCTGAAGTTATCGCCGGACCTATGGTGGCTCAGTGGATAAAGCATCAACTAGAATGCTGAGGTCAGCAGTTTGACATCCTAGGCTTGTTCAGTGAAGGCACAAATGTTGAAATCATCAATATATCACTTGTTCTTCCCCTACTTTTTTTTTTATTCAGTGAAAGGAGGGGAAGCAGAGACAGGCTCCTGCATGTACCATGAACAGGATCCACACAGCAAGCCCACTAGGGGGCGATGTTCTGCCCATCTTGTGCATTGCTCCATTGCTCAGTAACCAAGCTCTTCTTAGCACCTGAGGCAGAAGCCATGGAGCCATCCTCAGTGCCTGGGGCCAATTCGCTCTAATTGAGCTATAGTTGCAGGTGAGGAAGAGAGAGAGAAGCTGAAGAGGAAGAAATGGAGAAGCAGATGGGCGCTTCTCCTGTGTTTCCCTGACTGGGAATTAAACCTGAGAAATCCAGACGCTGGGCTGACACTGTACCACTGAGCCAAATGTCCAAGGTCAACATTTTATGATTAACAATATGTTGGAAGATATTTGTTCTTATATAGAGTTACATAAACATTATATATCTGATATTAAGTATGGAAGACAACTGTTTCTTTGTTCTTCAGTCTGTAGTCACACTATCACACTTCTTTTGATAAGGTGGTACCTCCATTTTCTTCTAGAAGAAGCAACTCTCCGGCTCTTGACTTATTATGCTTGGAGAAAATTATCCCATCTGTGGTAACAAGGCTTTGATTTTCTCACGTGAATCCGGGTATTTTGTCCTGTTGGCCTCAGGATGGGCCTGACAACTTAGCAGAGAAGGCATGAGAAGATGTTGTTACAGCTGGTGGGGAAATGCTATTAAATGCTCTACTTTCTTGCTTGCAAGGTTAGGAAGCAGCAGCTCTGGTTTCCTTCACACTATAGGACTACTAGTGCAGTGCCCAGAGAAGTCAATTTTGATCAGCCAAGGGGAAGGCATTAATTATAACTCGAAATATCAAAAGCAGAGCAGACATATAGAAAAGAAAAAACAAAAAGAACTGTGACCTTGGTGACACGATCTGAGACATTGTATTTAGTCTGGACTAAAGCTAGCAATGTCCTTGGACTTTTTCATTACTTGAATCAATAAAGTCAGTTTTTGTTGAAGCCAGCTTGAGTTGGATTTTATGTTACTTATTACACTTGATCTAGCTCTCAGTAATTCATGAATGCTGTTTGGTCTTCTATAATATTTTTATCACTATTTGTTCACCAAAAATTATTTTCATATATGTCCTGATAGCCATGATGTTAATGAGATCGAAAATAATTATCAATGAAAAGTTTCTTAATATATTTATATAATTTATAGACTGCAAGGATAGTAGTTTTTAAAGTGTGACCTCCAGACCAGCATCTTCAACATCTGGGTGCATTTTAGAAGCTATTTTAAAAACTAATGACTTAAGAGAACAGAAATATTACTATTATCTCACTAACTCATCAGTAGTTTCTATTCAGTACCTCACAACATAAAATAAGTTTAAAAATTATGTAGCATTCTACATGGGTGAGCCCTTAGGGGAAATACTAACTTATTGTTTACAGTAACATAATTCAGAAAGGAAGAAATGGGTATTGATTTTTTACGATGGCTTATTGATAAAATGGAGAGATAGTTACCTCAATACTTACAATATTTTCTTAATCATTGCAAGGTGAACTATGGTAGTGTATTTTTTGCTCTGCATATAAATTTTCCCAACTCCTTTATTTTAGTAACAGAAAACACAGGCTATTTGTATGTCATACCTTCTTTCTTGAGGGATGAAAGCATGACCAAGTAGTAGCAAAATAAATAAATAAATAAATAAACATAATAATATATACACTGAGAGAAAGAATATTATTTCTTTCTACTGATGTTGTAAAACTATACTTTGAACCACATTGATGGCGGACTTGTTGACAAAATGAAGCCAAAAAGGAGACATAGATAGTCAACTTCCACCCCAATAAAACCCTAACGGATTAAACAAGTCATTTCTTTAATCTTGTCAACTATGTGGGAACTCAGTAATTCAGTTAAAATTTATTTGTTTTGCTATAGCTAGTTGAATTGGGTTTATGTCATTTGGCAATAAAGATCTTTAATAATATGCACATTACAGTGGCCACTAAATCTGCATATATTTAATATGGTGGAACATAGACCACCAAATTAGCATTCACCATTTGCCTAATGCATTTTATTAATGTTATACATTTCCCCCATAAACAATAACTTCATTAGAGTTTGCCAATTTTTGACCTGATTACCAAGTCTCAAAATGAGGGTGTGGATTCTTTCTAAAAGCCCATTTTTTGTTAGCCATTAAGAAATTGTAATATTTAATTGAATTTGAATATTTTGAATTAATTCATTTAAAAACAATGATAAACAGAATATTTATTTATGTTAATTCATCTTAAATTATGGCCTATGGCTTTAATAGTAAGCCATAGAGCTTCCATTTTACCAATTTTAGTGTATTTATGGTACCTTTATGCATAATACCTCTAACATTTGATTTAGTTAAATCACTAGTTGTCAAAACTAGCTTACTTAGGAGTCATTTTAAAAACTTAAATATTAAAACAAAAGGCATAAAAGCAAAATTTCTATATCCATTACTAATCCCCAGAAATTCTGATTTAATAAGTTTGGCTATTATCTGGTTTGTTTGTTTTTTTTTTTTTTTTCATGTGTAATCTTTTTTTTTTTTTTATAAATTTTTATTAATGTTGATGGGATGACATTAATAATTCAGGGTACATATATTCAAAGAAAACATGTCTAGGTTATCTTGTCATTAAATTATGTTGCATACCCCTCACCCAGAGTTAGATTGTCCTCCGTCACCCTCTGTCTAGTTTTCTCTGTGCCCCTCCCCCTCCCCCTAACTCTCTCCCTCCCTCCCTCCTGTGTCCTCCCTCCCCCCACCCCTGGTAACCACCACTCTCTTGTCCATGTCTCTTAGTCTCGTTTTTATGTTCCACCAATGTATGGAATCATGTAGTTCTTGTTTTTTTCTGATTTACTTATTTCCCTGTTAGATTAGCTATTATCAACAAGACGGGTAATAGCAAATGTTGGAGAGGCTGTGGAGAAAAAGGAACCCTCATACACTGTTGGTGGGAATGTAAAGTAGTACAACCATTATGAAGGAAAGTATGGTGGTTCCTCAAAAAACTGCAAATAGAACTACCTTATGACCCAGCAATCCCTCTACTGGGTATATACCCCAAAACCTCAGAATCATTGATACGTAAAGACACATGTAGCCCCATGTTCATTGCAGCACTGTTCACAGTGGCCAAGACATGGAAACAACCAAAAAGCCCCTCAATAGAAGACTGGATAAAGAAGATGTGGCACATATACACTATGGAATACTACTCAGCCATAAGAAATGATGACATCAGATCATTTACAGCAAAATGGTGGGATCTTGATAACATTATACGGAGTGAAATATTATCTGGTTTTGAAAGTGCCGCAAACACTGTTTTAGTACTGACTTAAATCATCATCTCACATTTAAGCAGCATTAGAGGATTTCTAGTTAATTCTTCGATTTACTTTATAGATCCTTGAAACTATGTAATGTGCCTAAATAAATTTAAATATATTTACTTTTTTGGAAATAAACATATAATACCCATATATGCATTTCCTTAAAATTTTTCTAAACATCTGAACAGTCTTCCTCCTCCTACAAAACATTTTCTAATATTCTTAACTCAGCTTTATTTATATCATTCATATGACTTTACTCTATTAATCAAATAGTGTTTTTCAGCTGATGTTGGTCACAGGAAAAAAAATTTTCTGAAATCTGCTCTTAGCTGACTTTTCCCCTTGGAATAAAATTTAAAGTCTTGAATATGGCTGACTTTGGGCTCTTCCCTCCAGCTCAGGGTTATCCCAATAGACTTGCCTACTGAATTGTGTGTGCATGTTTTACTCAATCTGATCTTTAGTCTTTAATGTTACCTTTTATTTAAATGTACCAATATTCAGAAAATTATGCATAGCCAATGGACTTATAGAGACCCGAACAACCTCATTCTTTGTCAATTTAATATATCTCTTTTTCCAAAAGCTAAATTCAAATATATGTATGATATTTCTGTATTAAAATTTATTGTGTTTTGTTTTCTTCTTGTAGAAACTTTCAATATTGGTGCTTCCGACCCAAAGGTTACTACTGGCTATTCTTGATAGCTGATAATGATTGAGTGTCGCAGGTGAGGCAGTGCCCTCAATGCTCTGTAAGTATCTTTATCACATATTGTTTGTGTGGTTAATTTGAAGAAGAATATTTTAGAGATAAAGTTAAAATTTTCTGGAAATGTAGAATAATTTGGCTACCCTAATCTGACTCTACAGTGGCCATTCCATTTTTTAGCAGCTTTCTTGAGATATAATAAACACATACAGTTATACTAGCCCACACTCAGTCTCCAGGAATTCACCAACAATACCATATGAGTGTTCCTTTATTTTGATGACATACTCTGATCAGAGTTTGGCATTGCACTGGGAAACAAAATAAGTTTTCTGTTTTTTTAAAAAATAACATTTTTAAGTTTTATATTACATTAGGAATAAATGGATAACAGAAGACTTACATTCTTTATATATATTTTTAACTGTGATGAGACCTAATTTATATTTTCATCTGAGTTCTCTCTCTAGTGTAACAAAATACTATTGCTATATTGTTATAGTCAACTTGAACATTATGGGTCAACAAACTAAATACAGTCCAAATTTATTTTATAAACTCCACCAAAATTATTGCTACTTTCATGTTTCAATCTCAATCTTGGGAATATATAATATTTGAAAATAAATTTAGAAGTAACATATGACATCATGCTCTTCAAATTCTTTAATATCTTCTCATCAAGGCCTGGCCAGTTGGCTCTGCAATGGAGTGCCGGCCCGGTGTATGAAATTCCCAGGTTTGATTCCTGGTCAGACACACAGGAAAAATGACTATCTGCTTTTCCACCTGATCCCTTCCTACAGCCATGGCTCATTTGGTCAAGTTGGCCGTGGGCACTGAGGATGGCACCATGTCCTGCCTCAGGCACTAAAATAGCTCTGTTGCCAGGCAATGGAGCAGCAGCCCCAGATGGGCAGAGCATTCCCCCCTAGTTGGCTTTCAGGGTGGATCCTGGTTAAAGCACATGCAAGAGTCTGTCTCTCTAACTCCTCACCTCTCATTTAATACAAAAATAATAATATGACTTCATCAATAAATGATTTTTATTGCACTGAAAGTCCTCATGATGTAATCACTCAAGTTGTGGGAACATTAACATAGATTCTATGAAGGAAGTTTGATGTTAGTGTAAGAAATAGACATTCACAGCAAGTCTAATATGTTCTTATGTGCAGAGTTCCAATCTTAAAAAAAAATACTCCCAGGCAAATTTTTATGTGCAAGTGTGGCATGTCTGATACAACGCAACCATAGTATGATAGCCACAATTCACTGCTCTGTGGGTTGATGTCTGAGCCAAAAGCAAGAACCTGTAAGCTGGGCATTAATAATCCGCATGTGTAGCTGTGGTTTGAGACCTCTCATTGTGGATGCTTCATTAAATGTTCATGAGATACTACCAATGGGTTTACTACAGTGGGTTCATCTCCTGAGAAATTTGATATTGATAGATGCAGGGGAAAAGCAAAAGAGAGAAATCTTAAGGAATCTAAATAAATGAAAGGTTAACAAGTAACCTGGGCTACTATTTCTCTTACAGGTCCTAGCTGAGGATGAACCATCCATATACTTTTCAGTGAGTTCTGTTATATGCTGCAGTTTGGGAAATCTGAATATTAGAGGAAACTAGTTTGAAAGACAATCTAAAGTACCAAAAATTTACAGCAGGAAAAGTTGTATTACTGTTCAAGGACTAAATGAAGTACAAGATTGGGTAGGAAGATGTGGATCATAAGGAGAGAGACAGTAAAGTTTTACAGTTTTTATTCATAATTTCTGAATGCCTTGAAGTCCTTCAAAATGGTTAAAACTGAAACATTATACAATAAAAAAATACCTCCTTTCTGCCCATCACAGAACAAATGACCAGTCATGCCCACACAGGAGCTCCATTAATGCTGTCTGCTTTCAGAGTTTTTTTATATCATATAAGTAAAAATATGAGTATATATTTTCATTTTTATTACCTCATAACACAAAATGAAGAAACAAACCTACATTTTAACTTTCTCTTTTAATTTAATACAAGATTTTAGACATTATTATTGTTGCCTTTATTATATTGAGGTACAGTTTTTATATATTTAAATTAAACCCTTTCTCCTGATGAAAATCAAAGTCTTTGTAATTTTTTATTATTATAGCAATGCTAAAATGAATAAAAACTAACATTACAAAGCACTACTAATGCTCCACATTGTCAACAAAACTGGAAAGTTAAAGTTTAAAATATTAGAATATGCTGGTGTTTAATTACTTCTATGTATAAATTGGTAATTTTAAATTGTTCAATTTATTATTAGCCAGTTTTTTAATGGACAAGAAAATTTCTCGAGTTTGCAGATGGCAGCATGCTTGTGAAATTTTAATTAGTTAACTCGACGGAAAATACCCAGAATTTGAACCCAGTCTGAGGAACTTGAAAAGCTGGTTGGATTTCCCACATAGGGAGAAATCAACTCTTCAGGTCCAATCTCAGCACCCTAAACTGAATATTCATCAAGTCAATTTTTATTATCAATAAATATTGACGTAGAAACTTGGTACTCATAATTCCTTTTCTGTTCATTTTATTTTATTTATTATTTTTTCTTCCATCACCATTTATTCCACCTGTTTCCTTCTATCTCCCCCACCCCCCTCCCTCTTGTAATCACCATACCGTTGTCCGTGGTTGAGTTTTGTTTTTGCTTAATCCTTTCAACTTTTTCACCCATCTCCCTACCCCCTTCTGCACTGACAGCTGTCAGTCTATTCTCTGTCTCTATGAGTCTGTCCCTACTTTGTTTGTTCATTTATTCTGTTTATTAGATTCCACATATGAGTGAAGTCATATATACTCGTCTTCCTCTGATTGGCTTATTTCACTTGGCAGCTCTGACTATGCTGTCTCAAAGGGTAACATTGCTTCCTTCGTACTTTCTCTTAAAAGATGGAGGTATATATGGTGAATGACTTGAGTCAAAGTTTCTGAGGTCAGACCAGAAGGAAAACTATAAATTAATTAGATTGATTTAATTTAATTAGAGGTTGGTCCCTAAAGAAAAGCTTCAGGAATACTATAAAATAATGGGATTTCTTTAATAAGAAATTAAAAACTTTTTATTATTTGAACAAAATTTGAAAGCGGATCAAGACACAATCATATAATAGCAGCTGAAAAACTGAAAGGTCATTATTCTTGACTCTTTGTTATACTTGAACAATTTTTAAGAAGGTAACTTACCTTGAAGATCTGAATGAGCAAAAACAACTGTTTTGTCACCAAAGCTAGACAATGGATTATGAAGCTGTACCTGAAATTATGCATAGCTTTTCAAAGAGAACTGTTTGAATAAGTCTTTGTTTTTTTTAAAAAATTTACTACTGTGTAACTTTATTTCATAAATATATCACTTATGAGGTATTATGAGTAAAATTACTAGAGGTCAAAAGATTAGTCAGCCTTTGCTACCTGGTTAATATTGAAAGTATCTAGTGTAATAGCAATAAAAATTCAACTTAGAACAGGCATAGTCTAGTTAAGAATTAGGTGGCATGTAAAATTTTAGAATAGGGGTGCTAATTTCACTTACTGCTTAGTTGCTAACTTCTTACACTATTTTTTTTTGGTGTGTGTGTGACATAGACTGAAAGTGACAGAGAGAGGGACAGATAGGGACAGACAGATAAGAAAGGAGAGAGATGAGAAGCATCTATTCTTCATTGTGGCACGTTAGTTGTTCATTGATTGCTTTCTTATATGTGCCTTGACTGGGGGGCTACAGCAGACCGAGTAACCCCTTGCTCAAGTCAGCAAACTTGGGCTCAATCTGTTGAGCTTTGCTTAACAAGATGAGCCCACTGTCAGGCTGGCAACCTTGGGGTTTCAAACCAGGGTTTTCTGCATCCTAGACTGATGTTCTACCTACTGCACCATGACTTGGTCAGGCAATTCTTACATTATTTGAATCTTGCAAATAACTTCAAATATTTTGTTTTTTAAAAGATGAGTCTATTTTCATTTTCAGGAAGGTGCAGAGTTATTTAATATAAATTTTAATTTTCTCTTTTGAATCAGTAAACTAGAAAATCATATTAAGTATGTTTTATTAGTGTTTCTAAGTGGTCTAGTCATTTTTGAAGTATAATTAAGGGTGCAGAGCCATTAGAGAGTCAGAAGTTAGCTATTTTTATACAGATAATGAGTTATTGTTTTACAATAAAATTAAATACTATTAAAAATTAAAAAAATTAAATAATGATTAAATATCTAAAAATAATACATTAGCAGACAAGTAAAGGTATAAATACTTGAATGGACTAAAGGAAATTTAAGTTCAGTGATTTATATTTACATAAAACCTGACATCCTTTAAAAAATTTTTTTTTTTCCATTTTTTTTTTTTTTTTTTTATAAATAAATAAATTTTTTTTTAATGGGGTGACATCAATAAATCAGGGTACATACATTCAAAGAAAACATTTCCAGGTTATCTTGTCATTTAGTTATGTTGCATACCCATCACCCAAAGAGAGATCGTCCTCTGCCACCCTCCATCCAGTTCTCTCTGTACCCCTCCCCCTCCCCTCCCCCTCTCCCTCCTTCCCTCCCCCCACCCCCCTTAGCCACCACACATGCCTCTCAGTCTCGCTTTTATGTCCCACTAATGTATGGAATCCTGCAGTTCCTGTTTTTTTCTGATTCGCTTATTTCACTCCGCACAATGCTACCAAGACTCCACCATTCCGCTATAAGTGATCCAATGTCACCATTTCTCCTAGCTGAATAATATACCATGGTGTATATGTGCCCCGTCTTCTTCATCTAGTCCTCTATTTTTTTTACAGTGATTAAAAGCCTTTAAACAAACTCTTGGCCAATACAGCAAGAATCCATAAATGAGTAGTGTCCTTAACATGTTCCCCAAGTCCAAGTTGGCCCCCTCACCATGCCAAATCCCTGAAAAATGCAACCCAACCACAGTTCAGTCTGTTAGGAGCTGTCACAGGGAGCAGGAGTCCAGGAAAGTTCCCCACAGGAAAAGTCCGTATGGCACTGGAATTGTTGTCACCATTCTATACTTTGCAGCTCATGTCCAAGTCCCAATGACCGCTGCTTCTAGCTGGTAATGATTCAGGTAGACTGGAAAAAGCCATTTGCAGCATGCGTGGATATGGAGCTTCTGTTCTCCTCTGCCTGGAGAGTTGAGACCAGGTTGCTTTTCCCTGGAGCTCTGTGACTGTGGCCTGGTAAAGAGAACCTTGGGATACACTAAGCTGGGTGGCAAAGGTAAATTCATAATACAAGTTGGCAAAAGGAGGAAAGAGAGCTCTAAATTAAGAGTAGGTCCCAGCCTGAAATATGAGTGGGGTATTGAGGTAGGAGGAATAAAGGAATCACTATATATTAAGCAAAGCAGCAGAAAATAGGACTATCAACACCCACAACAGAGATCTTTGAGGGAAGAATAAAGAACCTGACTATTCAGGCAAAACATAGTTAAGTGGCCCTTGTGCAAATGAGATCAGTTTACCTGCTTCTTGGAAGAAATACCCTAGGCTCGTCTACAGTGTCGTAGATGGGGTCGACGGCCCTGGGCACCTTCAGCCTTCAGTGGCAAACCCCAGCGTTCTGGGCAAGGTTAGGTCATAGGTGGCTGGAGCAGGCCTGGAAGAGACTGAACCCTCCATTAGAGGAGCGAGGGGGAAGCCCACTTTCCAGTGTCCCTGTTTCCTCACAGCAGAGGTGTGTAAGCCTGGCAGGCTTTAGCTCAATGACCTTCCTTTCCACTATTGAAGCAGGACCCAGATGGCATCCTATGAGACCCCTTTGGGGTGCTGGAGCCTTTAAGGGTGTATCCTAAAAGCTGGTAGTTCCCCCTGATCTCTATTGGGCTTTTTCTGCCTCTAGGTATCTTAAAAGCCATTCTCAGAAGATCTCGCTGAGGGGTTTGAGGATCCCCATCCGCCTATATAAATCTTTTCCATATATCTGGAGCTATTTGGAAAAAAGACAGAACAGTGTTATTAGCTAGATCTAAAAAGAAGGTAGATTTGGTGTCTCCTGTTCATCAGCTTTCAAAAGAAATGTAAATTTTTTTTTTTTTTAAGTTAAAAGCATGATATGGTAGACCCGTCGGAGTCATTGGCCTGGTGTGCAGGATTCCCGGGTTCGATTCCCGGCCAGAGCACACAGGAGAAGCGCCCATCTACCACTCCACCCCTCCCCCTCTCCCCCCTCCTGGTCCCTCTCCTCCCGCCCACAGCCAAGGCTCCACCGGAGCAAATCCACCCTGGGCACTAAGGATGGCCCCATGGCCTCCGCCCCAGTTGCTAGAATGACTCCGGTTGTAACAGAGCAACATCCCAGATGGGCAGAGCATTCCCCCCCGGTAGGCATGCCAGGTGGATCCCAGTCAGGCGCATGCAGGAGTCTGTCTGCCTGCCTCCCCATCCCCATCCTCAGAAATACACAAAAAATAAATAAATAAAAGAAAATACAAAAAAAAAAAAAAAAAAAGGGGGGGGGCATTCCCTTGTGCTAAAGCACCAGGGAGCATGGAGTGAGCTTGAGTATGTCCTATGAAACATGGAGCTCTATGTTTACATATAAGACTTTGAAGAAGGAGGAACTGCTGAAATAGTTTGTCAGCATTTGTCCCTAAGACAGCAGTCTTTATAGTGGGAACACCATACGTAAATATTTGCTGTCTGTCTATAGATTAAGGGGGGAATATGGCCAATGCTGAAAAGCCATGATCTTTGTGCCCCTCCCCTCCCCCAACCCCCTCCCTCTCCTCCCCCCACCCTGTAACCCCAACACTGTTGTTCATGTCTCTGAGTCTCATCTTTATGTCCCACCTATGTGTGGAAACATATAGTTCTTAGTTTTTTCTGATTTACTTCTTTCACTCAGTATAATGTTATCAAGGCCCATCCATGTTGTTGTAAAAGATCCTATGTCATCATTTCTTATGGCTGAGTAGTATTCCATAGTATATATGTACCAAAGCTTTTTAATCCACTCATCCTCTGATGGACACTTGGGCTGTTTCCAAATCTTTGCTATTGTGAACAATGCTGCTATAAACATGGGGGTGCATTTCTTCTTTTCAAACAGTGCTATGGTGTTCTTGGGGTATATTCCTAACAGTGGTATAGCTGGGTCAAAAGGCAGTTCGATTTTTAATTTCTTGAGGTATCTCCATACTGTTTTCCACAGTGGCTGCACCAGTCTGCATTCCCACCAGCAGTGCAGGAGGGTTCCCTTTTCTCCACATCCTCGCCAGCACTTATTCTGTGTTGTTTTATTGATGAGCGCCATTCTGACTGGTGTGAGGTGATATCTCATTGTGGTTTTAATTTGCATTTCTCTAATCATTAATGATGTTGAACATTTTTTCATATGCCTATTGGCCATCTGTGTGTCCTCTTTGGAGAAATGTCTATTCATTTCTTTTGCCCATTTTTGGATTGGATTGTTTGTCTTCCTGGTATTAAGTTTTACAAGTTCTTTATAAATTTTGGTTATTAACCCCTTATCAGACGCTATGTCAAATATATTCTCCCATTGTGTAGTTTGTCTTTTTATTCTGTACTTATTGTCTTTAGCTGTGCAGAAGCTTTTTAGTTTGATAAAGTCCCATTTGTTTATCCTGTCTTTTATTTCACTTGCCTGTGGAGACAAATCAGCAAATATATTGCTGCGAGAGATGTCAGAGAGCTTACTGCCTATGTTTTCTTCTAAAATGCTTATGGTTTCATGGCTTACATTCAAGTCTTTTATCCATTTTGAGTTTATTTTTGTGAGTGGTGTAAGTTGGTGGTCTAGTTTCATTTTTTTGCAGGTAGCTGTCCAGTTTTCCCAACACCATTTGTTGAAGAGGCTGTCTTTACTCCATTGTATTGTCTTACCTCCTTTGTCAAATATCAGTTGTCCATAGAGCTGTGGGTTTATTTCTGAGTTCTCTGTTCTGTTCCATTGATCTATGTGCCTGTTCTTATGCCAGTACCATGCTGTTTTGAGTACAATGGCCTTATAATATAACTTGATATCTGGAAGTGTGATACCTCCCGCTTTTTTCTTCCTTTTCAGGATTGCTGAGGCTATTCGTGTTCTTTTTTGGTTCCATATAAATTTTTGGAATATGTGTTCTATGTCTTTGAAGTAAGTCATTGGTATTTTCATTGGTATTGCATTGAATTTATAAATTGCTTTGGGTAATATAGACATTTTAATGATGTTTATTCTTCCTAACCATGAGCACGGTATATGCCTCCACTTATTCGTATCTTCCCTGATTTCTTTTATCAATGTTTTATAATTTTCTGAGTACAAGTCTTTAATCTCCTTGGTTAGATTTATTCCTAGGTACTTTATTTTTTTGGTTGCAATGGTAAAGGGGATTGATTCCCTGATTTCTCTTTCTGACAGTTCATTATTAGTGTATAAAAATGCCTCTGATTTCTGAGTATTGATTTTATATCCTGCCACCTTGCCAAATTCTTTTATCAGGTCTAGTAGTTTTTTGACTGAAACTTTAGGGTTTACTATATACAATATCATGTCATCTGCAAATAATGATAGTTTTACTTCTTCTTTTCCAATTTGGATGCCTTTTATTTCTTTTTCTTGTCTGATTGCTGTGGCGAGGACTTCCAGAACTATGTTGAATAAGAGTGGTGAAAGGGGGCAACCCTGCCTTGTTCCTGATCTTAAGGGGATAGCTTTTAATTTTTGCCCATTGAGTATTATGTTGGCTGTGGGTTTGTCATAGATGGCCTTTATCATGTTGAGGTATGTTCCCTGTATTCCCACTTTGCTGAGAGTTTTGATCATGAATGGGTGCTGGACTTTATCAAATGCTTTTTCTGCATCTATTGAAATTATCATGTGGTTTTTCTCCTTTCTTTTGTTTATGTGATGAATCACATTGATTGATTTGCGAATATTGTACCAGCCTTGCCTCCCAAGAATAAATCCTACTTGATCATGGTGTATGATTTTTTCCATATATTGCTGGATCCGGTTTGCTAATATTTTATTGAGGATTTTTGCATCTAAGTTCATCAGGGATATTGGCCTATAATTTTCTTTTTTTGTGTTGTCTTTGCCTGGTTTTGGAATCAGAATTATGCTCGCCTCATAAAAGGAGTTTGGAAGTCTTCCTTCCTCTTGAATTTTTTGAAATAGCTTGAGAAGGATAGGAGTTAGTTCTTCTTTGAATATTTGGTAGAATTCACTTGTGAAGCCATCAGGCCCAGGACTTTTCTTTTTGGGGAGTTTTTTGATAGCTGTTTCAATCTCATTTGTTGTAATTGGTCTGTTTAGGTTTTCTGATTCTTCCAAATTGATTTTTGGAAGATTATATGATTCAAGGAATTTGTCCATTTCATCTAGGTTGTCTAGTTTTTTGGCGTACAGTTCTTCATAGTATTTTCTTACAATATTTTGTATTTCTGTTGTGTCAGTTGTTATTTCTCCACTCTCGTTTCTAATTTTATTTATTTGAGTCCTCTCTCTTTTTTTCTTGGTGAGTCTTGTTAAGGGTTCATCGATCTTGTTTACCTTTTCAAAGAACCAGCTCCTGGTTTCATTGATCCTCTGTATTGTTTCTTTAGCCTCTATGTCACTTATTTCTGCTCTGATCTTTATTATTTCCTTCCTTCTACTAGCTCTGGGCTTTACTTGCTGTTCTTTTTCTAGTTCTTTTAGATGCAGGGTTAAGTTGTTAATTTGAGCTTTTTCTAGCTTCTTGAGGTATGCCTGTAATGCTATAAACTTCCCTCTCAGGACTGCTTTTGCTGTGTCCCATAAATTTTGAGTTGATGTATGCTCATTATCGTTTGTTTCTAGGAATTTTTTAATTTCTTCTTTGATCTCAATGTTAACCCATTCATTGTTTAATAACGTGCTATTTAGTTTCCAAGTGTTTGAGTGTTTTTCAATTTTTCTATTGTGGTTGATTTCTAGTTTAATGCCATTGTGATCAGAGAAAGTGTTCGATATGATTTCAATCTTCTTAAATTTGTTGAGCCTGCTTTTGTGCCCTAACATGTGGTCTATTCTAGAGAATGTCCCATGAGCGCTTGAAAAGAATGTATATTCTGTTCTTTTAGGGTGAAAGGTTCTGAAGATATCTATTAAATCGAGTTCATCTAATATGTCCTTTAAGTCTGCTGTTTCTTTGTTAATTTTCTTTCTTGAGGACCTATCTAATGATGTTAATGGGGTATTGAAATCTCCTACTATTATAGTATTGCTGTTGATCTCGCCCTTTAAGTCTATCAAAGTCTGCTTTATATATTTAGGTGCTCCTATATTAGGTGCGTAGATATTTATAATGGTTATATCTTCCTTTTGTATTGCTCCCTTTATCATTATGTAGTGACCTTCTTTATCTCTAACTATGGTCTTTGTTCTAAAGTCCATTTTGTCTGATATAAGTATTGCTACCCCAGCTTTTTTTTCATTTCCATTTGCGTGAAATATTTTTTTCCATCCTTTCATCTTCAGTCTGTGTGCATCTTTTGATTTAAGGTGTGTCTCTTGTAGACAGCATATGTATGGGTCCTGTTTTCTTATCCACGCAGCTACCCTATGTCTCTTGATCGGATCATTTAATCCATTAACATTTAAGGTTATTACTGATATGTAATTGTTTATTGCCATTTTTTTTCTTTAAAACTGTTTTTCTCTTTTGCTATATTCTTTTTTTCCTTTGATCTGTTTACCACAGGTCCCTTAGCATTTCTTGCAGCCTTGGTTTGGTTGTAGTGAAATCCTTTAGTTTTTTTTTTGTCTGTAAAGCTTTTTATTTCTCCTTCAATTTTAAATGATAGCCTTGCTGGATAAAGTAGTCTTGGTTGTAGGTTCTTGTTCTGCATTACTTTGAATATTTCTTGCCATTCCCTTCTGGCCTCAAGTGTTTCTGTTGAGAAGTCAGAAGTCATCCTTATGGGGGCTCCTTTGTAGGTGATTGTCTTTTTTTCTCTAGCAGCTTTTAATATTTTCTCTTTATCACTTAGCTTTGGTAATTTAATTATGATGTGTCTTGGTGTTGGTTTCTTTGGATTTCTCCTTAATGGAGTTCTCTGTGCTTCCTGAACATGTGAAATATTTTCCTGCCTTAATTGGGGGAAGTTTTCCGCTATAATATGTTTGAACAAAGTCTCTATCCCTTGTTCTTTCTCTTCTTCTTCAGGAACCCCTATGATGCGGATGTTATTTCTCTTCATGTTGTCACAGAGCTCTCTTAGAGTTTCCTCAGACTTTTTGAGTCTCTTTTCTTTTTTCTGCTCTGCTTCCATGCCTTTATTTATTGTGTCCTCTAACTCACTGATTCGATTCTCTGCTTCATCCATCCTGCTTTTAATTCCTTCCATTGTATTCTTTATTTCAGATATTGTATTTGTCATTTCTGTCTGATTCTTTTTTATTATTTCAATGTCCTTTTTTATATTTGTTATCTCTTTATTTAGGTTTTCGTAGTGGCCATCTATGGTGGTTCTAATATCTTTGAGCATCCTAACAATCGTTATTTTAAACTCTGCATCTGGTAATTTGGTTATATCTGATTCACTTAGGTCCTTTTCTGGGGATTTCTCTTGGTTTATTTGTGTTGTATTTCTCTGCCTCCGCATTTTCTCTTCACGAGAGTGGCTGTGATCACGTGCTCGGGTGCACAAGGGTTGGTGGCCTTGGCCTTTGCCCCGCCCCCGTGTGTGATGTTATGCTCGGTCCTGAGGGCACTGGCGAGCACCTTTGCTCAGCTGCGGGTCTCCGCCTGTTTCCGAGCTTTCGCCCTGCCTTTGCAGGATGATCCCACTCAAGGAACAGCTGCTAGCCTTGGCTCTACCCCCAGGAAAGGCTGCGTGCCCAAGCTCAGCTTCGTAGCGGAACTCCGCCTCTTCTGGGCTTTTGGCTCCACCCCCGCGGGAGGAGCCTGCTACCAAGTCAGACCGCAAGCCTGGGTTGCACAGGCGGGGCAGGGATGTGCCCCTCTGCCCTTGCTCCGGGGCTGGTTTCTACCCTTTCTGGGTTTCCCGCCCTTCTCCCGGAGGCTGGATTACAGGCTGCCGGCAGCTGAGCTTAGCCGCTTTTGCACGCCCCCTTCTCCCTAGCCAGGCAAGATTGAGCTCACACCTGAGCCCACTGGTGGCCAGCCGGCTTCCGCCCCTGCCAGCAGAACTGCGCTTTTGTCTCCCGCTGCCGCCCGCTCTCCGGTGCGCCCTCAGCCGTGTGGGTGGGGGCGTTGCAGCTCGGACCCTAAGACTCACTACCGTAGACCCGAAAGCTCCCTCCTTCTATGCGACTCTGCTCTGAATGCCGCGGGGGAGCTTGTTTGGCTGCTCTCCTGCTTCCCTTTGCTGGTATTGCTGTTTCCGGGGGAAATATTCACTTCAGCTTTGGGGAGTGACTCGTCCCAGGGGTTAGAGTGGCTATCTCCCAAAATGTTTCTCCCTATGCCTCCTAGGTTGCACTCTCTTCCTGTTACTGTGGTTTTCTCCCCTCTCCCTCCATCTCCAGGAGCCGCGGGTGAGTGTTTGTGAGAGAGATGTTCTGCGTGGTCCCTTTAAGAAGGATCCTGGGTCTGAGAAATCAGACTCTCTCACAAATAGTATCCTGACTTGTTTCCAGCTAAATACTGTCCTTATGCTTCTTCTGGGCTCTGGGGCTGCAGGCTGGGGCTTTGTTCCTGGGGCTCAGGGCCCTTTCCCCTCTGCTAAACTCACTTCCCGCCACGCGAGTCTCTCCCTGCTGCCGTTCGCTCCGAGAAGCTGGGCAGCCCTCTCCGCGTTTCCGCTTTTCCTACCAGTCTCTGGGTGGCTTCTTCAGTGTTCCTGGGTTGAAGAGTCCTTTTAGTTTAGTCCAAAGTTGGTTTTTCCAGTTGATAGTTCATAAAATTAGTTTGTAATCCACATTGGTTCTGGGAGGTAGATGCTGGTACGTTCGCCTACTCCAGCGCCATCTTGTCTCCCCCTTTAAAAAATTTTATGCACATCCATTATATAGGTATACCAATATATCTATATTGTTCTAATTTTAAATAAAATATATTAAAGAAAACTTTGAAGAGAATGATTAGTATTTAAAACAAAGTGTTTTACATTATTCATTTTCTGAAAGACATATTTGAAATATGCAAAATTATGAATTATCTATTTGGATTTTATGAAACTAATTGAAAAGTAAAATAAAAAGAATAATGGCGATGATACAATTATAAAATTAAATATTTACTCGTTCTTGATATAGAGTGCACTTCTTTTAGATTTTTATTTAACTTGTTTTATATTATTTTTAAGGTATGTTATTAAATTGTCATGCAACAAACAAACCACCAGCACAGATTACCTAAAAATGATACATTCATTTGCAATTACCCAAGACCTTGCCACCCAAATTGTAGCCCTTTGACTGGTATGCTAGAAATAGAATGTTTCAGGTGCTATGGCATACCCAATGAATCAGAATTTGCACTTAACAACATCTCCACTTTAAAGTTTGAGATGCTCTGGCTCCAGATGTACTCTTCCACTCAAAATGTACCTGATATATCAAGAGCCTAAAAATATACAAATTACAACCTCTTCCTTTTTCACTAATCATGAAAAAGTATCTTGAAAACAGTGCTCACATACATAGAACTGGCTGGTTGGCTCAGTGGTAGAGTGTCAGCTTGGCGTGTGGATGTTTCAGGTTTGATTTCCCACCAGGGCACACAGGAGAGGTGCCCATCTGATTCTCCATCCTTCCCCCCTCCTTCCTCTGTCTCTGTCTTCCCCTCCCACAGCCAACGCTCTATTAGAGCAAAGTTGGCCTGGATGCTGAGGATGTCTCCATGGCCTCCACTTAAGGTGCTAGAATGGCTCCGATTGCAATGGAGCAATGGCCCAGATGGGCAGAGCATCACCCCCCCTAGTGGGCATGCCGAGTGGATCCTGGTTGGGCGCATGTGGGAGTCTGTCTCTTGCCTCCCTGCTTCTCACTTCAAAAAAATACAAAAAAAAACACCCCAAAATTATCAGTGCTCACACACATATTCTCAATAATCTGTAATGCCTTCACTGAAGGGATTGTTTTTTAAATGAATCAATGAATTAATGTTCTGATACAAATATTTGTTGGATTAAAGCTGAGAAAAATCTTTAATACAAAGCAAAATGATTGTTAAATGTCAAAATTAAACTCAGATAAAGGAAAGAGTTCAAAACACTCAAAAAACACTATAGATATAAATGTACATATATACTTATATATCTAGATATTTTTACATCTCTATAATACTGTATATCTAAATGCATGATAGATGTATATAATCTAGTTATCTATTTGTTCATCTATTTATATTTACCTACCTATAGAGCAGCCAATAAAAATGAAACATGTGATAATACTATAGATGTATGTGTATATATATCTGTATATATGAATATAACTGTATATCTCTATATCTATCTATATATCTCTATATCTATCTATCTATTTATTTATCTATACCAGAGGACCCACTAAAATTTTATAAAAAGAGACATTCAAAACAGTATAGATAAATACAAATGAAATTCTAAAAAATGTTCATGTAACCCCTAGTAAAGAAGGAAGAAAAAAACCAGAAGAAAAAAAATACAGATAATAGAATGACAAAACCTCCCAGATGTCAGATTTAAATTTGAACAAATAAATAGTAACACAAAATATAAAAGGTCGACCTACAACAATTCAAAGAAAATGACTAATAGGGGAAGGTTGAAGATGGTATAGGGCATATAAAGGAGACTTGACTTGGGTTGGTGCATACACAATACAATATACAGATGATGTATTATAAAATTGTACACTTGAAATCTGTATAACTTGGCCCTGGCCAGTTGGCTCAGTGGTATAGCATCACCGGGCATGTGAATGTCCTAGATTCAATTCCCACACAGAAGTGCCCATCTGCTTCTCTACCCTCTCTTCCTTCTCTCTCTCTCTCTCTCTCACTTTTCCTCCCCTCCTGCAGTCATGACTCAATTGGAGCAAGTTGGCCCCAGACGCTGAGGATAGTTTCATGGCCTCCACCTCAGGTGCTAAAAAATGGCTCTAGTCGCAACCAAGTAAGGCCCCCAGAGGAGTAGAGCATCGCCCCCTAGTGGGCTTACCGGGCGGATTCTAGTTGGGGCACCTGCGGGAGTCTGTCTCTGCCTCCCTCCTCTTACTAAATAAGAAAGAAAGAGAAAAAAGAAACCTGTATATCTTTATTAACAAATGTCACTTGAAAAATCCAATTAAAAAGAAAGGAAAAGATAGGTTAAGAAAGTACATTTAACTTTTTAAAAACATCCAAAGTATTTCAGAGTTTTCTTACTGAGTTTTGTATATGTTGGATACAATGCCTTCATCACAAAAACAACTGGCAATTATTTTTTTTTAGACGTTGTGACTTGTAATTTCATTATCTCAACAATTTATTTTGAGGAGAAAAATATTTAAAATTATTGACATGATAATAGCAAATTTATATATTTTAAATATAGAATATAACTTTTGGTATTATATGTAAAAAATCTGTGCTTAAACCCTGGGTCACAAAATATTTTCTCATATATTTGATTTAGTATTGTATTTGCAATACATTTAGAACTGAGTTTTGCATATAGTATAAAAAGAGTGAAAATATTATTTTAGAAATGATTGTCCAATTGTCTAAGCACCAATTGTTGAAAACTGTTCTTTCTCCCTGGAATTGTCTTTGTGAATTTTTTTAAAAGCAGTTATGTATCCAGTGGGAAAATAGGATGAGAGAAAGAAAATTGAAAAATTATAGGCCAACAGTGTCAGTAATATAATATTAATACAGTATAATTTTTTATTTCTAATACAGTATAAATTTTAAAATAAAATATTAGCAATAGAATTCAGAAATATTTTCAAAGAATTATATATCATGATCAATTTTATACGAGACTGGTTCAATATTAGAAAATCAGTCAATGCAATCAATTATAATAATAGCTAAATGAGAAAAAATTATATGATAATATTCACTTATGCAGCAATATGCATCCTACAAAATTTAATACCTATTCATAATTAAACTTCTAGAAATGAGAAAGAGAATACTTTAGTTAATTTAGAAATAAAGTTTACAAAAAACTACAGTAACGATTATACTTGATGAAACACTGAATGTTCTGCATATAGAATCATAAACAATGCGGTTTGTCCATGCTCACACTGGCTTTTCAACATAATACTTGTATTCTAGCCAGTTCTATATGACTGAAAGGAAAAAGGGAGGGGACATAAAAGGGATGCATATTAAAAATAAAGTAAACTGTTTAAACAGATAACATTTTCTGTGTAGAAAAACTCCAGGGATCTATAAGAGACATTCGGAAGTAATAACTGAGTTCAGCAAGTTCACAGGCTAAGAGCTCAACCTACAGAACATAGCTATATTTCTAAATACTAACAATGAACGTGTGGAAATGGAAATTAGTATGTCACAATTGCTAAAACTAGAAATATTTAGGTGCAAATTTCACAAAACATGCATAAGATATGCTCAGAATTCAACAAAAATGCTGCTGAAAGATCTAAATAAATGGAGAATCATACTCTATTAATTGGAAGCTTCAACATAGTAAAACGGCCAAATGTCCCCAAATTGATATGGATTTATATCTCTTCTTCCTCCATTCCTCTCCCTCTTTTCTCCCCCTCTCCCTCTCTCCCCCTCTCCCTCCATCCTTCTCCTCTCCCTCTCCTCCCCCTCTTCTTCTCCCTCTCCTCCCCCTCCCCCTCTCCCTCCCCCACTCCCACCCCTTCCCCTTTAGTTAATTTTCTATTAAGAACGCAGCCAGACATTTTGTATATATAGACTGCATTACTTAAAACTGTACAAGAATCAGCAAAGGTACCAGAACGGCTAAAACAGTTTTGAACAGAAAAACAGAGTGGGAGGACGCACTCTACATTCATGAATTTTCTATTGCAGAGTAAGTAAAGCTGTGTGGTATTCGATGAGGGACAGAATCACTCAGATCTGTGAAACCTGAGAACTCAGAAATAGCCCAGACCAGTATGTCCAGCAGACAGGTCTCAAGGTTTGAAAGCCTTTCTATGGAGACACAACAAATGTTGCTAGAGCCAGTAGCTATACAGAGCGAGTGAGAACAAAAGAGAGGAGAGAGGAAGGAAGGAAGGAAGGAAGGAAGGAAGGAAGGAAGGAAGGGAGGGAGGGAGGGAGGGAGGGAGGGAGGGAGGGAGGGAGGGAGGAAGGAAGGAAGAGAAAGGAGAAGGTAAAACACCTGACCTAAACCTCTTGAACAAAAATTAGCTCAAAATAGATCACTGGTTTCAATATAAAGTGTGAAACTATAAAACTTCCAGAGACAGCACAGGAGAAACCTGGGAAAGCAGGCTCAAGCAAAGAATCCTTAGACATGATGCCAAGTAGATGACCCATCAAATAAAAAAATCAGGAAGTTGGACCTAATCTAAAATTTCAAATATTTGTCCTGTAAAATACACTGCTACAGGGATAAAAAGACAAGCTACACACAAAACGTGTTTGCAAATTCTGTATCGGACCAAGGACTAGTATCTGGACTATGTAACGAACTCTCTGCATTCAACTATTAAAACATCCTAGTACCTGCATTGTGATTTCTGTAGTCATTGCCTGAATCTGCATATATGACCAGTGTAAAGCCAGTGGCCAAAACCACCATCACAGCAGCCTGGCCCATGCAGGTTTGCATTGGATTCGGACAGTCGGTAAAGAAACAAAGGAACAATGGAGCCAAAAACTGGTGGGCAATTATCTTTAATTCTAGCTTGCACCCAGTGGGCAAGTAAAAACACACACTGGGCTCCAAAACCCACTCACATTCTGTGCTCATAAAGCTACTGACTTATCCGAGTTTCCTAGAATCAAAGGTTTCTAGCTCACCAGACTTACTCATCTCTGTTCCCCATCTCCTTCCTTCTCCCTGCACAAACTCTGCACAAACTGGCCTCTCACTCAACACTCTGCCATCTTGGCTGCTTCTCCTGGCCTCCTCCATGTGGCCTTTCTCTGCTCTCTCTCTGCTCTCTCCTCTAATGATAATCTCAGGAACCAAGAGAGCAAGCTCTCATTTTGCCCTCATTTTATAGTGTAGAAATCCAAACCTTTAATCCAATATACAAAATAGGGAAGTCTCTAATACAAAGTCACTTATCTGGGGTATGATGGGATTGCACCACCCCACATCAAAAAGGGTGAGAAAGGCTTAATCCTAAAACCAAGCCCCAGGCTACAAGGATCCTGCCTGCCCAAAGCCCGCCCCCAACACACATTAATATCACCTGGGTGACGGCCTCCACGTGGGCAGTGCCATCCTTAACAAAGTGAGCATAATACATTTTATCTGCCCAACAACCAGCATGATCTGTAAGTATGCATGCACACTGACCAATGTCACACTTCTGCCTGGTTGCTGCATTATAATTATGTAAGATGTCATCACTGGGGGAAACTAACCGGAGGACAGTTGAGTGCTTTCTGCTCCAACTTTGCAACCTCCTGTGTATTTAACTTTTTCAAAAACTATTGATTATTTGAGAAAAGAAAATGCATAAAGAACACTTTAAACCAAAACAAGCTCTAAGCACATACAGGGAGCTCTATAATTTATCTAATATTTCTATTTCTTTGACTAAATAAAGCTTTTCTACAGGAGCGTGGTCCCTGGGCATGAGAGCGTCAGCAACGCCTGGGAGCTTGCGAGAAACGTGGAACCTGAGATCCCTCGATATATTCAGAATTATACTCCGCATTTTGACAAGACTGCACGTGTTTGTATGCACATCGAAGTTTGGATAGCACTAATCTAAAAGAAAACGGTGGTATGATTTTAGAGCTGATCGGCAAGGTCAGGGAGTCTGACACCCTTGTGTTAGGAGACTCAGTCAGTCTACTCCTGCTTTCCTAAGAACCTGGACCACCTTAGAGACCAACATGGGTGCATCACTGAGTTAGCCTGTACAGCCTTAATCAGCTTACCTATAAACCATACGTTCGTCCTAACTGTTCTTTCCTTTCCATGAGAGCAAAGGCTTTCTGGCCCCCATCGCTAATTCAGCTGCTTTTCATAGTGACTTCTATTAAGTGTGGAGGAGGGAGATAGAGCATAGCATATGAAGGAACTTTGGAATCTCTTGATGGGAATTACGTTTAGTTCTGATTTCACTCATTAAAATCAATCTCTTTCCGCTAATTTAGTCATTGAACAAAACAAAGCAAATATTTTTATTGTAACTTCTGTCTTAAGAATAATTCTTTAATAGATTACCTTTTATTAAAAAAAAAAAACTCCCACAAAATTTAAACCTAGAGAATGTGCCCAAACTT